>NW_024466218.1:3750000-4375000 GCF_017591425.1 Ochotona curzoniae
TTAAGATTATATTTGCATACCTGCAACGATGAGTGGTGTCTTTTTCTAAAATATAAGGATAGTCCTTTATGACTTGAGTTTTTGAAAACATCAAATCACACCTATTACCCAGAAAACATTTCTTTTTTTAAAGTTTATTCAGTTCACTTCGAATATATCTACAATCACAGCAAGCATCAAAAATTCTTTAGAATGGGCCCAGCACAGTGGCCTGGTGGCTAATTTCCTCACCTTGAACATATTGGGATCCCATATGGGCACTGGTTCTAATCCTGGCAGCAACATTCCCCTGCTTGTGGCCTGGGAAAGCAGTCCCAAAGCCTTGGGACCCTGCACGCATGTGGAAGACATGGAAGAGCTCCTGGCTCCTGGCTTCAGATCGGCGCAGCACTGCCCATTGCAATCACTTGGGGAGTGAATCATTGGACGGAAGATCTTCCTCTCTGTCTCTCCTCCTCTCTGTATATCTGACTTTGTAAAAAAATAAATAAATCTTAAAAAAAAAATTCTTTAGAACAATGACAATACTCATGGGAGCACCAAGAGGAATAAAAGAGCAAACAGAGAAAGAAATAAAACAAAAAAAGCACACATGTTTCTACTGCGCTGTGAAATGATCCAGCTTCCATTGAGAGTCATTTTCAACAGTGTCTATCAAATTTCCAAAGCGTGTTTTATTTTCTCTTTTATAAACTTAAAACTGGGAGTTATCCTATAGTGATATTTGTGTAAGTTGATTTATTGTAATATTTTCAGAAATTTTAGAAGATTCCAAGTCAAACCAAGGTGCTCTTTAAAATCTAGTAATTTTCCAACTAACACAGAACAGGTATCCAAATACTGCCAGTGGCTACTTTTTAATCTTAACTTCATCTTCTGTCCCTCTGCCTTCACTTGACGCTCCAGGCACATTGTCTGTCCTGGTGTTCTTCAAATGCTGGCAGGCGTGTCCTGGAATCACGCCTCTTTTTGACTGGGAAACCATTCCGGAAGTATCTGCCTCAGCCATCCAGCGTTTGTGATCATTTGGGATTGGGCCAGCCGATGAAGACTGTCTCACCCTCCTGTGCTCCTTTTCTCTGTAACTCTGCTTTTCTATAAAAATAAACACTTTTAAAAATGACCAAGAAGTCTTTTGAACACTCTTGAGCCCTTTTTCCTTGGGTGTCTCTACTTCTTACTTTGTTCCTCTGTTTCACTTTGTTCACGTCTTTCCCCAGCGTTTTCACTCAGGCTCTGTGAATCAGGGATCCTTCCCACTTGTAGAATCTAGTTCAAACATCACCCTTTCACTAAGGGCTCACTCCATGTCCCATGTCCATGAACTCTTCTCCAACCTCTCACTACAGAACATCAACAGTTCAATTCTTAACAGAACTATAACGATTTTTGTTGAAAGCCAACTTATTTAAAATGTAATGAATTAGTTTTCTCCAACACCTCTATTGTAATGTCCCCTTGCTTGTCATGCTCCCTGCAGCATTTCATATTGTAGTGTTAAGTACTACCTTTATTCTTATGCATAAGTTGTTTATATTAAATTTTTGACATGAGAAGTGATATCATATTGATTAGTCATTTCTACTCATTAAATACTTAAAATTATGTATTGTAATATAGGAAATATATGAATACAAGAATGATAATTATAACATACATATGTATGTCTTAAAGATTATGGAAAACATAATTTTAACAGTGAGTTTATGTTGATGCAGATTTTTATTTTCCATGAACTTTTTGAACTCTTTGAAGACTCCTACTCTGTGTGTGATTGCATGAATGTGTGTTTAAAAATGTGTTCCGGAGGGCATGTAACCAAGCAGTTAAGATTCCAGCCAGGGCATTGGCAAGATCGCAGGTTCAGACCGTGGCTTTGCTTCCAATTCCAGCCTCTTGTTAATGCGCAGTTGGATTCCCACTTCCCAGGTAAGAATACAATAGAAAAGAGAACTCCCTTTCTCTCTGAGCATACACAAGAATCTTTCCGTCTCTCCCTTTTTGTTCCTTTCTCCCAAATAGATAACAAAACTACATGAAAAATATTACTGGGAAATTATTTTTTCTTTTCATGTAAAAAACTAGAGTGTATTTTCAGAAGCTACAGACAAAAAAGTTAAAGCATTTTTTTTGGGGGGGGGGTGTTTGAAAATAGGTTCACAATGTATTTTTATAAAAATGATTATGGGGCTGCTGTACTGGCATACCAGGCTGATCCTCTACCCTGTGGCACTGGAATCCAATAAGCGTGATACTTTGGGTCATGGCTGCCTCATTTCTGACCTAGCTCTCTGCTGTGGTCTGGAAAAAGAACAAAGGTCGGCCCTAGGCTTGGGCTCCTGCATCTCTGTAAGGGACCGGAAAGAAGCTCCTGGACCCTTGCTTTAGATTGGGTCAGATTCCTGCCAGGTGACCAGCCAATGGAAGGCATTCTCTCTCTCTGAATCCCATTCTCTCACTGTAAAATCAACCTGTCAAACAAAAACCAATAGGTCTTTAAAAATATACTATCTTATGTCCTGTGTGACAGTTCAGTTGACTAATCCTTGGAGGAAGCTCCTGGATTTTGGCTCTGTCTGTTGTGGCCATTTAAGGAGTGAACCACTCTCTGTAAATCTGTCTTTCCAATAAAAATAAATAAACACACACGCATATGTATATAAACTTTAGACAATTTAATGCGGTGGTGTTATTTGTACTTCTGCTACTTGTTGTGTTATTAATTCTAAAATCTAACTTCTTCAAATGCAGCACTTGCCTTTCATATCCTCAAGTACATAAAAAAGACTTCTCTCTCTCTCTCCCTTTCTGTATAACTCTGCCTTTCAAATAAAGCAAATAGCATTTACTATGAAAAAATCTTGTCTTTTAGCTAAACCTCAGAAGTGAAATGTACAAATGCAATATATAATATTATTAGGCCGAAGAAGAAGCAAGTAAATTTATCTTTTTAAAAATTTCATTCTTGGGCCCGGCGCGGTGGCGCAGTGGTTAAGGTCCTCGCCTTGCATGCCCGGGATCCCATGTGGGCGCCGGTTCTAATCCCGGCAGCCCCGCTTCCCTTCTGGCTCCCTGCCTGTGGCCCAGGAAAGCAGTCGAGGACAGCCCAAGGCTTTGCAACCCTGCGCCTGCGTGGGAGACCCGGAGGAGGCTCCTGGCTTTGGATTGGCATAGCATCGGCCGTTGCGCTCACTTGGGGAGTGAATCATCGGATGGAGGATCTTCCTCTCTGTCTCTCCTCTCTGTATATCTGCCTTTCCAATAAATAAAAATAAAAATAAATTAAAAAAAAATTCATTCTTGGGGTTGGTGCTGTGGTGTGACAGGTTAAGCTGTCAGTGGTGACGCTGGCATTATAAGTTGAAATGCTGATTTAAGTCCCAACTGCTCAGCACATCCAGCTCCCTGCTAATGGGCCAGGGAAATTAACAAAAGGCTCTTTTGCATCCATGTGTGAAGAATTGATACTTCCTGACATCGGCCAAGTTCAGGAGGATATAAACTCCCTCTCTCTTCTCTTCCCCTCTGTTCCCACTGCCTTTCCCTGTCATCCTGTGTTTCAAGTAATAATTGTTTTAATTAAAATTTCCTAACACTTTTAATAGAAAAGCATAGTAGCCTAATGGTACAATGCGTGCAAGCACTTACTGACTTTCTGGAATACAATGGTTGCTGAATTGTGTGTTATATCCATTTCTCGTATTTGTCAAAAAATCAGAGAAATTATTCAATTTGGGGGGAGGGGGATGGGTGTGAATGGAACATAGTTTTTCAAGTGTTATTGATAAAAATAATACCTGTGGCTTCTGTTTTAAAGTCTGCTC
Source organism: Ochotona curzoniae (assembly GCF_017591425.1). Taxonomy (NCBI): domain Eukaryota; kingdom Metazoa; phylum Chordata; class Mammalia; order Lagomorpha; family Ochotonidae; genus Ochotona; species Ochotona curzoniae. The sequence goes on from NW_024466218.1 coordinate 3,753,825, forward strand.
ATGGTTTAGTCTCTGAAGCATTTGTCCCTAACAGCCGATAATCCACGAGGGACTCCTAAAGAGTGCCATAGAAATCTTGGGTCCAAAGTATCAGTAAAATCTGCAAAGAGAAAAATGTGCTTTCTTTATGTCTGATTTCTGATAGTCCCATAAGATGAATTTTATTATCTCTTCTCTGGACTATATAATATTTATCTTCAGTGCTACATGCAATGTTCATGACAAACTTCTCCTTTAATGTTTTACTAACCTAAAGATTTACAGAGAGAAATGAAACAGGCTCATAAAGACTGGCTTTGTGATCCATCTCTCTATATGATTTGTCAAAGGAGATTTCATGATGTCATAATGGAACAAAAATTGTCAACTACAAAAAAGAAATACAAATAACCATAAACCAATAGTAAATCTCTACTTCATGACCCTATCAAGTGAGGCTTTAAGCATGAATGTGTAAATTTATTCTGGGTAGCAACTCTCTAGTTTTTTTTTATTATTATTCTGATTTCAATCACAACTATTACAGGGAAATTGGGTACCAATGTCATGATTGTGTTTCATTTAACTCTCTCAATCTGACAGAGAGATATTCTATGTTCAAAATACCAATTTCCATGTGCAGAGAGGTTTTACTCAAATACACTCAAACTTGACACAGTGAGAAAATGCAAGCAACTTCTTTCTAAAGTGATTGAGGTGGTGACTTAGTCCATGAAACGGTTTAATTAGTGTCACATTGGTGATTTGAACTAGACTACCCCCTTTCATTCCAGCTCAGCACACTGTTACACATTGTCCACGGCATAAGTGCCACGCTGTTAACAGAGGCCACAACTAATGTTGCTTCAGAGTGGAACGTATCAGGTGTTACTTCAGGCTTGTAAAGATGGAACTTTCTTTCTTTATATATATATTTTTAATTTTTATTATTTTTTTTTTAGTGATCTTACTTAGCTGATTAGGATACACAGGGTCAAGGGCTACAGGGTGAAAATGGGTAATACCATTGTTTCCACACTAACATTATCATTTTTCCCTGTTTCTGGGGTTAGGAGAGAAACAAAGGGAATAGCCCCACCCAACCTCCCACCCATCCCAGATCCCCAACGGGAGGCGCCTTCCCAGGGTCCTGCTCAAACAGTTTTGATAGTTCATCAGTTCTGGATTGCTGCCAATCTCGCTGTTCCAATTGCAATAAAACCTATTCAGAGTCCACTGGCTCACAGACTCTTGATGGTTGGGGTTCCAAGACCAGCAGTTCAGTTGGAGGGATCTCCAAAGAAACCTCATCTGAGATGATCCCAGATCTGAATCTTGTGTGAGTTTGCTAGTACAGAGTCCAACAGTGTCTGTCACACCAATCAGCTTATGCACATGCTGGTCGTTGGGATTGCTGGGTCCGTTCGGTTTCCAGCCCTGTTGTCCTTGTGAACCAACGGTGTTGTAGTCCAGCTCAATCCTATCCACTTCATACTCGGTCCTCACGCAAACCAGTGGAAGCTGCAGCCTAGTTGGGGCAACTCCCCATATCCCCCACCAGTTCTGCCCCCTACCCTGGTTCCCATGCTTGCCAGTATGCACCGCAGGCTTGTCCAGTCGGTCCCACATCCCATTTAGCTCTCGCACATGTCAATGGGCATTAAAGCCTCGTTCAACCCAACCAACCTACTATCCAGCCCATACACCTACTGGCAGGTGCCTTTCTGTCTAGCCACCCCTTCCCCTATCCTGATTTTCGTGCTGTCCGGTGAGAATGGCAACCCCGAAAAAGGTGCCCACTGTTTCCCTTCTAGACCACCCCCACTCCCAGATTATGCACTCCCCAGGTGATTCTGGCATTTGACTTGACAGAATTAGCTCCCAGTGCCAGCCTCTGCCAGCTAATGCTGCGGCTAAGCCCAATCAACCCTCACCCTCTAATTTTTGCTTGCACCGGTTGGAACAGTCAGCCCACCATTGTCCTTCCCTTATCTAGCTCAAATGAGGCCCACAGGTGTTATAGCCCTGCCTAGTCTGATCTGCCCCCTTCCCGACTCATGCTTTCCAATGGAAGCAGTTGTCCAGCAGGGGAGCCCACATTCCCCTGTCGGCTTTGCCTCCTCCTCCTGATTGTCACATGTGCTGTTTGGGCGCTGCAACCACATCTGGTATGGCTCATCTCACCTTCGCATTCCCCAATGTGTACTGGTATGTGTTGCAACCGAACCTGGCTCGACCCACACTCTGTACTGGTGCTCGGATTTGCCAGTGGGTGATGTGAACAGGGTCAGCCTGGTCTGCCCCGAACCCATACCATGTGTATGCCAGTGGGATAATTTCCATTGCCTGTTCTGGGCTGAAAGACAGAACTTCCAACAAACTTTAATGAGAGTTCCAAATTACGAAGGGCTTGAATGTACATTGTAACTTGAAAACACTGATATTCTCTCTCCTTTTAGGAAGATACTTTCAGGAGTTTTGATGGTTAACCAAGAAACTCAAATCCTAACAAACTTTCTAAAAAAAAAATTAAAGTAGCAAGGATATTATTTTCTACCACAATGTAAAATATTCATGCTTAGAGAAATAAAATAAGCTATTAAACATTTAGGAGGTGATTTTACTCTTCACCTATTTTCATTGAAAAGAAAGCCTACTGAAACCATAAGGTGTGTGGCCAGATTTGTGGCACAACATGTCAAGTCACCACCCGTGATATCCCTGGCATCTCACGTGAGCACTGGTTGGAATCCTAGATTCTAATATAGTTCCCTGCTAATGCCTCTGGAAAAACAATAAAAATGTGCAAGTGTTTGAACCCTTGTCAGCCACATTAGAGACCTGTATCGGGATTCAGGTCTTGGTTTTGTGTCTTTGAACTGGCACAGCCCAACTGTTGTAACCATTTCAGGAAAGACCTACCAGATGGAAGATTCTCTCTCTTTCCTTTCTCTCTCTCTCCCTCTCTCTCTGCCACCCTCTGTCTAACTCTGCGTTTCAAATAAATAAACCTTAAAAAAAAACTTAAAAAATGAATAATTTCACATATCAAGATTCAAATTAGCAAATATATATTTCAGACTTGTTAACAATATGCATCATAGCACTTCTGAATAACTTTTATCAACCTTGGTAAATCACTGCTGATAATTTTTTACCTCTATATACGCAATTTTGTTGTGTATATATTTGTAGGAAGATATTTGATGAATATTTAATAGAGAAACATATTTCAAATAGCAAAGTTTTTGCTTCCAGGCAAATTTACATAAAATAGACATTTTTCCATATTTCTGACTCCTGTAATTGTGCAACAAGTATGGTAATCTTTGATTTCTCAGGAATCAGGAACCCCATCCTGGTCTTTAAATGGATGTCAGGGTCCCAGGGTATCTTGTTCCACTGTCTTCCCAGACACAGTGGTAGGGAGAGGATTGAAAGCTGATTGGCTGAGATTGGACCTTGCTCTGTTGCACCGCAATAGGCTTGGGATGATCTTTCTCTGTCTCAAAGGCTTTGAATAAGCTCTAAGATTTCACCTACATAGCATGACTTAAACCTTTGGAACTACACAATCAAGGAGTGGGAGGTTTTTTCACTCCCATTTTTGGCAAATTAATTCAGATGATACAATGGAAATGTTGCATTGTACTTCTAAGGGACTCCTGATCTGGCATATTCTATTTGTAACTGCTGCGTATGGCTTCGTCTTCCTCATTGTGTGGTAACTCAGAAAATAGTCAAGCTGCCCACATTGTGTCTGAAGACCCCAAAGCAAGGGAACCCCAGATGCAGGGAAGAAAGAACATATGACTTTTTTTATTTAACATTAAAAATCTCAATAATTTCCTTGCCATTCTCATTAATCAAAGGTGTTACAAGTCTTTTGAGATGTAAAGGGAATGAATTTCATCTCACAACAAGGTTAGCATTATTCTAGCTATTATGACACAGCTTAGGAACACATATCATACAGTGGGATGCCTGTGTGTGAGTCCTTGGTCAGCTTCTAATTCAAGATTTTTGGTACTGTACACCTGGAAAGGCAGAAGTAATATCTGAATCACTTGTGTCAGGGCCACACATTGAGAGACTTGGACTGAGTTCCCAGCTCTTACCTATGGCATGGGCTGACTCCAGCTCACATTTGAACTGGATGTGAGCTCAGCAACCTTCTTTCTTCCAAATTATCAACTTAAAAAATAAAGGTCACACCCTTTAAAATATACACTATGTAACTATTTCACTTAGCTGAAGCTAAATGTACATCTACATTTGCAGTTAATGGAAGGCTTGAAATCAGTAGCAACTTCCCTTACTTATTTAGCTGAATCAGGTAGTACCTTGCCGGAAGTTAGTTTTCAGTTCTAGGTCTCATGTATGGAATAATCCAGCTTTGTGAAGAAAGTGCCTTTGTGTCTTGCCTGTGTCACCCCTAAAGGTGACAATGTGACTTTCCAGATTAGGTTTTCAAAATTTAGTAGTTCCTTTTGAAGTGTCTAGCGGCAATTTAATCTCTCAGATAAGCCAATTTGTAATTTTAATCATCAGAAAAAAAGATAAAGTTATCCAAAGATAGAGACAGCTATGTTCATGCTTCCTTCTTCAACACTATTCTTTCCTCAAATTCTTAGAAAAAGATTCAAACATCTCAGAGTATATAACTTACATTTTGTGCTGCATATGAATTGTGTAACATGCATGCGTCATATGCATTTGTTAGAAATGATGATAGGATAAAGACAAAAGTAAGATTTAAGTGGGCAGTAAAGTAACAGTAGTTACTTCATAAGAAAATGGTGAAATGCATCGGCTTGAAAAATAAATGGACTATGTAGAAGAAAGCAAGAGTGGAAAGACTATTGGGCACTTATAGATGTGAAGAAAAGCAAAACGGAAGTAAACACACACACACACACACACACACACACACACCCCTATTTGGAGTCCATTAGCACCAGTGTTGGAACCCACTGCATTCTGCCTCTCAGTGAGAAGCAGTAACACTACAGCCAAATGAGTGTTCAAGAATGCCCTGGATCTATACAACAAGTAACAGCAATTACTGCAGAAATATCAGATAATGCAGTGATTATGGTAAACTCTGTATTTTGCAGGCACATTATAAAGAAACACTCAGACCCCTCTTATCATTTATTAAATCAGAACCATTTCCAATGCTTCACCTGCAGCTGAGAATGTGACTCCTGGGCAGGATATGCACCTATTAGTGATAAATTTACTATTATTTATTTAATTCTCTATAATATGTGGCCACTTTTTTATGTGACAATAAATATCTTTTTTAAGCAATGGTTCTGCATTGTTTAAGAGCATGGTCAACTAAGAATGACATTTGGCGTCTTGGTAGACACAATGAAGTATTGCAAAAGTCCTGGTTCAAGGGAGGATTTAATGACCTGTTGAAAGTAATGGCTTTCAGCTGTCAATCAACTCTGAAATTGCCTCAGCTCCATAGAACTGACTTCCTGAAAGCCATGCCCTTCCCAGGGCACCCACATGAAATATCAGATGGAGCTAAGGTTGAAGTCTTGGCCATTTGTGAAAACCGTGGCAAGTAATTCAGCAATGTTTCTCAGCAGATCAGGAGAGTCCATTCCGTCAATACTAGTGTCAGACTTGCTTTGTAGCTGGACTCGTTGCTCTGTCCACTTCTGCCATCTTCCTCTGCCTATCACAGTGGTTGATGCCAACCACAGCCACTCCCAGATAAACGTCTTTCATGCTTAACTAGAAGACAGAGTCTGCTTTAATACAGCCTACAATAGAATCTGAAAGAATAGAGTTAATCAAATCTGCGCACAAACCTTCAGTTTACACTAAAACTTTAAAAATATGCAAGAACACATTCTTCTAGCAAAGGTGTAACTTTTTCTCTGTGTGCAAGAATTTCTTCTCCAATTGATTATTGCCATTTTGAATTAAAACAACTCACTTGCTGATAATGGAAAGTGTCAGTGTCGATGCCAGAGTACATTTCAAAAGCATGCTTGGAATCGTGCATCGAGTAGAGGATTGTTAAATGTAGATTGACTTGCTAGATTATGCTGCTGTCATACGACGTCGTGGTAAGTAAAATGGTTAGAAATGCCACAGTGTATATATAGCTTTCCTTTATTCAAGGCAAAAGAAGGGCTTTAGCAGCAAACAAAACACAGAAATATTTCTTATGGCAAAAAAAAATTCAACATTGATAATACTAGATAGTAGGTTATAAATTCTTAAAAACGAAAAGTGACAGGCTAATCTGGGACCTAGAATGGGAATAATTAACCAAAGTGGATAAAAAGATAGCTGTTTCTCATCGAGGAGGATGCAAGCGTCAGTTTCACCATTTGCTTTCTTTCCTTGTTCTTTGTTCAATATTTTATTCATGAATATATGAGGTATTGGAGCTCGAGGAAGAATGTTGGATTGTTGGTTCCTCTGCTTTTATTTTTGAAATGACATATGACACATATCATTCCTTTGAAGATTTCACTGTGCATTATATGTTTTTCCCATGACACTAAAATATAAGCAAGTTTTAGAACACATGAAGGCTTTAATCCTAAGTACACATTTCTTGAACATTAGAAACACATTTTGAAAACTTTTAAATTAAAAAATACGTGCTTGCTTTTGTTCTTTCTTTGGTAATTAATATATTTTCCCTTAAAATGTGATGGTCCTGTAATTTAAAGATCTGTTTATTTTGTTAGTAAAACTAGGCACTTTCATTTAACCATAAGAAAGCTAGGTATTTGGGGTCAGTGATTAAAATATAAACTTATTTATGCATTGCTGAGGCAGGGGGAGGTTCGAGAGTGGGTGCTGGGTCGCTCTCGGCACACACGGTCACACTGGCAAAGATGCCTGGTTGTCTTTGTCCTTGGTGGGTCTGGATAGGGTGGATGCAGCATTTCATGGTGATGGAGACAGAGAAACAGAGGGTCCAGCAGATGACTAAATATAGGTGGGAGAAGCCAGACTTTTCGGGAAGCCTTTTCAAATGTTCTAAACATTGCCTCTTTGGAAAAGGAAGGCAGTTAGAGGCACAAGGAGTGATGAATAGGATCATTGATATAACTGGATTGCTTTTCACCTTCGGTCACTCTTAGGACATCCTGCCAGGTGAAAATGAGCAAAGACCAAACATTTTTTCTGTGTGAGGTATGAGGAACATATGCACAGTTTGTTGTGTTATCTTTAATCGTGTAAAAATTGAAATATGAATGGCCAACACTAGTCCATGTATGTTACTACATGTGTCAGTATGCTTTCCTTAAGGCCAGCTGAGGTGTTATCATTTGATAGTGGGGCCACATGGATAAAATCTCTGTTATTTGTATGAGTTCATTTCAGATTTCTAGGGAAATCTTTCTGTCTTTTAGAGAGGAAAGCAGCAGAGGAAGAGTGACAATTCACTGCAGGCTGCCTTAGCTGGTGTTTGCCTCTTAATGCTGGAAAAATTTAGAGTGCGCAGTACACTGGGAATCCAGAAGTAACCTCCCTCTCCTATGCTAGGGTTTGTTGAAATATCAATATTAAAATATGATCCCAAGTCAGATCAAGACTCTATATGACCAAAAAGATTCTCAGTACTACATTGCCACAGTTAACTTAGCCTGTATTTTAGGGCTCCTAACACTCAAGGTATGTCAAAGATTCAAGAGCACTTTCAGCTACAGGATGATGCTGCAGCTCATTACCATAGATACCACTTACTATTTTTTTATTCTCTGTCTCACAAGTTTATGCAAGATTCAAAACATTAGAAACTTTATAGTATCTGGTTATGTGTTAGATATAATGCATTAGATATAATGCATTTCATTTTAACGTAGTTCAAAACCTCATGGGACTAGTAATTTTGCCATTTTAGACCAATATTTCTTCAGTAATGTACCAGTCATAATATCCATAATAAAATGTACATTCTAGAAATAAGTTGTGTTCCAATTAATTGAATACAAACAATTGAAAATTCTCAAGAAAATAACTATTCAGAAATACTTAAAATGAGTGGAACATGAGTAGAAGATTATAATCAGATTCCATCCATCACTTTGTAGGATATGGGAGTTATGGTATTGACAGATTTTTGGATCAACCCACGATTCGTAAGGATTTTAAAATATGCATATGCATATAAAATCTATTCATACATTATACATACATATATAAGATATTATATCTGTCATATCGGATATGTGATATATTCTTAACACTTTTGTATAAATATTGCTTTCAATGGCATTCTGTTATCTAAAAAGTATGTAGATTTTTAATGATTTATTCTATTTGAAAGTCTTATTTACAGAGAAAAGCAGACACAGAAGTTTCCGTCCAAGTGGCTGCAGTGGCTAGAGCAGATTTGACATGAAATCAAGAGCTTCTTTCCAGGTCTCCCACATAGATGTAGAAGCCTAAGATCCAGGGCTTCTTTCCCAGATCAAAAGCACAAATCTGGATGCGAAGGGGGTCAACAGGGACACAAAATGGTACCCAGTGCTGCTGCTTGTGAAAGCATTGTGCCTGCTCTGTGAATTTTAAGGGGCTATTGAATCAAGAGCACAGAATTTCCTTTCAAATCAATTAATGTTTCCTGTCAAATGAATATTTTGAAATTCCTTCATTTATATATGTAAATTTTATCCCATTTAATCTACATTAATCTAAAGGTTTATCTAAACATTAACATTTATCAAAAGCAAATTTCATTTGGCTTCTTATAGTTGTTGGTATTATCAAATGTGTTTCTTTAATCTCCTCAAACACACATCTAACAGTGCCAGAATGATGCATATTCAGTCAGTCCTTGTAGAACGAATATATGGATCGTCAGCAAACATTTCCATTTAAAATCGATCATGATTTGATCTCTTTGTGTAAAAACAAAACATATTGTTAATACAATAAGCAGAAATAAATAATGAATTTATAGATTATCAGGCTCTTTCCCTGGGACGTAAACTACTAGAGGAAACCGTTGAGTTTCTGTAAGAATTTTGTGTCTAGCTTTGCTTACACTGTTCAGTCATGGAGTTGAAAGTGATAAAGACATCCAGAGAAATCTTTCATTTTACAGGCAGGAACTGAAACTGAGGAAGGATAACCGATTAGTTCAACATCGGACTGCAGCAGCACTGAGATTAGAGAGGGATTCTGAAGTTATCTTTGACATTCTGGGAAGAAATCATCTACTCGGCATTGCAAAGTAGGCTCTGTATTCACAGTATCAGACTTCTACACTACTTGGGTGAGGGTATACTATTACCTGACACTTTTATTCACACAAATATTTAGCACCTACAGTGTACCAAGGTCTATGCTACACTTGGGCAGTAATGGTATGAAAATAACACAAACAATGTATATATTGTGTTCCTGTGTTGATGAAGTATATTTCAAGGTGAAAAAATTCGAATTGATCATATAAGTAACTGTCAGCATGAATTTCTGTGTAACAAGATCATACAAGAGTAAACAAGAAGATAACTTAATTTTTGTTACAAATCCGGGAAGACTACCTTGGGATTGTTTGAGGTAATAGATGAAAACCAGAGTGAAAGGTATTCCAACTAAAGTGGTCAGCATTTGTAAAAGCACTAGGAAAGTCAGAATATGACATAAAGAAAAACTTATACATGGCAATACATGTGGTTTAGGAACAAAGAGAGGGCGAATGGCTCATAAAACTCCAAATTCTAATGAGAGTGCGGATTTCAACATTTAATTAACCAGTATTTTAAGGATGAAATAAATATCTTTAAATGTCTGATTTCCATTTTTATGTTGGAAAAGATTCTAACTTCTTTGCTTATATCATAAAGTAATGCTAAGTTAATTTTAAACATCCAGAAAGGTTTTTATTTTCCTTCAGAAGGCAAAGATACTTACTGCTATATTCACACAATAGCGCCTTAGCATCTGTAGGGCCAATGAACTGTGTGGTGCAAATTTTCAATGGACTAAACAAAAATCATAATAGAAACATGGATAAAGATGGAGTACGAAAATTTCTAAGGTTTTGAGAACTCTTAGGAGAAAAAAAGGGAAATCATAGTTTCAGATGCTTGCATTCTTATATATGTACTTGAAACAGTGAATATATCTTATACTAAACACTGGTTCAAGTATTATGTTATTCAACCAGTATACAATGGGTAACCTGATGGGACCATCGGGCATTAATGTCACAGGTTTCTATTTTCTTAATATTGTCTACAACTTTGACACCCTTCAATTCCTGGATGATAAATATGTAAGATCCCATCTCTCCTAATTCTTTCCAAAGATTCTGCTACATTAGCAGCCTTTGACTTTAGTTTCTTTTTCACCCCTAAAATTAGATCATTCAAAAGTATAGGTTGTGATATTCATCCATCAGCCATCAGATGTCTGCTTCTCATATAACATCATATACATTTATTAGTTAAATCCTGACCAGCCACAGCTGTCTATTCCTAGTCTTAGACATTTGGTTGCAATATCTATTTTTAATTATTTCTTTTTAAATACATGTATATGTGTATGTGAATGTATCAGGAAATTCTAGCAGTTCTATATAACTATTATTGCCATAATTATCCACATCAACTTGCATAATCTCTTCCATTTACTGCTATCAAGTCTCTATTATCAAAACTCCACTACTTGACCTAAATTATAAAACTAGGCTTCAAATATTATTTTTTCACCTATGTTCTATAATGACCATGGCAGTCACAATAACATGTTTTTTAAAAAAAATACAGCTGTAAGCCATTATGCTTAGTGAAATAAGCCAGCCCCTAAAAGACAAACGTAATATGTTTTACCTGATCTTTAGTAATTAATACACATAGTACAAAAAGCACAATAGGAGCAAAATAAACTTTTTGAGAACTGACTATTTTTTTACTCTTGGAGGAGAATATTTTTCCCTAGTTTCTAGTCATTGAATTGTTTAGTACGAAGCTTGTCATTGGGGAGTGAGATGAAATAAAGGAGGAGCTGAGTCAGCAACGTGGTCAGGAGAGGGGTTGTGTTGTGAAGTATGAGGAATCTTTATTTAAAAATAAAAGCAGACATAATGCTATGTTGAAGAGAAAATTGATGTTCTACTTTTGCTCAAGAATGTCCCATATTTTTTGTCACACTTGTAATAAACTTCTGCTTATGGCTGAAATGATTGGTATTCTTTTCCCCATCCAGCCTGAGCTCCTTTCCCATCATTGGCCTTCATCCCACTCTACCTCATTACACTTCTTTCTCAAAGAAAGACACATGACTGCATCTCACAGCCTTTCTCTTGTTGCTGCTCACTCTCCCAACAGTTAGGTAGGTGCTCATTTCTGCAAGTTGTCACAAATTGGCTAAATTCCACTTCTCATTTAGCCCTTTTATTACAAATTAGATACTTCTATTGTTGTAGCTCTACCCTTCCTCAGTCCCTACTTTATTTTTTTTTAATGCTCTTGAATTCTAAAACACTGTATCACCAAGTTTCATTTATTTATTTGGTAATCTCTATCTTCTTCACAAATTTTATGGTCTCGAGAGAATTTCTGCCTACACCCATTGCTAATGACAGAGTTTTAACAGCATCTGGATAGAAATAGTTGGTTACTACATACTTGCTGAATGAATGAAGTAAAAACTATAGTAGATAAATTATAAACATGAGACTGCTAAGCTGTATGCAGAAAAAAAAAAACAAATAACTTCTCAAAAGCATCTTGTAAATCATCAAAAACTTGTGGTATGTAAAACCACATTATGAAAATTAGACCAAATATAAGAAAAGTTGTTGAAAGCATGCTTTAGAATCAGTAGAAGTTCAGCTGCTGGTACCTACTATGAATGGTAACTCAATTGCTACTTTGTTTTCAACATGCCAGAGTAAAAGTGTTGGGCCTTGTGTAAGAGTCTAATGGGTAACTCTTCACCCTGAATGCACCAGGATCCCATATGGGCACAGGTCCACGCCCGGATTGTCCAACTTCCCATCCAGCTCTCTGATTGTGACCTGGGAAAGCACTGGAGGATGGCCTAAAGCCTTAGGATCTTCTCCACATGTGTGAGACCCAAAAGAAAATCCTGGCTCCTGGCTACAGATAGGCTGAGCTCTGGCCATTATGGCTACTTAGAGAGTGAATCAGTGGACAATTCTTCCTATTTTGTTCTCTTTCTGCATGTCTGCCTTTCTAATAAAAATAAATAAATCTTTTCAAAAAGTATGAAGATACAAAGGACAGGTTGTTATATGTTTTAGCAGCATATATAAGCTATCTGACTCTTGATAATATTGCTAGCTAGAAGATAATGACAAAATGTTTTCCACTTGGAAAAAGAAAATGACCTATATCATTTATTTGTCAAAACTGCAAAAAAAAAAAAAAAGGTGGGGAATAAATATATGTTTAGTTGGAGTCTCACCATTTTACCTTCTGTCTCCCCTCCACAGAAGTTTACTAAATAAAATCTTCCCAATACGGAAGCATAAACCAAGCTGGAGAGTTATACAAGTTCATGTGAGACACCAAAGGAAGGATTCAGGGAAAGACTTACAGGGTCTTGGAGGGTTTATTATGGAACTGCAGTTCACAAGGATGGATCAAGCAAAGTAACTAAATCAGATAGCAAGGAGGGTAATATGCTCCATGGCAGTGATTCCACAGGAAAAGAAGAAAGTAAAACTAGTGAAAGTCTATATGGGTCCAATATGGTTCAGGTCTGGAATCTCCACTTCCATTCCAACTTCCTGCTAATGTACCTGTAAAGGCAGTGAAAAGACAACCCAGATACTTGGGCCACTTTTCCAATGCAAGAGACCAAGATGGATTTCCTGGTTCCTCACTGATCTTACCCCTTCCAGACAACTGTGGCCATTACGAGTGTTAGCTTGCTAATGGAATCTCTCTGTCTCTCTCCCTCTCACTTTGTTCTCTGTGTGTGTGTGTGTGTGTGTGTGTGTGTGGACTCTTTCAAATAAACGAACGAATCTTAAAAAAAAAAAAAAAGTCTATGGATTCTGAGCCTAGCACCATATGCTAGCTGCTAAAATCCTCGCTTTGCACACGCCGAGATCCCACATGGGTGCCAGTTCTAATTCCAACTGCTCTGCTTCCCAACCAGCTCCCTGCGCTTGTGGCCTGGGAAAGCAGGTGAGGACTGCCCAAAACCTTGGGATTCTGCATCCGTATGGGAGACCTAGACGAAGTTCCTGACTCCTGGCTTTGCATCAGCTCAGCTCTGGCCATTGAGGGTACTGGGGGAGTGAATTTTTGGAAGGAAGGTCTTTCTCTCTGTCTTTCCTGCTCTTTATATATCTGACTTTTCAACAAAAATAAGTATACCTTTTAAAAAAAATCTGTTTTCTGTTCATGTGAAAAACAGTTTTGAGCTATAGCTAACATACCAGGAAAATACCAAGTTAGATACAAGCTAAGCAAATGAGAATACAAATTTAAATACTGAAAAATATTAATTTAGTAAAATTCAAATGATAATACTTAAAATATTGAATTTATTGATTATAAATATCAAAAAAAATAAATATTTAGATACTATTAGGCTAGTAAAGTAGAGATTCACAAGACAAATTCTTTTTAGGAACTGCCTGAAAATGCATTAGTTATAAAACTAATAGACTAAGAAATATATTTGGAAATATGTTAGGATTTTTAATCTCATATTTATCGATTACAAGATGAACACACTATTATTTTATATTCCATTAGAAATGCATGGCAATTCTTTGTGTTATTGAGAAATTACAGTTGATGATTGTTTAAAATGCAGAATTATCTTGAAATAAATATCTGTGGACAAAATTGCCGTTTTATAATTTCTTGAGATTAAAACTTGATTTTTGAAGTTGCTTTTCAGTTGAAGTTTTTGCAGCTGTTTCACCCACAGTAAGAAACTATGTGACCCAATACCAGTGATTCAACATGCATATGAAACAGATTCTCTTACTTTCTTTAATTATGTTCTAAGTCTCTGAAATTCCAAGTTTCTGCCAATACAACACTCCTTATCTAACCAATAATATCATCATCATCAACAACAAAAACGACCAAATAGCTATTGAGAATCTTTTTTTAAGTTGTCCCTCATGCTTTTTTAAGACTCATTTTATTACTTACTGACTGATTGATGTGAAAGGCAGGGTTACAGAGAGAAGGAGGGGTGAGGAAAGAGAATCTTCCATCTGTTGCTTTACTGTCTAAATAGGTCCAGCAGTTAGGGCTTGGCCCTGCTGAAGCCTGGGCCAGGGGATTCTTCCAGATATCCCAGATAGCTTAAAGGGACCAAAATTTGGATCATCTTTTGTTGCTTTCCCAGGTACATTATAGAGAGCTGGCTGAATGTGAAGCAGCTGGAGCTCTAGCTGTAGTTGATATGGGATACTGCTGTCACAGGCAGTGGTTGAATCTGGCATACATGAAAATGACATCCCTTTTGTGTTTTGTTCACTGAAACAACCATTGTCTTAATCATGCATAAAACCACCAGCAATATCAAACTTAAGATCATCAAAAATGGCTCATATTGTGGTATAGCAGGCTAAATTGTCACCTGAAATTACTGCATCCCAAATGAGTACTGATTCAAGCCTTGGCTACTCCGCTTCTATTTCTAATCAACTCACTGCTCATGTATCTGGAAAATGAAAGATGTACCATGCGCTTGGGTTCCACATAATCTCTCTCTCTCTCTCTTCCCCCACCTATGTAACTCTGTCTTTTAAATAAATAAAAGTAAATCTCAACTATAAAGATACTAATAAATAAAGCCACTTTAATTTCAAATATATTAAAAAGAAAGGTTGTGTATTACAGAATGAATTGTATAATAATTTTATAGCTTAATAAACTGCTAAAACTATTTTAAAAAACAGATTCTGCTGAATGGGTAATTCAATAGAACATGGCTTATTATATATTCTAGAATCAGCGCCCTGGAAGTGGATTTTAGTTTAGTTGACTATTGCAACAGTCATTTCATGAGAAAACAGTTTAGAGAAGCAGGTTAGGCAAAAGGGAGGGAAAAAAGCAAAATATTAGTCTCAGACTAATCCTTAGAAAATTCTGGAAGAAAACTGTGGCTTGGTACATCTTGACAAGAGTTTTAATTTCCATATCAACCCCTTATTAGATGAAGACAACATCTTTGGAACTTGCAATTTCCTTCAGATCAAGGTCCAATTCCACTTATGTAACTAGGAATGTATAGAAAAGTCAAGTATAAATGACATTTGCAGGGGGAATAATAACCTTTTGATTTGCTTCTGAGGCAAATAGTTTAATGCATCTTGCCATTTTGACTTATGTGCTCAAAATAATAAAGGTTTTTTAATTTATTAAAGGAGCACGAAGAAATTGATTCGTGAATTTTAGAGAGTTATGGATGGTTTTGGCAGAAAATATCAATCCAGGAACATAAACAAAACTAGTTTAATACTTTTATCACTTTCATGTTTACAAGTGTCGAGTGAAATCTTGCATAGGGGGTGTATACACGGTAAGATGGTTCTGTAACGGTAACATGGAATGTCAGTAAAAAACAACACTTACTAAGAGTAATTACAGCTTATAGGCCACCAAAATTTCCTTTTAATTTTTTGTATTTATAAATAATTCTAAACCAGAGATTTGTCTCAGCACTTTAATTTTTGTTTGTTTGTTTTCACATACTGAACCAGTACCATGCATATAAGTTAATCCCTTGCCTATGATCTGGCATCCAATATGGGTGCTGGTTAGAATTCCAGTTGCATCACTTCTAATAAAGCTCCTTGCTAATGTGCTTTGGAAAGTAGACAAAAATGGCCAACGTCTTTGGAACCCTGCCCCCATGTAGAATATCTTAAAGAAGCTCCAGGCTCCTGGCTTCAGAGCAGCCACACTTCAACCATTATAGACTTTTGGGAAGTGAATCAGCAGATGGAAGCACTCTCTCCATTCCTTGTAAATCTGCTTGCCAAACAAGATAAGCAAACTTTAAAAAAAAAAATTTAACGTTTAGTAAAGCGATTTTTACTTGGGCAATGTTTCTGTCTGTATATCACATGTTGGCAGAAACTGCAAAGTTCTGAAAGGAAACAGGCTCTTAAAAAGTAAATTATCTTAAACTGCATAATTGTAGTTAACACAATCCTTAAAGATTTTGACCTTATTGATTTTTAACATTAAGTTGGACTATTTAGAAAAACAAAGGCATTTAACAATCATTGACTGCAATGTCATTTTATAAGCACAAGGGTATCTTACTTTCTTAAGAATCAGACAATAAAAATACACTTTTTGAGAATACATTGTATTACTAATATTGCCCCACTTTAGTGGAGAGAGACATTCTCTGAGTTTGTGTCCTCCAGAATTTAAAATATTTTCCTGCTGGTTAGCCTTAATATATCATTTCAATTCTTTCTCTTCAATGTAATAAATGGAAATGAACATATTGTGAGATTTTTACAAAGTATTTTCTTTTAAACATCTTTTAGCACTTCAATTTATTAAAGATGTCAAAACTGTGAATATTTTGTCAACATTTGAAAGGAAAAACAACATCAAAAAATGCACATTTCTTATTTTCCTTGTCAACCATTGTTTAATTTTAATGATTTATAATTGCATATAAAGCACATTGCTAAATGAGCTGTTACATTTATGTTTGAAAGATATAAGCTCTCCATGATATCTGATCTCATTATCACTTGTAAAATCATAGAATAAGGTTCTTAAAGGCTATGTCATTATTTTCAGATAAATAAAGACTTTTAGCAAAAAGTATTGTTGGGACCACATGAGAAAGATGTAATAAAAGCGAGCCATTGTCCAAGACACTTATTTTCCTTCACTTACGAATAAGATGAAATTTGGTTACTGATATGGTACAGCTTATACTATCAACACTTTTCCCAGCAAGCACACATATTAAAATGCTTAAAACCTCTAGCTATAAAATTGATAAATATAGAATATTTACCTATAAAAGGACTATAACAGAGTTCTTGCAGTTAGCACATACTTTTTTTCTGAAATAAAAGGTTATTACCAAGTGCGGTGGAAAAAATAAATAAAACCTGGAAGAACACACAGGAAACATTTCAGCTGTAACTAACATGCTAAGCTGTTTTAAAGCTATTTATTTGTGGGGATAAAATATCAGACATTGCACTTCATACAGCAGGAAACAGAAGCAGGATATCAATTGTCACCACACTACTTTCCCTCAATAAAAATGAGGGGAAGGTTATTTATTCATCCCTTGTCTCCTGTGTAGTGTGCAAAGATTTTCTGCCAGTCTGTTGGTTGCTTTTTTACTCTGTTGATTGCTTCCTTTGCTGTGCAGAAGCTTCTTAGTTTGATGTATTCCCATTTGTTTATTTTGGTCTTGACTTCTTTTGCTTTGGATGATAATTCCAGGAAGTCTAAATATTGAGTGTGAGGGAGGTCTGTATGGAGAGTGCTAAGAAAATGAAAATAGATGTGCAATTGGCCCAGTTAATTCACTTCTGGGACTATATCTAAAGGAAATGAAATCTGTATATGAGAGAGGGATCTATAATCCTACATTTATAACAGCACAATCTGCAACAGCAAAGAATTGGAAAGAACCCTAATATCCATCAACAGAAAAGTGGATAAAGCAACTGTGGTACATATACTCTATGGGACGCTACTCAATCACTAAAAAGAATGAAATTCTACTGCTTGAAACAAAATGGTTCCAATTAAAGACCTTATGTTTAGTGAAATAAGCCAGGTCCCAAAAGACAAATATTATATGTTCTCTCACAAAAGGCAACCTTCATGCAAAATACAAGATCAATGGATATATATGCACACATATATTTATCTATAGGTACTGTATAAGAGAATACCGTATCAGATGTGAAGATACAATCTAGTATGCAGGTCTACTTCCAAATGAAAGATGGACTCCCAATGAAACTGTTAAATTTATCTTGACAATATAATGCTGGATTCTGCTATTCTCCATACCTACAATGTCAGGACACACTGACAAAGAAGAGTGATTGACTGATGACTATTTTTAAAGGACTACTGTCTTGTAATAAAATAGGGGAAGTCAATGGGAAGGTAAGGTATTTGGGGAGCAGTGATGGGAAATCCTGGGGTCTTTGGAGGCATTTCACAATATTAATTAGTTAATGAACTAATTAATAATGAAAAGCAAAAACATGTGTCATGGGAGTCATTTTCACTGTGCCTTCATGGGGAAAGAATAATAATTCTTCCATCAAAAGTGGTCTTTCAGGTCCAAATGAAAGTAACTAGTGATTTCAACCAAGGAGCAGTGAAGCCCTTTCCAGATGTCAATGCTAAGGTCTCTACTGCAGGAATGGCCATTAAGCTTTGTTACCATAGCATCTATGGATTGGCATATTCTGACCTGTGCCTGCCTGAAACTTTGCTCTCTCCTATATAGTGATAAGTTTTTAGCTCTTGCTGATTCACTATCTCTAAGCTCAAACAAGCTTATTGATTTTTGTTCTGAAATCTATTTGTGAAAGGATTCGCATGGACTTCCTTTCACTGTGAATATATTTCTTTGTGTGACCACATCAACTGGAGTGTTTAATTTCTATTCATCAAGCAAATCTACAACCACATTCCCTGATTAATACTGTGTAAGCTAAAGAAGCTGTCCGTAATACTGAGGATTGACAGAAAGCATTATGTGCTAAGGAGATTCAAATATCAGAACTCCCTTTGATACTGTGTATAAAAGAATATCAAGATATTATTAGCTGGATCTATACAAAATGACAACAACCTACCAATAAAATGACATTATTAAGATTGAATCTAAATGGAATGGTGGGCTTAATAACAATTTGGTGTCACTGAAAATAGAAGTGATGAGCTAGAAATTATTACTGGATGCTTACTGAAAGTTCACACAGCAAGTTAAGGAAATGGAGGGTATAATTTATAGCAAGATGTTGTTAGTAATAGTGTACAGTATGACAGACTTGACATTTACTGAAAGAGTACATGTCAGTTATTTTTCCTACATGCATACATGCAAGCACATTAAATGACATGAGGTAATGATAGCATATGCCAATCCTCTTGATTATTTAGCAATATATACTTACATAAAATATCACATTGTACACTTTCCACATGTATACAATTTGTGTTTGAAGACTGTAGCTTAAATGAAGCCAGAAAAATAACATGCAATGACTGAAAGTGTCATATTAGGGAATTATAGAAGGATGTGAGAGAAAGAGAAATGGAGAAAGAAAGAATGATCAACTATGTTTAATGTGGATTTTTCCATATACATACAAAAATCGCACCTAAACAAAACATTGTCGGAATGGAACCATATAGAGAAGCTATTTCAAAGTAGCTCTCAAAAATAGGTAAAATTCAATTGATTGTGATTTTAAACTCTGATATAAGAAAACAAAACAAAAAAAAAAACTAGAAAATAGCAAAATCATCTTCAAAACACTGGGAAAATAATGTTGATTATTCTTATTTTCTTGTTGATGAGATAGCTTAGCATGTTGGATTTCATTAAGCTTGTTTTGTGCCATAATTGGATCTTACAATTCTATATCACTACATATTATTTTGAAAGTATTTCTGTTTTTTCCAAAGATATTAGAATATATTTCCTCCCTGTTCCTTCACAGTACCTCCCACGTTTTGAACTGATTATCACACATTAAAGATACAAATTGACAGCTTTTGGAAAATTTATCTGAATCTTTCTGTTTCCTGTTCAATTAATGCTATCCAGAATATTGAAATTATTGGGAAAATTTCTTTTTTAAAGTGGATCATTCCCGGTATCTAACAGATGCCAGCATTCCTAATCATAAATTTAAATGTCACAAGAATGCTCTTGTGATGAGAACAACAATGAAATCTGGATTCTAAAGCGCACGTAGCCTGTCTGATATAAGACAACACTCCATGCTACCTAAACTTACACCCAGATCATGTACCCGTAACCCTTGGTGACTTTCATGTCAGGTTTCCATGAATGAGCAATAACAGCTTTCTGTAATTATCAAAAGGATTATTTGAAAAGGAGGAATATTTGAGATCTTTCCTAGTCATTCTCATTATATTCCTAAAATTGTATCTACAAGTAGTATTGTATCCATTAAGCACGACTTAACATAAGCAAACAATTAAGTAACTAACATCTTCCCAGCATGAGTAAGGATAGCTACCCTCTCCTAAACGTGATCAATTTGGACTAAGGTGCACCTGAAGAAATTTTGTTTCACGCAGTGAAAATTAAGAGCATATTTGTTTTCTTATTATCTATGCTATATTAGCCAAATTATTTGGAGCCTTTGAGCCTATTTCTTCCTTATAAATCGAAGAATAGTGCGTTTTATGGGGTTTATGTAGGAATAAATGGTGTACCACATTCAGACCTTATTATAATACCTGCCAATAATAATTGTGTTACACAATTCCATGCATTAGAATACCACATTTTCAAGTTCTTCAGTCATACAGACAGCCTGAAAACATCTTTTTTTTTTTTCTTAAAGAAGTTTATTTCTCAGGGTGGCTGGGTTAAGGCTGGATGTTAATTTGCAATCACAGAAGCTCATGGTTTTTGTAAAAGCATCTATTACATCAATCTGGTTGCTTTACTCAACTACCTTCTCATTCTTTTTGTGTGTGTGCAGCAAATTCTTGTTCTTAGTTTTATCATAGGTAACGAGAATGCCATTCTGGTCCCAGGGTATTAGACATAATTGTCTAAATCAATTCAAGTAATCTCATTTCCCTTGTCAGTGACTGGCTTAGGCATTCCCAGACTTCTTGCTTCAAGAATTAAAGAGAAGAATGCTGTGAGTGTGTGAAGACTTTCAATAAAAGAGAATTACAATACAAGTTGTTTGGCTTCCTGCGTGTATGCGGGGAGAAGGAACTCTATAAATATGTGATAGCACTCCTGAAGGAAAGCGTAGAGACTGTAAAAATGTGACACCATTGAGTTACTCCAATTTTCAACTGAAAAACCCCAATTCCAGGCTTGTTCCATGACAGCATGACTGTTCACTGCTTAGACCAGTGTTGGGTATACTATTTACAACTTGTATACAAAAGTCTTCGTATGAACATAACACCATTTGCAAGAAAAACACATTGTGATTATTTTTTTTTAAACCAAGCATTTTGCCAATGTGTTACAGTAGACAGGCAGATAATGTGCAGAGCAGCTCAGTTAAAAATGTTGTATGAACATGCGATGCATCTTCTGTGGGGATTTGCTTTTCCAATTCTTTAAAAATATATCATCATGAAACTATACACACACATACATATATATATATATATAATCACATTTAATCTCTACTCTTGATGGGAAATCAAGATGAAATACAGTTTATAATGAGTTTAGTGAATGTATACTTAAGTTTATATTTACATTTAACATTTCCTAATGAGTCCTTTTAATAAGGCATGAAATGCTATATAATGATAAAGGGAATATGAGTTACTGCATGTAAATATGTTATTATTATTATTAGATATGGAAGTTGTCAGCAGAAATATTATCTCTATTACTCCTCTATATTAAATGCTTAGCATTCCAAGTGAAAGGTATCCAAATGCATTTTAAATAAAAATAAAAGAAAATCACCGTGAGCTGCCTTGGAGCCCTGTTGTCTCCTCCTGCAGACTCGAGGGAAAGCTCTTCCCTCGCTCACTGGCACTGAGCATGCTCATGAGTGACAGGGCGTGGTCCACGCGCGGGAACTTGGCTTCTGTAAGAGTGAGGCAGAGTTGCACTGCCAAGTCCTTAGTCTAGACACAGTTGAGCAGTTTTTGAAGTCAGCCCGGCCAAAGTGAGTGCTTTAGCAGCAGCAGTTTCAGTGTTGTTCACAGACAGTTGGCCAGCATCTTATCTGTGGTACATAGACTCCGAAAGCTGTGAGATAATCTCCCCTCGTGGATCTGTAACGTAAATTAGCCAAAGGGCATTTTTGCAGCCAAGAAGGCCAAGCATGTACATCTGCAGAAGTGACGTCTCCGATGTTTAATTAGTTAAAATTTCAATTACATCAAAATTAATTTGTAAGAACCTTGTCCTAGACTATTAAACTGTGTTAAATGCAAGTATATTGTTCTTAGAAGATTTTATGATTATCTGTAAAAATTTACATTACAATTTAGTAGAAAGTTTAAAATATGGCTGTGAGCATGACATTATTTCATTTACATTCATTTCTTCATTCATTGAAATCAGCTTTTGCTTAGAAAAGTGACTGCTTTACCAGAAATAATTTTACTACTGTAGACACTGACTAAAATCTGTTAGGTTAAACAACAGATTAGAGTTTTAGTTATCTATCACTTTCATTGACCTTTCCTAAGCTTTTGTTTAAATTATAAAAATGGAGGCAAGGAAATTACAATAGTTTGCATATGCCATCCTAAAATGTTAAAAATGGATCTTTCTTAATATTTTTTAAAGAGATTAAAATGGTAAGAAATTGGGGGATGCTTCTATAGACGTATTGGTTGTGGTTATATAATATAGTATCTATGGTTTAAGATATTGAGAATGGCAATGTCCAACGTTAGTTCTCACAGTTGGGGGTCCCAGAACAGAACTCCAACGTAACGTGGAGCTTTGTATCGCTTCTATCCAGACCCACGATACTCAGAAATAATAAACCCCATTCCTCTACCTGCAATGAATATTTAAGGCTGTTTTTATGCAAGTTAGTATTCGGGAACTTCTTATTTATTTTCTGTACCTACAATGTCATGATACACTTCAGTAACATAATGATGGACTTGTGACCGTTGCTAAAGGACTACATTATTATGAAAATGTAGAATGAAACAGTGAGGAAGGAGGGAAATTGAGGAGGGTGAAAGAGAAAATCCCAGAGCTTACTTAACTTTATCATGAATACTACAAACTAAAAATAAAAAGTATATAATGGAAGCAAATCTATCAAAACAGTATATTATTTTGTATATTATCCTTCCATATATATAATAATGAGTATTTGTGTCCTTTTAATGTCTGACTCTGCATGCTTCAATATACATCAGAAATACCAGCTGCAGGCTATGTCAGTGGACAGCAAAAAAGAAAATGAACAGTTAAATTAAACATTAATTTTTTATTTATTTGAGAAGAAAGAAAGGAAGGAGAAAGAAAGAAGAAAGGAGAGAAAATTCTTGCACTGGCTGCTAACTCCCAAAAGTTTACACTAGCTAAGGGCCAAGGTTGGGCCAGACCTCAGCAGAGCCGCAGCTCAACCTAGATGTCCCTCGTGAGGAGCGGGAATCCACCAGTTAGACCACCGCCAGGTCCTCTCCCAGTTTAAGTTAGCAGCAATAGGAATTAGAGGCCAGAAATGTGGGCTCATATCCCAAAAGTTTGAATTAGGAGATGAACAGCTTGCCAGAAAAAAATGCCTGCAGGTGAAAATTTTGAATGGTTCAAATGGCTATTGCACACCTCTCAATAGCAATGTGTTAATTTACCCAAGCTTTTTTTTTTTTTTTCTTGTGTTAATGTAAGGCAAACAAACAGATATCATCCACTTTATGGAAAAGGTTTTATTCTATATATAGCTTGAAAACACCTCTATAAAACATTTTCACTTATATTGGTAGATATCAGTTCCTGTTAAAATCACATGTAATAAAAGAAACCTTTCAGCATGAATAATTATGTGTGAAGGAACTATTTCCCAACTTACAGAAAAAGCATCACATTGAGCGAATTGGATTGTGTTTTTTTTTACATAACATGATATGAAACAAACGTGATGCATTTAATGCATTTGTCACTTCTTTAGGTAAATATGCAAGGTTTTCTGTAAAATGCTAAAGACTAAAAACTGCTAGTTTGAGAGAAACACACCGTGAAGTGTTGTCTGCACCATCATGGTGACTTTAAGTGAAGGAAGTCAAACACGGAAAGATAAATACCACATTTTCTTATGTGTAGAGAAACTAGGTAATTGCAAAGATTTTAAAGTGTAGTGGTTATAATCAGACACTGCAGAAGGAGTTCCAGAGGGAGGGAAACCTGAATTTTACAAAATGTTTTCAATAATCTCTTCTCATTTTATTCTGTTTCATATTTTCGTGTAAAGTAAGAAGACATGCACATGGATATGGCATCGAGAACATGCTGTATGACAACAAAATCCACGAGGCAAGCTATTCCAGATGGATTAGAGGAACCTACCGCAGTCCAGAAAGACTTACACACAAAGCTACTTCCTTCCAAACTCCAATCAGCAATAACTTGTGTTCCTGGGCCAGGAAGCCTTATTTCAATCTTCAATGAGTTCATCCAGGCAAGCCAGAGTGCGCTTGTGCTGAACTAAACAAATTGAGTATACAATTCCAAGGGTACAGTTTGTCATGTGATAAGAATTCAGCAAGTGAGAGTTATTGTCACTATCGTTATGTGTTAACTATTTCAAAGCATTAGGCAGAGGTGAGATTTTCCTGTGAAACAAAATGTTGCAAATATCTGTTAGGAGATCATTTCCAACTTTGTGGCACATGCATGTCTGGCCGAAGTATCTACAACTGTGATCTTTATAACAATATTGTCACTAGGAGAACAGAAAGTATATTTATAGATTTCAATAAAGCATCTGCTCAATAAACTGGCTTGAAAGTGGTTATATTATTTCACACTGATAAAATATTAGAGTTTCAAATTACTTCCACTACAATTGCAATAATTACTATCATACATAACAATACTAATCCTCCTAAATCAGATTTTAGAAGAAATTTTTTTTTAAACGTGGAGCCCATACATGTAGCAGTGCACTGATAACGTGTTCCAGGTATTTATAATCCATGACAGTTTGCCATTAACATGACGGCGCAATGCCCATTTCATATCAGTCCAATCACACAAATGACTGTGAGAGAGTATACTACCTAGAAATTGATACTTATTCTACTTCCCACATGTGTCTTACCCTCCAGAGAGAATAAAGACTGGATGAAAGAAATGAATAAAACTGTTTCTGCCACACCATGGGTGTTCCTAATGCAAGATCTTGTTTTTGTTTCTGAACGTAGTACTGGAGACAAATACTGAAGCCTCTCGCATCCTGTGTCCAATCCACGGATTTGTTCATGCTCCAGGCAACTAATATTTATCAGGTCTCTTTCTGAACAGCTTCAGGGATATTTTACAAAAATGAAAGAAAATTTAAAGTATATGTTTATATATATATATGTATATATTAATATATACGTATATAATTATATCCCTGCAAAAATTTTAAAATACTTAACATAATTTTTATTTCATCAATCATCTCTTTTTGTAGCAGTAAACCGCTTTCAAATATGGCGTATTTCATAGAAGTGCTTATCTCAGTAATTTTTTAGAGTAGCAAAGTGGATTGAAGACCTTGAATAACATAGTGTTGCCTGTTTTTTTAAATAGTTTGATCAGTATAGTTTTAATAGATTTTAAATATTTTTATCTGGTATATTTTATATTTATTGTTCATTTTAAATAGTTAATTTATTTAATTATTTTCATGCTTATATTTGTGAAGTGCCAATTCAAATCATTTGCCCACCATTTCTCATTAAGTTGTTCACATCTTTCAGACTGTTGGAAAACATCATTTTTAAATATCCTTTTTCAGGACTTTTATTTTATTGGTTCAATGTAGTTTCTATCAAACTCCATTCAGTGGTTTATTTTTTCAAGATTTGTTTGTTTGAAAAGCAGAGTTATACAGAGAGGGTGAGAAAGAGAGAAATCTTCCATTCTCTGGTTCACTCCCCAAATGGACACATCATCAGGGGCTAACCTGGCATGAAATCAGGAGCCTGGAGCTTCTTCCAAGTCTCCTACAAGGGTACAGGAAAATCTCCCTTTGCTTTCCCAAGCCATTAGAAAGGAACTGGATCAGACATGGAGCAACTGGGATATCAGACAGCACCATTACGGAATGCCAGTGTTGCAGGCAGTCTTTCCTTGCTATGCCACCTGCCTTTTTTTTAATCCATTTACCTCTGACACAATCTCTACGTGTTCATGAGGGAGCTTATCTAAGGGTTTCAGATATAATGCTGCAAAGTGCAATGCATTTTTTAGTTTCCGATTTATTTTTAATTGAAAGGCAGATTTACAGAAAGACAGAGACTGAGAGAGACAGGTCTTTTATTCTCTGATTCATTCCCGAGACAGCCACAACAGCCAGAGCTGAGCCAATTTGAGAGCAGGAACCAGGAGGTTCTTCCAGCACTTCCACATGAATGTAAGGGCCTACGGACTTAGGTTATCTTCCACTGCTTTTCCAGACCATAAGCAAGGGACTGGATCAGAAGTGGATCAACTGGGACTTGAATCAGTTTCCTATATTGGATGCCTGCACTGTAGGTGGAGAATGGGCCTGTTAGGCCACTGTGCCGACCCCAGTGCAATCTTTAAATTGAAAAAGACCTGAAAATCTGTCAGCACACATATAGATAAACTTATCACATCAAAATAATAGAGACTGTGCTGCATTTTAAAATCTGTATCTCCATAAATTGATATTATTGAGAAGAGGTCACATATGTTAAAGTGAGCCATGACTGCTATATGATAGCAAAAAGAAAGCAGAAAATAATACTCATTTCAGATGATTTGTGAAACATTTCTAGTAAAAAATGACAGCATGAAAGAGCATTACATAATTATAAGTTTGGTAGAAGATAAAGGGATTAGGAAATTATTTGGAATCTATTGGGAAATAATATTGGGAATCAGGAATCATAAAATTGGATTAAGTTTAGTAATGATATATGGAAAATAATCAATGATGAAATCTGCACAGTGTTTATACGTTGTATATTTCTCTATTCCTTTTTTCTGTGTGTTTGTACAAGAAGACTCACTGCAATATGGGATTTAAGCACACATGTACACACACAGCCCCACACACTCACACATGTACTTCACTGCAACTGTCTTGTCTTTACACAATTCAGGGACTTATTTCCCAGGCTCTCCTTAAACATCAGTGTAAATAACCTGACACGAAAGCAACGTTGTGATTTACAGTTGGAATCAAGCTAGCATTTTAAAAAAATAAGTTGCTAATTAATTTCAGAGTAACCCATCTACTGGGTTACCTCGCAGAGGTCCTCTCTAACGGGTCCTGAACCAGCATAAAGGTAGGAAGCAGACACTCAGGTCTGGTCTCCCTGTGGGTGCCGGAACCCAACCAGCTTGGCCATCACAGGTGCTTCTGTATCACAGGAGGCAGGGTCAGCAGAGCAGGCACTCTGTCACGGGATGTGTGTGCCATAACTGGCATCAGCAGTGAAGATGCAAGAAATTGTACAAACAATGTGAAAGCCTTTTTTTATATGTAATATAATAATCCTTTCCAGTTGGAGGGTCTCATTAGGTGATACATTCACAAAACAGTATTTTCTCTGGTGAACCAAACTAGATAGAAGCAGGTGAATATTTTCTTGAATTACTCTGCATAACTGATTCTCTAATGAATTGACCTTTCCCCCTCAGGCTGTACGTACATTTAATGAACTCTGACTGGCCATCTAAAAATCTTTCCGTAGAGATAGCAGTCTCATCTGTTTTTAAAATTGCTTTTCCAGTATTGCAATGAGACTAGAACCACTTAAGTTTATTAGTGAACTTTGAAGGGTAGTAATTATATGCTTGCCTGCCTCTACTTCAATCAACAAATGTGCAATAGTTCTAAGAAAAGATTCTAGAATCAATTACTCATACTATTTTTGGCATTTAGACTAGCAAGTTCAAGGTAAAACTGAAAACAATGAATAAAATAGGATGCCATCGTTACATTTGCTCTGGTTATTCTGGTCAAGACCTTGTGTTAGCACATGTGTCGAATCAGTTTAACATCCCACACTGCATCACTGATCCTTCTGTAATCAAAGGACTGATAAAAAACTTTTGCACAGAAGTTTGGGCTGGGCTCTGGTACAGGTGTTTTTTTCAAGTGGAAATAATAATTCATTACAATACATATTTAAGAAGAAAAATGCTAGGATCAGCATTGTATCATGTAGGATAAAACATTTCCTATGTTGTCACCAAAATACATGAGCACCTGTTTGTGTCCTGGTTGCATCTCCTCTGACCCAGCTCCCTAGCAGGGGGCACCTGCCACCCATATGAGCTTTTGGCTCCTGACTTTGACCTAGCTCAAACCTGACCATTGAGACTACTTGGGTAGAAACAAGCAAATGAAACACTTCTCCTTCTCTCTCTCCTACTCCCTCAGTCTTTATGTATCACCCTGCTTTGTGATTCTGACTATAAAATAAACAAATCATTAAAAATGGGAAGAGTTTGCTAAAAGCAGATGTGAAACTACAACTACTCAGATGCTTCTCACCAATTCTAAGAGCAATTTATTCTTCCTCTGGAACCTTTTTAAAGATTTAATCTATCTATCTATCTATCTATCTATCTATCTATCTATCTATCTATCTATCTATCATCTATCTATTCATATTTGAAAGTTAGAGACAAGGAATGACAGAGAAAGATTACATCTGCTTGTTCACTCCCCAAATTGCCACAATGGCCAGAGCTGAGTTAATTCAAAGCCAAGAGCCAGGAGTTTCTTTTCAAGTTCCTCAGGTGCATACAGGGCCTAAGAATATGAGCTATCCTGCACTGCTTTTCCAGCCATGCCATAAGTAGGGATCTGGATTGGAGGGATGCCGACCCTTGTGGCTGGAAGAATAAAATGTTTTGACACTGTCCCGGCCATTTCGAAAAGCTTGTGTTTTATTTTGAAGTGGAAATTTAAGAAATCAAACTAATATCGTAAGTTAATGATAGCTATAATTTCTTTTTAAAATTTATTTATTAGAAAAGCAGAATGCACAAAGAGAAAGCTATGCTCTCATACACACACACACACACACACACACACACACACACACATTCACTAGTTCACTCCCCAAAAGCCTGCAAAAGCCAGAACTGGGCCAGCCCTGAGCCAGGAGACAAGAATTTCTTCCAGGTCTCCCAGATGGGTTCAGTGGCCAAAGTCCTTGCACCATCCTTTACTGTTTTCCCACACATATTATCAATGAGCTGGATCAGAATTGCAGTAGTCAGGACTATCCCTATGGGATGCTGGTGTCCTGTGACACAGGTGAGGTTTTATCCCTGAAGCATCAGCCCCATATATTTAACCATAAGGTAAAAATAGTCAAGGTAAACAGATTTTTCATTTTTAATACAAAAATATTTCTGCTTTACCCATTTATTTGTTGTGCATCTCACACACCCATCATAAATGACATACCTGTAAAATGTTGAAGACAGTAATTAAGGTCTGTCATGAGGAACTTTATACTTTAAACACCTGGATAAAAGAGTATCAAAAGAGCTAGATGTGGCTGGGACCAGAACCAACATCTCCATATAGGCATTGGTTCCAGTACTAATTTCTCCATTTCTGGCCCAGCTCTTTATTAATGTGCCCAGTTTCCAGCTTTGGTCTGGCACAGCCAACAGTGGGGTCATCAGTAGATGGACGATCTCTCTCTCTCTTTCATCATACGTATCATTAGATTGTTTTGTGATATTCTGTTGCATGCATATGTCATGTATTTTCCTATCTGGGTAAATGTATTTATTCTTTCACATGCTTTAGTATTTATTCATAGGGAAGGCATCCACAAGTCCTATCATTCAGATTGTAGAGAAATATACAGTAAATGAACATTACCTTTCTTTTTTTTTTAAGATTTTTTTATTTTTATTACAAAGTCAGATATACAGAGAGGAGGACCTTCCCTCCGATGATTCACTCTTGAAGTGAGTGCAACGGCCGGAGCTGTGCCAATCTGGAGCCAGGAGCCAGGAACTTCCTCCAGGTCTCCCACCACAGGTGCAGGGTCCCAAAGCATTAGGCTGGCCTCGACTGCTTTCCCAGGCCACAAGCAGGGAGCTGGAAGGGAAGTGAACCGGCACCCATATGGGATCTCAGTGTGTTCAAGGCAAGGACTTTAGCCACTAGGCCACGCCGCCGGGCGCTGAATAATAATGTCTTGAACCAGTGAAGGATGCCTTCTTGTTTTGGAGGCAGACCAGGTAAACTACATAATCCAGATCACCCATGCACACACTAAAATCATGACAAGAGAATATCCTATGAGGCAAATGACAGTTCAAAAAGACCGACAGTCTCATGATCTTCTACCCACCATTTCTGTCATTTGTTAGGGGAAACCAATAGGAAATAATTTCTGTTCTTCCTGTGGATAGCACAGAAACTACCTTCCAACAGCATATGGGCAGGTATCTGACAGGTGCTCAGATGAGCAAGCGATTCAGTCAGTAAGAAGGAATGTCAGTCCAGACAAGCATTAACTCATCTGTCAAGCTAGACACCTGAATCTCAAAGGGCTTTTGTTTTTGTAATCTTGTGAAAGATTAAGTGGGATTATAAAACATTTGAGATGTGGGATTTCAGCTGGCTAAATTTAATATCCTTTAGTTTGGGCCAGGGAAGGAAAATGAAAATTAAATTCAAATGCCTATTATCATCAATTAAAATTTAAATACCCATGGAATTTTCCTGCAAGTACTGAGACTACTTGAGAAGAACTGATTAGATGATCCAAAAAGGATTTCTATATTTACAAAATCTTTACATTGGTTGCATATATTTGTCAGCTTTTTTTTTAATGAAATGCATATATTCATTTCAAAAGTAGTCTCAACCAACATTTTGAAAAATGGCATCATGGGTCAGTGTTTGGGTGCAATGCATTAAGCTGCTACTTATAAATCCAGTACTGTATGTGAAAGCACTGTTCTCGTGTGTTACCCAGCTTTCAACCTAGTGTCCTGGCTGTGCCTGGGGGTTTGGTAGAAGGAGAACAAGTGTTTTTGCCCCTGTCACCCAAATAAGAGGGGGCAAATAGAGCTCCTCACATCTGAATTTGGCATGGCCCAGCCCTAGCTCTTGTCGTCATTTAGCCAGTGAACCAATATTTGTGAATTTATACCCTGATCTGATTTTATATCAGAAAAATATCAATAATAGATTAGGAATACAAATATTTCCATTTTTATTGATGACACTAAAGAGCACAGTGATAAAAATGAGATAATAAAAGAAAGAATTTATTATTATATTTATTTTTACTCCCTAAAAATGATCAGCAATTCTTTGGAATGGATCACTTATGATATTTGTGTAACTCTATATTTCTAAAAATAAGAGAAGAATATAGCATTAGTATGCATAATATGAACTAGGTAACTCGTCCTATGAATATCTATTAATGGATTTTCTGAGAGACCTGCAGCTTCTAGACTTTTCAGATGTGTGTGTGTTGGCAAAGTATTCACTTTCTTTCAGATCTGTGACCCTCCTTTGTATTACCAAATGATGTATTAAAGAAACATTTAAAATCACCAAAAAAGCCATGTCTTTGGAACTGTTGATCAGTGTTTTACTTCTAGGAGTTCATTAGAAGGAAACTAATCAGAAATGTACATAAAATATATGCACACTAGTATTCATTGCAGTTTGTTTACAGTGTCTGCTTTCTGGGGAAAATAACAAAAATGATTGATTTCTCTCTCTAAAATGTTATGTGTTAATGCTACCATGTTCCTCAAAAAGATAAGACAATCTATTGCAAATTTTTTTCATGATTCAATATATTCTTGTTTGAAACTAGCAATTGCAAAATGTGATCATATTTTAGAGAGATATCAATGATGTGCAAGATAGATATTTATGCAGAACTAAGTCAATGTCTTAGAGTATGCGACTTGGGACTCCTAATATTTTTTACATTCATTTTTCTTTTATTTTTCACAATGAATATGGACTTGCTCAATAAAATTAGAGGAGCAAGCACCTGTCCTCCTGGAGGTTCACCACATTCAATGTTATCTGTAAGGTGAGTCTCCTGGAGCTGCTGGAAATGCCAATTAGTGCAAAGAAGTCTAATGCCAGTTAGAAGGATAATGAGTGATAATGCCAGTTGGAAGGGTAGTGCCAGCCTCTTGAAAGGAAGACAGCAGAGACCTAGGATACCTTATTTCCTCAAACTTTGGGGTTTTTCACAGAATAGTACAGACATGCTGCTGCTGGGTTGACAATTTTATTTTGCAATCATTTATTAATATTTGTCAAACTTGACCATCTTCCATTTCATGGTTATATATGGAAACCCAGATCTTATATATGTCATGATAGTGATTTTTCCTTCATTTTCTTTGTATGCAGTGCTTTTATTATTTGTGTTTGCTTCTCTCATAGATAGATAGATAGATAGATATAGATAGATAGATAGATAGATAGATCAATTACAATTTGAAACCCTTTTTTTTCCTTCTCTCTCTTTTTAATATTCTCTTGTCAGGGCCAGCATCGTGGCATAGCATGCTGCCACCTCCGATACTGGCATCCCATATGGCGACTTGTTTAAGTCCTGGTTGCTCCACTTTCACTCCACCCTGCACAAATGACTGGAAATGGCAGCAGGTGTTGGCACAAGTGTTAAGGCCCTGCCACCCACATGAGAGATTGGCATCCAAATGTTTAGGCACCGAATACCATGTGAGAGACCTAGAAGCAGTTCCTGACTCCTGGTATCCCATTGAGGCCATCTGGAGAGTGAATCAGCAGATGGAATCTCAATCTCCTCTCTGTCTCTCTCTTTCTCTCTCTCTCTCTCTTTTTCTCTCTCTCGCTCTCTAGATGTTTGTGAGTCTCTGTCTATTCTCTTCTCTGTGTAATTGATTTTCAAATGAAAAA
This sequence comes from Ochotona curzoniae, assembly GCF_017591425.1. NCBI lineage: Eukaryota > Metazoa > Chordata > Mammalia > Lagomorpha > Ochotonidae > Ochotona > Ochotona curzoniae. The sequence goes on from NW_024466218.1 coordinate 3,786,598, forward strand.
AGTAAATCTAAAAAAGGTTTCTTTCTCATCTAATATATTTGTGAAAAACTGATAGAACAGAGTAGCTATAAAACCTATCACTGAAAAAAATCCAAGTAACTTTTCCGAGAGAAATAATTATTATAGATCTCTGCATGGATTTCTGTTTTAGTGGCAACTAATAATATCTAAGCGATAACAAGCGTCATTTTGTAAAAATCAGTGATAGACATGCTGCATCTGTTCTAATTTAAGTGTCTCATATCTTATTCTGAGTTTAATTCAGATGTGTAGCTATAGCATTTTTCATATCATAATGGCTTTCCAATAGTTTGTCTTGAAATTCCTTTTAACTATTTTTCTTACAACATAAGCGTTTTTTTTTTATTTTATGACACATTTTAATAGGAATTTGGGTCTCCCTTCCCTCTTCCCTAGTTCCCTCCCCTCCTCTCTGTTCTCCCCTCCAGTCTTACAATGGTTGTGTTTCATGAATTTTCACAGTCCGTCATGCTGCCAATGAGGCATCTCCCAACAATGTAGATGATCAGCAGTTTCGCTCTGAGTCCATTCTTGTACTGCATGCATGAGGACATACCTCTCTCTGTTTCCACCTATGGACATATTTAATGCATCCCCTAGGTACAGTCCACAATGGAGAGAAGAAATAGTAAATCTTCATCCCCATGAAGTTAACAAGCTTGTAACAATGGTATCAATGTGATGCTAGGGTGGTAAAAAAGTGTCCAACATCTTCCTGTAGGAATGAATGCTAGCATATGTCCCCTATGGCTCTAATGAAAGTAAAATAAGAACTAAATCATCATTACTTATGGGCAGTAGCAATAACAGTGATGAAAGGGACATTGAAAATCTTCACTTAATCTTTATTTTATTTAACTCAATGGCAAAGTGATAGAGAGTGGGACGAACAGATATTGTGATAGCTCTTCTATCCAATAATGGCTCGCTCCGCAGGCAGCTGCAATGATCTCTGCTGGGTCAAGCTGAAGCCAGCAGCTGGGAATTCCATCTGCATCTTCCACATGGTTGGCAAGGGCCCGGGATTTGGGCCATCTGCAGCTGATATCCCAGGGTACTAACAGGAAGCAGAATTGAAAACAGGACAGCCTGTATTTGAAGCAGAACTCTGACATGGTGTTGCTGGCAATGAAGACAGGTGTGTTAATTCATTAATAGACTTACTGGAAATCATGGCTGAGTCTAATGATGTAAGAAAGGTACTGGTAAAAACAGCTGTAACTGATCAGTGATTGAACCTCTAGGGTGTCATACGGGTGCCTGAAGTTGAGTCAAATGGGCTTAACTCCCTTAAGCAGTTTATTTGTCCTAGAAGTTTCCTGCACAAGAGCAACTAAAATCAGAATGTGAGATTTCTTAAGGCCATATTGGCTACTAATTGTTCTACTTCCTTTCACTCCATAAGAAGAAACAAATACTAAATGGAATGTCTCTCCTAAATCCTGGTCCATAGCTGTGCTCATCTGTACCTTGACACACCCACACTGTTTGCAAGGTACCAGGTCCACAGGTTATGCATTTGCATACTGATTCTTTCAATGCCCAGTCATGCAATGCACCAAGTGACCAGGACTAGGTTTATTTCAAACATAATGGAATGGCTTGTAGCAAATAGAGATCATGAATATGGTTGTAACCTGTGACTCAACGATAAGCTATCATGGTGATATGTTTGTTTCTCACATCAGAAAGTCTCTACTTTTGTGGTTACCCCAAAAGGCAAATTCACGGCTCCTTCACACAAACCGTGAATACTGCTACGTCATAACCGCAATCGAAAGAATTGTCCCAACGGCAGCACTTCCCTCACAGTGTGATCATCAGAGGAAACGCTCCCACTCCTCTCTTCCCTCTAACTAGACATTTTTATTTTTTTATTTTAATTTTTTAAAGATTTATTTATTTTTATTGCAAAGTCAGATATACAGAGAGGAGGAGAGACAGAGAGGAAGATCTTTCATTCAGTGATTCATTCCCCAAGTGAGCACAGTGGCTGATGCTGCGCCAATCCGAAGCCAGGATCCAGGAACTTCCTTCTGGGCCTTCCACGCAGGTGCAGGGTCCCAAAGCTTTGGGCCTTCATCCACTGCTTTCCCAGGCCACAAGCAGGGAGCTGGATGGGAAGCAGAGCAGCTGGGATTAGAACTGGCGCCCATATGGGATTCCAGCGTGTTCAAGGCAAGGATTTTAGCCGCTAGGCCACCACTCTGGGCCCTATTTTTGTTTTATTTGAAAGGTGTGAAAGATGGGGGCTGGGGGAAACACACACACACACATGAGAGAGAAAGAGAGAGAGATTGTCTCATCCTCTGGTTTGCTCCCTAAATGTTCACAACAATCAGACCTAGCAGCTTGAGCTCAATCTTGAACCTTTTTTTGAGTCATCACCTGCCACCTTCCAGAGTGAAGAAATATGAAATTAGACCCACAGTCAAGATACTCTAATGTAATACGTAGGAATCATAAATGATGCACCAAACACATGCCCCAATTATTTTTTATTTATATTACGCATTAATTTTCATTTTATTTGAAGGTGGTGGGGAGAATCTCACTTTTTAAACACATTTGAATGAGATTTCTTAGCAGGAATTAGTTTACATTCAGAATTACTCACACTGGGAAGTAAGGAAAGAAGTTCCTACCACTACACTTTAAGACACCCAGATACAGGAAGGAAGACAGAATAGAACATGCATTTCCTCATAACACTTCTTGCAGACACCACAATGTATGGACACTCAAGTCTGTAATGAAATTGGAATACCCTTTGCACAGAAAATATGTGCATGCTGTGACATAACTTAAATCATTTCTAGATTGCTTATAATATTCAAGATTGTGTAAATGATATGCAAATATTGTCACATTGTACTGTTTATGGTATTGTGAAAAAAGATAAGAGTTTACATTTTCTGCACACATGCACCTTTTTTTTCAGATATTTTTGATGCATAGTTGATGGAATTCAGAGCATATGACCCATGGAGGAGGAGGGACGCCTCTAAAATTGCTATTTTCAGAAGCATTTGCTTGAAAGTAGTAACTAGACTAAACGTTGTGATATATAAATACAACATATTTCTACAATAAACTAAGAAAAGTACCATGGAAAATAAGCCAGCATGCCTTGAGAGTTCTTTTTTTTTTTTCTTTGTAAGTTTTTAATTGCTTAATTGTATATACATCCATCTGAGCTTTGTCTTAAATTATGCTCATAGAGTGTTTTGTAAGCAACACGTATGCTAAAAATTTTCAAGAACAAGGATTTCTTCACTATTTTTAATACTCTTAGCAAAGAAGGAAAATAGGAATTTCTTAAAGGATGTTGAACTCCTTTTAGTGGGGACAGTATGAAAATATATGGTTGTCAGAATGTCTTTTTCATCTTGGGATTGATTCTTATAAAGAAAATATATCTATACATGTAATTTGCATGAGATATGAATGTTTAGAAATCATCCAATAAGGCAATGTTGGAGAAAAAAAGACAGACTCTACTGAAAGTCAAATATTCAGTAGTATCTTGCAAATTTTGTGCTCTAAAACTTAGAAAAATCAGTTTACTATGGGATTTCATGTGCATGTTATCATAAAATTTGACTAGGAAGTGCAGCACAGTACAGTAAGTGCAGTGTTTCTGGCGGAAGAAGCATGGAGCTGGATAGATGGGCTTTGGAGATGTATTGAAGTCTGGCTGTTTGTTTTCTTAATGGAAATTTATGAGCTAACATTGTGTGGACACAATACTATGAACAACACAGCCTTTCACAATGAATTTCTGTCTCACCTCTTACAGCATTTTCATTGTCCCCTGTCCCTTTCATCCCAAGAGATATAAATCTGATTGAAATTACATGTGCTTAAAATTAACTCAATTTTTCAAAAAACAAGGCAATTGTTTTTGCAGTCATTAGCATAAATTGAATTTAGAGTGTAGTGATTCCCATATAAATTGAGAAAGAATATCTTTGTTCAAGGATTGTGAATATTTTTTTACAAAATTGTATTAATTAAGATTTGTTGCACTTTAATTACCAATATGTACTGTGATGTGTGGTTAAGTATATTACCAATTCAATGTATCTTCTAAGAAGGCTATTCTCAAATAGCTTAATTCTGTGGTATAAGAACATTATCAAAGTCATTATTTTACATTTTCTTTGTGTATCTGCAAGGTCATTAATATGTTTTAATTCTGGCAGCAGAAATGTACTTTTTAATGAATTTTATTTTAAATTAGTAAGTTCATTTTACGGGATGTCTTTGGGCAAAGAAAGCGATTTATTCCCTAAGGAATACATCTCAGGCTGTTTTAGGTCTTTTAGGCTATGTGTGGTCAGATCTGCATATTTAAGGACCTGAGCTAGCAATGGAAAACAGACACATCTAAATCAAAAAGAATACTTAAAACCATATTGTGATTATGGATGATGAGTGATTATGGTGGTGAGAATGGACGCATTGAAGAATTTCCAGAAATATTTAAAATATAGCACTGACAGTTACATGGTTGAATCCCCTGAAATCATTGGGAACGCACAGCAAATAAATAGTAGTAAGCATGAGTAGATTCAGAAAAAGACAAAGGATTCCGATTGCTCTGTGCTAATAATTAATTTCTGTGTATAATTAAAGTACAGATGTCTAAATTAAAGAAAATGTTTTCAAAAGTTGTACGTGTGTGTGTGTGAAATCAGCGAGCAGTTGAAAGCTGCATACTTTTTGAAACTGTGAACTTAGGATGGAGTTGTGTGCATGAGGCAAGCATTATGGTGTAGTTTATTAGGCCATGAAGCTTGGGAGTGAGGCTTACCTGCATTTCTGGTCTTACCCAGCTTTTTGCTAATGACTTTGGTAGGCAATAGATGAGGGCTCAAATACTTGCTCCCTGCTACCCATGCACAAGTTTAGGTTGGATTTCCTGGCTCTGAGTTTTTAACCTTCTCTGTCCCTGCTGGTGCAATCATTTATATCGTGAACCAGTGGTTGAAAGATTCACTCAACCTCTCTTCTCTCTCAAATAAATAAAAATAAACATAGAGAGAAACAAAAGAATTTTTGAGGTAGACTGATAAATGAAAGAATGGGAAGAAAGTGGTGGAGAAAAATAAATGCAAAAATATTTTATATGTATATATAGTTATTAGCAGTGCTGTATGTTACAAATGAATTTTTAAAATAAATATTTTAAATGCTTAATGAATTGAAAAACTAATTTTTTTTTTGCAACAATGAGATTGTATATGGAAAGAGAACTAGCTACTTAATTTTCAAGGTCCAATCTGAATGAAAATGTAGCACTATTGTTAAAGAAAAAAAAAAGTTCTAAGAACTTAAAGAAGCTTTACACTAGGCCAAGATCAAAGCCTTCTATGCTTGCAGGCATTTATGAATGTGTAGGTGGCAAGGTGATGAACTTGGCCCAGAGGGAAGAGTGAATAAAGTGTGAAAGAACAGACACAGGATTAAGACTTGCTCTTTTCTCAAAAGAAATTGAGCACTATATAAAAACCATAAGGAGGAATGAACTTTTGTATAATTGAAAATAAAGAAGTTTTTGAGCATAAAAAGCCATTAGGTACATAGAATAGAGTAACAAATGAGGAAAGAGTGATGGATGAAGTTAAGCACATACAACAATGCTTCCAATGATGTAGTCTGCATGTCACCTGTACCAGCGTCACCTAGACATTACTTTTAAAAACTCAGATTTCTACTTTTGCCACATCTTTAGCTAAAGGATCTTTAGAGTTTGTATTGAAATAGTCAATAAAAGCCTTTGCCACAACCTTGTCAGCATTTGCTGTTTTTTTGTTTGGGATGATGATAATAAGAAGAAATTATTGAGATATGAAACATATATAATTCATATAACTCATTCATGTTTAGAATTTACACAGGTGTCTGCAGCCATTGCCAGAGTAAATTTCAGAGTGTTTTTATCGTCCCTGGGAGAAACCCAAACACTTCAGCAGCTATTTGTATTTTAGAAAAGTATTCACACATGATGACGACCTTTGGAGATGTAAACCTAATAAAAACTTGACAGCAGAAAATTACATTAATGTTACAGACTTCCTTTTATCACAAATATAAAAATTGGATATAGAAGATCAGAGATTCAGGAAGGAATAAAGAACAAACAGAAGGCTTAAAACATAACAAATATCTTATATCAGGCTTTACATTTGTCTTTTAATATTAAATTAATGCAAAATTCTGGATTTGATGTAGAAAGCATAGTTACCAATACAGTGCTACCATTTTTTTTTTGCATCATTATTATAACCATTATTGCTACCAATAAAGCACTACATAAAATTTTTAGGCAAAATATTAAACTCACTCAGTTTTAAAACTTAACATGTCAAAATCATAGCATTACTGGAATACGATATGACATAGATAAAAACACATTGAATGATTTGTCACCAGATTTAGTTATGTGTCTATCACACACCTGGGGTGATTTGAATAAGTTCTATGTCTAAAACTTGCATTAGAAAGCTACTTGAAATCTATCTGCATTCTTATAAGAAATCTAAAAGATGTTACTGAATTACAGAACTAGAAACTTTATTCTCCTTTTTAAAAATATATATATTTTAAGGCATATTATCCTATGTAAGCATATCTATTGCACATCAATTACAAGCTGTTTCCTTACTAAGAAAAATGATCTATATTTTAGAATAATGCAGTAGAAAAGCAAAACTAAGAAGTTGTTAAGTGTCTAATAATATATTTTTAAATTATACTGTACATGGATTTAAATTTAAATTAAAATTAAATTATAAATTTAAATTAAATTTAAATTAAATTTAAATTATACTGTACATGGATTTAAATTTATAATTTAAATTACCTGTACATGGATTTATGGATATCTTAAAAGCAAGTTGCAATATCAATTCAATTTTTAAAACATTTTTAAAAAATGTACTTTAAAGGCAAAGTGAGCGAGAGAGAACGAGAGAAAGCAGTTTTTGATCAGTTACTTTTCTCCCCCAAATGTCCACAGTATCAGAGATAGGCGAGCCTGCACATTGGAACTACGAGTTACGTCCATGGGAGTCTCTCATGTGGAAAGTAGAGCGAGTAGTTGGGCCATTCTTTTTCAGGCACATTAACAGGATGCTGGATCAGAAGCCTAGACTCAAATCATGCTTGAGTAGATGTCACGCCACCTCCAGTGGAGCCTGCGTGAGAAATCACCAGGCTGAGGCGGAAGCTTCAAGGAAGGATGCCTCCTGGATCCGGCTGCATCTCTAGTGGTCTTGGCATTCCTGGCTGTACTTTCTTTGCTCTTATCTTTATGGCTGGAATAATGCTGTTTATGTGCGGCCAAGGCTCAATGTTCCTCTATAGTTCTATGAAGTCTTCTGACAGGAGACTGGACAAGGATTGCAAGCAGTATGAGATAAAAACTATCAGGTCACTAGCTTTAACAAACCTACCTGGGACTATTTTTGAGAATTCCTAAAAAGAAAATTATAGTAGAGATCTATAGCTTAAAAAGCCATACAAGAAGAGAAACTAAGAAAAACAGGTTAATATTAAAGCCAATGTAACGAACAAGGTACAAAGAGAGCTAACTGCTTAATGATTAAAACTGTAGCTGGTGCCAAACCGCGTGCACAAGAAATAGCAACTGCAGTCTGTCACCAGGTTGTTAGAGAACAATCTTGTCTCAACAGATCCGCTTACCTCCCTGGAATAAGTGTAGAAATGTAACCACTTGAATAAATAAAGAAAATGTCCCTTTGCAATAATCTATTGTATATAAGCTGATGCCTTGCTTTTACAAAATGCACTCAGATACAACTGCCTTGAGTGTTGTGCCTGTCTGTCACTCGCCAAATCCTCGCCCACCGTTTCCGGGGTCCTGTTCCCACCAGACTGATTGCTCCTGGCTGAGCCGGTCTGTCTCAAGTAGATATGTGGCATCCCAGGCGCTTGCTTAATCCATCCTATACCATAAGACTTGTTCAAGCTTATTTTTATTTCAAGATTTGTTCTCTAATCTGTCATAAATGAAATAAAACATGTATGTAGCTAAATTTTGCAAAATGCAATTTTGATTATAGTTACACTACCAATAAAATTTTGGAGAAACGTGTACCTAACTTTCAATGTGTTTTGAAGTTTTGTTATTTTGCTATAAAAAAACACACAGGAATTGACGGACTTAAATAGAACTTGATATTTGTTGTGCTGAAAGTTTTATGCATGTTTAGAATGGCTTCCATTAGGAATAATTTTGAGAAGAAAACACAATAGCAAACATTATGAATATTTTAAGATTTTTTACCAGCTACTTCTCCCAGGAGAATGCAACAATGTTCTTACATCTAAGTGTATGTTGATTTTGGTACACACTTGCTGTCCTGGGGGATTCTCAAAAGCATTCGGTCTGATTATTGTAAGCACTTGCTCAATGAATTGCAATTTTTTTATGTAGAGGATCTTCACACTACACTGTCTTTAAGATAATATGTGTTTTTGTTTTTTTCTAGTCAAATTGGTACACATACATTTTTGCTGCCTTTTGGTAATTTAGTTAAAGACATTTTATCTACATATTAATGCTATGCCATCTTATAAACCATTCTCAGATTCCTTTAAATGAATTTTCTTTTTTATATTTCCCTCTATTCATTTATGAACATCTTCCACAAGGGCATTTAATTAAATTCCTTTTCTACTTTTGCGATTTTATTTTGCTGTTTGTTATTGTTCCTGTGTGTGATTTATATTTAACTGAATGTGTAACTGGTAATACAAGGAATCCTCAAAAAGTTCCTGGAAAATGCATATAATGAAAAGATTATGCGTATAATTCAAGCTTGTTTAATGCCAAAGTAAACACCTCTTGATTATATATGAATTGCATGAGGTGATATCTGGATTTATTTAGGCAAAAAAAACCTAACGTGTGCCTCTCTGTTGATTTGCTGTGCTTCTCACGCACTGTTTGTTTCTTGTGTAATCTTTATGCTGAGTCTTCAAGATGAAGACCTCTGACAGCGTAATCAAGGTTACACAAGGCCATAAACTTGGGGCCTCGTGGATGAATGAGCCTGCTAGAGACAGCAGAGAACACTCATACATGCTCCAAGGAAAGTCAGTTGAAGAATGTCAGAGGGAGGCAAGGCAGGAAAAGAGTCTTTATCTAAAACGAATTTTACCATGGCTGGGACTTGGTATTGACAATATTCACACTCCAGACCATTGTTTAAGCTAGCTTTGTGATGCGGTCTGTTTGTACATAAAATATAGTGTGTTCTTTGACATTTTGATTCTAAAGCATAATGCTAATTATTACAATTATACTGTATTTTGATATAAACTATGAGAGATCCAATATATAGCATTCTACATGGAAGGCTATTACTTTTATTTAATGTAAATATATATGCCTATTGTCAGTGTGATTTGGACTTCTCTGCTTCTACATAGGAAAATTATTCTGTCACGTTCCAAAGTAGATTCCTTAAAAATTTTGATTAAAAATTGTTAAAGCAACGTATTAAAGAGTTGATTTAAAAAGCGAACACTCATCTATTGCGCATGCACAAACATACATACATACACAAATACACACACATATATGTTTAATTGGAGTTTGCATCAACCAAACTTTATAAAAGTTATTTTGTTAACACTTGGAGAAATGTATGAAGATTATAAAAGTTGTAGTTGAAATGTGTATACTTGTATCTCCTTCACAATACACTTTATTGAGGAATACAATACACAATACACTTTATGTTTCTTCTATAAATCTATATTGAGTAGAAATGTTTTTTCTTTTATGTTGACAGTGCAACAAATTTGAGGGGGTGGAAGACATCTTAAGTAAAAAGGTTTTTAAAGGATACATGGAAGTAATTTTATGATTGAGTATCTGAATTATTTCTCTGAGAAGCAAGGAAAAAAAACCTGAATGAGGCAAATGTGTGTGTTTGGCAAAGGAGCAGGGCCACATATGTAAGAAGATGGGGATTGCATGCTTGGCAAGGTGACTTCATTTTTTTTCTGTATTTTGACTAGATTGTGAAGTAGTCTTGCATTTGTCTAACATCAGCACGGTCACAGAGTGATCTTGTCAAGTGAGGGTTTTCTGTGGGCTTGTTTTTTGTCCGACAAACAGACATGGAGGCCAGGCTTCGAAAGCCATTGAAGCTCTGGCAACACCACCAGAAGCCTTCTTGATAATGCAGGGCCAGTCTTGAATGTCAAACTCTGGTTTTCACTTGCTTTCCAAACTCTCAGTAAGTGTGTTATAATAACTTGAAAATGTTATTGCTAAAAATATGTTTCCCAAACTGAAGAGTTACTCTGATGAATTCCATGTGTATCAATCTGGATTATTCAATTGTCTGTGAGTCTGGGTAAGTCTCATCACCACATTTGCTTCATCATTATAATATATCCACATCCTTAAACATTATTAACAGTTTAGTTTGCTTGACTACTTATTTTATAAGTACTGTGTTATTTTCTTCAAGCAGTGTAATATGTGGTTCATATTATATTATTTTAATATATTTTAATTATTATTATATATAAACACATATATATATGTTTCTTCTATAAACAGAATTTTCTTATGTGATATTTTACTTCTAACAAAATCATATATTGGATTAATATCATCTATGAGTCTGTAATTAGACTTATGATTTTAAGGTGAAAAACATAAATTGACTACATATTTAAAATTATTGAAAAAATTTAGAGAAATCAGAAGTGTCATTAAATAAATTTAACATTTCATCTAAAAAGATGTAAATGTTTATATATTGTCAGGATACATATTAAACAGGTGTTTTATCAAGCAATTAGAAAGCTTAACAGTGAGTTTTAAGGTAATATTTATATTTGAGTTTACACAGCATAACTCAGTTAAAAATACAAGCAATTATTCAAAGTTAATCAACTTGAAGCAAATGGAATAAATATAACCTACTTTAACAAATGTTGTATTTCAAGCTTTATGAGATTCATGAGTGAAGACTTACTCGTTCTGAGCTGAAATTGAAAGTATAAACTTAAACTGTTTTAAAATGTGAATTTCATATTTTAATTAGTAACTGAATATCACAGCAACTGTAAATAAATACTTGTTTATTTACTTTTGCATACAGAAATTTCTTTCATGGATAGCAAAATGCTTCCACAGTTATTTCCATCCATAAAATATCTCATGTTCTCTCATTCTGCTGCATTCTGTATCAATATCTACCAGAATGAACTGCGGCCAGGAGAAAGCTTCTATGGCCAATCCAGTTTCCCTCTCCTGTGAGATGAACCTGTCTGTTGAGCCATATTTTTGCTGCATTTACTTGGCTGAATAATTTATTTGTGGTACATGAAATATCCTCTTTTTCATATCGCAAGTATGTAGAGTTGATTCTACATATGTACAAATTGTGGTATCTAGCAATGTCCAAACCAGTCAAAGAAGCTTGTATTTTTAAGTAATGTGAAACTCCACAAATAGATAAAATATAATGTCAGACCATGAAGTTAAATAACTTGCTGCTAGATATGATAGGCTCCATTGCAGTTACTACACATCCCCTTAAATGAAAAGCCACAAAAAGAAGAAGAAAAAAAATTGACAACACCATGAAGTTAAACAACAAGTTATTGAATGACTAATGAGTCGCTGAAGAAACGTAAAAGAAAATCATGAACCTTCTTGAAGAAAATGACGCCACTGTATAATCCATGAGACATCAAAGAATTTAATCAGAAGAAGGTATTTTGAAGAGTTGAAACTAACAACAAAAAAGTCAAAATCCATGTGATATAGTTTTTGCTGATCTTTGTTGGTGAAATGTGTCTCCTCTTTACTATATCTTGACAATAGGATGCTGGATTCTCTGCCATTGTCTGTGTCCGCAATGATGGTCATATTACTGTGTATAAAGAACTATGCTACAGTAATAATACAGGGGAACTCAGTGAGGGGGAGGGAATATATATTATTATTGGGATATATACTAGTATATATATATTATATAGCATATATATACAGCATATATTATATACTATATAATATATATTGGGATAATATATATTATATAATAATATAATATTTTATATTATTATATACAATAATATAATATAATATTATATACAATAACATAATAATATTATATATTAAATATAATAATATATACTATATAACATACATTGGGATAATATATAATATAATATACTAGTATATATATTATATAGTATATATAATATATAGTATATATACAGTATATATAGTATATATAGTATATATACTAATATATAATACAATAATATATATAATATATGATATATATTATATAAAATATATATTATCCCAATATATTATATATATTATATATATAATATACATATAATATAATATAAATATGGCTCAAACACTAAGGTCCTTGATACCCCTATGGTACACACAGCAGCAATCCCTGGCTCTTAGCTTCAGTCTGGCCTAAACTTTTATTTTGTGGCCATTTTGTGTTGGAATCTGCCAAGCACAGCTATGTCTCCTATATCTCTCTCTCCCCCTCATTTCAAATAAATTTAATACAGTAAAAAAATAAAAGGTCTGGAAAGAACATGAAAAGTGAGCAAAAGGAGTTGTGTTTTCTACGCATGAATTAGCAATAGCCTTTAAGGTAGTGATAGAAGCTAGATATGTACATAAAGAATCACTTGAATCTTAACATTTTTATTGGGCAGAAATTTTGACTTTGAGTATGTGACCCATCCTTGCCCAATACTTTCATATGTATATGTGTATGTCTATGCATATGTATATACACATATTTTACTACATATAATTATTTGTGAATATTTTTATGAAATGATTATTGCATTGAGATTCTAGAATTTGAACATAAATCAAAATTTCCACCCAGAACAATCTCTTACTTATTAATAATCACAACAAATTGTTAAAGATTTTGAAACCATGCATTATATAGCCCTGTGTCATCTCATTTATATTAATAATGCATAAATAAGAAAACTTTCAGACCAAAATGACATTTAATGGTACAAAAACAGGCATCTCCTATTTCCCATTTAATCTTCATATGTTCTTATTAAATTATATCAAAACTTCTGATTTTATTTTTAATATATGCAATTCATCTATGAATTAATAAAGCAAAAATTGCAAATGAAAGAGCTCTACGTGAACATCATAGATCACTCCTCATCTTCCTTCAGAGAACCAGTTACAGCAGAATTTACAACAGTGAAAATCCTTTATACTTTTTTCAAAAACCTCTTTATGTTCTTTATAGATACCTGAACATTTTAAGTGTACATTTTAAAAACGTGAAAAAAAAATGTAGACATCATATGAATATTTCTGTGGCCATTATGTCATAATTTTAGTCTCTTGTCAAATAATCGGTGTAAGCAAGTTTTAAAAGACATAAGTTTGGGGATGGGATATCAGTACTAATATCACATATTGGGTCTACAACTGTCTAATTCTGATCCAGTGTCCTGCTGATGCACCCAAGAAGGCAGTGGTGATGGGCCAAGGTTCCTGGGCCCTGATGTCCATGTGGGAAGCTCAGATGTTGTGTTCCTGCCTGCCTGCTTCCTCTGTTTCTCTTGGTCTCTCTGTTGCTCAGTCTTTCAAGTAAATAACTGTTTTCAAAAGCTCTGCATTCATTTTCTTTGAAGTTATTTTACACATAATTGTTTCCATTTATTTATTACAGATATTACCATTCTTTTTTTAAAGATTTATTTTTATTATTTTTTCATTGGAAAGGCGGATATACAGAGAGGAGAGACAGAGAGGAAGATCTTCCGTCCGATGATTCACTCCCCAAGTGAGCGCAACGGGCCGATACTATGCCGATCCGAAGCCAGGAGCCTCTTCTGGGTCTCCCACGCGGGTGCAGGGTCCCAAAGCCTTGGGCCGTCCTCCACTGCTTTCCCGGGCCACAGGCAGGGAGCTGGAAGGGAAGCGGGGCTGCCGGGATTAGAACCGGCGCCCATATGGGATTCCGGGCGTGCAAGGTGAGGACTTAACCACTTGCGCCACCGTGCAGGGCCCAGATATTACCATTCTTACAGGTATTATGTATTAAACAAAAATAGACTAGCTAACATACCGGAATTCTTTCCATCAAACAATTATTTTATTTATTCTGATTGTCAGAGACAGAGCCTGAGAGAAATCTTCCATCTGTTTGTTCACTCTGCAGATGGACACAACGGCCACCTCTGGACCAAAGGATACAGAGGCTTCCTCTGGATCACTCAGCTGTGGCACGGCCCCAAACACCTAAACCATGCACAGTTGCTTTTCTGTCCATTGAAGGTTGGGTCAGAAGCTCAGCAGCTGGGACGCCAGCCTGTGCCAGTTAAGAATGCCAACATCCCAGAATACTGGCTATACCCCAACACTGTCTGCTCCCACCCCAACAAATCCACAATCTTTAGCTTTTATCATTATTTTTTGCCGTGAAAATATTTAATCTCTTTCTCTTCCAGCTATTGTGAGGTACACAATACATTTCTGTTTACTATATCCTTCATATTGTGTAATAAAACACCAGAACTTATTCCATCTACCTAACAACATTGCATATGATTTTGTACAAATTAGTAAATTAACAATTTTTTGCACTCATCATGGAGAATAACACAATTCCTTAAAGTAAGGCATATACAATTATATTTTAAGAAATTATGCCCCTAAAACAATGATCATCTTGAGCTTAGACATCATCATATATAGAATAATGAATGTTTAAATGATAATATGAACACAGTTATACTCTTTAACGTATTCCGCAGAAGTTCATTTTGCTTTTTCTAAAAGCTCCCACATTACATATTTGCCTAAATCGGAATAACTAGAGGGAAAAAGTTAAAATGAACCATGAGAGATAGTGAAAACAGTTTGCTAAATCAGTTTGAATAAAAATAGTTTATGCTAAACTGAAACTTTAAAGCATCAGAAAAAAAAAATATTTTCATCCCTGGACATGCTAAATGCCTTCTGAGAAGAAAATAGCAATCTACAGAATTACATACCATAACTCCCGGAAAAACTGCTGCAATGATGAATCACAAAGCTATGTGAGGTTAATGGCTTCAGCCAAGGTTTCACAGTCAAGGGCAAAGGCTAAGGCGTCAGGTCTTCTGTCAACAAGTCTGAGTTTTCTGCATTATGATGTCACCTTGCACAAATCAAGAAGGATATCGAAAGAGGAGCTTAACACAATTCTCACAGTTCACCCTACTTGCTAATTTTAATCATGACTTTGATACTTTAGCATAAATGCACCCTCGCACCGTTTAACTAATTGTTGTCAAGATATCTTCACATTTTCTTTGGGGGTTTATTAGAATAATACATGGAAGAAGAAATTAGTGCTCTTGGACTTTGCATAAAGTAACCTTTCATGATTCTGTAATAAAAAAAATAAAGTAGTTGTGTTATTTAATTATGGAATATGTAACCTCATTATAGCTTTCTGCATCAGGCAAGAATTGAAGCTGACACTTCGATTGACTTTACCAAGGGCTCATACGCTTGGAGAGTTAAACACAATCAGCTATCAAAGTACAGGCATCACCGCGGACTCCCCACACCTAATTACTACAAGTGAAAAGTTTCCTCCTCAGAGAGACGACTTTCATTCCAAATCTGACAGGTAGAAATTAGTTGCTTAATGGAATGGAATAGTTCTGCAAATTGAAGGAATTAAGTGTGGTTTTTTAATTTAAGCTCCCTCTAAATTGGATTTTAATTTGGATCCAAATGTGAAGAGGTTGATGGCATGAAGCAGCTTAGGTTGGCCCAAAGCCAATTATTTTATATGACTCCTCTCCTTTGTAGCCACCAACCAGTGCAGAGCACAAAAACGGTTACAGCTTCCTCAAAAGCCTGTCAATCGGAAACTGCATCTCTCTCTTAGTTACTGTGCTTTTACAGAGACCTCAAAGGCTGGACAAAGTGCGTTTTCTTGTGTGCATATATGCAGTTTGTTTCTAATAAATGTGGTTAAAAGAAAATGTGCTAATGAAAGTTGTATTATCACATCGGTAACGAAAATCCACAGAGATCATTTATATGGCCCAGATTCCTTTGTGGATTGTTACTTCTCTTAAGCAAAGAAAAAAAAAATCAGCAATGTAAGAGAGAGCAACAGGACGTTGTTTATTCTTTTGAATATTTATTTTATATATTTGAAAGATAGAATGACAGACAGAGAGAGATTTCCTGGCAGAGTAATTTCTCCTAGTGGCTGAGACAGTCAGAGCCAGGTACCAGGAGCTTCATCATGATGGGTCATGCACCCAAGCATCCTTTGTGGCTTTCCAGGTGTGTTAGCCGGAAGTTGAATGGGAGACAAAGCAGTTAGTGCTTGCACCTGCATTCCAATATGGGATGCCAGCATTGCACAGCGAAGTTTAAACTGCTGTGCCACAATACTAGAGCCATGATTATTTCTTATGCTGGTGATATGCTAATACGTTAAAACACCTGGTGAAAGTTGTTAATACATGTCTATTTCACTTAAAAACCATACACTAAGAGTATAACTAAATGCTTAAAGGGCATCTGTAGATATTATTATCAGGAGTTATCTTAATACAGGGCTTAAATTTTCTTACTCCAAATAAACATCAATTAATTATATTTGGAGGCATGCAACATTAAGCTCAAATAAGAACAAGCCTCCCCTTTAAAATCACCAGGAGTGGTTTTTAAATCATTGTGCCACCTATACTTTTTTGAATATTTCTTAATTTGCATGTGATGGTGATTACAGTGATAATAGCACAAATATTGACCCATGGCATCCAGGTGATGAAATGATTCAATAGAATTTTATGTAGACTACAGGAAAGCATAGAAGATATTTCACAGGTAATGATGACAAATAAATGTCTTTGAACTACAGAGTTGAAAAAATATTGTTTGACATTTAATTGGAACAATAGCGTACCTTTCTCTCTAATAGCCTGTTGTCTCTGTGTCAGGAATGACTAAGAGCTGTGTCGTTACTTAGCATTTGGTATATATTGAGTAAAATTTAGAAGGAAAAGAATATTTTTATAACCCAAAATTAACTGCATAAATGGGCTGGAAATGAGGAAAAACAGTGACTTCAATAAAAGGGCTCTGTTCAAGTAAGAATTTTAATAAACAACAGACACATGAGTCCTAGCTCCTGTATTACTTTGATTGAAAGTTATTCATTCATAAGAGTTTTTTAAAAATCTAGTTCATCAATACACCTGAACATTTATAAGAACTGAGTAACTCAACTAGAACAAGAAGTCTTCAAAATATTCATGTGAAATGCATATTATCAAACCATGAAGATTAGCTTTCTATTCTGTGGGTTTTATTATTTTATTTAAAAGGGAGTCAGTACTCACAGCCACTGGGTCTCTACCTCAATGCCCCACACAGCTGGGGTTAAGCCAGTCCAAAACAAAGAACCTGGAGCTCAATTTAGTTCTACCAAATGCATGGTTAGGATCAAAGTGATTGAACAATCAATCATTTCATGTTTCCCTTGTGGGAAGCTGGAGCCAGGAACAAAGTTGGAACTCAAATGCAAGCGTTCCCACATGACACATCTCAAACAATGTCTTAATCACTGCATCAAACAATGACCCCCCTCCCAACTTTTTCAGTGAAATAAAACGGCCTTTAATTTAATTTTCTATGACCATTTTGACATATACTGCTTTATATTGGCTCTTTCATATATTCATTTGGATATTTTCATTTTAATGTATTTTATAAAAACATTGAATTTTGGTGTAGAGAAAGAAAACAAAAGTAAATAGCAAAATTAGACATTTTTAATAATGAACGGTTGCTTTACTTAGCCTAACACGTTCCCTAAATACAATTTGAAGTGATTAGAATAATCCATTTTCCTTAGATACAATATTAACCACAATTGAAAAGCTGATTAGATTATGGGAAGCGTAGAGGTCCAACACAGGAACAAGTCCTCGTCCTGGTAAAGGGAGTGAAAGACCAGGCCCTGTGTGCTCATTGCAGGACTGTGTTTACTGAAGAAGGAAGGTGCGTCATGCACACGCGTGTGTTTCACAGAGGGAAGAGACGTTAACACAAGTGGCGGGCTAACAGACATCTTTGGACACAGAGAAGAAAATATCCCTTTTTCTTTCAGACAAACCAATACTCAGCACTGAAATCCAAATAGAAATAGCACCACTGTCACTCATGTCCTGTCCTTTATGCATTTCATTTTTTCATCCTCTAAACACAGGTTTGCAAACTATGCTATTGGATGATCGTAATCATGCTTAGGAAATGAGCAAAACAAATTACTGCAAGTTTTACTGTTCAATGCAAAAAAACAAAGTCTACTACAGGAGTAAGAAACAGCAAAGCCTGCATTATTTTGTATTTTGCTTAATTTTATATATATATATATAATCAAGAGACATGTCATATATACTTATATATTCATATGTAAATACATAGTATATAAGTATTTATCTAGTATATATAATATGCTTTCTATCTCTGTCTCTTTGTATATAGTATTTTATACATAATTTATGATGTGTTAAGACCTGAAAGTCTGACATCTTCAGGACAGAAACTGTATCAGGCATTCATTCTCTGTAAATTAAATACATACAGTGTTCATTAAATTAAGTAAAATAAATGGATGATAGAAATTCTTGATTGTTTTAGTCTGAGAAGCCTGTGCTGATATAACACACAGGAAAATTGATGATGAGGAAGGTAATATTTACAGAAAAATTTTCAACATCCAGGATTACCATACACTCAAGTTACTGCCATTAGTGACTTGTTTCCATAGTGACTATGCTATTTTCAGAGCAATTTTCATGGAAGAGATATTTTCTTCACATCATGTCTTCAACACTTCTTGAGAATTATCCTTTACTAAACAACACTGGGTGCACTTGAATTTCTCAAAGGGAAATTAATTTCTCAAAACAGAAATATTCTGACACAGCTATGATCGTATATGGATATGTTAGTAAATTTAAATCTTCCACGTCAAGTTTAGCAATACGATGTACACTCAGAGAGTAAATCTTCACTAGCAATTTGGTTCATTATTGAGGAACATACATAAATATTGTAATAGTTTATGCTTTAATACATGATTTCATTTCATTGCTCTGTTGCTTTTCTTTTTCCTGTTTTATGATTTTTGTTTGTTTTATATGTAATATGGATTCGATTATTTACAATTTAGGAATTACACAAAGTTATAAAGTGAAATATTAAAGCTCACTTTAAAATATCTGCTGTGAAGTACCAGTTTTTTAATATTTTTTTAAAGATTTATTTTATTTTTATTGGAAAGGCGGATATACAGAGAGGAGAGACAGAGAGGAAGATCTTCCATCCGATGATTCACTCCCCAAGTGAGCGCCAACGGCCGATGCTATGCTGATCAGAAGCCAGGAGCCTCTTCCGGGTCTCCCATGCGGGTGCAGGGTCCCAAAGCTTTGGGCTGTTCTCAACTGCTCTCCCGGGCCACAGGCAGACAGCTGGATGGGAAGCAGGGCTGCTGGGATTAGAACCAGCGCCCATATGGGATTCCGGGCTTGCAAGGTGAGGACCTTAACCACTGCGCCACCGCACCGGGCCCTATTTATTTATTTTTTATATAAGTTCAGTGGACCATTTAGTTGTGTCTTTTTTCTACATTTTATGTTGAAAACATCAAGTTCATAAGTCAAAATCCAACTAAAGTTGAATTGTAGTTAATGTATATTTTATAGGTATGTCTCATGAATCTTTATAATATTCAATCTTATCATCCCTCCACTGTTGAGCTAATCTGTATGAAGGTTTTTTGTTATTATTATTATTTGTTATAAAGGTGAAGCACAGGATGCTCTAAGCAAATGAATATTTATACCAAGGAATTGCTCAGAAAACTTTGTTGATTGAATCTGTGCTTTTACTGCTGTTCTACATTTAAAATCTGTGGCCTATCAATTCATCAGTATCCGTACTTTCTTCAATCATGTTTACATGGCTTGCTTTGCACACAGTTTAAAACTGAATTTCTGCCTAAAGTTCAGAATGTAAATATTTGGTGTTTTAGGATACCTTCATAGTCTTTTGAGCTGCCAGCGTGGAATGGTACAATTTGCAGTTTTGAAGAATGGGAGACCTAATTAACACTAGCGTATCATAATATTGGTTTTGTGCGGGGCTGTGCTTTACATAATGCTAACCAGAGCAGTTTACAAGCTTCCAAAGCACGATACAACGGATCATTTCATGAGCTGGTGATCGATGGAAGAAAATCATGACCAGAGTAAAACAGCAAGTTATTACATGGCTGGTCTGCCTCTGGTTTGTATTTTTTGTTTGTTTGTTAGTTACTTTTCTCCTTTATGCTTGTCTGCCTTATATGGGGATCCATTTGGATTGAGACTAACACTTCCTCTTTTGAAAATGTAGATTGCACTGATGGAAGACGTAGAAGATTCAGTTATGCCTCTTTTCCTTTGAGTTTCGTTGTCTGTTCGCCAATCTGCCTGACCCAAACGGATTTCCTCCACCATCTTAGGGCAAAATAATATATTTTCCCTCTGTAACAAACAGGACAGACCGTGATGTGAATTGTGTTCAATGTCATTTCATATCCAAATGTTGAATTTACACGGAGTGCTGCTCATCCTTTAGCCTAAATGGGAAATTTCCAGACACTGTGGTAATCTGAAGCCTCAGATGCCGCGAGCGTGATCATTTCTGCTCAAGAATGAACATGGTAGAGGGTCTTGCTCATATCATGGAACTGCTTCTGGAAAAGCTTTCCAAAGCGCCTGATCCTGATACAGCCTTAGACCTATCAACTTATTATTCTAAAGCCCGTCTCTTTTCAATCACAATCTTCTGGCACGTTGTTTGGAATACTGAAGAATAAGCTCCTTTAACTTTAGAAATAAATCTAATAGACACTAATGATTTTTTCATTAACAATAGATTGGCAAATATACCCAAAGTGACTTCTGGCAGAAAAGTTTGAAGAACAGAATTATCAATATCTACCAGAGAATTTCAACAGTTAGCTGAGCCATGCTATCCTATCTTACTCACACTGAAAGTGAGGTGAAAAATAAAAGAGTTTATGTAATGTATACCTAGGACTTGGCATAATAAGTAATATAATAATTCAATATTTGAATTTCATCTGCTTTGTGTAAGAAAGATTGTTACATGTTGATGCCAACAGGCTGCCATGTAACATTCAAGACAAATTACATTTACTTATAATTTCAGCAAAAAAAAAAAAAGCTGAACCTTAGATATCTGTGAAGCTAGGAATTTTAAAGCACAATCTGTCTTAAAAGCATATTTTAATATTTTGCTTTACTCTTCATGACTATGTATAAAAGCGAGAAATTGTAAGTTTCTCTAGATGACTACATGTCCATGTCTGTTTAACTGTATGTTTTTCATCTTGTGTTTTGCATGAAGCGGCCTGGTATCAGAGAGAACATGTGATATTTGTCCTTTTGGATTGATTTATTTCACCGAGCATAATAATTTCTAGTTGGGACCATTTGGTTACAAATGGTAGAATTCCACTCTTTCATCGCTGAGTAGTATTCTGTGGAATAGATGCACCAGTTGTTTTTTTTTTTTTTACACTCCTCTTAGTTTAGACTATGATATTGAGATGTGAAGATACAATGCAGTATGCATCTCTACTTCAAAATCAAAGATGGGCTCCCAATGAATAGTTACATATACCTTGACGATAGGATGCTAGATGCTGCCATTCTCCATACCTACAATGTGAGGATACACTTGAACTTGGACTTATGACTGTTTTGAAAAAATAGGGGAAATCATTGAGGGAACTGGGTATGGGGTCTAAGATGGGGAGAAGGGGAAATCCCAGAGCCTTTTGAAACTCTGTCATAAAATAAATTATTATTTGAAAAGAAATTGTAATAGTAACGTATTAGCAGATTAAATAATAAACATTGTTTTTTTCTTTACAACGCCTATGTTAAATCATATAAAATCACATGCAAGCTGCTTTGCAATGTGCTGTGATGATTTGGTTGTTTGGAATACATGGAGATCATATTGTTACAAGAGTAAAAGAGTATATGGAAGATGAAAATGAATGTGCACTATATGATTCTGCTAGAAATATTGTCATTTTGGTGGCATAAAGTTTTCACTTGCTGTGATTTTATCAGGTCTTCTCTTTTTTGTCTGGTTTCATCAGCAACATTTTGTGGTTTTGTGCACTCTAATGTTTTAACACATCTTTTTTAGTAGGTGTTAGAAATCTGAAGAATATGAGTTGGTGATATAATTTTGTCTATGCTAAACATCAGGTGTTAAAAATTCTAAATATACTCAATTCAAAGTATCCTCATGATATGTTACAGAAACTGTGGAGTATAACCAATACAAATGAGAATTTATTAGTCCTGCTGTATTTATACTTCAAAGGTTCTCTAGGTATTCAACTTAATAATGCAAAATTCTGAAATTTAACATTTTGAAATAGTCATGAATAATGTTATTGTCATTTTAAGTACAAGTTTACTATGTAGCATATTTGGAGAAAAATTCAGTAGTTTCTAATATTACTACCTTTCATAAATATATGAACAGTATCAAATATAAACTTCTATTTAAAAACTTATTTGTAATTTTGTGTTTTCAAATTTTGGTTTTCCTTTATCCTAACTACAATTGAATTGGTTGTTTGAAATTTAATCACAGCAAACCTTGGGAAAAATCAGAGAACTGTAAAGTATACTGAACTCAGCAAGGACTTAACATACACTCAGTTGAAAGACTCGTTATTTTTCAAAATGTTCAACATAATCAGTAAGCAATTTGTATTTTTCTAAGCAGACAACCAAGTTGTTAAATGGATCAATGATGACATTTATCACCTTTTGTTTCTAGTTTTAATGAGAAAGAATTCATATGGAACCCGTAGCCAGAACGTTTACTTCACACAGTATTCTTAATTGTAATTGAGAATAGCTTTAAAAGTATCTGAAGGGTTAAGGTTAAGTGATAACAGATGGTGTTTTATTTTAGTCTATTTAATAACAAAATAATAGCCAGTACATGAAACTGCCGTTGGTGCCTGTCCTTGGGAGAGAAAATGTGTGTTATAAAATGACATGCTGGTAAATTTTAAGATGACTCACGTGAAGCTCTCTGAATGTATTAGTAGTGCAAGAAAGAAGGAATCAGGAGATATCTCTATTTGCATAGATATAGCTACAAATAGTTCCCCTTCAATATGCGGATCAGACAAATACAATTTTTTCCTCACTCAGGAAGAGTGATCACAGTTCAATTAGGTCCAATTAAAGACCTGAAATCTTTAGATACCTGTATTCCAGGAGGCAAAGGAAATTTTAGGTGACTGAGGAGAGAGAGGTTTAACTGCAAAATTCTATAATCAGAGAAATAATGACAGACAGATATCACAAAAATTTGATTAGACACAAGAACTGTGTGCTGAAAATCAACATTTTCTTGGCATCTGTATTTCTCCTCTGGAACAACTCATTCTTGAGAGAGCCCAGTCCGAACAGGAAAATGGAGCAGTACTGCACACTTCCGGAGCTGCAGCATAGCAAGACATTACAAAGGATTTGTCAGTGAGAACACACAGGCATTGCAATTTCTACAACTGAATGAGTTGGAAAGCAGAAAGAGAAAAAAAAAATAGCTATCATTATAAAGCTAAACTTTTGTGTTGACCAGTGCCCATGGGAAAGATAAACCTTGGATTGTGCAGCTTTTTGCAGTCTTCCAAATGCAATCTGATGAAATTAGGAAAAATCCACATGGGGTCTTACACATAAAATTGCAGCAAAGTGGATATAGATGAGGAAATTACACGTGTAATTGGATTTAACAAGGTAAAAAGCAAAGACAATGACTACAGAATTACATATAATCACATATTGTATAATTACATATTTTATACTTAATTGTATTAGTTTACACTTATTTAATCATGAAAGCAGGATGAAGTGGCATAAGGCTCTGTTTCAAGTGATTTTTTTTTCAGATTGAAAAATGATTGGAGATAAAAGCTCTTTTTCTTATTTTAATTTTGCATGCTCCATTGACATAATAGTGATCAACAGCACATATTATACCACTGCAGCCAGCCAGGCAAAGACTTACACACTTTATTTTCATTAACCCGCACTCCAACATTACGATGGAGATAGTGCAGATTTCCTTTCCAAATATGAACAAAGTCAGTTTTGGATAAGTAGCTCGTATGTGGTCACACAGATTAGAGGCCTGTGATCTTGAACTTCCTGTTTTTAACAGTGACCTATGCTGAGTGCCTGGGGACACGCACATTGATCACTTGTAAACATTTCTCACCCTGGTTACAATTTACCCACTTCTTTGTAATCTCTTCCACAGATTCTCTTTAATTACAAATTTACATTACTCAAAATAATTGCTTTTGTTAATTTGAAAGTCAGAAATACAGAGATAGAGTTCCTAGCTATCTGATTCAGTCTATCATTGCTTGAAACAGGGCTTGTCTCGCAGTTGGCCATTTCATCTGGGCCTCCAAGGCAAGGAGGCAAGTACCTGAACCATCATGGCTTGCTTCATCCCAAGATGTACATCAGCAAGTATCTGGAATCAGTTACAGCGCCAAGAAGCCAACCTGAGCAGTCACATACGGAATGCCAGTGTCCAAAGCCATGTCCTTTTCAAAAAAAAATTATTTTTATTAAAAAGTCAGATATACAGACAGAAGGAGAGACCGGGAAGACGATCTTCCTTCTAACAGTTCACTCTACAAGTGAGTGCAATGACCAGAGCTGTGCCGATCCGAAGCCAGGAGCCACAAACGTCTAGGTCTGCTGCGCAGATGCAGGGTCCCCTGGACTGTTTTTCCAAGCCACAAGCAGGGATGGGAAGTGGTGCTGCTGGGATTAGAACTGGCACCTTTATGGGATCCCAGCCCCTTCAAGGCGAGGACTTTATTTGCTAGGCCACTGCATCGGGTCCCACTGTGGTAAGCACTCACCCGTACTGCTTCTCTTTCACTACTTCTTCCCTTTGCATGGTACCCCATATGTCTTCCTATTCAGTTGCTGTTTATTTCCTGCTTTGACATGCTGTACCTCCCTATGGGCGATGTTCCGCCTCCACAGACATACCCATCATGACACCTGGTGCTCTTGTAATGTCCAGAAAAGGAAGATCCATAGTACTAGGCTTTTCCTTGCCATTCAAATCTCAGTTCAAATCTATTCCACTCAAACAGATTTTCTTCGATTGTACACCATCCATTATTTGTCCAGGATTCCTATTCTATTCTATTCTATTCTATTCTATTCTATTCTATTCTATTCTATTCTATTCTATTCTATTCTATTCTATTCTAAATTTTCTCCAATGAGTGAATGTAATACCTTGAACTATTATGTTTGTATCTGCTTGTTTATTGGCATATAAAATCTATGAGATAATTATTTTTTATTTTAATATTATTTTGGAATAAACATGTATGATATCATGGATCAACAAATCTACAGGTGACACAGAGTAAATTACATTCTTTCTAGTGAATGAAATGAGTCAACAATCATGTAAACCAATCAACCTCTTTGTAACTCTGGACCTTGCTCCATTTCCTTGTGGATACTTCAAATTTATTTCACACTGGTATTTAGGTCAATTTTCTTTTTCATTCTGTAACTTCTGCCTCTCAGGAGAAAATATTTTGAACTTCAGAACGGTTGCTATACTATTTGGGAAAAGTAACTTTAGTTAAGCAGGACATGAAGTGGACACTTTTTCACTTTCCCTTCAGTTCATTTCATTGGGATCTGTTCCTAACAGCCCTAGAGTGCTGTTGAGTATCTGAGAGCTGCAGGCAATGCATGTCTTACTTTGGTTATCTGTATGACTGGAGTGACAACATTATATGTAGGAAAGTATCATAACAGAAATAACAGATTATACAATGATTTTATTTGCTTTTTCAAAAAAATTATTTATTTTTATTGGAAAAGCAGATTTACAGAGAGAAGAGGCAAGAAGATCTTCCATCAGCTGGTTCACTCCTCAAGTGGCAGCAATGGCTGGAGCTGAGCTTATCCAAAGGCAGGAGCCAGGAGCTTCTTCTAGGTCTCCCACGCAGATGCAGGGTCCCAAGGCTTTTGGCCATCCTCAACTGGTTTCCCAGGCCACAAGTTTGTTGGGAAGCACAGCTGCTGGGTTTAGAATCAGTGCCCATATGGCATCCTGCAAGCAAAGACTCTAGCCACCAGACCACCACGTCATGCACGGTTTCATTTACTTTGATGGTCTGAAAACACTGTCTAGTCACACATTCTTCCAAAGGGACATTTACACTACAGGAATTTGGTATGTATACATGCCAGCTATTATTCAGCATCATCACGAGATACTGAAGTAATTATGGAAATCATTGGCATCTAACCTCATCCTTCATGAAGTTCATATTCCATTGGCGCACCCAGGGGTAGCATTTCATGCCTTTTCCCACATCCTTGAAGAATGCCTATCAAGAGAAACAAACTTGATCTAACTATTGGTTATCATATGTGTCCTCCCATGCAGATGATTTGACTAGAAAATGGAATGACTTATGATAAATATTTAAAGGGAAAAGTGAGGCAGGCACAGTGAATCAATCACCAAAAGTCATAATGAACAAATGTAACCTATAATAATTACTAGCATTCTTAACAAAAATACAGAAACTATATAAAATGTGACAGTATTATTTAGTATAAACTTGTCTGTAGAATTAAACTATGTCAATGAAGAAAAACCATGTTCAGCTTTTTAAAAAAGATTTATTTTATCTTTATTGCAAAGTCAGATATACAGAGAGGAGGAGAGACAGAGAGGAAGAACTTCTGCCTGATGATTAACTCCCCAAGTGACCACAACAACCAGAGCTGCTCCGATTTGAAGGAAGGAGCCAGGAACTTCCAGGTCTCCCTGGTGTGTTCAGGGTCTCAAGGTTTTGGGCCATCCTCCTCTGCTTCTCAGGCCACAAGAAGAGAGCCTCATGGGAAGTGGGATGGCCGGGATTAGAACCAGTGCCCATGTAGGATCCCAGGGCGTTCAAGGCGATGACTTTAGCTACTACAACACTGCTCCAGGCCCTCAACTTTTGTTTTGAACTATATTGCTAATGTTAATGCAAGTATTAATTTATAATTAATTTTGCTAATTATAATTAATAGCATAAATAAAACTAATGATGTGAATCTTGTTAGTTGTGCATTAATTATACATTCTTTTAAATTTTTATTTTAGAGTATGCCTACCTAGTTGATCAGGGTGGGAAGGATCAAGGGCCAGGGAAAAGTAGGTATAATCATTGTTTCCAAGTTTTCCATTTCTTTTTCCTATGTCTGTGGGGAGAGGGGAAAGCAGGGAAGAAGCTGTACCCAGCCTCCCAACTGCCCCAGCAGCCATGGATGGGGAACAGCAACCCAATGTTTACCCAGAGTCCCGAGGTGCCAAATGTTCCAAGGGTTCTACCCAGTTGGTTTTGATATTTCTGATGAGGGAACGCTTACAACGTCCATTGGCTGACATGGTCAAACTTAAGAGTTTTCCTTTGCCCAGATATTTACTGTCTTCGCTGGCTGGGGTAGTTACCCAATTTGTTCTGTTCTCCTTTCTCTGCTATGGTAACAGATGTCTTCTGAAGGCCCTAAACGAGTTGCCATAACCTTTTTGTGGATCTGAGCCAGCCATCCAGTATTCTATCTTTTTCCACTGAGGAGGACAGGTTCTCACAGACAAGCTCAAGAACCGGAACCTGACAACCCAGACCCGGCAGGACACTCCCTGACCCTGCTCCAAATGCTCAAGGAACTGGCATCCACTGTGCAGGCAGGCTCAAGAACCAAGGCCAGACAGCCCAATCCCTGGGCCTCCACCCCTGAGGCTCGCAGGCCTGGCACTCATCATGAATGCAGGCTAAAGGACCTGCGCCAGGTGACCAGGGCCCTACTGGACCCCACTATTCTAATTAAAACTTTTATTGATTTGAAAGGCAGAGTTGCAGAGACAGAAAGGGAAAGATAAAGCTTCCACCTGTTGGTTCATTCCCCAAATGATCACAATGGCTAGCACTGGGCCAGGTCAAAACCAGGAACCAGGAGCTACTTCAGCATACATCTCATGGATGGAGGGACAACACACTTGGGCTATCCTCTGCTGCTTTCCCAAACATACTAACAAGGCGCTGGAGCAGTCTGCACCTGCACCCATGTGGGATGCTGGCATCAATGATGGTAACTTAACCTGCTTTGTCACAGCACTGGACCCAACTATACATTATACTTAAAACTAAAAGAACAAGTAACAAAAGACACAAACTTCTAAAGCTCTTACAAAGTTGCATTTATAAGAATCTTCTCTGCAGCATGAGACAAATAGTGAAGAAAGAAATAGCACAGGGCCCGGCGCTGTGGCGCAAGTGGTTAAAGGTCCTCGCCTTGCACGCCCGGGATCCCATATGGGCGCCGGTTCTAATCCCGGCAGCCCCGCTTCCCTTCCAGCTCCCTGCCTGTGGCCTGGGAAAGCAGTCGAGGACGGCCCAACGCTTTGGGAACCTGCACCCGCGTGGGAGACCCGGAAGAGGCTCCTGGCTTCGGATCGGCATAGTATCGGCCCGTTGCGCTCACTTGGGGAGTGAATCATGGGACGGAAGATCTTCCTCTCTGTCTCTCCTCTCTGTATATCCGCCTTTCCAATGAAAAAAAAAAAAATAATAAAAAAAATAAATCTTTAAAAAAAAAAAAAAGAAATAGCACAGATGTTCCTAAGATACAATCAACACTAAGATACTTCTTTATAATAAGAGATGATAAAAATGTTAAGATAGCAGAGTAGAATAATAATCAATGTCATAAAAATATTACAATCATAAGTGAATATAAAACAGGTTATAAAGCACCATGATTTCAACAGTGGTAGTTAGTGTTTGTTTGTGTCTCTTATATTCTATGAATAGACATACATTTTCTTTTATTCTCCGTTAGCACTGCATGAAATACATCATGTTAATGAGATTAACTGAGTTTCAACAGAGTCTAAATATGTGTAATAATGATTTTGTGCTTTCAAAAACAAATCTAATTACAATACAGGATTGTGATTGTATGTGCACACATATACACAGGTGTTAGTAATTGCCTTTGGCTGTAGAGTAGTATTTGCCTAGTAACTGTTCATTTATAATATTTAAATTCATGTAAAATAGATTATATATGCACCAAGAGAAAAAAAGAAAAGTTCTTTATATGAAACATTCATCAGTTCTACATACCGTGCCGAGCAATATGGTGGACTTGTGGAGGGGGGTCTGTTAAAATATTTAAGACACCGCTCCTACTCTTTAATAATGCATTTTACCTTTTGAAATCATTCTCTAGATTACCTGGATGATCATATGCGGAACTCTGCAGTTATTTATATCATTAAATGACACCTATGATTTCCAAATATCACAGGATATTTTTTTTCATCACAGCTTGGAGCTAGTAAAGTTTATTTAATATGAAAAAAATCAATACGGCATACAGTTCTTCAATGAAAGAGCACAAAAACAAATTTTCTGGCTTAATTTAAAAATCTTTGCTTAGAGATACAATTGAAACTTCAGTTTTAGTCTCTTTAATTAAATGGCTGAGACAATAAAGATATTTGAACTACAGTTTGGTACAAAAAAACCCAAAGTACATCAAATGGAAAGACTTGTTGAATGGAAAGCCCTGGTGTTTTTACTGGTTTTAATTGTTATTTTAATGTTTTGGTTATTGATTACTAGGCTGTCTTGTTTATTCAGCAAATATTAATTCAGCATTTGCTGGGTGCCTACCAACCTTTTAGTGGTTGGAATAAAACAGTGAGCAACGATGAAACAAGAATAAAACAAAAGTGACAAACATGTGAAAAAAAAATTTAAAAAACAAAAATTCTGACAAAGGGAAACAAGTAGAAATGGACACAAACACACATCAATTTATTCCCATGAGTAAAAATCATTAGCATCTTAGCCATTAATTTCCTCATAAGGTACACATATTCTGTTGATTTTTCTTTGATCAATTTCCCTCACTGCATATCTTCGTAACTGATTTTCCCACATTTAAGCTCTTTGCATAAGTTAAATTTCCCATACATCACTGGTAGCTGAAATTAACATAGCAGTATTTTTTAAATGTCAGAAATAAATCCTGAAGTAAATGTACTTGCAGTTGGAGCATCTCTACATATTTGTGGGGGGAAAAAAAAGCCTGAGAAGAAGCAAAGAGAATAGAACATGTCAGAGAGCTTAAAGCTAGTAAGAACAAATTGCATGAAATATTTTCCATAGATGCATGTAAGTGGATATGTGTGTGTGTGAGAGAGAGAGAGAGCGAGAGAGAGAGAGAGATACTGAAAATCATTCTCAAAACCTTGGAAGTCTTTCTGGCATTATGCTGCAGTGGGCTACGCTGCATTCCATATGGGCACTGGTTTCATGCTGCTATAACTGCTCTTTTTGTTTGTTTTTAATATTAAGTTGTTTTTATTTGAAAGGCAGATTTTATAGAGAGCAGGAGAGAGAGGTCACACATATGTTGGTTCACTATCAAACTGGCCTAAATCGTTGGAGCTCAGCTGATCTGTGATGGCCAGGAATTTCCTCTGGGTCTCCAAGTCCAGGCAAGGGGCCCAAGGTCTTAACCCATTCTTCACTGCTTTCCCAGTGGATCAGAAGTGGAACAGCCTGCCCGACTTAGTAGATCAATGGCTAAATCCTCGCCTTGTCCTCTGGTATCTCACATGGGCTTTGATTTGTGTCGGGAGTGCTCCACTTATCCAGTTCTCTGCTTACAACCTGGGGAAGCAGTAGAGGATGGCCCAAGGCCTTGGAACTGGCATAGAAGACCTGAAAGACCTGGCTTCGGATTGGCTCAGCTCTGGACAGTTATGGCCACTTGGTAAGTGAACCAGCAGATGGAAGGTGTTTCTGTCCCTCTTTCTCTCTGTAAATCTGATCTGCCTTTTGAATAAAAATAAAATAAGCATTTAAAAAACGGAGCCACCAGACACAAACCAGCGCCCATTGCAGATGTAGATGCTGCAGGGACAAGATTAGTTTGGATCCAACTCTGTGCTGATACGCCTAGGGAAGTCAGTGGCAAGTGACTTCTTCGGACTCTGCCATCCACATGGGAAACACAAATGAAACTCCAAGCTCCCGAGTTTCAGGGAGAGCCAGTGCACACCCTTGTGGCCATTTGAGGTATGAACCAGCAGATCAAAGTTTTCTCTCTGTCTCCCCTTTCTTTCTGACTTACAGATAAGTAAAATAAATACCAAAGCAAATCTTTGAAGCCACATTGCTCTCACACAGTGCAATGACAATATTAACAGTCTTTCTTTTCAGTAGCGACGATAATACAATGCTGTAGCCAACTCTCCACCCGTCCTTTTCATTAATCTGCCAGAGATTTCCTCCAACCGCAGAAATATTTTCTTCTTTCTTTTTTTTCCCCTTAAATCAAGCCATGTGCTGCTTCAAACCACCCCCATTTCTGGTTTTTTTTTCCCAGTAACATTCATGTACTTACATGTTTGATAGAAAGGGAAGAGCTGAGAGCGTCATGTCAGAGAAACGTTAATATTTAAGTTAAGGTTTATGCTGAATTTTCCACTCTCTAATTGCTCAACTGTATCAGAAAATATCACAAATTTGTAACTCTCCATAACAAATTATTCTTTTTTTCTAAGTGTGATATAAATGTAGAGACACGTAACATACGGAAGATTTAGTAAGGCAAGCTTTCTAATCTGAACAGTGGAGAAATCTGATATTTAACTGCTTGAGGTAGTTGAAAATTAAAAAAAAAATTCTGTAAATTGCAATGTGATTCTGACAGTTTCATTTGTGAAATATGCTAAGTATATAGGGATACACATTATTAATTGATGGAGATGGTATATTATGCAAGACCAAGTGACAAAGCATTTTAAATCTGGGAGACAATCAGAATACCTAAATAGTAACCATGATTATTAATGACTTTACCTGTGCCAAAATATCAATAAATCAAATAAAGCCCTGGATGTTTTTAAGCATCTATTAAGTTTAGGCATCTGAGGAGTCAAGGTGCACCTGTCTCAGTGGGAGGAGCAGCAGGATGGGTAGTCTTTTATTACTGTCCTGACTCAAGTTTGATGGCAAGGAAAAGATTTTTCACTAACGCTCTGATTAAAAATGAGTTATGCTTAGAATCCAGCAGAAAGCAGATAATGAATTAGAGGAATAAGTAGAAAGGAACTGCAATGGCATCTGCTTTTTCCCTAATCCTCAACCCTCAATCAGTGGTTCACATGCTCACGCATCCTTCTCAACTAGGTAAACATCATCAAAAAGAAATCTTTAAAACGTGTAGAATGTGCTCACTTTGGTTTTGTTAGAGAATACATGATCTCAAATACATTTGATGCTAATCAACATTCACTTCAGAATATTCCGTCCCAGTCTGAAATAAATAACAGCATTGATCACACTTCTAGGTCAATGAAAGAAAAATATTTTTGTATAAAATTTGGAACTAATGATTACTTCACCACATCTTAAGTATTTCCAGGTTATATGTAGCTGACCTTCACATCATGATGTGCCAGGATTCAGAAGTGATATCCACCCATTCTCATTGGATTCCTGCTTTTTGCTGAATTAAAACACAAGGGAAAAACAAAAACAGAGGAGTCTGGAAAATCACCAGGTGCATTCCACATATTCCCACTGTTTTGTTTATTCTGTAAAATAAACAAAAGAAAGTAACTGAGAATTGAGAAAGGAGATAAGAGAAAGATCTTGATTTTTGATCTGTGTCATGAATAACATTGCCATTTACACTTATCAGTAGATTAATGTCAGTGAGAGTCCAATTTAGAACACAATTTAAATACTGTATTTTATTAGAAAGGAAAAAAAAATCCAATTTCAGTGACCAAATAGAGAAGTTCAATTCAATTAACATCCTTTAATAGACCCCGCATTCAAACCAGGCATTTGGCTTGATGTTCAAGACAATGGTTACAGTGCCTGAACTCCATACTGAGTGCCAGGGTTGAAGGCCCAGCTGCAGGCCTTGGTACTAGCCTCCTGACATGCCCTGCCTGGACAGCAGCAGCAACTTGTTGGATCCTTGTCATCCAGAGGGGAGACCTGAATGAGTGCTGGGCTGCTCACTTCAGCCTGGCCCAGAACCAGGTGTTACAGTCATTTGTGGAGTGAACCAGTGAGATAGATCTATCTTTTCATTTCTCTCTCTCTCTCTCTTTCTCTCTCTCTCTCTCTGTGTCTTTCTCTATCTCTCTCTGTCTTTCTCTGTCCGTCTCTCTCCTTTCTCCCCTCTCCCCCTATCTTTCTCTGTCCTTCAAAAAAACAAAATAAAAGCAGCCTAGAATTATTTTCACAATTAAGTTTTCCATTGCAGAAGATTGATGTAGACCAACAAAAAGACAACTACAATCAGTCTTTCAGGAATTACACTGTGAAACACTCATTCAATCTGACAAACATTAAATAGAAAGCGATTTAAACCTTATGGAGTATATTCTATAACTGGATGGTAAAGTGACTCTTGAATATCTTACTGAAATGTGAATAGAATGTGGATTTTAGTATTTTGTATTAACTTTTATTATTTGAAAAAAAGTGTAGGGGTACAGTATAGTAATTCTAGACATATAAAGTGCAATATATTTCTCTATTTAGAGAATAGTTTCGCTTAGTTAAAGCACCATTATACAGCAATCTGCTTCAGTTTTGTATTTGACTGCTTGTTACAGAAGCAATCAGTGGCAACCCAAGTTCAAAGTTCCTGTGGAAGAACATTTTTGCCTCAGACACTGACACATGCACTTTTCTTAGCTTAAAATCTTGGAGCACTCAGGGAGGGTTTTCTTGTCTCCAGAGAGATACAGGGCAGGATGCTCCTCTCTAGATTTAGAACTATTTTAAAAGTACATGATGGCTTCCCCTTACAATGTTGTACCCACACAATCGTTCTAAACTTGATTTAGGGATCAAGAAGTGTCCACTTGTATCAGAAGAGAATATGAATAGGAAATGAAACAGCAGACAGCACAGTGAACCCTGGGAGGCTGTAGAGGGTAGATATTAACTAGAATAATGAACTGAGTGATCCTGCAGCCTATTTCTTATGTGCCCATCATGGACTTTTAGAAAACTAATAGCACTGGAACATTTTTTGACGCTTCAGCTCCATGTTGGAGTCTACCCAATATGCACTCATTCAACACAGAGACACATTCACAAGGTCGTAGTGTGTACTTTGCTCTCACTTTTCTGATCTAGGAACATATTTTTTCATACAAAAGTCAACGAGATGACACATGGTTTTCCTGTGCATCCCCTCCCAAGGCAAACGCTGTCATCATGCAAGTCTCTGGGCAGGAAAGTCTTACAATGAGAACACAAATATTCTAAGATTTATTTTATTATTTTATCTGCAGCATTTGTTTTCCAGCAAGCAGGAAAGCTATGCAAATGTGAAAAACCCAAAAGTTATTATCTAGGATAATGAAATAGAGATATGAAATAAAGAAACAGACAAAAAAATAAAATAAAAAAGAAGTTAAGAAAGAAGAAAAAAGATTAAAAGTATTACAAGTGTAATTCCCCCTGCCAAATGCCAATAATATATCCAAACAAGTCAACATCTACGAGTGAATTGAAAGTAAGGATTTTATTCTCTAACCAGAAAGGGATTGCTCTAAAATTGAATTTTAAAATGGATATTTTGGCTTGGTGTGATAGCCTAGCAGCTAAAGTGCTCACCTTGAACTCACAGGAATCCTATGTGGGAACCAGTTCTAATCCTGGCTGCCCTGCTTCCCATCCAGCTCCCTGCTTGTGACCAGCAAAGTAGTCCAGGATGGCACAAAACGTTGAGACCCTGCACCCATGGTGGGAGACCTGGAAGAGGCTCCTGGCTCCTGGCTTTGGATTGGCACAGCTCCAGCCATTGCAGTCACTTGGGGAGTGAACCATCAGATGGACCATCTTCCGCTTTGCCCTCTCTATATATCTGCCTTTCCCATAAAAACAAACCTTAAAAACTGTATATTTTATTCTTAATATTTGATCTTCTTAGCTTACTAAAATAGGAAATTTGAAAGAATATAATTATAAAGATACATTTTTAAATTATGAACATTACACAACAGTCATATCTGCTGATTTAAGCTGAAGTATATACATGATACTGATAATAATAAATGCAAGACAATGTTATCAGTATACTTTATTTTTGTTTCTTCATGAACGTGTAGTAATTATAAGAAAACAGAATGGAACGAATGGTACCCCACAAATTTGTCATAGTGATTATGTCTGTGAAGGATTGAAGATCAGACTACAAACAGAGACTAGCATATTATAATTCCATCTGGTACATTTTATTATCAAAATACTAACATAAAGGGCCAGCTTGGTAATACAGAAAGCTAATCTTCTGTTTGTGGTACTGTCTTCCTAAATGGGTGCTGGTTTGAGTCTGGGCTGCAGTACTCTGTTTATGGCCTGGAACACCACCAAAGGGTAGCCCAAGTTTTTGGACCCTTCTGTACCTGCATGGGACACCAGGAAGGAGCTCCAGGCACCTGGCTTCAGATTGTCTCAGTTATGGCCATTGCAGGTGTTTGGAGAGTAAAAAAAAGTCATTGGAAGATTTCTCTTTCTGTCTTTCCTTCTCTCTGCAAACCTTCCTTTCAAATACGAGTGAATAAATCTTGAAAAACAGAAAACCAAAATATTAACATACATTGATTTCACAGATGAGTAAATGGTTCATTATTTGTAATATATTCTTGGTAAATCCCTCTACTTTCAACTTACTAAAGCAAAATAAAATGATACATCAACTTCTGTATGTGGAGGGCATATTGCTTTAACACTTCGCCCTCTTCTGTGACCAGATCTCAGAAACTAGAGGAAGTCAGAACAAATCATTTATTTGATTAAATCTGAAGTATTCTTCAGAATGATTCTCAAGAACCACTTAGGTTTAAAATACTTTGAATCCAAGCACTAGTAATAACTCATTTGTGAAAGAACTAAACATTTTCAATGACTTAAATAAGATATTGGGTCACATAACTTGGAGGAACTGAAGGGTGAGGGAACAAATTAACTTTAGACAAAGTTACTTTCCGGGTCAAAATAAGGTTAAAGGACTCTGCATATCTCTTGATTATCTCCATTATGTTCATACATGTATGCAGAAAGATGAAATTACCTAACCTTTAAATCAATCACACACACACACAGAGAAAAAATCATTTCAGCAAAATGCCTGCAAATAAGATGGGAAACATGAAAGCCCAGCTACCTTCTCAAAATATGGTTACTTTTATGGGCTCGCAGCTGGGAAGTGTTATAACTACCATGTCCAGGACTTTTTAGTAAATGTACTGCCGAAGCGAGCGCAGTCCAGAGAAGAAGAAGAGAAAGAGAGAAAAATAATCTGTCATCTGCTGGTTCACTCCCCAAATGACTGTAACAGAGCTGTGCTGATTGAAAGCCAGGAGCTTCTCCTGGGTCTCCCACATCGGTGCAGGGTCCCAAGGTTGGGGCCATCCTCTTCTGCTTTACAAGCAGGGAGCTGGATGGGAAGTGGAGCAGCTGGGACTTGAAGTGGTACCCATAGGGGATGCTGGCATGGGGAAGAGCCTCTTAATATTCAGTCTCCCTTAAGGTATCCCGAAGAACTTGGTTTCAGGACACCAGATCTTTACATGTTCAAATTCCTTGTGGAAAATCTTGTACTTACGTATCACCTGCACATACTTGCATAGACATTGCATTACCTCTAAGTTAACCATTATACCTGGTACAAGATAAAGGCTGTATAAATAGTTGCTGTGCTGTGTTGTCTAAGAATTAATATCAAGCAAAAACAACATTTGCACATTATTTAGTGAAGATGCCTTTTTTCTGCACATTTTTCCTTTAAAGCATAACAGATATAACGTGAGGGTGTGGAATCCAGCGTTATGCAAGGCTAACTATAAATCTGAAATCTTTCCCGTAGGCCAAAAGGTCTAATTCATCTTTCCAGTTGTTGTTGCTGCTGTTTTTTTGTTAACCAAATGAGTCTCTTTTTAAAAAAAATAAAAAGAATCATTTTTCCTTAATGCACATTTACATTCATAGGGGGGTTATTTCCCCGCCATGCTCCCTGCTGCATCCATATAACCTCCTCTTGTTATTTGATCTGAGTTAATACATTGGCATAAAAATTCAGGTCACCATTGTTGTGTGGATGTTATGTCATTTGGTATGATTATGAATTATGAATGTTGCTTCATTGAACTGTGCCATGTACATAAGAATATTTTTCCTTCCATTATGTCCTTCCTCACAGTTTCTCGCTTTTGTGATTTTTATCCCATTTTCAAGGGAAAAAATGTGTGTATCTGTGTGTATCTAATGCCTACAGAAAAAGTCAAAGTGGTAAAATGTTAAAAATTGTTTAAAGTAAAATAAACTTGAGGGAATAAAAAAGATTTTCCATGCCTAGTATAAAACAGAACTAGTAATATAAGCAAATTTTGATTTTCCATTTGTTTATATTGTGCTTCAAAAAAGTGGAATTTCACTCATGGCTAATTTTTCCCACTTTAGGCAGCTAGTATAATGTCCCAACAGTCCCTTTATACATGCCAGAAAATATATGCAATGAATACAAAAATTTTTTTTATTTTGAAGTAATATTCTATATTTCCATTTTTATATCTGTTAGCTTTAAAATACTAGAGTTTCGCCATTGGATGGCAACATTGCTTGTTATTTTGTCTTTAATGTTCTAATAAGCTCACATTTCAGTGTCCAAAAAAGTAGTAAGGAAAAATTCATGCTGCTAAAGAATTATTCAGCTTTATCTGTTTATTATTTATATTAATATATCACTGTGAAAACATGTGAAATGATATTTAATTCTACATTATTGATAAGGTCTCAATTAAGAAATCCATCAGTTTAGCAATATTCTCACTGAATTGGAAGGAAAAATAATTATGTTTAAAGATTTACTTATTTTTATTGGAAAGGCAGATATGCAGAGAGGAGGAGAGACAGAGAGGAAGATCTTCTATCCAATGGTTCACTCCCCAAGAGGCCACAACGGATGGCGCTGAGCCAATCTGAAGCCAGGAGCCAGGAGCTTTCTCCAGGTCTCCCACCACAGGTGCAGGGTCCCAAAGCTTTGGGCCGTCCTGGACTGCTTTCCCAGGTCACAAGCAGGGAGCTGGATGAGAAGTGAGGCGACTGGGATTAGAACCTGTGCCCATGTGGGATCCCAGTGTGCTCAAGGCGAGGACTTTAGCTGTTACACTATCGCGCCGGGTCCAAAATAATATGTTTTTGCATCAAACCTGAGTCTGTTCTTTCTTTTCTGTTATGGCTCAGCCAACTTGGCAACACTTTCCGCTCCTGAGAGGATGCCCAATACCCATTTTCTGTGACTCATTAGAATCTCAGTTATCTGAAAAGCATAACTGAGCACCAAGCATTGGTGAAATGATATGAATTTCTAGATATAAATTTTAAAGAAGAAAATCTGATTTACTTGAATTATAAATTATACTGTAATGAGTGGATAGCTGATTTCCCTTTTTTTCTCTTTTACATAGTCCAAGTATAGTTAAGCAAGCAATTAGTAAAGCATTATCCACACAAAAATGTCATTTTCATTGAAAATATTTGCATGGTATATATGGCCTTCTTTGAATGGGTGGGATGAGTAAATTATTATATAGTATTGTCCAATATGTAGACAATTGATAAAGTAATTTTAATCAATTCAACAAAATGCATCCAGTGGACTTTGTTAGCAAGTGCTCAAATCTTTCATTAAAGACACATTTTGTTTTCATTTGACAAACAAGCACTGAGTTGTTTAAATCCTTGTTTTGATGCCCACAATGTAAATACAACAACAGAAACACCAACCATGGGAAACCTTTATGATCATGAAGAGTAACTACACTTTTTATGAAGAGATCAATGTAGTCTTTTGAGTTAAACTTGACTCCCGGGCAAGTTGAATGTGTTGGCCACGGGAAGGCAGTGTGCCCTTTGTGAGTGATGATGGCCCAAAACGTGCTCCCGTTTTTCCCGAGCTGTTATGCCTTTGCAGCCACCATGCTTCCTGGGTCTCATTTTGATGAAAATACACAAGCTGATTACCTGATGCCAATTATAATGAGAGAGGATTCTAAGAGTTAGCTATTTATGGCTCGGGAAACTATCTGCAAACACAATTAAACACTGTAAAACTTTATATCAATTATTAAAAGCCAACTGGATTGCCATGGTAACAGCATAACCACACAGAATCAAACATTACAACACAATTTTATAGAGATTAATTGCTTGAGTTATAAATAAAGGAATAAAAAGAGATGATAAAACTATCTAAAATGTTTGAACTTGCTAACACTTAAAGCTTTTTAACCTGCTTAATGATGACATATAAATAAACCCACTTTGGACTGACCAAATGTCTTCATCCAGAAGCCATTCACATTTAGTTGATGAACTTTACCATAGAAATTTCAGGGGAATGTAATTACAAAGGCAATTTCAATTTAAAGTCACATAGGAAAGTAATTAACAGCAATAATAACCACAGCCTCTGAACAAAGATACGAAAAAAAGAATGTGCATCTTTTCTAAATAAAAGAGGTTAAAGAGAAAACAGCAGTGAATGTGATATTATGTTTCACTATGACATTAATAAGGCATCTGTTTCCAGATATCTATCACTTAAACAATTAAGTATGAGACGTTTGCACTGCAGTGTTTTCTGTAGATATTCAAGTTATATATATATGATTCTACATATAAGTTTCATATATATATATAATTGTTACAAATGACATAGTGGTTTGTCAAGGATCTCCTTTTGGCTCTCAAATTGCACGTCTTGGATATTCAGAAATATTCAGAGGAAAGTAAAAGTAGAAAGAGAAACGAGGCAGAAAAAATGATAGTAAACTGTAAAGGTAGTGGCAGGGTCATTCGCCTGACAGCATCTTGGGTGGGGCTGGTGCTGTTCAGGAATGAAAAAGCTCCTTAGAGCCCCACTGAAGAAGGCTGGGTTTCATCTTTCACCTCTCTTCCTCTGAGCAAGCTGCCTGCTAATGCATACCCTTGGAGGCAGCAGGTGGTGGCTCAGGACATTTAGGAAACCAGATGGAGGCACATGCTGCTAGCATTAAATATAGGAAAAATACAAAATTTAATTTACTGGAATCATATTATAGGTATTATATTTACAGCATTGTGCATAAACCTTAGTAAATACATTGATCATTTATTATATAAGCAAAATATTTTTGTAAAGACTCATTTCCATTCCTATTTCTTATTGAACAATAATTTTCTCAACAGAAATCTTCATGAGTTTTTTGGATATATTGTCTCTGTCTTGATGATCTGTCTACCTATCTCTATTTTCATCTCTATCAATTGCTTCATTTCTGTATTTGTCCCTCCATTTTTGCATATGGAACTTATAGATTCTGTAATATGTTGTCATCTACCATTTACAAGTGTGTTTAAGGGTATAATATCCTGTCCATATCCTGTGGACATATGTGTCTGTGATCAAATACATCTTCATTTTCAGCATAATACAGCAAAGACAATTAGAACTTTGTAGAACAGTTATTAGCAAATGAACAAGGAACATGTAGCCTTTCGTGTTAAAAATGCAGATTAAGATAAAAGAGTGATTGTTTCCAAAAATTCAAGAAATGTAGAAAGAAGATTTGATCTAATTTAGAACAGAGCTGCAAGGGTCTCCTGTTAAATGAAGAAATATAATAGCTGTAGAAACAGAAATGTCTTGAATGCAGATTTCATCACAAAGTACAGAACAAGACTGTGATGACTAAAGCCAGATGTAACCAGCAAATGCTGTTTAGAAACTTAACGCAGAATTTACCAATGAGAATAAGCCACTTTTCTGAAAACAGATGCAGTTGTAGAAGATAGTATGTTAGGTTAAAGTGACTGCTGTGTGAATTGTCACAAATGGTATTTTAACACAGCATCAACATAGTCTCCCAATTTTTTCAGATGAGAAATCTGTGCAGCACGCCCTACTGAAGTTCTTGGTCGCATTGCTTGTAGGCCTGTCCCTTAGCTTCTTGCAGTTCCTTGTAAGCCTTGATGTTGCAGGACTTGCAATGGTAGCGGTAAAATTATGATTTTATTTCATGTCATCTTTTTCTTCTTTATGTCTATCTAAAATCTCTAATTAGGATATTTATGCAACAGTATTTATGCCCCATTCAGATAATTTATCTGGAAAATTCACAAAAAGTATCTTTTTCCAAGAATTTAGGCAAGTCTGTGGCTATTAGCTTAAGCTAGTAGTAAACAGTTTGCAGAGATTTTTAGGAAATGGACAGGGTAGTTTGAAGACTATTTTGTAGTCCAGGATAGATGGGCTCAGTGCTGTTACTATACGCCACAGTAGATAATTTAGGGAGCTGAATGGCAGGTAGAGCAGCCAGGACACAAACTGGAAGCCATATAAGGTCCTATCACTTGTAAGG
Source organism: Ochotona curzoniae (assembly GCF_017591425.1). Classification (NCBI taxonomy): domain Eukaryota; kingdom Metazoa; phylum Chordata; class Mammalia; order Lagomorpha; family Ochotonidae; genus Ochotona; species Ochotona curzoniae. Next base: position 3,828,326 of record NW_024466218.1, read on the forward strand.
TGAAGATTAGCCAAATGAGCCATCATGCTGGCCCAAAATAAATGCAATTCTTCCAAGCTGCTCCAATGGCCAAAGTTGTGCTGATCTGAAGCCAGGAGCCCAGTCTCTTCCAGGTCTCCCATGTGGGTGCAGATTTCCCACACAGGTGCAGGGTCCCAAGGCTACGAGCCATCCTCAACTGCTTTCCCAGGCCACAAGCAGGGAGCTGGATGGGAAGTGAAGAAGTCAGAACACGAACCAGCACCCAAATGAGATCCTGGTGTGTACCAGGCGAGGATTTTAGGCACCAGGCTACTGCACAGGCACGATAAAGTCTCATTTCCCATTTCAAAAGAAATTTTAAGCTTAGATTTACGGCTGCATCTTGCCTTTCTGATTCAATTTCCTGCTAATGTGCCTGGGGCGGGGGGTAGTGGAGAATAGCCAGAGCATTTCATGCGTCTGGTTCCTGACTTTGCCAGGGCTCAGCCCAGGCTGTTATGTCCATCCGGGAACTGGACCAACAAATTAAGGATTTCTGTCTCTCATCTCTATAACTATTCCTATAAAATAGATAAAAGCATTTTGAAAACAAAAGTATTCTTAAGACTTACTTATCTTGATTGGATTTATATATAGAGAAGGAGAGACAGAGAGAAGGTCTTCCATCGAATGATTCACTTTGCAAATGGATGCAAAAGCCAGAGCTGAGCTGATCTGAAGCCAGGAGCCAGGAACCTCTTCCAGGTGTTCCACGTGGGTGTAGGGTCCCAAGGTTTTGGACCATCCTCGACTGCTTTCCCAGGTCACAAGTAGGGAGCTCCATGGGAAGTACAGCATCTGGGATATGAACGGGTACCCATGTGAATCTTGGCACCTGCTAGGGGAAGAGTTAGCCATTGAGCTAAATCTTTTATTTGTAAGGTCATATTTCAATGATGGAAAGCTTGGAAGAAACAGAATAATTTCATAAAGAATGCTACAGATAGATGATAAAAGTGTACTTACGATGTTTATGTACATATTGATAGTAGTAATATCCATCATTGGCTCATTTAGTAGTTCATCTAACATTTTTGAGTTCCTAGTTTGTATTACTGTTATTATTATTGTTGTTGCTGTTAGTATTCACCTCAAAGTTACTTGACAGAGTGAGGAGACTCAGCAGTGACAGTGAAAGTAAATTTCCCAGAATGTATTAGGAATCCCTCCTTTTCTCAAGTGGGAGGTAGTATTCAAAATTGCAACAGTATCAAGTCTAATTCATCCGTATTCTTTAAAGCTAAAATAATGGATACTGTTTCTCTTCCGTAGTTCTTCCAGCTATCTTTCATTGCGTGATCATTTTACCACAGTGTAATACAGGGCCAGTGTCTTCGGAAAGCAGCTTGGCCTGAGTCTTGGCTGTCAGCTGGGGGTTCAGAGCCCTCATCCTAAGAAGAGGCATTTCATTTACACTAGATCACTGATATACTCCTCAAGGGACCTGTACCGATAATTTCATGAATCTTTAAAACCCCCAAACTATTATAGAATGCAATTTCTGTCATAAAATTCAGTAAAACATGAAGCTCTTAAGTGACCCCTTTGGATTCTTAATGATTCTATAAATGCACTACTGAAATAATTTATAAGGCTAAGTGACTCATTTACACATCAGTGTAGGTAGTTCAAATAGGCACTTCAGTAAAATTTCAAGCTACTCTAAGTCATGGACCTTGCTACTCGTCCACCTACTGGAAAATGCATCTTCTCAGCTACCTCACTAACTTCGGTTCATAAATTTTGGAATCTTTAATGGTTCCATACTTTCTCAGACTGTAAAATTATGGGCATACTGAACTCAAGCCCTTGCTCACTTGCCTTTACTAGAATCCACTTACAAATATTTTTAGGTGTCTTTTTTTTAGTTTTTAAATAGCTTGATTAAATATTTTGTCATCAATAATGGTGATTTGTTCGGGAGCATTATAGGTTTATTTGGCTGGGTGACTGATAAGCATTTAACCATTTTGTAAATAATATTTAGTTTTCTCTTTTTGTCAGTATGATGTTAATGACATATGTTTCATGTGAAGGAATATCGAGGTTTTAATTTGTCTTTGCTTTAAAAAAAAAATCAACATACCTGGAAAATTCACATGGACTGATGTTGCTTGTCCAAACACGTACCTTAGGGTGGGGTGTAATGACTCAGTGGCTAAATCCTCTCCTTGCATGTGCCAGAATGGGATACAGGTACTGTTTCAGGTTGTAGCTGTTTCACTTCCCATCTAGCTCCCTGCTTGTGGCCGGGTAAAGCTGTGGAAAATGCCCCAAAGCCTTGGGATTCTGTGTCCACATGGAAGACCCAGAAGAAGCTCCTGGTTCCCAACTTCAAATTGGCTCATCCCTGGCAATTGCAGCCACTTGGGCAGTGAACCAGTTTGAGAAGATCTTTCTCTCTATATAGCTCCTTCTCTCTGAAAATTGGTCTTTCCAATAAAAATGAAGGAATTTTGAAAAAGATTTAGAATATGACTGGGTGTTGCTGAGGCCAGCATTATAATGCTGTGGGTTAAATAACCACCAGAAACATGGGCATCCCATATAAACTCCAGTTCCAAATCCAGTTTCTTTGCTTGTACTCCAGCTTCTTGCTAATGCAACTGAGAAAACAACTTCAGCCTGGCCCAAACCCAATTGAGGCCATTTGGAAGATGAATCTCTCTCTCTCTCTCTCTCTCTCTCTCTCTCTCTCTCTCCCTTTTCCTGTAGTTCTGCATGTATTTATGACTGGATAAAGTAAATGTGGTAAGAGTCAGCCATAAAAACCGGATGAAATCAACAACATAGACCTAACAGGAAACAAGCATTGCCTGTTATTATTTCTTATTGTTTCTTAGTGAAACAAGCTAGCCCCAAGACATATATCATATTTGCTCTGAGCTGTGACAACTGATGCACAGAGCATTAAACATGCAATCTTTGAGACTGATATATAGGTAATTAACAGCTATATAGAGCAAGTGTCCATACTCCTCAGCCTACCCATTCAAACCTCACTCAAGAATATTCTCATTATATATAATAAAAATAGTATCTTGCCAAATATCAGGGTACCAGTACCTCAGGCAAATCAGCACATGCAATTAATGATCACATCATTTATTTTCTTTTATGCTGTTTGAAGACTTTCAAAAACTTTTATTTTGTTTGAAGTGAAGAGTCACAGAAATAGATGAGAATCTTCTGTCTGCTGCTTCATGCCACAAACATTTTCAGTGGCATGGCATGGGCTCAGTCAGGCAAAACTAGAATCCCGGCATTGTATCTAAGACTGTGCTACCTGGGTGGCAGGAACCAAATGCCTGAACCTTTAACTGCTTCCTCTTAGGATGCCATTATCAGGAAGCTGGGTTGAAAACAGAGGCGCCAGAACTGAAGCCAGTCACTATGACTTGCGCTGTGAATATCACAGGCGCGGCTTGACGGCTGCACCACAACCCGCATCAACAGAGATTATGACTTTTTTCTAGTTATGTGGAATGTAAAACGCACTAAGTCAGTGCACACCTCTTAAACTTGGAATTACCGATAAACTTGGTAATGGCAAGCTGCTGTGACTACCCTTTTTTAAGCTCTAATATTTTCTGTTCTTTTGCTCAGTTTGCCTATGAAAACTATCAATTAAAATTGAATAAGAGAATATAATTATTTCTAGGATTAAAGTCATAATCATGATTATTGAATTAACTGTTAATATTGAGATTTAATCTTCAAATTTGAGTGCAAGTGGAATGACACTCTATATAATTAATGGATGTTTTTATAAACAATTTTTCTATTCAATAAACAGGTAATCATTCATTTTCGGAAAATATTTGTATGAAAATAAATCAAGTATTTTTTTTTAATATTTAAAGATTTATTTCAAGGGCAGAGTTGGAGAGAGAGGGAGAGACGGAGAGAAATCTTACATCTGCTGGTTTACTTTTCCAACTGATCATAATGGCTAGAGCGCAGCTCATCAGAAGCCAGGGACCAGGAGCTTCACCTGTTCTCCCACACGGATGTAGCAGCTCAGTTGCTTGGACCCTTCTAAGCTACGTTTCCAGGCGCATTAGCAGGGTTAACTAGCAGGGCTAACTAGCAGGACTAACTAGCAGGCTCTTAGGAGAGCTGGATCAGAGGAGGAGCAGCTGGAGCTCTAAACGACACATGGTATATGATGCCAGTGCAGCAGCCAGTAGCTTGTCTCGATATTCAACCCATTCACAACAGATAAACTTCTCACTAATCTAACGGAACAAGTTTTGTTCACATACAATGTAAGTACATAATTTAGAGAACTATCCTTTCACCATGTCAGCAGTGATAGGAGTTCACTTGGGAATGTGTTTTCCATAATTAAGTTTTTTATTTTTCCATTGAGCTAGTAAGACCAATTAGAATAAAACAAATCTGGGACATATACAATAGAATTTTTAAATCAGTTCCACAGTAGCGCATTTACTACCATCAGTTTAATAGTGTCTCTTCCATCAAAAAATGCCCAGATAATCTCATGGAAAATCTATAATCTTAATCAAATTTTTTTTAAAAAAAATATTCTCAGTTAAGGGTTAAATACTAGTGTGTTATTTTAGAGAATGTAATCCCAGATCAAGAAAAGTAAGAGAAAAGGAAATTATGGCTGGAAATACTCTGGCTTATGTTTCATATTCCCTTGTCCAGTCATGTTCAGAGTCCATCTCCAGACAAGCACTCAAGACAGATGTTCCCACACTGAGGACTTTGTGAGAAAGTCTTGCTATGGCTATTGTTTCTAACTGATAAAGGAACGACCTTGGAAGAACTCATGCCTTTTTGGTAAAAGAGCTTTTAGATTGTTTCTTTTTGTTCTTTTGCATGAAATGAGCCATACACCCGCGGTATTAGGCTTGCTCCACATCTGGAATTGATCGGAGATGACATAATCTCAATATTGCTCAATCAGACATACGGCAGCCAAGGTTGGGCTATCAGTTTTCTTGGATAAGTAACTGCTCACCAAGATGATAGATTCCAGAGAAGCACTTTGAGAAGAAGTAGCCACAGAAGCAATTGAGGCACACAATGTGTTAATAATCTGAGATTCGAGAAAGCATAAAATATTGTTTCCAATAAAAGCTTCCAGGAAAGATTTATATACTTTTAGCAGTATCATATTTATTTTGGGATATTAATTACTACCTAAATATCAGCCAGTTTAAAATACAGAAGCAGCTGAGCAAAATTAACCTAATGTTGTAAAGAATTCTATTTTTCCCTTCGAAGACCAAATTATAGTACAGCTAGTTAATGTCAATATTCTGAATAATTAGTGCCACATTTAAAAACACACCCATTACATTTTGGTGTGATCATTTTTTGCCAATGTTGTTATTTTCTTTTTATAACAGCAAAGTGCATAGCCAACAAAGACTTAAATAAGACTTTTCACAGATCTTGAGATAACAACCTCACTTAAAGTATCAAACTGTCTTGTAAGATGTTGCAGTAGCTGATTTCATAATATGCACAAGTCTTCTCTCTCATCAGCTGTTATTCAAAAACGTTTAGTTATTTATATAAATGGATACTTTCTATGAATAATTAACTTTTTCAACTTAATTATTTTTCCTCTTAAAATATATTACTTCTTTGGTTTAATTTTACTGCATGGAGTTATTAGCTACTATTATCATTGAATATGGAGAGGAAGTTCACTCCATGATAGAGGAAAAGACACTACAAATATGTAATGGATATGAGCACAATTGACATTGGAGATTTGTTATTTAATCGCTCGTCCATATCTTTGAGGAACAGTGGCTTAAGTGCCTATCACTTGCTGAATTGTTTATTTAGTGGAGGTTTGGCCATGCCATTATCAAGTAAATTGAAACTATGTCATTATAAAAATAAAAATAAATTAAAAATGAAGAACAAGAATAAGGTGGAGGACCCAACACAATGGCTGAGTGGCTAAATCTGCCCCTTGCAATAACTGGGATCCCATATGGGTGCTCATTCATGTCCCAGCTACTCAACTTCCCACCCAGCTTGTTACTTGGGAAAGCAATGGAGAATGGTGCAAAATGTTGGGAACCTACACAGGAGACCTGGAAGAAGCTCCTGACTCTTGGCTTCCGATCAGTTCAGCTCCAGCTTTGCAGTCACTGGGTGAGTGAACTAGTGGATGGAGGATCATTTTCTCTTCATCTCGTTCTATCTAAAAATCTGACTTTCCAATAAAAGCAACCAATCTTTAAAGAGTGGGTGTGAAGGAGGAAAACGGGATGTGATGTATCATACTTTAAAAGGTGTATGTATGAAACACATGTGATTTTTCCTTTTATGTAAGTAAAATAAAAGCAAAAATAGATCATTGTGACAGAATTATGCAGTTTTCAAGTGTAACGTTTCTGTTATTGCTATATTGGAACTGTGAGCAAATGCATACACAACCAGCAAGCTTCCAGTGGTGCTCCATGCTGCTTCCCAGAGAATTCCCATCACTATACAGATTTTATGCATTTGACTGCATTAAATAGATTTTGTGTATAATTTCTTGCATGTGTACTATTTAAGGAGATATTCCAAAATGTAAAATATACATTATTTTAAAGTTATAATAGCCTCCTCACGTTTTTATCTACAATACTGTTTTAGTAAGAAAACCAAGCTATATTGTGGAAAAGTATAATTCCATGTTAGGGTTAAATCATATTATTACGTACCATGATGCGCTTTGGATTAAGGAAATAAATGCCTCTAACTTCAAGGAGGTTTCAGTAAAACTTAGTGTGTCGAAAATGTATGAGACTTGCACTGTAGCAATCCCTGTGACGTATTAGTTTTATTTAGTTGTTTGGTTGAACGTTTGGAAAGGCAGCTTTACAGAGAGAAGGAGAAACAGAGATAAAAATATTTTGTTTACTGGTTCACCCCCAAAGTGGCTGCAACAGCTAGTGCTGAGCCAATCTGATACATACATGAGGGGGGAGAAAGAGAGAGAGAGAAAGAGAGAGAGATTGAGATTGTATATTTTATGGAAATAACATAATAACCATTCAGTTAAGTGTTGAAAATACCAATCTGGATGTTGAAATTGATTGAGTATGGGCACAGGCAATGAGATTCTACCATCCTCAAATTTTCGTTATTTAAATAAGCAAGCTAATGATGTCACTGCTTTTAAAAACATGTTGTTTGTGATTAATAGCTTTCGGTTTCTGCACCTTTATTTAACAAGGACTTCACTGTGCTAGGAAGTGTGCTCACGTGGAAGAACGCATTTGCGAATGAGATCAGCCTTGCCTGGTTATCCATTACAGCTATTTTATATATTTGTACCTCTAATCTTAACTATTTCAGCGTGTGAACTGAGAATGCACAAACTGTATAGATGCAGCATTGAAATATTGCATGAAAACCATTAATGTAGCTTATTACTATTTTTAATAAACTGAGCATGTGTAAGAAATAGGGATTCATCAAACTTGTCCAAAATTGCAACATTTTGTTGAGTATTTGTAACAAAGATTGATTTTGCAGCATCGTTGCTGATTCAAATCACTATCAACAATGTGATAACACAGTTCTACAAATAGTTAATGCTTTCTATAATATTAACATTTAACAAGAATCACATAATTTTCTGATTTCTGTACCTTTGGATACTTCTATTGATGCATATGCATATCAAAAATACATGAACAAAATAATTTGAAGAATAATTTGTAAAACACTAATACTATTTTATATCTCAGATTTTCTAATGCCTAAATTTTGTATGCTCTAATTAATTTAGGAATATCAAGCATGGATTTATTCTTAGCATTTTTTAATAGACTAAAGAGTGACATAACTATATAATTTCATAATTTTCAGATTATTTGGTTTCAAAGATTACTGTTTTTATATAATTTAGTTTAGTTGCAACAAGTATCAAGACTTTTTTGTTGTTGTTTGTAGTCATTTTTCTCTAAGAAGCACCACCTTTACCTGGAAAATGCTCTGAATAGATTAATGTTGTTTATTGAAGCAAAAGCATTCATAATGATGATCCAAGTGAATTTCAGATAAAATAGGAATAATTACAGTTGTACTATGAACCAATACAATGAGGTTAGAATGTGTCACTTTTGTTGCAGAAGAACATAGCACATATGTAGCATTGAGGACAAAAAAAAAATAAAAATAAGGTGGTTTCTGAATGAACTGATTAAAATCCCCGGACTCTCACTACAAGGTTGTAAAAATACGACAATCCAGCAGTGTTCAAGACACAAACTTCCTGAGGAGCAAGGACAGAGGATAGCTCAAGGTGGAGTGAAAGTTACATCAAACGTGTTTCTGTGAATTTATAACAAGTGAAGATGGCTTTAAAGAGATAAAATCTTTTGATCTGTTATCAAAGAATTTCCAAACTGTTGATCAAATACAAAAATCTTTTTTTTTTCAGCTACAATAGGCAAGGGGACAGAATATGTTGACCCTGATTTTCATTCCATGCTATAATCACGTTAGTCTAATTGGTAAAATGACGGCTTCACCTAATTAACAAATACAAGAAATTTATCAATTTTGATCTATTTTTTAATGTGATGATCATTTCTTGGTAACAATAGATAATTGATTAGAGAAACTGAGAGAGACAGAGAGAAAGAGAGCAGGTGAGAAAGTACAGGGGAGAGTTCTTCCCTGACTCATTTGTTGATTTACTCCCCTGATGCCACAGGTTATTGGCTTCAGGACAAAGATTTGAAAAAGCTCTGGCAGGAGGGACTAGTACAGAACTACCTGAGCCATCATTGCTGCCTCCTAGTTTCTGCACTAGAAGGAAGCTGAAATCAGGAGACAGAGCTGGGATTTGAACTCAGCCATTGTTGCAGGTGTGGAATGCAGCCATGCAATGCAGGTGTTTTTATAGTAAGTTGAGGGCCCAGTGTGGTGGCCTAGCGGGTTAAGCCCTCACCTTGAACATGCCAGGATCCCTTATGGGTACCGGTTCTAATCCCTGCAGCTCCACTTCTCATCCAGCTCCCTGCTTGTGACCTGGGAAAGCAGTGGAGCATGGCCCAATGCCTTAGGACACTGCACCGATGTGGGAGACCTGGAGGCAGCACTGGCCGTTGTAGTCACTTGGGGAGTAAGTCATCGGATGGAAGATCATCCTCCATGTCTCTCGTCCTCTCTGTATATCTGACTTTGCAACGAAAATAAATAAATCTCAAAAAAAAAAAAAAGCAACTTGAAAGAGCCACTCTGATTGTTTTTCAATGTTATTGCAAGAAATGAATATTTTGACCCAGGAATTCTAAGAATCCCATGAGGGTGCTTCACTGAAGTTTGCATCACTGTTTGTTTTTGTTTTGTTTTTTTCTCTTATTGTCCTTTTCCTCAAATCATTATCTCTTTTCGTTCTGTACTGTATCTCGTCTATGCTGTTACTTGTGACTGTACTCACGCTACCTTTGGAGCCCTGATTCTTTAGACAGTGATTTGCATACATACTACTTATTAATGAATTCCACAGAGGTTCACAGAGCATTTTGAGACAATTTAACATCCAGGACATGTTGTTTGTTTTTTTTCTTTTGAATTCAACATTGAAGAACAGCGAGTACAGTCAGTGGTCATGACTAAGGTAGAAGGTAGTCTGAAAGTACGTGATAATTCACTGCTAACTTTTTTTGTAAATAATTTCAACAAAATGTGTAGGTTTGTTTCTTAAGATGAGCATAATAAATTTCTTTGTGTAAAATTGTAGTTTTGTTTATTCTGCATTTATTTTACACCATCTAAAGCATATATAAAATTGAGGTTAGTCAAGAACAAAATGAGTGAAGAAAAACAAATTGATCATAACTTTGGATGTGTGTTATTTCTTTCTCTTTATTTTTTTTTAAATTTATCTTATTTATTTGAAAATTGGAGAGAGAGAGAATTTTCTCTACACTGATTAATTTCCAAAATGGCCATAATGGCCCAAAGTCCAGAAGCAGTAACTCCATGCAGATCCCCCACAGGGGCCACAGGGGCCCGAGCGCTAGAGCCGTTCCACTGTCTTATGTGCGCATTAGGCTGAAATAGTTTTGTTCGTGTTTGCGCGCATGTGTGTTTTTAGTTAAAGGGTTTAGATTCAATTCAAGTGGCTCACTTACTGTCTTATCATCATTTTTCTTCCTGACATATTTTCTTGATTTTCTTTTAGTAGGTTTCATTATCCCTACAAAGCCTTTTTAAGATTTGTATTTTTATTTTCATTTGAAAGGCAGATTTTGCAAATGACTTGAATGGCTGGAATGATCTGAAGAAAGGAGCCAGGAGCTCTCTCCAGGCCTCCTATATGAGTGCAGGGGCCCATGGTCTCGGACCAGCCTCCGCTGCTTTCTCAGGCCACAGTCATGAAGCTGGATGCGAAGTGGAGCAGCCGGGGTAGGAACCGGTACCCATATGGAATATGGGTGCTTGAAATGGAGGTTTAATCAATTGTGCCATCACCCCTGACCCAATAGGTATGATTGTTTTATTCATTAAGAAAAATATTCATCCCTGGATCCAAATATCCTTATATAAATATCAAGACTTTTCTTCAAACTTTCTTATTTTATATAAATGCTGGACAGCTTAGTCTAAGTTCCCTATTTTCCAAAATGCATTTACATTGTAACTGTATATTACTCAGAAAAAAAAAAAAAAAACCTTTATACCAGAATGAGAAAAAGAAGCTATGAATAAGTGCTGGGAAAAAAAAAACGCAGAACCCACAATTTTTTGACAATTTTTATTATAATTAAGAAAAATGATGGGTACTCAAAAGGGTTGACTGATGTTTTACCAAAAAATTCTTAATTGGCATAGCAAAGAAAAATGTGCATATAAATACATTTAGTGCCATGGTAAAATTCTCAAAAGTACATGCTAAACTTTTTAGCATTTCATTTTAGAGAAGAGGAAACTAGATCTCGAGAAAATTGAAAAAAATATTTATGATCCTTGTTAACTTTTAGCTGTAAGACCGAGCCAGAGAATATCTCGTTTACTTCTAGAGAAATGTTGAAAGTTCCTAGCAAACTTCATTTCACAATCTTACAATAACATACATGCATGTTACCCACAAACCTATTTTTTTTTTAATTTTCTTCATCAGATGTAAGATGACTATGTTGTGTCGTTAATTCTTTAAATAGTATCTAAGAGTTGAATTTATGGTATAGGGCAAGAAGCCACTGCTGTGATTCTGCCATCATCTCATATGCTCCGTGTACAAATCAGTTCTCTTTTATGCGCCTGGGAAAAGTTAGGGTGAAACAGCAGATGAAATATCTCTCTGTATCTCCCTGTCTCTCTCTATAACCATCATTCAAACAAACAAAGCAAATCTTTAAATAAAAGGAGAGAAAATATCATTTCAGAATTATTAATTAAGAACTCAGAGGTTATGAATACTTTATAACTAATGATTCAAAGTTTCGAATAAACATTATTTTGCATCGCAACTGAATGGAAATGGCTTTGGAAAAACTGTCACATTTCTGACTTTGAAAATAATGTATTTTGATATTTCAGATATAATTTCCAGTGACAGTAAAAGGAGCTGTTCCAACTTCATGTTTTAGAGACGAAAGTGTAGTTCAGAGCTTGTTCAGGCCCCTGTTCTAAATTTAGAACCCCATAATTTTCTACTGTGTTCAAAAATTATTTAACTGCAGTTAATAATGTGTTGTTTACTCCAACATCAGGTCTAAAAAAATTACAGTCATTTCGAATACCATCTCTATTCTATCTTAAAATGTCTTTTTGAAGCCATGCAATCTACAGTATCTTTCTGTGGCTGTTAACACCCATTTAACCTTCAAAATGCTAAAACATGATTTATTATGCACTCTCAACCACCTCTCAGCTCTAGGCCTAGAAAAAAAATGTCAAGATTTACATGTGAGTAGAACAATCTACAAGATTGTCACTAAATTTACACTTTGTACAGGACGAGTCTAATGTTTAAATGTGGATTTTGACTGCCTGATCAAGCTGAGGGAGTTACCGCAGATATCAGAGAATAAGCCAGAGAGGTGACCACGGCTTTTGCTTGTAAGACATTCGCATAATCCTCTTTTTGAAGAGAAGTGATGTCTTGTTAACCAAAGTACATTGGCAGGTACATGGGGATGCACAAATTGTACAGCTGGGTTACAATTTGTATTGTAATGGATGACTGTTATTTCCCTAGAGAAAAGATAAGTGAATATTTATGGGCTGAATTTAAACAGATACAAACCATGTGGACTTCTTCGTTAGGGTAATAAACATCTCTGGATCTCTAGCAACTCACCGCTCTGCATTTGTATCTTGATTTATTTTTAGCATTTTCCTGGTAGGAAAAGCTTGCGGTTGTCTTTCTGTCCCTGGCTTACTGAGGTCAGCATGGTTTCCTCCAGGTCTGTGCAAGCGCTTGAAAAGGACAGAATTTCGATGTCCGTCGCTTCTGAACAATGGCTCCTGATGCAGATGTTCCACAGTTTTTATCCGCTGATCTTATAACGGACACCTCATTTAGTACTTCCCCTTGGCTATGGTGAACCAAAGTGCAGTAACAGTGGTGGAGCAGCGATCTTCCTAATATGAGGATTTCCAGATTTAAGATATCTGCCCAGTGATGGTATTACTAGTTCGTATGTCAGATCTATTTCTAGTTTAAAAAAAAAAAAACTAATCCTTGTTTTTCATCGATGCATACTAATCACTAATTTACATTCCCAACAGTTAATAAACCTTTCTCCTTTCTCTTTCCACATCCTCATCATTTACTACTTTATTTTATTATTAATATCATAGTCATTCTAACAGGATTCTAACAGTCATGCTAGCATTTACAAGGCAATCAGATTCCCTGGTTCATATTTCAAAGGATTAGCATGTGTTAAATGCTCAGTTTCTGCTTGGCCTGCATGGGCCTGTGGCAGCAGAATGGGGACAGCGCCTTCCCTAAATCCGGTAAGGCAGTTGTAGGGATTCCCAGGACACGCAGAGCCTGTAGTTGTGGTACAAGAGCTGTAGGCTGCATGAGAGAGCTTTCTCCTAATTCCTCTATGTCACACACTGACTCTTCTGGGAACTGAGCTCTCAAGACTCTGAAGCAGTAAAATGTGGATAGGATCCTGCCCAGTTTCCAGGATTTCCACTCAGGAACTAAGGGACATAGCTACAAGATCTGCAGAATTTAAAGAGTACTGTACCCCGATCCACATGGTGATTTCAGGTTATGTTGCAGATTACAAAGCAGCATGTGCAAGCCCACAGTAAAGCTGGGCCTTCCCTGCTAACACAGAGCAGGGTTGATGTCCCTGGGAATTACAGATCCAACAGTCAACGTTCCAGACCTGCAGGCCGCTCGCTCAGATCTCACAGGGCATGCGCAGTGAATGCTGGGGTCTGTGATGTGGAAGCTGCCAGGCTACACGTGAGTTGTGAAGAAAGTGTTCTTGGCGGGTAAGTGTGAGGTAAGCCAATGATAGCAAAACCGATAGCCACAGTCCCAGAGGTGCAGGACACGGAGGGGAATCCTCCGAGGTCCCACAGGCCATGGCTGAGGCTTTTGTCCTGTCCACTAGAAGCCTATGATAAGAAATGCAAAGTCTGATACATGGATTTGTTGTGTTGTTGACAAGCAGCTGGAAGAAGCAGAGAGCTTCCCTAAGTTGTACAAAGCAAATATACACCTGCGGGGCTGGAACTGCAATCCCACAATTGTAGGCTGCTTTGCTCTCTGCCTTGTGAAGAACCTGGCTCCTCTTCTGGAAATTTCCAGTAGAAATATGGCCTCCTGCTCTCTTCCAAAACAGTATGCAGTTTAGCAGCAACTTGGCTGCAGCAGATGGCGTCTGAGATATTCGCGGGAGGCAGTGTGGGGTTACGTATTCATTCTTTATTCATTCTTTCGTTCATTTTGTAGCCAAGTACTCACTTGGATCCTGGTAAACTTTTCGGATCTCTTTTTACAGGCTATTGGTGTGTTCCAGCCCCATTGGTGGGCTTCTTGGAGTTTCCTGAGGAACTTCTCCTAGCAAATTTGAGTCTGCTTGTCTCAGGGCAGGGGTTGGAGCTGCAGTATGCCATTTCTCTCCCTGCGCTGGCTCTATGACACCCTGTGGTGTTTGTGTTTCATCTCACTTCATGACTGAGCTTTCACCTTGGTAATTCCCAGAAATGTTGTCCTTTCTTTATTTTTCCTGACTCCTTTCCACAAGGAAGGTGAGTACAGGATCTCCATATTCCATCATCTTGGATATTTAAGTCTCAGCATATTTTGTAACTCCACATGATAGGACTAAAACAATGCCGTCCTCAAAAATGTTTCTTTTTTTTTTTTTTTTTAAAAAAAAGTCACCATTATGTATGTGTATATATCCTTTTGGTAGTTTTGTGATGGATTAAAGGAGAAAATTTGTAGAAAAGACCTTAACATAAGCTTGCTTATAATTCACGTGGCGTGGTTTCCGAGGAAGATGCGTTAATATACAAGGAGAAAAGATTAAACGTGTACTGTTGCTTGACAGATATGCTTACAGTCATCTACACCGCAGAAACTGTCCCAGGGATTAAATAACAGGCATCTTGTTTTTCATTCAAGCAAATTCAAGTAAATTGGATACTTTAAAATGCAGCACAAAAGCTACTTTTTAGAGTAAAGGACAAGAGATTTGCCACACACAAAAGTTTTCAAAACTAGAATGAATTTTAACAACTCCTTGTTAGGTCATATTGTAATTCTACACAGGAAACATACTGGGAAACAGGGGTTCTTCCTGCCAAAAGGGTAAATCTTGGGTGTGTGTGTGTGTGTGTCTGTGCGTGTGTATGTGTGTCTGTGTGTTTGTGTTTTTTTTCATTATATGAATTTTCATGAACTCTGAAGTATGTACATGCACATAAATTTCAAAAAGTTATTCATCAAAATCACTGAATCTTTTGATTCGATTTTATTCCACAAACATTATGGAGGACTCTTGTACTTTTCTGAATTACATTGAGTATATTTGATCATGGTTTCTACACTACAACAGAAAAGAAATGCAAAGATGAGTAAGACCACAGAACCTATACCCGGGAAAGTTCTAGAACGTACTTGCTGAGCTTCATGCTATTAAACCTTTATCTTTTCTTTCACCCTTCTCTTCCACGCATGATCTACCCTTTATTCCTACTTCCTAGGTTCAAAATAGTTAACTTCTGTTTCTAATCATGAAGAGAAAAATGAAAAAAGAGTGAGAGTGGACAGTGGCCGTGGCTCCAATTTCTGAATGGAGACAAAAGCGCCAGCTCTTTGGTCTGGAAACATGCCGGCTCAATGTCACCTACGGGATGCAAAGGCTGGCGAGGAAATTGCCTGTGTTTATGGCTCCTTCTTTCATGTTTACTGCCATCAGGTCACCATCAATAGAAGAAAGAAGTCGCCTGTCAAGCAGACGCATCAGATCGGTGAAGCTGTTGACAATGTGAAAAAGTTTAAATGTTCCTGTTCCCAGGAAGCAGAGTGGGAAACTGTGACGAGAATCCCCAGACTTGAACGCCTGAAAAATACCTGCCTAGTGAAAACATTCTCACTTTTGTCAAGTGTATTGTGAAAATCAGGGAGAATTCAAGAAATGATTCAAACTGGAATAGAAATAAGAATTTCCGCAGAGTCCTACAGAGGTACAGTGCTACAGGCATGGCTCCTCCTTGGTTTCAGTAGAATTCTGTCTAGGATTTTAACCCACTCCTTCCATGATCCTGGCAGTGTGCTTTCTTTGACTTGGTTACTTGTTTTAGTTATTGAGTTGATTTTTTTTAAATCTGCTTTTGAATCACATGGTGAAATATGACTAACAGAACCCTGGAGTTTAAAGAGAAAATTCAATCAACTTAAAACTAGGCACAAGAGGTCAAGAATAACATTCACATTCTAATGGTAAGCAGAGAAATATTAAAATTAGAAACTCTTAGTGTAAAAAATGTAGGTAGTAAATTGAATATCCACTTATGTATGATATACATGTATATGATTAGCACATGCTGCATTGATTCTATGCAATTTCTATTGTCTTCAAAGTTATATTTATGCTTCTAAAAGGTAAAGAATTCGATTTATTCCAGAAGTTAGTGCACATAACCTCCTCTTTCAATGTTCAAACCCAGGAACTAGAAATTCACTCTAGATCACCTACGTAGGTACTAGGAATCCAGGTAATCGAGCCATCGCTTGCTGTCTTCAGCAGCAGAGGCTGGATTAAAACCCATACACTTACACACGGGATCCAGGTCACCCGAGCAGGAACTCACTAACTATTCCAAAAGCCTTTGTCCAGTGAATCTTTGAATGGTAAACTTTACAGTTTCAAACTTCATCTGGGCTGTAGTAGCTACACTGCATGTGCCTGTTTAGATTCTCTGGGAAGCCTGATTTCACTTGTCCTTGCTTCAGTCATCATTCAATGACATTTGTGGATGGATGGACCCTGCAACTTTATGCAGATGCAACCTGACAGCCCTTCAGCTCTTGCAAAAACGATGAGATCTTGCCTCCCACAGATGAATTCCCAAGAGGTAATGAACTTGGGGGCACTTCAGAACTCAGCGTGGCCCAGAAGTACACAGTACCCAGAATAGAGACTTTACCATTCCACAGAGTAAAGATGTACCAAATAGGACATAGGAGACACCACATAAATTCTTCCCGTTTCGTATCAATGAGTAGGGTGTCTCTTGTTTTCATCTTGCTCTCCATTCTTGTCTCTTCATTTATACAGTAACAGAGCATTGTAAGTTCAGCTTCCAAACTCACAAAAGTCATGGACAATGACATTTCAGTACTGACTTGGAGATTCAGTTTTTGAAATGTAAGTATGTGTGTGTGTAATTGTCTTTACTTGTCTATTTCAGCAAATTTTAGTATACAGGATCAGCAGTCATCTGGATTAGCTCAATTCCACTGTGAAAGACTAAATTCAGCTCTGAGTTTATCCTGTAACTATAGCACACATAAATAGCCGCACACTGACCAACTCTTCTTGTTATTTAATATAAATGTCTGTATTTAAGAGGTTTTTTTAGATGTATTAATTTTTATTGCAAAATCAGATATACAAAGGAGGAGAGACAAAGAGGAAGATCTTCCATCCATTGATTCACTCCCCAGGTTGACTATAAAGGCCGCAGCTGAGCTGATCCAAGGCCAGGAGCCAGGAGCTCTTCCAGGTCTCCCACATGGGTGCAGGGTCCCAGGCTTTGAGCTGTGCTTGACTGCTTTCCCAGGCCACAGGCAGGGAGCTGGATGGGAAACTGGTCTGCCAGAATTATAATTTGTGCCCATATGGGATCCTGGCACATTCAAGCACAGAACTTTAGCTGCGATGCCATCATGCCAGGCCTTATTTTTTTTTTCTTTTTAAAGAAAGTGAGATCAGATTGACTGAAAGGAGATGCAGAGAGAAAGATCTTGCATCATCCCACTGGCTCACTCCCAAGATCGCTGCAACAGCCACAGCTGAGCTGATCTAAAGCCAGGAGCCAGGAAATTCTTCAGGTGATCCCTTAGAGTACAGGGTCCCAAGGCTTTGGGCCATCCTTTACTGCTTTCCCATGCCATAAGCATGGCGATGGGTGGGAATAGAGCAGCAGAACATGAACTGATGCCCATATGGGGGTTCTCCACTTGGAAGTTATGAAGTTAGCCATTGAGCCATCATGCCAGCCCTAAATGTATTATACACTGAATATACATGATAAAATATCATAAAATCTAAATAATTTTAATGTCAGTTAAATTTTTTAAGATGCATTAAAATATATATATATATAAACTCAGTCTAGCAGCAAAACTAAATATATTAAGTTCTATTAATATAAAATCATTAGTAATAGATTATTTTTCTCATTTGGGTGTCTCTCCACAAATCCTATTATTAACTTTAGTTAATATAATATAACTCATGGACTCAAATATTCTTTCTGCACTTCTGTTCATTTGGTTTTGGGGAGGCAAAATCTATGAAGCTGATAAAGAATGTTATTCTCTCTCTCTCTCTCTCTCTCTCTCTTTTTGCGCTTCAGAATAAATGGTGCTTGAAGCAAGTATTTCCCAGGCTCCCGGTCACATCCTGGGGTGCTTAGCAGTGAATGGTGAAGGCTTACTCCAATCTATATTTTCAGTACCTACATTTAAAAGGATTGTGATTCATTATTAGAAAATACATTATGCCAAAAATTTACTCCATATTCTCCAACTGTACTTTTCTGAACAGACTTGAAATGTTATTTTCAACAATATCTTTGCTTCAGCCAAGTATGATTGTTAAAAAAATACATACGTTGGAGGCATGAATAGCAATCATTTGTGACTGCTGTTGAAATTACAATCATGTTAATTGCTATCCCTTTTATTTGGCAGGTTTAATTTAGGAAGCAAAACCATCACTTAGTTGTTGATTCTCTGTTTTGCAGAAGGAAAGTTTGCCCAGCTTGCATTTGGAAAGAAATTAAGGTTCAAATAAAGGCATTTCTCTGTGGAAAGTTCTTGTGATTCAGGGGCATTGCTTTTGATGATATTGCATTATAATGTTAAATAATCTGGGCCAATGATTAGTTGACACATCTATTAAGTTATTTCATTCAAATTTCAGATACTTCAAAAATCCTTAAAAATGCAAAATGTTTAGAATCTGTTAGTTTTCAGGGATAAGAACTCACATACTATACAACCAAGTTTCTAAAGGAATACACCTGATGTACTTAGTTAAAATTCTTTTCCTTGAAATTTGCAGAGTATACATAAAATTACATTACTTTCACCTTAAGCCAGATTAATGCAGAATTGCTACTTCACCATAATGACAGAAATAACTCTTTCTAATTGAAACAAGAACTAAAAAATATTACTGATATGTGTCCATACAGACAAATCCCTAACTCTTCTTCTAGATAATAGAGATATACCTGTGAAAAAAATGTAATATAAGGTTATCCCCAAAGCTCATTGTGAAATATTAATAAGAGAACTGTGTTATAATTTAGAAAATACTTTTCTAATATTATTATTCTTCAAAGTTTTAAAAATTATATTTAGCTGGAAGGCCTAATGAGAGAGAAAGAGAGGCATTTTTCATCTGTCGATTCATTCCCCAAATGCTTGCATCAGTTGGTGCTCAGCCAGGCCAAAGTTGGGAGCCAGAAACAGCACGCACATGTATAGCACCTGGGAGGCTAGGACCTCAGCAGCCAGGCTGTCAGTTACTGCCTTTCAAGGTACGTGAACAGGATGCAGGGGTTAAGTCTTGCTTCCACTTGCAAATGGCATGCAGAACTCTCACGAAGCAGCCTAGAGCAACCCACTAAAATGTTTGCCTTTTCTTTTTCCTGACTCAATCCCTAAAGAGCTACTTAATGTCCAATCAATGATTTGTAATAATAACTGATAATTAGTAAGATTTTAATATTCAAAACTCCGTATCATAATTTTGTGTTTTGTGTTTTAACCAGTGCATTATTACAACCCGTTAAACTTCAGTGTAAAAGTTTATATTTAACTTACTACTTTCATGATAAAACCTAACAGTATGTAATAGAACTCAAATAGCTTGGAATATCTACTTAGCTAGAGACTAACATACAACAGTTAACAAAGGCTCTGTAGCTTGTAGCCTCGTAGCAGGCACAGACAAGAAATAATGAGATTATAAGGCCTTTCATTCATATTGAAGATTCTTTCCTCTAGGGCTTTTGCCCTGAAGGCACTCGGGGAGATGCCTGACTGTTGGCTGGCAGTACAGATGCTGAGCAATCCTGAGGAGCTGCAACTGAAGCCAAGACACAACATGCCATCTGAGTGCGTCTAAGCTCACTCCTTCTTCTCTCATCACTTTCCACAAATACTCTCATTAGTTTCTTCCTGGGAATTTGGTCACTTGAACTTTCTAATTCAATTTCTTATACCTGTGAGCATTTGACTTGTTTGAGCCATTGAAAATGACTATATTTTAGAGAACTTGTGACATATCATAATTTTGTTGCTATAAGACATTGGGATTTCTGGAACTGCTGCAATATATCTTATGTACCTGGACTGGTAGAATAACAATGAATACATGTTTAAAAGTAAGGGTAAGGACACAGAATAGTATAAAGAGAATGACTCTAGAAGTAAACAATGGCACCATTTTGTAATAACTCAAATCCAGTAATATTTGAAGAGGAATGAAGGTGTTTGAATCTCTTGTGTGTGTAACTGAGGATGTTGTGGAAAATTAGTTTGGAAAGGCTAGAAAGAGCTTGACCATGAACATTAGGGAAAGAAAATGTGATGAGATGTTACAAGTTTACCAACCGGAGAGATCAGTCTTAGAAGAGCATTGATTGTAGCTAGAACGTAGTGAAAATGAATGAGGAAAAAAGATTAATCAGCAGATTGCTATTATAAGAACAAACTTGCATATTTGAATCCTAATGGTAGTCATGGGAACAGAGACAATTGAATGAAGTAATGAGTATCAGTAGGATTTTCTGATCGATTGGCTATGCTGGAGTGAGGATCTATATCCCCAAAGAGCCATGAAGTTCATGCAGTGACAGTGAATCCAAAGAGGGTGAGGCTGAATCTGAAAAGTCTATGTGTCATCCTGATCCTGCTGTAAAGCAAGCCGCTCCTGGACTCCCAGGTCCGGTTTCTGAGTGATTTTGTTATTGATCAATATCAGCTGGCCTTAGCATATCATCAGGACTAACGAGCATAAAGAAAAATGTAAAAAGGCATGTACAGGGAAAATCATATTGAATAAGAAGGTAACACGAGAATCTGAGAAAAAAAGTTTGAGCACACAGGGAGGGGATGAGGAATTTCAAGAGGGTTTGAGGGCCGGGTGGGGGCAGGCAGACTGCTTCAAGAAACAAGCATGCGACAGCACAGAAGGACAAGTACATCCGTAGTGCGAGCACTCCGTGGACAACTGAGCCTCTCAGTTGGAAAATTACTACTCAACTTGAGCATGTTTCAGCAAAATAGCAGATTCCTTCACGTTGAGACTAGTTGGATACAAAGATGAAGACAGTCAAGTTTGCTTCGAGGTAGAAGTGAAGAGCAAAGAAACAGACACATGGCAAGTAATGCTTTCCCAGTTTTAAGAATATTTGAAGTTCATGATAAAAAAAAAAAACTGGAGAGATGTGTAAAAATTGATAGCACATATGCACAAGTCAGAGGGAATGAAGGGGATTTGAAAATAAAAGGAGCAAGATTTTCTAATGACTAAAAAATAAGGAAGAAGGTGTGAGGCTTCTTTTATTTTAAGTTCTTAGACTGCACATCAAACCACCCAGGTTATTTTCATCTGGTTTTATCTATATTTGAAAGTGAGGTTATTGTATAAACCCAAGAGGGGAGAAACTGAATGTAAAGTTGGTGGGAAATAGAGGAAGAATAAAATATTTCCTGCAATGAATTTATTAGGAAAATGAAGACAGATTGTTAAGAAAAGTTATGAACTGAATCAGAGCTGAGACAAGGATATAGTTCAATATATGGACAATATGAGTCGCAATGTATCATCTGAAGGTCTAAATGGCATTTGACTCTATGTAGAGTCTGTAGTTTACATGTTGGTCAAGGAATATGCTATTTCCATCTGGATATTCAAACAATAAGCATACACTCTTAAAACATAATAAAAATCCATTTATCATTTCACTAGTTTGCTAAGGTAGTTCTTGGGAAAGTTTCAAAAGGTAATGAAATATAAGATAATGAAACTGTTGGTATTAAAATCATGTAAATTTAATTCAACAAAATCACTTGTACAACTAGTCCCTTTGGAACACTTTGTGAATTTATATATTGATGAAAACTCTGTTTTTGAAAAATATGGGACTTATACTTTCTGTATGGAGAATACAAGAAAAGGGTTTTCAAATGGTGATGTGTACACTGGACTCCGAGTAGCATATATTACTTCGGAAGTTTCCAATTGCCCCACTTTCTCTTCAATTTGTTAAGATTTACTTATTTATTTGAAAGCCGGTTACAAAGGGAGACAGAGAGATGCAAAGAAAGAGATCTTTCACTGCTGGTTCACTTCTGAAATAACTGCACAGTGGCCAGAGCTAGGTTAATGACTTATCAAGGAGCTGGAAATTCCATCCAGGTGTAGCAGGGCTCAAGTACTCAGGCCGTCTTGGGCTCCTTTCGCGTGAGCATTACCAGGGTGCTGGGGCCAGAGTAGAACATCTGGGAATCCAACAGGTTCTCTATTTAAGATGCAGGCAATACTACAGCCAACCCTGTCACAATCCTGGCCAGCCTTCGTATTCTGCTGCAGGTCAGTGCTCACAGTTAATGCTATGCCACCTCATAATTCAACATGTCGCTATGCTCCGTCAAAGCAAAAATCAAGCATCCCCATATGTCCCAGTTCATACCATAGTCACTTGTTTATTTGGAATTCTTTTTTCAACTTCCAAGTGTTCAGTGCTGCATTATTTCCACTAAGATTATAGTTGCAAATTTTCATTAAATTTTATCTCATTGGCCATTGGCTATCATGTTACATTATGCCATTTTTGCCTTTCACTGTAAACGGAGAAAAATAAGGAGCAACTGAAAGGATATAAGCAGCCGATTAAGGGACATTTTGTATTTTTGATGTTTCTAAATAGGACAATTTAAAAGAATTTAAAAGTTTTCTACGGCAAGTTAATTTGAGAAATGTTCACTTCAAGAGCCAAAGGGAAGCTTAGTAATGCATTTATGTAAACTAACAACCATAATTACCCTAAGTTATGCAATGCCCTCAACAAATATATGACAGTTTTGAGCTGAGGCACATGTTTGCCACCATTTTGCTAAATATTTGTAGAAAGAATGATTTGCATCATTTGCAAGTTATATAAGCCATTAGTGATTATGGCCCAAGGTATTAACTGAAAGTTATTTAAGTAATTTCCAAAGCCTGTTCCACAGAAAACCAGGCATTAATAATTTCTTGCAATTTCTATAAACATAGAAGACATAAGCATTGGTGATTACAGTATGTGAGAATAACTAGTGACTTAGATTTGTTGCAGAAGAAAAAAAATCATACACATTTTAGAATGGCTCTTTTTAAGGTGTAAAACTGAGCAAATGAACCAAATAGCAAAGAAACAGGATTTGAAATGACATTCATGAGACCAGCGAGGAAAATATTTGCAACACAACAGTGAATCAAATATTGACCTTTTGAAATAATAAAATTAAATAAGTGTAAATGTGATTAGCTTTTAAAATAATGGATTTGGGGAGGGTGTAATTTTATCATGCTCCAATCTTTTGATCTTTTGAACCTAATGTTGGGTGCCAAGCACAATTGTGAGTAATCTGACATGTACAAGAGATAAATTTGTGTGGAAAAAGCAATATGAACATGTCAGATAGTTTAAAGTTTTATGATTAACTTTTACATTTTATGTATTCTTAAAACAAATTTTACCACTTTTATATTCCCCTTCTAATTGTTTAGTACATGTGTTACTGTGGTCAGAAGAAAACAAGGGGGAAGTAAGCCCATTTGATTGGGAATAATTGCAGCAAAAATTACAACTGTATTTAATTGTGGAAACATAAATATAAAATCAGTGCATGTATCTGTGAGTTGGAAATACACGAAAACTAAAATGCAAGCTGATTTGCATGTTTATCAGTGGAATACAAGTTGAGCCAAATGTTTCTATAATCTGTGCAGAGGGAAGGTGTCTTAATGGTGTCAACTACCAGTCTTAAATCCACACATCATTCTGCAGTTGCTGATTGAATGCTGTATATGGAAAACTGACATGAGAGCATGACACCTGTCACTCCGTGCCTTTTAACATCAGCCATCCTCAGGGAAAAAAATGAGAAAATTCATCTTTTTATTGTTTTACTCCTGACTAAAATATACTTTTTCATGCTTTAAGGGCAAAGCATTGCCTTGCCTTGCAAACACCAAGATCACGTAGGGGCATCAGTTTGTATCCAGGTTGCTCCACTTCCCATCCAGCTCCCTGCCTGTGGCCTGGGAAAGCAGTCGAGGACGGCCCAAAGCTTTGGGACCCTGCACCCGCGTGGGAGATCTTGAAGAAGCTCTTGACTGGCTTTTGGATCAGCTCAGATCAAGCTGTTACAGCCACCCGGGGAGTGGATCAGCAGGTGCAAGATCTTCCTCTCTGTGTCTCCTTCTCTCTGTACATTTGACTCCCCAATAAATATAAATAAATCTTTTTTTTTAATCTTCTCTGTAAAATGGATTTGGTTCTTTGTTAATGCTTCCAGGCAGCACATCTCTATGCCATCTTTGTTTTTTTTTTTTCCTTTTTTTTCCCTCTCCCTTTCCAAAACCTATGAAGATAAACAAAGAAAGCAAAAGTGCCAGACAATGTTACTAATAGTTAAACAGAGTTCAAGAGTTCAGCCATTTATTTCTTTGCACTGGAACAGTGGATCTGGCTTACAGTGTTCCACAGAGTAAAATGAATGAGTAAATTTGCTAAGAATATACTTGTAAATAGGTGATGATTTTCTGCCACTCTGCTATGGCCTGTGATAGTAATCCAGGCTGGCACATCCAAACAAATGGTTCTTTGAGAACTACTAGCATATGTAATGTCACTTGAGACATCATCTCCTTAACATTTTCATTCATTCACTTTTTTTGCCAATCATCTGGTCATTTTTCCATTTAGAATACGCATTGAGTGCCTGCCATGCTCAAGTTGTCTCGAAAGACTTTGAAAATGCAGAATTATATTATATAGTGCTTGTACTCATTTTCACAATGCTTTATGTTGGGTAGGCAATATGTTACAGCAGTAAATACAACTGCGATGAGTATTCAAATTTATGAAAATACATGGTTACATGATATTTTGTGATGCTGCCCATTGACTTATTTTTTGACCACATATTTAAGAACTGTGTCTCCCAGGATGAAATATGAGTCATAAATAATTTATAATGGAAGATGGAATCTCCATATATACTACACTTTAAGTGACAGAGGAAAGAGAAAGAAAAAAAAACACAGGAAAATACCATCAGGTATAGACTGTTTTTTAAAAAAGCTACAAAAGATTTCAAAAGAAACAGCAAAATTAAAACTTGAAGGAAGTGGCTTGTATTTCTATGGAAGGTCTTACTGTATAGGAAGTGTTATATTTCTATTATGAGAATATTTTAAAATCTATACAAGCTACACTGGTGTTCAGGATTGTCATCTGAGAATATAAACCTGAGAGTGGAGCCAAATTGTATCAAGTGCAGAAAATGATGAGGACATCAAAAGGTTTGTAGAAGAAATATTTCAAAAATGCAATGAACAAGAAATATGTATTTTTAAAATAAGAAGGCAAAGTGTCAAAGCATAAAACCAAAGTCTGTAAGAGACACTGCTGACCAAAGCCTTAATTTTAAAACATACTAAACAAAAAACAAAAATGAGTAAATATTAAAATAGGTATCATGGCAACAACAAAAAGTACAAAAGAGAAAGTAAGAATGAAGATTACACAAAACACCAAGCTTGTTATTTAGGGATATTGTAGCAAGTTGTATTACATTGTTTAAGAGAGCCAAGCACAGCGTTCAGATTGTCAAAATATATTACCTAGAAATTTTGAGAATACAATTTAATTAAATCTTTGAGATATTACTATACATTTATAAGACTGTAAAGTTTTTGGTAAAATGAATTAGGGAGTAATTAAGCTAAGCAAATAAGGTAAAAAATAGTATTCATTTACCTTACTATTTGAAGTCTATTTGCTGCTAAACAACGCCGCCTGATTTACAGTGAAAAGAAAAACATGCATATTAAAGACTTGGCACAGTAGCCTAATGGCTAAGCCCAAGCTGTTTCACTTTGCTGCAGCTCTCAGTATGTGTAGGTGGGCAGTGGAAGATGGCACTTGTTATTTGGACGCCTGGAGACCTGGGTAAGATTCCTGGTTCCTGGCTTCAGCTTCACCAGCA
The DNA here is from genome assembly GCF_017591425.1 of Ochotona curzoniae. Lineage (NCBI taxonomy): Eukaryota > Metazoa > Chordata > Mammalia > Lagomorpha > Ochotonidae > Ochotona > Ochotona curzoniae. Next base: position 3,854,325 of record NW_024466218.1, read on the forward strand.
CTGGCCAATGTGGTCACTTTGGGAGAGAAACAGTTGATGGACGATCCCTCTCTTTAAGTATATTTCAAACTGAAAACAAACAAAGTTGTTAGAACATGTGGTAGACCTGTATTAAATCCCAGGTTTCGGAATTCATCATGACACAGTAGCTACTGTATATCTTTGGGGATTCACCCAGCAGATGGAAAAGTGTCTTTGAATATTATTCATTTAATCATTCATTCTATTTGTGTCTCTCTCTGCCTTTTATGTAAATAAATTCAATAAATACACATTTCTACATAGATACTTCAGGTGAATACAGGTAAAACATTTTCTAAAAGTATATGATCAGTCCTGCTTTCTAACAAATAGGATATTGTTGAAAAAAGAGTGCAGAAAATATTATATAATTTCTGCAGATGTGTTTTTGTCAATCAATGCTGGGGCAGATTAAAAGTTTCTTTGGAGATCTGTCCAACTGAACTGTTGATCTTGGAACCCCAACCGTCAAGAGACTGTCAGCCAGTGGACTCTGAATAGGTTTCATTGTGATTGGAACAGCGAGATTGGCAGTAATCCAGAACTGATGAACTATCAAAACTGAGCAGGACCCTTGGAGCGCGCCTCCTGTTGGGGATCTGGGATGGGTGGGAAGTTGGATGGGGCTTTTCCCTTTGTTACTCCCCTAACCCCAGAAACAGGGAAAAATGATAATATTAGCGTGGAAACAATGGTATTACCCACTTTCACCCTGTAGCCCTTGACCCTTTGTACCCTAATCAACAAAGATTATTAAAAAAAAATTCTTCTATTATGGCTATTAATCTAATTGGTCCAGTAATTTCTATTATTACTTTAATGTGGTCATCACATTTCTGCTTTTAATTCTGTGGCATGTTTTTTTTTCTCAAACTACTGTCTCAACATGAATCATTGAGGGTGGGTTAGTTCTTTTTTTAAAAGATTTATTTATTTTTATTGTAAAGGCAGATATACATAGAGGAGGAAGAGGAGGAGAAACAGAGAGGAAGATGGTTCATTCCCCAAGTGAGCGCAACGGCTGGAACTGAGCCAATCTGAAGCCAGGAGCCAGGAGCCAGGAGCTCTTCTGGGTCTCCCACACTGGTGCAGGGTCCCAAGGATTTGGAACATCCTCAACTACTGTCCCAGAGCACAAGCAGGAGTTGGATGGGAAACAAGGCTGCCTGGATAAGAACCGGCTACCATATGGGATCCCAGCCCTTTCAAGGGGAGGGCTTTAGCCACTGTGCTATCATGCTGGACCCTGGGTTAGTTCTTTATCATTCAGATTTGGGCTGGCCTGGGGGCATAACTGGTTCTCTGATATCCCATATGGGTACCAATTCTTGTCCCTACTGGTTCTTGTCCTGGCTGCCCCACTTTCCATTTAGCTTATTGCTTTTGGCCTGGAGAAGAAGCAGAGGGTGGTGCAGGTTCTTGGGACCCTACACCAGAGTTGGGGACCCTTAACAGGCTCTTAGCTCTTCCTTTTATAGCAGCTTAGCTTAGTTCAACCCCAAACACAAAGCCACAGTTCTATTCAGTTATTTCATTCTGAGTCTTATTCCCTACCATATGACAGCACAAATTTCAATGATGGCATATTCAAAATGTTTTAAGACTGTTTTTGCAAGTCAACCACAAAGCAAAATTGGTTGTTACTGTACAGAACTGCATGCTTTTTCCCCTTAAGATATCTTTAAATACAAATCTGCCCTCTCTTTGAATGTGTATAATTTAAAGGTTTTAGTTACTGAAAACTATACTACATTGGGAAAGTATTTTTTTTTACATTTTAGTTTGTAGTTTCTAAAATTGCATGAGTAATCTGTATTATAAAGTGTTACTGATTATATGAACATAATTGTACCCTTGATCTCTAGCAACCAGACCTGAGGGGATTTTGTTATTCGTTGGTGAAGTATTCCATGTGTGTATTAATCATCTCTGTATCTTTTTTTTACATCAACATAATATTTAGATTATTTTTTATTTATTATTATTATTAGTAGTAGTAGTATTACTATTGGAAAGTCAAATATACAGAGAGGAGGAGAGACACAAAAAAAGATCTTCCATCTGCTGATTTATTCCCCAAGCAGCCACAATGGATGGAGCTGTGCCAATCAAAAGCCAGGAGCCTGGGGCTTTGACATGTCCTCCACTGCTTTCCCAGGTCACAAGCAGGGAGGTGAATGGGAAGCAGAGCCACCAGGATACAAACTGGTACTGATATGAGATCCTGGCACATGCGAAGCAAGGACTTCAGCCACTAGGCTACTGTGTCAGGCCCAACACTTAGATTCTTTGTATTTGTTTATTTATTTTTGTATTCAAACGCTAAAAATCGTGTCTGGTAACATGAAAATGTGTGTGTTGTAGTATTGATTGTATAATATAGAGGCATGGATATTTCAGTAACAATTTTTTAAAGGAATTTGGACAGTTACCTACCATAGATAAAACATTCTTGTCTTAATATCTGCTGTGTGGAGAGTTTGCTGTTGCAGAACGTAAACCCATGATTTGGGGGGAAAAAGCAAATAAAGAATTCTCATGGATGTTTTATTTGTTTGGACATTTGATTCCAAAACCCTTTCTGGGATTGATATTCAAATGCTGAATTTTGTCAAAGGCAAAACATCATTATTTTTATATCTCAGTATGTGGAAGAGATAATAAGAATAATGAAGACAACTGGACATCAAAGCTATGTTAGTTGACAGTGTGTTCAGAACAGGGGTGCAAATAGGGCTTGCGTGTAAGGGCAGCATCTGCTGCCTTCTCTTTCTCATGTTTCTTCATTTGCTTTGGGAAGCCCATATCTTCCAACTCATTTTACCCAATGTACTTCAGCCTGAAAAAGAGCTAAAGTTAACTTGGGTTTACACATCTTGGCTCAGTCACGTCTGGATCCCAGTTCTGTTACCCACCAATAAGCTGTTCCCTGCTGTGAAGTTACAATGCAAAGTGGAAAACATATCAGCAACGTATGCTGTTCCTCCAGCGACTCTGAAATAAACAGAATCTTTTTTAATGCAAAAAAAAAATATTTCCTGGTAAAACCATGTGTGGCTTACCAAATGCATAAGAGACAACAGAGCAAAGCTGTGAAGAGAGCTGTGCACACATCTTGGGCTTGATTTCATCAGGAATGCTTGAGCTGTGACTCCTGAGGATTTTAATCAAAACGTTGCTTTTCAAAAATGCATCTGAATACTTGGAGAAATATGTTTTTAAAACTGCCGCCTTGCTTTAATTTATTTATTTTCCACTTTCCAGCCTGAACATGAAGTAAAATTTTCAAGATTATTAATTATTGAGCCATTAAAGAGAAATTGCATCACGCACTTGTTATGGACAGCAAAGGCCGTTCAGGACTATTAAAATGAAGGTTAAGGGACTCTAGAGGAGAGAAGATGCAATGGATTAGAAAAATTGATGTGAATTCCACTGAGATCAAAAAGGCAGAGATTCTAGGGTGAGCTAATGGAACAGTATTAGAGGCCAATCCAGGATGGTTGGTCACTGAGTCAAAGTTCTCAGTGTTTAGTCATTGGTGCTTTCCAAGTTAGGTCTCTGCCTTAACACAGGCTAAAATCCTCACCTTGAACACGCGGAATCCCATATGGTCCCATGCTCCAATCGTACCACTCTGTTCCCATCCAGCTCCCTGCTTGTGGCCTGGGAAGGCAGTTGAGGACAGCCCAAAGCCTTGGGACCCTGCACCTGCGCGGGAGTCCCTGAAGAAGCTCCAGGCTCCTGGCTTCAGATTGGCGTAGTTCTGGCCTTTGTAGTCACTTGGGAAGTGAATCACCTGAGGGAAGATCTTCCTCTTTATATATCTTACTTTGCAGTAAAAATAAATAAATCCCAAAAAAGGAAAGAACATAAAGATGTTATTAGCAATTGCATTTCAAAAGGATGGCTTGAGGGTCCTTCAGAAAGACATACCTGGGCTTAAAATATTTACATTTGAAACAGGAAGAAAAGGAATTTGCAATTAAAGTTTTCTGAAGGAGCTGTAGGAGAATGAGAACAGGAGTTTGTAGTCTGAAGAAATCTATAATTTTGTTAACCAGAGAGTGATAGTAATCTCCTGTTGATCCACACAGACATCATTTGCATAGTGTAAATTATAATCATTATACTGACATATTGAAGTTATTTTCAGCAATTTTAATTCTTCTGTAAGATTCAAGATATGCAAGAAAAAAGATTCAAGGAATGGTTTAGCATATGCAACATTTCAGGACTTCTGTTTTTCCTATCCCCCAAGTATAAAATAGCCAGCAAGTAAACACTTAGGAGTTAATTTTAGAAAGATCTTGAGTCACACTTAATTAATTTGATGAAAAATAATGCAGAAAATAGGTTAATTTGTCTTGTTAGCATCATAAAATTGTTATTGCAATCAACACCATCCAAGATTAAATTCTTAACAATTGGCAATCTAATTCATAACATGTAGGGGTTTTTTTTTTTTTGCAAATAATTCAGATAAGAGAATTGAAAATTGAAATGATGGTGGTAATGGTTTGCATTTTAATCATTGTTGGCCAGCACACACAGCACTAAAGATGGTTGAAATATTTGGTATCATTTATTATATAACACTTTTTGCTCCTGTATTTTTCTCAGCTCAAAAACATGTCCATGCAGTAATAAAGGAAAAGCAAATTCTTTCTGTCCAAGTTCAATGTTTTAATTACTGCTGATAAGAGAGTACACATTGTTTTCTTGTAAAGATGTTTGCAGAAGGATAATTTCCACTCACTTTTTTTCTTTAATTTAAAATAATACTGAAAAAGATAAAAGGGGAGAAGTACGTATAGAAACTTCAAATAAAAATATAGAGCCATATAATTTTGGAGGAAAATTGGAGGACTCTCTTAACATTTACGTCCTACACAAAATCAAAATAACACAACCCAGGAAGGGTCTGTGAGCATTATTGACATTTCAATTACATGTTCTACTCCTTACAGTTAAAGGAAAGCATGACCAAGTCGGCATTCCAAGTTCACTTCCACTCATCCTGGAAATGATGGGATGATCAGTCAAAATCAAACCAGTCTGTGCTTTGAAAATGATTCTAATCATCTGGCTGCTGAATTTCCCAAGTTCTTCTAAAAACGATTGTATTGAAGACATAAAAAAAAGACCCTGAGAGTAAAGGACAGTTATTGCTCCACGGTAATATTAATAATGGGGCATATAATGAACTGGACTTCATTTTGGAGATCCTCAGTGACCAAAGAGAGAGAATTGTAAATGAAGTGGAAATTTAGAGAAGATTAGTCTGGGTTAAAGAGAAAAGTCTATTTTAAAACGTAAAATTCCCGGTTAGTTGCAATTAAGTTTAATGAGATTCTACTGTTAAGTGAAAATCCATTTAATGACAGATATAATTTAAATAATGAGAAATGTTATGAAATGAGACACCTAAGCCCCTATGTAGAGAAGAGATGGTCTAACCTTATTTCCAACTCTGCAAACCACAATGAATCTATTTCAATTCCATCTGTTTTGATTAATTCCACAAATGAAACACAGCAGATAACCCAGGAACATTTTGCTTTGCTTCACTGAATTTGTCTTTTTTTTTTGAAATATTGTACAGATAGTGCTATTTTATTATTTTAATGTAAATTCAGGATTAATTTCCTGAAATTGAATTACTTATTCAAGCTTACTTATCAGCCTCACTTATTGCGCGAATTGACACCTGTTGATTTGTCATGTTACTATCTGATGATTGATTTGCTATGTCAGTTTGCACTGAGGACTTCCTAGATAGTCCGTTGAACATTCTTTCTGATGTGTCTGTGATGGTGTTGCTGGAAAAGATCAGCAGATGAGTTGGCGAAAGAGGGTCATTTTCCAATTGTTTGGCATCCTAAAAGCATGAAAAAGTGAAAGAAAAAAAAAAAAACCTGATTTACTCTGTTCTGCCTGTAATCACTGCGATTCCTGGTTTTAATGTATCCATGCTGTGGAATGTACTCCATCGTCATTCCTTTCTCCAACCCCTCCATCCCTAGACTCTGAACCCCCAGATACTTAAGACATGAGACTCAGACTAAATTCTGTCACCATCTCCTTTCCTGAAGCTCCAGTTTACAAATGACAGGTGGGAAGACTCAGCCTCCAGAATCGCAAAAGCCAATTGTCATTATAGTGTCAGGAAATTGCTCTAAGTGCAACAATCATCAATCAATCACATCTACATAGAAATAAACATGAAATGAGATGGTGAGAGCGATGATTTACCGTGTATTTTTGTTCTGTTTTATGAAAGATTTCTTTCACTTTAAAAGTTTTTCAGAGAAAGCCACTTCCACATTGGCTCTTGTTTTTTTTTTTTTTGTTGATTTGTTGATTTTTTAGATCTAATTCTGCCACTCACCGCGTGTGTGAGCTACACACCATTGATTTCCTGCTAAGCTTCATTGTTGTTGGTGGTGGAATGGGTCATGCCATTCTCACGGAGTTGGTTTGAGTAGTATCCCTGTTTCTTCAGGTTATGCCAAGTTAGTGGATTGTTTTGGAAAGATTGTTCATGTTCACCAATAAACTAGAAAACTAGAAGAAACTTTCAAAGCTTTTGAGCTCCTTCTCCTGTCTGCAAATATGAACATTCAAAATATTAATGTATGATAATTTATCAACTTGTTTGAACTATGCCACTATTAGACTGCAGGATTCACAATTTCTAAGTTACTACATAAAATGCATTTCTTTGATTATTTCACTAAAGAAATAACATTAAGTGTGATGTAAGGAAATGTGTTGAAAAGGGCCTTTTGTTTACAGTATAGAAATCTCAGTATCATTGAATCTCATAGGCAAATTTCCGATTCTGCAAGTATTTTCACATTTTAATTCTATTTTCTGGATAGTCAGGCAGAGCTTGCAAATTATTTTAATAAATTCATGTAAAAGTTCAAAGATTACAGTTTTTACCACCCATATTTTTTTCAGGAAATAGATGATTAAACCCCCCAAAATATATGAATGACAAGGTACATTTCAATAGCCAAAGCCAATGAAAAATTATAGATTGTCAGGTTCAAGCCTAAGTAGTCTAGACATGATAATTACTCACACTTAGACCTGCATGTACTTAATATTTTTTAATCTTTGTGAGTTTTTTTTTCCTGTTGATTTGAAAGCCAGATTTATGAAGAAAAGGAGAGGCAGAGACAGAGGGAGCTTCTACATTCACTGCTTTACTCCACAAATGGCTGTAGCTAACACTACTCCAGGAACCAGGAGCTTTTCCTGTCGCTCCAGCATAGGTTTAAGGGCCTAAAGAACTGAGCCATCCCCTACTGCTTTCCCAGGCCCAAAGCAGAGCACTGGATAAGAAGTACAGCACTGGGGACATGAATAAGCTCATCTGGGATTCTGGTGCTAATTGCAGAGTCATTTTCTATTTATGGACATAGCTATTTCGCTCAAAGAAAAATAAATTGGTACTGAAGTATGATCATTGTATCAAGTAGGATTTTCTGTAATTGTTTTTACCTTAAGATCCTTGCTAAATCTTTACTTCTATATACATAATAAATACTGATTTATTTATTTGAAGAAAATGTTTCTGCATTTACCTGTAACTTTTTAAATATTAATAAAATATGTTTTCAGAGATATGTATTTGTATTTTTAATTCAAATACTCAATGCTCAATGTGAGAAAAATGAAGGTAATAATTTCACTTAAAAGTGAAGGAATGTTATATTTTAACGCGGTTTGGCTCATACTGATTTTTTTTAATGTGTCAGCAGTCATTTGTCAGAACAGGATCCCTTCTGTCATTAAGTCTCATGGCCTGAATTTGGATTATATTTTCATTTTAGTAGCCATGCCATCACCTAGAAGAAATAAGTTTCATTTTACAAATTAATCAACATTATTACAATACTACATTCCCATGAATCTTCACACAAATTACAGAAATGCAGCTTGCATTGTTCTAAATTTGCTCAAATATTGGAAAATGCTATGAATGATCCAATATGGATTTTAAAAAATGTGATTTTTTTAAAATGTAACAAAATTTTTGATGCTTCAAATGCATGTCATGATTCTGAGACACATGAAAATGTGCTATTCACACACACCCAGACACATAGAGAGAGTGTATATATTTATTTATATCTATTGTTTATCAAGGGTTGATATTATCCAAGAGACTGCCAAGAATGAAACACCACAAAACACCAATTTGCTGTGAAAATCTATATCTAGCCTAATGAATAAATCTTACTCAATTGCTCTAAGGCATTGAGCTCTGCAGCCCTCAAGTGGGCTTCTTCAATTATGCTTCCACTTGCTTGGGATTTAAAGCATAAGCTGGTCCTCTGGTCAAAGAGAGGATGTTCAGAAAACCAGTTGGGAGCACACAAAAGGAAGTGAAAGAGAGACATTTCAAAGCTTAGATATGGAAATGATCCTTTCTCTATATAATAATGGTAGCAGGTGGATGCATGGTTATGAGTTTAAAGAAAGGTATCTTTCATTATTTATCAAATGCTCAGAGGCATTTGAGTAGATTTCCAAAGAAAAACAATAGCTCCCTCCCCCACACCCACCCAGCTTTGTTTTTTATTTAGATGAATCAGCAGGGGGCAGCAGTTATCACTGAAAATGAAATTAATCTAACTTTTCTCATTAATCTTTCCACAAATGTTTTAAAATACAGAATTCCTGAAGGGTCATTGTCCTGTTCCTTTGCCAACGTTGCGTTTCTGTACCTGGTTTGGCAATGAGCCATTATAAAGAAAGTAATTATTTTCTGTTTCCACAGAGAATGTTTTTTTGCGTTTATTTCTTTTCGATAGCATAATTTTAATCCATGTAAATAAACATGCTGTGATATGAAGAATAACATATTTGGATCGAAATGATCTCCTTGCCTTATTTGAAAAGCTTAGAGTGTTATATATGCGTGCCAGTCACACTCAGTCCATCATTTAGGAAAGGTATTTATCCATGGATTTTTAATATTGTTATCGATTTGGGATTGAAATACTTAGAGTACAGATGGGCAGAGAGCCCTGCTTTTCTAAAATAATCAGGTCACTGCAACATTAAAACTAGTGTAATATCATCCAGCACTAAAAAACGCTTCAACGGGGGCTGACGATGTGGCACAGCAAGCTACGCCACTGTGACAACTGCGTCCGGTATCAGAGCTCTGCTTCCAGTGCGCCCTGCTCCACTTCGACCCAGGGAAGAAGGGTTCAAGTACTTGGGCCTCCACACCCAAATAGGAGACACGGCATTTATGACTCCTAGCTTCCACCTGGCCCAGCTCCTGATGGAAGCTCTCTTTTTCTGTCTCTTGCTCTGTCATCTGCCTTTGAAATATATAAAACAAAATCTTAAAAAATATTTAGGAATGTTTCACTGAAGCTTTTGCTGTGCTTTATTTTTTCTGAAAGTCCATTTGAAGTATGGGCGTGTAAAAGACGCCTGACTTTGGCGGTTTCTGTGCAGTAATGGAGTTGATTATCTGATGTAGCTGCACAATAATGATTTGCAATCTGTCATGTGCAAAATTTTGCATTGAAGCAGATAAACCCAGGCTGTTGAAGTGCGCTCTATACCATCGCATTGACTGTAATAGCACAGATTGGTAATGGTATAAAATAAAACACAGTTTCTTCTATGATTAGAAGTTTGATTACTGTAAATTATCATTCTGCCAAATGTTTTAAAGCTATTTTAAAATAGGTTTAATTGGGATGTTATACATTAATTAAAATGATCTGCCACAATTTTAGATCTCATTAGGAAGAAAAGACAGTCTTTGTTCTCCCTCAAAAGCACAGAAAGATTTAAATAAATAACATATTCAATTCAACTAATTATTCTGTTGACTTTTATTCTGTAATGAATACGGAAAAGGCTGATGACGGGAGTTTACAAACGATACAGGTCATGGCAGTCACCTGCTGAATGATATTATTGTGATTTAAATTACTCAATTATTTCACAGAATGCCTCTCATGTAAACTTAGTTCCATTTCTTATTGACTGTGATAAAGAAAACATTTCCAAGTATATTCAAATTCTGTGATTGAGTTGTAGGTCTTGGACGTACAAATGACGATTCATGCCATCAGAATCTGGTGATTGTTCCTGTAAAAACTTCCCTAGATTAAATTAGAAATCATAAAAATGATCTTTATGTTTAGAAAACTATCAGCCAAACGAACAAAAAGTACTCTTGTGGGTGTGTGTGAATTTCATCCATGTGAAAGTTGAGACACTAGATACACAGAATGTATAAATGTGGCATGAATAAACGTATAAATGTAGAACATAGTAAATTAGATTGGTTAGCTAACAGGGTGTGAATCTTTACCGACTAGCCTAGAAGCCTCACGCTTTGCTGATTTAGGATACTTGAAGAGTCTGCCCTGTTGCCTTGCTGGGACAGCAGGATCACAGGTGACATGCCAAGAGAGAACAGATTCTCCACTCAAGAAGAGGCATGCCAAAGGATTTAGAGCAGTGTGCTTACTTACCTTTCACACTTCCAATGGAATACAGTATAAGCAAAATCAAATATTAATTAATCATTTTCTAAAATAAAAGACTCAATGCAGGATTTTGTTATAACATCAAAACATTTTTTGAGGATTCATTTTCTTTTTTATTTGAAAGGCAGACTTGTAGTGAGAGGAGGCCACAGGGAGAGAGAAACTGAGAGAGTGATTCCCTTTGCTGGTTAACTCCCCAGATGGTCTCAATGGCCGGGGCTGGGCCGAGCAAAGTCAGTAAATAGGAGCTTCTTCTGGGTATCCCATATACGTGGAAGCGCCTAAGGTCTGGAAACAGATTCAGCTGCTTAACCAAGCACATTAGCAGGGAGATATAATCTAAAGTAGGGCAGCCAGAGCCTGAAGCAGTACCCATACGAGCTGCCAACATCACAGAGGGCCAGCTCCCAGCAAGACCACAATGTCTGCCCACAGATAAAAATGCATTTCTTGTTGGGATGGTAGGTGAATTATTCACTGCAGCAAATGCATGTATTTGATCAACAATAATAGTAATGATGATAATAAAATTAATCTTTGTTGAGTTTAATTTATGTGTCAGGGCATTCAAAAGTACTTTTAATATTTTGTGTTCATAATAAATCTAAGCAGGTGATATTCTGGCAATCATACAGATGTGAGCACAGAACCAAACAGCGATCCCAGTTTGGGAGCTCGGCCATGGATTTCTGCCTGCTTGGCTTTGGTGGGAGATCATGGGCACACTGCACAGTGTCCCTGGTGGATTCAACCTGGCCTCTTCACTGGTTGTACAGGGCAGAGTAGTGAGCTGCATCCAAGTCTCCCTTCTCCGTGTTTGGACGAGCTGTGCTGGGACTTCCTTGACAAGCAGGAGCGGCCCACATTCCCCACCAGCCTGCCTGCTTTACGTGATCCATAGCCTACCTGTCAGCCGTTGAGTGTGGCACACGACCTATGACGTGATTGGAGGGTGTAGAGACATAGACATGCCTTCTAGCCAATTACAGTTCTGCTGTTGAGACGGTGGACTGCCTTGGCCTTGCTTAGTCTATGCAAATTTGTGCGTGCCTTATAATAAATGGATGTTCTTGACCAGCCTGTCTCTGGTGCCTTTGGGGCTTCAGAACACCATGGTCTCACACCCTCAGCGGTCGCAGCGGCCTGCTGGCAGGAAAACCCTGAGACAATATTCAATGTTTTAACAGTTGTGTACTTTGGGTTTGCATCTAAGAGACCTAAATGTAAAAGCCTAAATGTATAAGTTTACGCTCCCTAAAAAATATCTATAATGCTTCATTGAGAATGTCTATGTGGTTGAAAAACTTACAACCTATTTTTCTTTGTTAATTAGTGTTTTGCGTGTCTGCCTGTCATCATAAACCTCCTAGTTTTAGAGTTGAAATGATGGAAAGCCAGAATCAACCAACACTATTTCCATTAATTAACCGTATTAATTAATACATTGTATGGTATTTAAAATGTTGCATGGTGTTTTTCCAATATGTCCATGACAGTGAAATCAACTAAAATTATTTCTGAGATTATTATATGTTGGTGAAAAAGAGATAGAGTTGCACACAGAATTTGAAAAGTTTCGTTTAGCCATTCCTACCAGAAAATGTTTAAAAATAGTCTAGGAAAAAAAGTCTATATAGTAAAAATCATGAGGATTTTATACTTTAATTATTCTAGTACCTAGAAGTTTGTCAGTTGCGAAGCAATTATGCAGTTCCCCAATTCCCTTCTTGTCTCTCTCAAAGTATATTACCATTATTTATGTACTTTCCCTATACTTAACAGTATTTTCATCCACTTGTGATTTTCATTCACATTGTCTGTTGGTCAGCAAATGCAAGGAATGACTGTGAAATCGAACAACCAATACTGAAGAATATTGATGTGTACCAGAAATCGTGCTATTGTTCCATTGTTACTTTTTAAATATTTGCAATATTGTGGAATCTCCATAAATTAAATAGCAAGCTTAAGTTGACTTGATTGTAGGTGGCTGGGTTGGAACCCTTTTGCCAACTCCCGAGTCTAACGTGGAAAGTGGAAAGAGACACACAGGAGTGAACCAACATTTGTGTGAACGTGTTGTGTAGTTCTCAGTTCCACTTCATATTGCCTGAGGACTACTTTTTTTTCCTGCAGATCATTCAGTAAACTGCCAAACATTTACCTGTTACTTGAGTAAGAAAAATCTCCCTCTTCAATTTCCTCTGTTCTATTATGATGCGCTTGTTTCTGTGCATGTATTTCTCACATGGATAGTACTTTTAAAAAGTCAAGATAGTGACTTGATGAGAAAGTCTCAATTGTATAAATGCTTATGGAGCATAAAGGAATCACTTCATTACATTTTTCCTCTTCTACTATAGGTTTCTTCTTATTTCATGCATTTTGGACCACATGGGTAGGATGTGCAATATCTCCAGGAAAAGAAGAAAATATTTAAGCTGTGAAATACACAAATATGCTGGTATTTGAACTGCTCTGATGGTTACAAGTCAAGAGAGGGTGGACAGCCTGGATAAATAAAAGATTGCTGACAATCACCTTTCTTTTTGAATCCAATATTTACCTCTGTCAAACAAAATCGTATTTTAAAATAGTGTCAAAAATTGGGCTGTCATGTTGCATTAATGGATTCTGTGTTTGGAATGAGAGCACTTTATACATATTCTAGTCACTAGACGGGTCAGAAAAGCGAAATGAGTGTGAGTCACATATGCATTTCAATAGCACGTTTCTTTAAGAAATGATGATAAAATCTATAGTTCACACATTTTAGTTTTTATATTTTAGGTATTTTAATATACAGCAGCCACTGTGGGTACCTAAAAAATAAAATGTTTGAATATAGCTTTTTCCTACAAATATCAGAACATATGAATGTGTGTTTGAGTTTATTAAATTACTTTTGATTCAAGAAATTATCATAATCTAAACTGCACCAAGCAACTTATTTTTTTTTAATTTTTAATCTTTTTGAAAGATTTATTTATTTTTCTTGGAAAGTAAGATTTACACAGAGGAGGAGAGACAGAGAAGATCTTCGTTCTGGCTGATTCACTCGCCACAGCTGAGCCAATCTGAAGCAAGGAGCTCAGTTCATCTTCCGGGTCTCCCACTTGCGTGCAGGGTCCCAAAGCATTGGGCAGTCCTTGGCTGCTTTCCCAGGCCACAAGCAGGGAGCTGGATGGGAAGCAAGATCAGGACATGAACCAGTGCCCATATGGGATACTGGGCACAGGCAAGTTGAGGACTTTAACCACTAGGCTACTGCACTGGGCCCAGCAATTCACTTTTAAAAATAAGTTATTAATAAATATTGATCCAGATTTGACATTTGCAGCTGCTTGCTGAGTGAATCAAAGGAAAGAAGATCTCCTTCTGGCCTGCAGTCTTTCTGAATCATTTTACAAACCAATCAATAGATAAATCATATATTTTTTTTGAAACTAAACCTGGTTGTGACTTTCTGGAGTGATTTTAAATATGCAGATTTTTCTGTGATGTAACAAGAATCCAAGTGGAAAAATAAATTATTTAAAACATAAAATTTAAGTAATGTTTTGTAAATGATGTAGCATACTTTATATACACACAAAGAAGTCAGTATATTTGGTGGCCCTTTGTCTCTATTCAACTATGAAGAACCAGTTGAAAAATAACATTTCATTCACACATAACTGATTGCAAAGAGCTAATTTCCTCATGAATTGATTGCTACTCTACTCCTATTTAATTCTTAGTAAATTTCTATCCATTTTATATGGAATATGTATCTGTTGGTACTTATCACTGAGAATTTATTAATAGTTACTATGTAATTCAGAGAGTTAGACGTAAAGCCAGCAGCGGCCAATCTAGCTTTTGCAAAAACTAATTTCTTTCACGTGGGCTATGCTGAGAAAACTGCTGGTGACTGGTATGTACGCTAGTATGTTTTGTTCACAAAAACCTGGAGAAAATAAGTGAAGACCAATTAAGATAGAAAGAGTGAGACACTGAATGTAAGGTTTATAGAATTCGGAGAATGAAGAGCCCAGTGAGGGCTGAAAGTCAACGGAAAGGGTCAGGAGTGAACACTCAACAAGAAGAAAGAAGTGGCAAAGCTAAGCCGTACCGTGATGGAAGGGATCCAGACGAAGGGATTCACACAGACCTCTCGACCTTGGGTGATTCCTCAGATTTGACACTGGGAGTTGACCTGAGCAAGCCCTAAAAAAAAAAAAAAAAAAAAAAAAAGACTAGAGATCAGAAGAAGAAAGGGGACGCATCTGGAAGGGGAAAATGCTTGGGAAATCAAGAATTCTCAACCTAGCCAGAGAAAGAAATCAGGGAAACATCACAAGTTTCAGGTGAAGTTTCTAAAGTTCTAATGTGTCTGAGTGAGAAATAAGATTTTGTAAGAGTCACATTTAGGTGAAGAAAAAAATTGAAACTTTTAACAATTTAGATTTGAAATCAAATTAAAACAATAAGTACAGAAAAATCCAGAATTTGCCCAAATGTGCATATATTAGTTATTTGCTGATAAGTGTTACAACCAAGAGTAATGGTGAATGAGAGTCACTGAAGTGCTGCATGTTCATTAATGCTTTTAAAATAATCACATTAGTTTCCATTAAATAGCATTGTGTAGGTTTTCATCGAAAACTATATAATATACTTTAATATTTACCTTAATAAAAGTCTTAGGACATTTTGGTGAACTATTCATTTTTATTCAAAAATTTTGTTAAAGAAGAGGAATATTAATACTGACGTTCCAATTTTTTTGTGACCATAATAATAAATGTGCAAGGAAGTTTCACGTAAAGTGCAGAAAATATGAACTCTTATTGTTTTTTCTTACCAGTATATTCTGTTCTCCCTTTATTTTATGCTGTTTTAATCTACCATATACACATAATATATGAATTTTAATTTTTAAATGCAGGTTAAACTGTATTTTTAATTTTTGTAAACTTTCACTGATTTTTTTTTTCAAGATTATAAAATCAGCTTTGGTTGAATGCTTTATAACTTGGACACAACCAAATGCTATCCTGGTGAGGTAGATAAGTGGTGTGTAGAGGATCTGTGCCCAGGATTGGTGTCATTGTAAAACAAGACTTGGACCCAATGTGATAGTTCAGTTGGCCAGTTCTCCGCCTTCTAGTGCCAGGATCCTGATCCCATGAAGGTCCTGGTTTATGTCCCATTTGCTCCACTTCGCATCCAGCTCTCTGCTTGTGGCCTGGGAAAGCAGTTGAGGACCCCCAAAGCTTGACTGTGTACCCATGTGGGAGACCCAGAAGAAGCCCATGGTTCCTGACTTCTATCACCTCCACTTTGGCATTTGTAGATATTTGAGGAATGATCCAGAAGATGGCACCTCTTTTCTCTCTGTCTCTCACTCTGTGTGTGTATCTCTCCTCTCTGTTAATATGTCTTTCCAATGAAAAGAAATAAATCTGAAAAAAAAAAACAGACACCACTCTCCCCCTCATTCTTCAAGGTGGGCTGCTGAAAACCAGGACACTGCTAAACAGGCCAGCACGTTGACTCGCCAGCCCCCAGAGCCCGAGAAAGCAGACTCCCGCACACTCTGTGTGTGGTGGTTTGTTTTGGCAGTCTGAACAGACTCATGCAACAGATGTCCGGGTTGTTTACATATACCGGTGTTAAAAATAAGGCCAATACAAACATCTATGTACAAATCATATTGTTATATTTAGCAAATGGAAGTACAAGGCACCCAATTAGCTTTGAATTATTTCAAACAGCTTATGCCTCTGTTAACTGAGGCAAAGGAGTAATATTTCCCTTGGACCAAATATCACTCCTTACATCTCTAAATCAGTATAATTGTTCCACTTACATAATTCTTCCTTTAATTTTGCTTGTATAAGGAACTTCTTTCTAACACTCATTTTTGCATAATGTGCATATAAAATTGCTTATAGTTATAATCTATGTTCTATTTACATGGTAAATAGTTAGATCTGTCTTCTTTTCTCCATTGAACATTCATTAATGGAAAGCACATTAAACATTACAAGTTGATGCTGTGAAGTATAAATCTTGCTTTTCCAGTCTGACTCATTCATGAGTTAAACTGATTTTTTTCCCATTACATTTCATCTCTTCATCATTGATTTTAAGAATTCTATGTACTAAATCCTCTCCTCCCCCAAAAAAGGGAAGGAAAAATTAACCAAGCAAAAATCAGGACCATTAATTTTTGTTTTTTTCTAGACTGTGTAATGTGATTATTCGTTTGTTTGCACTTTGGTAGTGTATTCAGTAGCAGCCATGTAAAATTCTCTTGAGAAATGAGATTCATTTTAAAAAAGGAACATGAGAAGTGCCACAGAAATATTTCCTTAAAGTATAAATTGTTTTCATTATTTGTAGGTAGGTTTCTCTTATAAAGATGGCTTTTACACTTAGCAGATAATTATTTTTATAAATTCTTTCTTTAACAAATTTAACAAGTTTTCTTAACTAATGAATGTTTCAAAGATCCAATTTCTTTTTCCTTCAGTTATAATAATTTTGCTGCTAAAGAGACACCAAATGCTATGCATGAAGATTACTGAGCTTTGCTCAATAGGTGATTTGAAAAGTCAACAAGAATTTTGGAGGCCTTTGACACTAAAGTATATTTGAAGTATTTCAAGTAAAATGAAGAATCACCCAGTTCAGTAAAGTGAGCAGGTAGGTTTTTGAATGCATGAGAATTCATCAACACAGCATGGCCCAGAGGGAGAGGTTGGCAGAACGACTGCAGCCTCTTAGCATCTGCGCACAGTCTGCAGGAGAGGTGTTTGCTAACACACTAGCCACGGGGCAGAGGCGCGCTACTGCAGCTTTCTCCTAAATGCAGAAAAGCAGCGCTGGCCAAGGGGGAAAATGTGGAGCAGGTCATAGCTCCCCTCCAAAAACACCCTTCCAGGAACCAACACCTCTTTTAAGATGCAAGGATCGCAGCTTCATCTCTGGGATTTAGAGAAGACAGTTTGAGTTCCTTCTCTGAAGCAATGCTGTTGTACAGACTCCAGGCTGCGGTGACCACGGAGACCTGAGCCTTGGCTGCCATGCTGTGCTCTCTTTGCCGGATGCGGATGGCAGGTGTCCTTGGAGACAAGGTCTGCAGCGAGTTCTGCGAAACTCTATTTCTTATACTGAGGAGTCTCCCAAACGTGGAAGTGGGCGCAGGCGTTACAGATTTGCTTTGTTCCTGCATGAAACCTCCCGGTATCTGTCTCCCATATATTTCAGTCTTAACACGAGGAGCACTAGCGCTCACTTTTACATATTCACTTCAAGAAGAAGTTAACTACTTATTGCTTCGATTCTTGTTTGTGATGGAGAAAAGTGGTTGGAGAAAATAGTAACTGGGTCACTTGATTCCTCCTTTTTTGTTGAGGGATGTCCATGTCCCTTATGCTTAAATGTTGGGATACCCTGGCTTATATCTGACTTACCATAGTTTCCAATACTGATTGAATATCTTTCTTCTATAAATGTTCACTGTTTCAGATACTGTAATTTTATTGCGTGTTTCAGCACAATGTTGAGAAAGCATATAGAAATAAAACTAAATACAGCAGCGGGTACTGTAATTAAAAAGTGAATTGAAAGTGACAGTCCTATACACATATTAGCACATGTTCTTAAAATTCTTAACATCATCTGCATTAAGCCATTGAAAAGATGTATAAACTTAATAGCATACATCTATGAACTGAAGTCATTTGTCATTTAAATGATTCAAGCACCAATTACGGTGAAAAATATACTTACTGATATGGAATACAAAAAATATATAGGAATGAAGAAGATACTTTGTGATATGATGGCATTTTAGCCCTTATTTATACTCCTGTGGAAGTGTGTAGCTTTCCTACTATTTATTTATTGAAAATTTTGGTTAGTAGTGAATTATGTTTGTGAGTAGAGAGTGGATTAAAATTATGTCTTTGATGGTCCTACGTGGTGGCCTAGAGGTTAAGTCCTTGCTTTGCATGTGCCAGGATCCCATATGGGCACCAGTTCTAATCCCAGCAGCTCCACTTCCCATCTGGCTCACTGCTTATGAGCTGGGAAAGCAGTCAAGGACAGCCCAAAGTCTTGGGACCCTGCACCCATGTAGGAGATAGGGAAGAGGCTCTGGGTTCTTGGCTTAGGATTGACTCTGTTCCGGCCACTGGTGCACTTTGGGGAGTGAATCAATGGACAGAACATTTTCCTCTCTGTCTTTCCTCTTCTCTGTATACCTCTATATCTGAATTTAATATAAAATGAAATAAATCTTTCCAAAAATGCCTTTGCAAAATTGATTAAAGGAAGAGAGGGAAGAAATGGCCAATTTATTTTTTTGGAAATGTAATCATGGAATACATGCGATCTGTTCTCTTTATACTAGTAAAAAAAAAACTACTTAAAATTTCTGAGCTTGCATATTTAAAGTTTATTGACAATGTCAATATGAAATTCAAGTAAAAAATCTTACAGCATAAAAAAGGACTTTATATAAACAGTCTCACTGACATTTTTATGAGCTGCTTTTTAGCTTACACTTCATTTCTGCCGGGCTAATGTTTTCCAAAGGAAAGACTATCTCATATGATAAGGATGCACCTACTGTTTGTGTCATTCTCAAGTGTATTTCCAATCGATTTGATCATCTAGCCTTCTTCCTGGCACTACATATCTTTGTTTGTACCAACCTGTTTTTTACCTCCTGACGATGATATCGCCTCTGTTGAGAATACATTATTTAAAGTTAATTGTTTTCCAATTATGATGTCTAATTCTTATGTGACTGATCAAAGTGCTGTGAATCATAAGCTTTCTTTGTAATGATGGGGAGTACGCATTTTTTTTTCCAACTGCGTGTCAGTGACAGCCACAGTTACCTCCAATTGTATTGAGTAATTCTTCCTTTGACTCTGAGCAATTGAAGATTTAGCCATTGTTCTGTACCTTTTTGTTATTGATTTTTTGTTTTTATTTAATTCTGCATGGAGATAAAGTCATATTATGTTCTAGTTTTCCCTCCAACCATATTTCTAAGCTAACTTGCCTATCTTATTTGTAAAATAACCTTACTTGCTATTGAAGTTCTGTGAAATCACTTACATTCAACACAACATCATATCTCAGGTTTTAATGTGTTAATGATAGCAGTTTCTAGTTGCTAGTTATTTGAATCTATCTTTTCATGTTTTGATTACAAAATGTGTTTATGGTGTCTTCAGTCTACAAGACGGAAAACAAAAACTGAGGAAAGCCAAAAATCTGCTGCTGAGTAATCTGAAATGGCTGCTGTCTATATGACCAGGATACAGAACATTGTAGAAAATGGAAAATCCTGGAGATGTAAATAGATGAGCAGTCGCTGGGAGCATGGCAAGAGGGAAGAGGGGATGATCGGGTGGAGTACAGCAGGTGCTAAGGCAGTGCACTTGTTCTGTATGTCATTACCATAATAAATATATGTTCGTGCACATTTTTCAAACTTACAGACTTCTCAACACAAAGAACAATTCCCAGCGTAAACCATGAGCTTTATTAATAAGTATGTGGCTAAGCTTCAGCAATTGAATCAAATTAACAAAACACATTAGTACAAAATATGAAAAACAAGGGAGATCAGAAAATGTATGGACATACTACGTATGAAAACTCTGAATTTTCTGTTCTATTTTTCTTTAAACTCCAAATGTATAAAACTAAGACTGTTTAAGCAAAAAAGAAACAAGACTATTAATCATTTCAGGGACTTCATGGGGAACTTTCTATCTGTGGCTGCTTATTTATCAGGGTAAATCCTTTCTATTGAGTGAGATCCACTAAGACTGACATGCCCAATCCAGATGATGCTTAATGAAGCGACTGAACCAACTGCCACATGTGAAGGATGGTATCTATTTTCAAAAATTCAGTCATGAGTGTTCATACACAACCACTGTTACTACCATAGAATAAAATTTTGACTCATTTTCTAATAGAAAAGAAATACAAACGTTTGAATCAATCTGTTATCCTCTCTGTAACCAGATCTCAGACAAGAATATAAGATGCTTGACACCTTGGAAGCTGGACTGCTTTCACACTAATACTCTGCCTCTGGCTCATAACTTCCACGAAAGCTAAGTAAGGTCTTAAGACTAATCTGGACTTCATCAAATGAGACTGCACATTGACTTCTTTAAGCAAGACTTGCTGAATATACCACCAGGAGTCCTCCAAATTGTTGCTGTATTGTTCGGGACTCACGTGTTGTAAAGTGAAAGAAGACATTAATAATGTTTCCTATATATCATAGTATTCATTACTTTTTCTTTCTGAAAACAAAACTAAATGGATTGCTAACCCCAGATTTTTTAAAGTCCCTCAATTTCTTCACTTTAGTTATGCCTAAGTGCTGTCCATACAGAAAATTGCGAAGTGACTAAATATAAATCCAGAAATAATGGACAGGAATAAATGAATAACAAGGTAAATAACTGCCAGTCTGTTGGCAATGGACATAAGCCACAATCAGCAGAGAGAGCATTAAAGTAGATGGCAGGCAGTTGCAGAAGATTGCTAATGTATTAAAAAACAAATGAATTATCCACTGTAAGTGATTTTATATTTTGTGTGTGTCAAAATCTTGGGCTATTTTGGTACACCATCCTGGTACCCATCTTTTATACAATACTATTTATAATTACAACAAGATTTATTTAATGATTTTTTTTTTTTTACTAATTTCTTACTAGACACACAACATTCATGTCAGACACCGTTTGTGGATTCTCCAGGTATCCAAATGTATTAGTAACATCTAAAGAGGACTCTTAATGATGGTGACTATCATATCATGCTTGAAACTGTGGATTAAGCAGTCAAAGCTCAGGACACAGCCTCATGTGTTATGACTCAGTAGGCATGGGATTCGGTCTGTATTTCCAGAAAGTTGCTCAGGTGTCTTAATAGCTAAGCCCTTATTTTGAATTTCTGAACTAACATACAGAGCTATCTCTACTAGGTTAAGCGCAATTTCATGCAAAATTTTCAGTGACAACTTTGGAGTCCACCTGTTAACATGGAAATGAAACAAAATGCAGTGACAAGATCATTGCTTGTAAAATGAACTACACACTGTTTATCACGCATCGGGTGCTGCACCATTGAACATGTGCTTGCGTGATACAAAGTGCAAGTGGTGTTGACAACAGGGGCAGTTCAGTCCATGCATAAGAGAGAGGATGGTAAGGCAATGCAGGTACCATAGCTGAAAACCCTCTAACAGCAGTAAGCCTTCTCGGTCACAATCACCAATATTTATGGAAAATTAAAAATGTGACAATGAAGAAAAGAAGGATCAACTGAAAGGGATTATTTTATCCTTGAGAATCAATCTAAGAATTAAAATTTAAAAAATCTCTATGAAGACACTTGTATACAAGAGGAAGGGTTATAAATATTGACTCATATTTTTGATATGTAACCAAAGTTTCTAGAAGAAAAAAAGAGTAGAGACATTTGTGAAATCAAGCCTGTCTTTACAGTTTTAAAAATGCATACAACATTTGACTTCATATGTGGATAAATATGATTTTTAGTAAGATACTTCATATTATTTATTAGATCAAACGTCCACCATATATAATACTTCTCCTAGATTATTTTAGAAGTACCTAAGCTTTGTCAATGTAGCAAAAATAAATCATTTAACTCACCTTTCTTTTGGGGAAAGATTGCATTCAAAAATGTTTTGAAATGTCTGACATTTTCTTGTTAACCATAAACAATCTAATGCTCCTGCCTCTGTGAGGCTAATGGTACTTGTTACAGGAAGTATGATTTCCAAAGACAGATACAAGAGATTTTTTTGTGTGTGTTGTCACTGTTGGTAAAAATCAATGCAGCATATTCCAGGTACTAATAAAAAGTATTCTAGTTTTCATGATAAGTCAAATAAACTGTGAGAGGAATAAACAAATCAGAACTGACTTACTTATACGTATTTCACATTTCCCAATGAAGATTTTGTCTGTTTGTACTGTTTTGTATCTTTGCATATTTATACCATTATTGAGTAAACCTCTAGGCATCCACCTAGATTTGAAAAAAGAGAATTCTAAGTAGGCCCTATAACATGAAATGGTTATCAAGAAAATTCTATCATCCCCATGGAAATAAGTTGGTGTGTAATATTGATGTGGAAGTAGGTAGAAGATTTCTATGATGCAAGTACGCTTTTTTTTTTGGCTGTAACTGATCTTTACTTAGTGTCTAGAAATCAGTCATTAGATTATGCCAATAATCAATGATTAAACCACACTGTCTCCCTGCAATCTGATGACATTCCACTTTTATTTTATTATAGTCTCATGCAAACCTTAAACAATTACCAAGATGATTTTTGTTTGAAATGTATGACAACCTGGATTAAAGGATTATATTTCATTGACTTTTTTTTTCAAAATTTCATGTTAATATATAACGGAATTACTTCTACATCAGGTATGAAAGCATGGCGTAATAATAAATGGTGGCTTTATGATACACAAAAAGACATTGCTTACAACATGATCAATTATTTTAAAAAATAAAAAGTAAGCTGCTAAAATCCATACTGATTGCATTTTCCTGAAGCAAATGAATTCCAGCAACTTTCCTGCATGTTAATAATGAGATACTGAAGGATGTAATGATGAAGTTTACTGTTACACCTGAGTTGTTTTCTCATGTCACACACAGTGTATATTTTAAGACAATAGTGATTTAGGGAAAATACTCTAAAACTTGGATCCATGATACATGACAGTTTAGTAAGTTTTCTTCAAACTATTAAATGCTTCCACTGACTTCCCTTAATTCTCCATAGTCATTTGAACATACATGTATAGATTTCTATGCCTATTTCTGTATATTCTTTGATCAGGCATATTTAAGCCACTTTTATATAAATGTCCTATTTTTCTAGACCATGCTGTCCTTATTGCTTAAATCTTTAAAAAAGATTTATTTGTTTTCATTGAAATGTTAGATTAGATTAACGGAGAGGAAAGACAGAGAAAGATCTTTCACCTGCTGGTCCACTCAGCAAATGGCCACAAAGGCTGAGCTGAGCTGAGCTGAAGCCAGGAGCAAGTGGTTTCTTCCACATCTCCCACACAGGTACAGGATCCCAGTGCTTTCACCCATCCTCCACTGCTTTCCCAGACCCCAGACAGAGAGCCGGATGGGAAGTGGAGCAGCCTGGACACTGGCGCACTTACGGAAACCCACACTTAAAAGATGATGATTTATCCATCACCTGGGACCCTGTTTACATATTTTTAAAATCCTATTATTTTTAATGAAAGTTCATGCTACATGCTATACCTTAATTATGGATTTAAAAAAACATTTAAAACTGTATTTCCTTATAAGAGCATATTGTCAATATATTTTAAAAACAAATTTCTTTAGCAAATTATCAATGGATTTCCTATGACACAAGTTCTGAGTGTTGGTACCTTCCCTTTTCTGAACTGCTACAGTTTTGAGTGCAGTTATGTTTTGCTACGTTGGAGAATTAAATAAAACTTATTATCTGGGATCAGAATCAAAATCTGTGTCAAGTCCGATTTGCTTACACATGTTCTTAGAAGTTGAGAATATCCACAAATGGATGCTGGGCAGCCAGTATTTTGTTGTTAGACATGCAATTCATATAACAAATTGCGAGCTAGACCATTATATCTTTAAGAATTTTAATTGCTGTGTACTTCAAACATTTCTTACATTGTGCCATCTGGCACATAGAAATCTTAATGAATTTTTAAACTTAATGAAATATGTTCTGCATTATGAACGTGTGAAAATTAGTTGCTAACCACTGGTAAATGACAAATTTATCAACTCAATATCACAAAATTACGATTAGCTTTGTACCATTCAGGAATCAACATATTGCTAAGTGGTTATAAACAATTGTCTGAATGGAAATAATTGATAAATACAATAGCTTTCTTTGTTATTTAAGGAAATTGCATCTGTAATACCAACATTTTATAAAATTTTTTAGAAGTAGAGCATTTGAGTCAAATTTTAATATGTAGAAAAACTGGATAGTCTCAAGTACTGCAGTTACTGAAAAGTTTCTATCTTTCAAGTAACATGTTTTATGACTTCAGTTTCTAGTGAAACTGTATTTTCAGTTCATTAAGTATGAACATGACTAGTTTCCAGAACATCAGTTGCAAAGTAGGGAAATCTATTGTCATCTTTTGCCCTATTGCAGTTGATATCTGTATTTTGGGCTTTATACTTACACTGCAGGGTGATAACCTATAATTCAAGATGGAAAAATAAGTCAATAGTTCAAGCACTAAACGAAAATTCATGCAATTAAAATAATAGTAAACACTGTTTGGAAATATGTTGGAAAAAAAGGAAAAAATACCTTTATAAATAGTATACATGTGACAATAACAAAATAGCATAATATATAGCTTTCGATTCATAAGTGAATATCACGTGCTCCAATCAACATTTAAGAACTAGTTTTGAGTTTCAAAGAACTGTCATAGAAATTATCATAATGATAACCTTTACATTCCTTATGAAAATAATCCATGTGGTAAATTACTGATATGTCACTGGTCACGTTATGGTATTGCAAGGTTGTTGTAGTTGGACATACTTACAAGAAATGTTGTAACTCCATTTGTGTTACATAAACACATATCCTATAAATAAAAGTGCTTCCTGCTTAAATTATTGTTTAATTAGCTTTGAAACATGGAGGATCTTGAATAGCTCACAGATAGCTTAAGTAATTCCACTAACATTTGATATGAATCAAGATAGATGCCTGTATACATAATTTATAAATGACTTTGTCAATGGTTAGTTTGCCCTCTCTATCTCAGGCAGCATTTCTGCTGGTACTAGAAGTAGTCACAAGGTGAATGTCTGCCAAATCCTTGCAGTGGAAGCCAGCCAGAAATGCCAATATTTGTCATAGTTTTGTTGCTGGTCCTGTCCACAGGAAGCACTTTTGAATGATCCGTCTCCAAGACAAGATAAATGGTGTTATGTGATGGAGAAGAGGGTCTCATCAGAGTACATTTAGGAAAGGCAAGATGCATAGAAAGGAGTCAAAGACCTTTACAGGTGTCAAGATTCAGAGCCCCTTGAGTGTGTGTGTGTGTGTGTGTGTGTGTAGGGGGGGATTGAAATAATGGTGCTCCCCTGATGTCATGACAACCCATTCACTGCCTCGACTCAGCCCTACTACATCATCTGCTATTGTGTGCTATCTACCTCTCTCTGCTTTGGCTGCATCCCAGTTACTGGTGAAAAAAAAAATCCCTGTGGTAGAGATACCATCCACGCTGGATCCTCTTCCTCTGCTCCTGTTGTGCTTATCGTTTAGTCAGTACAAAATAATTACACACTCAATCGTCTACTGATTACTTTATGTCTTGTTAGCTTAGTTCCCTTAAGGAGATGATAGGCCCTGTGGGAGAAAGGATCTTATTTTTGTTTTTATTTCACACTTAGGTGAAAATACAATCGCAGGAAGTATTGGAATATTCATAGCACTTCCACTGACAAATGATAATTTTCTATTTATGTTTATGTATTTTTTTAAAAGAGAGGCAGAGACAGAAAAAGAGATCCATCTTCCACTTCTGGTTCACTTTCCAAATGCCTGTAATTGACGGTGCTGATAGAGACCAAAACAGTGACAGAGAACTTCTGTCAAGTCACCTGCATGGATGGCTGCTGCCCAGTATCATTGGCAGGAGACTAGATGGAAAATGAAGGATATGGTACATGTGCAGTTCAGGTTGCACCTTGTTATGATGTTTTCCTACTGGTGATTAGGAGACTTCTGACCGTTTTACTTTTCTGTCATATACCTGAATTCTAGAATCTCTAAGATGCATTGGAGCTTCATAATACAAGATCTTCATTCTTAAATAGGTACACAATATTTGATGATCTGTGATGACCACTGAAGGGAGAAATAACAGATGCTACAAAAGCACATACACAATATAAGTGGGAAGGAACTAAATCAGTTAGCCAAGGACTTCGACAGGAAACTGCATTATGGTAACTATAGAGAGAGATCATGAGAATCAGAAAAATATAAATCATCCATACCTGGAGCGTCCCCAGGCAAGGTTAATTCTGGAAATATGGACTGAAATGTCAGCTTAACAAAGCATTTTTAACTTTACCTCAAAAGAGGTAAACTGAACATTAGAGATGTCAGCATCTGTTTTTAAATGTGCAGTGAAAGATAGGAACTGGGCTGGAAAAGGGATGATGCTTGGGACCTGATGGAATGATCGTGGTGGGTCAGGTACAGTATCACAGGGGTCACTGGGATAAATGTTAGCTTATCAATTGTTGTGGAGGAGATATTTGAGTTGGTAGATATAAGGGAAAATGCTAATGTTAGGTATATGATTAGTGTAGGACATGTCACAAGGTCTATGGAAATATGATATGGAGATGGAATTTGGCCAGCTGAATAGACAGGTCTTGGTTCATGAAAGAAATTCAAATTGAAGTTACCATAGAGTGGAGATTGAATTATAAATGAGACTGACTGGTTTTCTGAAGCCTGGCTCCAGGATCTCACTCTGAATGTCCCTCTTGAGAGGACACAGCAAAAGAATAATCTGAGGATGATTAAGTGTTATAGACAGGTGGAAAATCAGGACCTCATAGAACCTTGGAAGAAAATGAAAGATAATGACTCAAGGAAGAACAGTCATCAAAATTTAGTGTCCAAATGAATAAAGACAAAGAAAGAGCTGAGAATTGTTTTTGGATTAAACATTTTATAAGCTGGAAGAAAACAGATTGGAAAATACATGTGTAGAATGTGTGGGAGAAAATTAGTTTAGAATGGAAACATCAGTGGGAAGTAAAATAAAACCTGTACAGAAGATAGAACAAAAAGATACAGAAATGCTTAATCTCAGGTCTTTATTAAACCAGTATAAATTTTTTATAGTTAAAATAATTCACCAGAAAGATTAGTATCTACAACCTACCATTTTTACAGCATGTAAGTCCTGGAAATCCTTGTAAGAAAGTTCACAGCCACATTGTTGATTTCATTTGTGAAATGTGAGAACCTGCAAAGCTATTGCTGTGAAATGTTTTCTTAATAAATTTGCAGCTATTAAAATAGGTTAATTCTATGTGAACCAGAAGAATATGGAAAATCTTGCTAGTACATGTGTTTCGGTTAAAGCCAGTCAGAAGTATATCATGGTTCTATTCAGGTCACTTATTTTTTTCTCCTTAAAGATGAATTGATAACATCTCAGAGCATGCTATTTGAAAACTGTTTTGCCGACCTAGCTTGCATCCATATGTCCTCACTTGGCCATTTTATGCTTTCTGTTTAGAGCCTCTAATATAAATTGTATCTCACTGCTTACTATTAGTGTTTCAGAACATGTTTTTGTGACCTAATTTGACCAAAACTATTTTCAAATGCAGATTTTCCTTTGTAACTGGGAAAAAATGCAATAATGAGAAGTGATATATATATATACAATGAATAAGTAATCAATTTTCATTTGTGAAACTGAAAATCTCTCTGAGGATACATGTGCATTGTACCATTTACAGGGAAGCACAAGAAATCTTGCTTCATGCTCTTCTCACAGAAGTGTACTGAGCTTTTATTCTCTTGGATACTGAATTTAATTCAAATAATAATAGTGTTTGGCAGAAGAAGACACAACTCCCCCCCCGGGGGTTCTAAGATGTTTCAGTGTAGAAGGAAGAAGGTCTGTCTCCTGCACTAGGCAGGCAGAATTCTCTGGGAGAACACATAATTGTGTTTTTCATTGATTGTAATGATTCCAGTATGAGTGATTGTGAACTTTCTTTTTCAGAACACACATCCCATGGGAAGTACTGGCAGGCCAAAGTGGATACGAAACTTTATGATTTAGTTTACACTTTGACCTGACCATTATGAACTGGAGAAATCATGATTAACATCCTCTAAAAGTTCTTCTTTACTATCTAAGAGGAATAAGAAAGAGAGACAGACACAGAGAGAGAGAGAAAGATATTAAAGAAAAGAAAGGAAAAAAAATAAAAGAAAGAAAAAGAAAAGTGAGGGAGAGAGAACTTAATGGAGTGAAATGGTCAATAAGCCCAGAGTTAGTATGCTTAATTCTGGCTAATGACTGGGACCTCAGTATTGGAGACCCTGGAAAGCAACTCATGCTGAATCAAGGAATTAGGTTTGTTTTACATAAAGAAGAACCTGGGCTGCCTTCCTTGCTCCTCACTCTGCCCCAGTCAAATCTCAGCCATTGTGTACCTTTGGGCGATACAAACAACAATCCTTAGTAAGGCTCCAAAGTTTCCCAGCTGCTCCTGACAAGTGACCCCTGGCTATTATTCTTCAATGGATCTACATTTCTCCCAGTCCCGAAATGTTATCGTCATCAACTCTTAGCACATGGACCCTCTCGATTCATTTAAGGGTGCAGTCTGCATATAACAAGTCTTCCATTATTCATCCCAAGCAAGGTTTCCAGCAAATCCAGGAATATTTCTTGGGATCCTATTCTGAAATCTTGTTGTTGAGGCAACCAGCTGGAAGGGAGGTTTGATATACTCCAGACAGACTGGAGTATATCCTCATAGGGTTGGATTTGGCCACCTTGTGGTTCCCATTCCCTATGATTTGATTTTTCTTTTTTTTTTTTTAATTCATGCAGTTCCCACAGAGAACTTTGTATGACTGTTTGACAATTATCAGATTTCCTTACAAAGATGTGGTTAGTAAAGCATTGAAACATTTTGAGTTTCTTTTTATCTTTCCTTACTTCATTTATCTGGCATGGTAACTCTCAGAATTGGAGAATCTGACTTAGGCACTGTTCTTTAAACTTTACCCCAATTTGATGATAATTCTCCTTATGAAGCTACAATTACAAGATAGTCCATTGTACTAATTTTTCTTCCAGAAGGTGGCATCTTCTTTAGCAGAATATGCTACTTTTTCCATAATAGCGTTTGAAAGCTGAGATAATATAATATGATCAATTATCTCATTTTCACTTATTATAGGCACTACCTTATTTATCAAGCACTGTAACTCCCACCCACTCCTTTCACATACTTTTTCACTTTTCTTGCAATAAGAACCAAAATACGATGTCACAATCATAATATTCTTTCCTGTGTATCTTGAACAAAAGTAATCCATAGTTCCTTTCAGTGAAAGCAGAACAGCCTCAGATTGTCCTTCTTGGCCTCCCAGATTTTGAAAAATTTGTATTTCCTTAAAATGAAGTAAATGATATCACACATCCTGAAAACTGCACTCATAACCAGGTTATAACTCACACCATCTCACTTTGGTCCAAGTCTTTATAATTCAGTCCTTAAAAAAAAAAAACAGGGTCCCACTTAAAATGGCACAGTTTCAAAATATTGTTCTGCTTCAATACATACTTACACATCTAAAATTTGGCACACTGAGTCAATAAAATGAAAATTCCATTTTTGCTTCTGAGCTAAAGAAAACTAAAAAAAATGGTTTAAAATATGTTAATTTTTTTCTCATTTTTTACTTGGAAGGCAGAATTATATAGAGGACACACAGAATCATACACAGAGAGAGAGAGAGAGAGAGAGAAATACAAAGATCTTCTATCTGCTGATTCAGTCCTCAACTCAAATGCTCAAATGGTTGGAATGGCTTGGGCTTGGCCAGCAGAAGCAAGAAGTCCAGAGCTTCTTCCAGATCTCCTGTAGATACAAGTATCCAATAAGGTCTGCTTTTCACTGCTTTCCAAGGCACGGTAGCAGGGAGCTGGATCTGAAGTGTAATGAGACCCAAACTGGCATCCATATGCTATGCTAAAGCCAATATGCCACAATTCAGTCTTTGTTTTTAATTCCATTTCTTTCTTTTGTGTTCTCTGGGAAGCAGCAACTAGCTCTTAAATATAAAAATGAATTTATTATACTCTATTGGATAATTTGCCATCTTACAAATGCCAGGATCCCTTAGGAGCACTGGTTCATTTCCCTGCTGCTCCACTTCCAATCCAGCTCCCTGCTTGTGGCCTGGGAAAGCAGTGGAGGATGGCCCAAATCCTTTGGACCCTGAGCCCACACGGGAGACATGGAAGAAGCTCCTGACATCTGGCTTCAGAATTGCTCAACCTTGGCATTTACTGCCTATTGGGGAGTGAACCAGTGGATGGAAGATCTTTCTGTCTCTCCTTGTTCCTACCGATCTGCCTTTCCAATAAAATAAATAAAACTTAAAGAAGGTGAATAGCATTCACAGGTTAGTATCAAAACTCGAATATGTCATCAATGTAATTTTATGTAAGCAACAGGTTTTGGAGTTGTTATTAATTCTACTGGCATTACTGCGCTGCAAATGCCAAATACAATTCTGAGGAGGCTTACAAAAACTTTCCAATATGACTAACACTGGAAGCCATTACTCAGGGTGTCTAAAAACAGTAGTTAATTGGAAATTAATACAGCTAATCATTTTCAGTAACTTAACTCTTTTAAAATCATATTCAATATACAAACTGCAAGGAAGCCAGTATTACTTTGGGCTTAATTAAAAAAAAATTTAATTAAAAAAATAAAGAAGAAAAAGCTTTTTACCATCCTTATTCTTCCACTAAAAACACATTAATTCACATCACAATAAATGCACTGCTCTTTCAGCATTTTTCTACCTTTTAATCTAAAAACTACATACACATAAAAATACACATCCAGACTCTAATGCCTGTTGCGATGACTCACCGGCTGAGTCCTTGATGTGCACAGGCTGGGACCCCAGATGGGGGCTGGCTCCAATCCCAGCTGCTTTACCTGCCCTGCAGCTCCCTGCTGTGGCCTGGGGAAGCAGGGAGGCTGACCCAAAGCCTTAGGACTCTGCACCTGCGTGAGAGAAATGGAACAGACTCCTGTATTCTGGCTTTGGATCAGCTCAGTTTTGGCCATTGAGGCCACTTTGGGAGTGAACCAGGACAGAGAAGACCTTTCACTCTGTCTCCCCTTCTCTCTGTAAATTTGCCTTTTCAATAAAATTAAATGTAAAAAAAAAATCCCGACTTCTATAGTGCATAAAAATTGCAGAAGACAATATTGACACACAACTGTTTAAAATTCACAAGAGCATTAAAGCAATTCCTGTACAGCCAATACAAAGCAAGAATGTGTAGATGATATTCACATGAAGAAAGTACTGGATTCTGTGATAATTCTCTAATGAATTGATCAGGGTCATGCCTCAGATAGTCTTATTGCTAACTTTGATGCATTATTAATATCCAGCAGAATCACTTAACATATGATTCTATTTACTTACATTCATGCAATTTTCAAAAGCTTCATTAACTCTTTATACATGCTACCCCTCTATTTCTTATATATAAGATGTGTAGTCTTTGATTATTATTATATTTTTGTCTGCGAATGATAGTCCATTCAATTAATCAGTATTAGGTTTTCAATACAAAACTACATTTCTACATAAATTTCCTTTTTTAAAGTTTTATTTATTTTTGTTGCAAAGTCAGATATAAAGAGAGAAGGAGAAACAGACAGGAAGATTTTCCATCCATTTATTCACTCCCTAAGCGACCACAATGGCTGAGCTTAGCTGATCCAAAGCCAGGAGCCTGGAGTTTCATCTGAGTCTCCCATTCAGTTCCAGGATCCCAAGACTTCAAGTCGTCCTTGACTGGTTTCCCAGGCTGCAAACAGTGAGCTGGATGGGAAGTGGGGCTGCCGGATTAGAACCGGCGCCCATACGGGATCCTGGCACATGCAAGGGAAGAACTTTAGTTGCTAGCCTACCTAGACTTTAGCCAATAGGCTTATTGTGACAGGCCCAAATTTCTACAACATCTATAAAATATGTCATAGCATAGTCCTTAAACCATGAAATTATTAGACAGACCTTTACACAGAGTTGAAATCTGCACAAAACATTATTCAGTTTGTCCTGTTAGTTGCAACATTTTGTTGTTGCTCCAGCACTTTTTTTATGTTGAGTATTACAGATTTCTCTTATCCCCAGCAGCCAGAGTACAATGAAGTCAGCCTATATATGTATATTTTTATAAAATTTGCTCTTCTGTGTGATATATCTTCCTTAACACAGCCAGAGGCTCAATAAGAAATAAACAAAATTATTTGGATGTATTCACATATGAAATAATAATTAGTTCAGAGTCTAACTGTATATACACCAAGAGAAATGTTGCTATTGACATAAAACACTGAACACATTCTGTATTTCAAATTATCATACACATTTGAGTATAACATTAATATATTCCACGAAATTTAAATTATAAATCCAACTGAATGCAAATATATAATCATAGGTAGATATCCATAATGCACAGTATATACAAATCCTGGGGTCTTTTCCAGATCTCTTGACACACATCCAATTTTTATAGACCAGAATACACAGCCTCTTGTTGAGAACTTAGCTGTAGCAGCAAGAAGAGCGAATGCACTCATATACAATATATGCCACTAAAATATACCTCCTGGAGGCGTAGGAAGGCAGTGTGTATCACCATAAACCCGAAGAAACACCTGCAAACATAGTCGAGGATGGAGGTCAAGAGTACCTGGTACAGGGAGTGTTTTCAATCATTCATCTCCTGGAAAACGAAATAATACTAAATTTCTCTCCCGGTTGAACTAACTTATTACCAGCAAGTTCTGGCCAAGTTTCTACTGTGGGATTTCCTATTCATTGCAAAGTAGATTATTTATCCTAGTGAAAAATACTGCTTCCCCGAACCCTGTGTTTCCATGTGAACAGTTACCCATTTGTGAATGAAAGTGATCAGTGGACACCTGTGCTTTCATTTTACTCAAGAGGAATAATTCTCTCTCTCTCTCTCTCTCTCTATATATATATATATATACACACACACACATATATATATGTTTTTCTCTGTATTTGCATTTTACTCTGCAATGCTTATTATGCTTCTAGGGCATATAAACATTTGATCTTGAGGAAATAAAAAACAGTATAGGCAATTCAAATGTTCATAGACTTGTCATTAAGTAGGTGTTTCAAAGACAAAAATCTATTGTATACTTTTAAGGGCTTATTTTCCTAGTTAAATAGGAGAACTGTACATGTATCCTTTTTTCTGCTCAAGGTACTCTAAATTATACAAAGTTAAAGCAGAAGGCATTTCAACATTTTGAGAGATCTAGGGGATGTCCTAGGAATATGAACTGTTCTTGGGAGAATTTCAATATCTGAGAGCATTTCTATTTGTAGATATACCATCATAAGCAAAGGTCAACGCAAGAACAGTTTCACTCTTTAAAAAATGAGTTATTGCTCAAGTTAAGACAGAACATTCATATGGAATACTTAAAGTTCGAGAAAATATTAAAAAAACAACAAAATGTCCATGGTATAATGCAACCAAACATTATGTATATACTGATAGATGCAGATGTTTGCATATAATACTACATTGTTCATCGTGTTATAATGCTCTTGTATTCACACGTGTCTCTGGTGTTTCAACATCAGCATTCATTCAAGAGCCCAAGGTTAACATCATCCTGTAAGCATTGCAGCTAGATGGTGCTAGCCATCTCTCGCTAATAATCTAGCAGGTAAGCAAGATTCAGTTTAGTGTGTTCCATAATTATATAATACCATTAAAGAATTTTAAAGGTGTCAGTTGGGCAGGGGCATCTTCTATATTTCTAACTTTCCAAATTGATATGGTAATTTTTCAAGGTGGAATTAAGGTAAGAAATTGCTAGTAGACAATTATAAGGCAGTATGACATTTTAAGCTTTTCTTCAGTCTATTTATCAGAGAATGATAAATCTCTCTTTTATGTTAAAATAAAAGTGTCTTCAATTTCAAGATTATATCCTTCAGTAGTAGTTCAAGTTGTTAAATTTATTCAGGTTTTTTTGTAAGTAGGTCATTTGACCATTCTTAAGAAAAAAAGCAGAACTTTCAAGTGAAAATATTCACCTTGAGCAATTTTTCTCTCCCTTCTTTTATTTTTTTTTCCCCTCATTTCATGCACGACTTGTCCTGAGGAACATTGTAGCAATGTAAATGCGAAACCTCTATGCAGCCAGCTCAGTATTATATACAAAAGTAAGACAGCTGGGATCTTGAGGCTTTGTTGGTGTTGCTTGTTTGTTTGCCTCGCTGCTTCAAATCTGTGGGAGTCATATAGTATTTATCGTTTTGATATGAATTTGGCTCACTTTACCAGTTGCAAATACAGAAGCAAAAGCAGCAACATGTAAACTCTTCCT
The DNA here is from genome assembly GCF_017591425.1 of Ochotona curzoniae. Taxonomy (NCBI): domain Eukaryota; kingdom Metazoa; phylum Chordata; class Mammalia; order Lagomorpha; family Ochotonidae; genus Ochotona; species Ochotona curzoniae. The sequence goes on from NW_024466218.1 coordinate 3,889,208, forward strand.
GGCTCTTATTGACAATTTGTAGTGACCTAAATAGCTCTGTTTGTTATTCTGTTTATAATTTTAAAGACACACAGGGGATGACAGAAAGACCGGGAGGAATTGCATTCACAGGTGCACCCTGCATATGCTAAAAACAGCTAACACAAGGTCCGTGCCAAGCCGAAGGCAGCCCAGAACTGCATCCTGCCTTCCCGAGTGACTCATAGTGATTGGAGTAATTGAGTTGTCACCTTTTGCCTTCTAAGGTGTAAATCATCAGGAATCTGGAATAAGAAGAAGAATCAGAACGTCAAGCCAGGGATTCCAACGTAGGATGCTGACATTTCAAGCAGCATCTTCACCACTATCCACAGGATCCAACATTAATAAAGTCGTAATTTACAACATAGTCCATAGGGAAATCAAAACAACTTGTTATAAGGATTTAATGTTTAGCGTATGATTTAGTAATGGGAAAAATCAAGGGGAGATATTCATTCAAGAACTCGTACGTGGGACTGTTGAAATAGCCTATTGTCTAACGTCCTCACCTTGAATGCACCATGATCCCATATGGGTGCCTGTTCGTGTCTCAGCTGCAACACTTTCATTCCAGCTCCTTGCCTGTGGCCTGGGGACCATGCACCTGTGTGGCAGACAGAGGGGAGGTTCCTGTCTCCTGGCCTTGGTTCGGCTCAACTGCAGCCATTGTGGCCACTTTGGGAATGAACAACAGATGGAGGATCTTTCTGTCTCTCCTCTCTACAAATCTGACATTCCACTAACAGTAAATATTTTTTTTTCTAAAGAGCACATACTTGTTTTGTTTCTAGAAAGGGTTTTATGTTCCTGCTCAAGCTCTGAACTCTGATAAGTGGAGCTGTGATGCCACACATGCTCATCCTCACGTGTCACTGTAACATCATAAGCACAATTCTATGGAGAAAATACAAGAAGGTATATCTGACATGGAAATATGAGCCATCATTTGCACAATAGTTTATTTCCATAACTTTTTTCTTTAATTTACCAGACTCACTTATTCCATCTATTGAATACAGTGATTTTTAAGCACCCTCTCTATACGCTTAAAACATTGCTGTCGTAATTACATATTATTTAAAGTATGTTTCTCCCAGATTTCTGAAAAAAAGCAATATGTAGTAAGTTTGAATAAGCATGTACTTGGAAGTGCTTTGTGTGTGTGTGTGTGTGTGTGTGTGTGTTTATGTTGTTTAAAAAGGAGTTATCTCGGGTCTGGCGTGGTGGCCTAGTGGCTAAAATCCTCACCTTGAATGCTCCAGGATCCCATGTGGGCACCAGTTCTAATCCTGGAAGCCCCACTTCCCATCTAGCTCCCTGCTTGTGGTCTTGGAAGGCAGTGGAGGACTGCCCAGTGTCTTGGGACCTTGCACCTGCATGGGAGACCCAGAGGAGGTTCCTGGCTCCTGACTTTGGATCGGCGCAGCATCTGCTGTTGTGGTCACTTGGGGAGTGAATCATAGGACAGAAGATCTTGCTTTCTGTCTCTCCCTCTCCCTGTGTATCTGGCTTTCCAATAAAAATAAATTAATCTTTGAAAAGGAGTTATCTCTTTCTTTATAAAACATTGCAACCGACTTTAAGATTAAAACACGTCTTGAGAGCTTGTTTGGAGGTTCTAGCAGGGGAGCACAGCTACTCGTATAAGCTTGACCGAACATCGGTGCTCCTCTAGCAGGGATGGTGATCCTCTTCAACCCAGCGGGCAGCTTCGGGAGGGAGGCACATGGAACGGTGAGGGAGGAAGGGGACACACGCCTGGTCCATGCCCGCAATGAAGGAATCAGGACTGGATATGAACTGTACTGCTGCAACAATTTGGTGGAATTCAATATGCAGGGAGGGCTTTTTGGAGGGGTTGAGGGAATCCCAGAGCCTATGAAACTGGTCTTAAAAAAGAAAGAAAAACTACAACAGTTTTTGATCTACCAAGGGTCATAAAGTGTTCCTTAACATTCAATCAACAGTTAATGACGCAAAATATTTTCCTAAAAAAAGTCATTTGTATAAACATGTGAGTATTACAGAAAAGTGTTGCATATTTTTACATGAATTTGATAACATCTTCCTTCATAGGAAGCTAAAAGCTATTTTTAAACCTAACATTTATTCAGTAGTCATATTGCCATAATTTTAGTGTCAATGTAACACTAAAATAGTGTTACAATTTGTAATTTTCTCCTGCATAAATGAATCAGTATATAATTGTCAAGTATACATTACTTTGGTTATACATATTTATAAACATGTATGTATATATATATAAAACAAACATATAGGTATGTTTCTTGTAAGACTGATTTTATTCATATTGAAGTTACAGTTCCAGAGAAACAGTGAGAGATGTTCCATCAGCTGGTTCAGTTCCCAAATGCCTGATCCATCCAGCTCTTTCACATGGATACAGGGCGCAAATATTTGGGCCTTCTTTCACTGTTTTCCCAAGCACATTGGCAGGGAGCTGTAAGGAAGCAGAGGAATCAGTATGCTACCAGAACTCCAGATGGGATACCAGTGCTGTTCCACAACATGGGCCCTAATTGAAATGTGTATATTTTTATCATTACTTATCTTGAAATAATTAGGTAAGATATTTTCATACCCTTAGTATTTTATTCTTGTTCACTTAATAAACCTTTCACGCATCTTACTGTTTAAATAGGTTGTTTCTTAAATAGGTCAGTTCACATTATGGAATAAAGCTGGGGAAAATCTACAGAAAATCCACAGCTCTTTCATTGAAGGATGAGTACATTGAAAATAAGCAGGCACTGGGTGAAAACACACAGCATCCGCTTTGTTCTCCTTCATGTTCTTCCACTGTGGAAGTGAAAGATTCGAATTTGTCCCAGTTTCTGCACATTTGAAATTACAGTGCCATTCGATTCAGAATGATGAGTTCTCACAGAAAGTTTCTTAGTATGCTACTTCCCTGACAAATGAACCAGACAAAATCAATTTATTTTCAGCTGCCTTTTCCCCTGCAAATGGTTATAATATCTGGGATGGAATGAACTTTCTTGTAACATGCAACATGAAAACACAAGTACACAAGAAAAAAATGCCCACACATAGATAAGGGAAAGATTAAGTTCTTGACAGGCTCATCAACCAACCAAGTTTAATTGCAATCCCCCTTATAAGAACATGCTGTTAAACACAAAAACTATTTTTTAAATTAATGTAATGGTATTTAATTCTTTTACACAAGCATGTATGTATTGCTATGTAAGTAAGCTTTCACTTTTATTAAATTAATGTTGAACTGAGATGGTTAATTGTGTTGTATGTATCTGAGTGACAAGACACCCAGTGCAGTAATGAATTAAATAAGCAAAACTTTATTAATCATTTGTGCAAAACATGACTGGTAATTCCATGCAATAATATCACAATCTGTGACTATTTCCGACTGTTGTGTCTGTTACCTACAGTCTACCCAGAAGTTACAGTGTAAGCAAAATTCTTTAGCCCAGGATATTTTAAAAAAGGAGAAAAAGAGGAATACAAAATAGAGTGTCTTCTATTGTAGGGAAACATTTTATTTTTTTCATTCATCTGTAGATGCAAATTTGGGTTGTCTACATGTTTTTATAATTGTGGTCAATTCATCCGTGAACAATATGAGCACAGATGAATCCTACTGAGCCATCAAAAAGAATGAAATTCTCAAATTCCAGACAATATAATTGAATTTGGACTACAAAAGACTAAGTTAAAAAAGCCAACAACAAAAGAATATAAACATATCCCAAGTCATCAGATGCATACACTCACAAAATAAAATAGTGGTTTTAGGATGTGAGAAATGAGAAAGATGAAGAATTGATATGCAATGATATAGACTTTCCAATAAGCTACAAAATAACTAATTTATGCATTGTATTTAATTATAGTTATATGCTGTGTATTAATTATAATTAATTTCATATATAATTATTTTATTTAGAACTCATGTTAAATGTCTTAACATACAAATAAACAGGAATAATGAGAAACAAATCTACAAAATGAAACTATGGGAAGTATTTATGACTCAATTGTGTTGATAATACAATTAGTATTTGAATATAACATGTTAAATATGTAGTTATTTATGTCTCAATCATATCTCATATCTCAAAGGAAGTGTTAAAAATAAAATTGACTCCTTAAATATCTATGTCCTAGTTCCCAAAGCACCAGACCTTAAGTAGGTAACTGAAGTAATCTTAAATGTATATAGAGACATGTGGTCAGTTGTAAATTCCATTATTGAAAAGGAATCTGCTGTAGCCAGTTCAAATCCAGTAGCCTTCGGTGTGTGCTGTAGAAACACATGTATATTGGTGCCACAGAGTCACAAAACTACAATAAAAACAGCCAGGAATTGCAAGACACTAGTAATAATGCAAATCTACTATTCGGGGATAATGAACACTGCTGTTTTGGCTGAGGTTTAAATTCTTTTATTAGTACATGTAGCAGCCCCTGATGTGTTCTCTGAGAACTCCTGTTTTGATTGTGGAATGAGTATCTTCTGAGTCCCGAGAGGTTCTTCATGACTGTTTATTCTCCAAAGACAACTCTATTATATACATCAGAAAGTATATCCTGCTCGGGGCTGCATGGATTTAGAAGCTCACCTTCTGTCTGCATAGGTTTAAGAATCCTGAGATTGTTGTTGAGTAGAATATTTGCTGACATTTGCCATCCAGTTTGTTTTCTGTAGCAATATAATCTGTTCCATAACTCTATGAAATGATGATTTCTTTCCAGTTGATTTTTTGCCAATATTTCTTTAGCAAATGATTTAGTTTCACTTTGAATTTTAAACCTGATGTCTTGTGTATTTGTGTCAATAGTTTAAAAACAGGTACTTGTTTTCTTAATGTTTAAGGTAAGTGACAGAGGGAGAAAGATCAAGGTACTTCATTCTGTGTTGCGTTTCCCAAATAACAAGAGTTGGGGTTGGGCTAAGTTGAAGCCAAAGACGCAGGTGTCATCTGGGTTCTGTGCCTTTGTTGTTGCTTTTCTAGGTACATTAGCAGGAAGTTGGATCAGAAGCTGAAAGATGGTAGTGTTATGTGTAATGACCCAACACACTTTTCCCTGACACAAGCTGCTTTTGTGAACAATTTCATTCTGTCTTTTCAGTTAACGTTGGTTGCCTTGAGATTATTTGAAGCAGTTTCACAGGGTGCTCCAACACTTGGATGTTCTCTGGAAAGCTCATGTTGAGATGCGATTGCCATGGTAGCAGTGCCGGGACGTAAAATGTGTTCGAGGTGATTATGGTATGATAGCCAACATGGTCCTCACTAGTATTCAATTTTATTGAAATAGCACTGACTTAAGCAATTTCAAAATGTATTTCTACTTAGTGAAAAGTCCAGATTTCAACATAAGATGTTCCAGTAAATTCTTTATAACACACTCCTTGATTTCCATGATGTGATGGCATCATCAAGACACATTAATTAATTTGCATTGCAGAGCAAAGTGAAAGAATTCATGGCTGTTTTTTTTTTCTAAGATGGGTAAACAGCAGAGGCAACCAACCACTGGATTTCTAACAAGAGCAAAAATACCAACCAGACATGTGTTTCCTTAGAATTAATCTTTTTGTAATGTGAAGAACTACGTTCCTTGAGTTGCCAAAAGTGTTTGAAATGTATTTGTCACTTTCTAATTACTAAAATGAAATACCTGAGGCAAATTACTCATAAGGGAGAGACTCAAATAAGTCCTAATTGTGGACCCTACATACCCAAATTGCAAATACAGACTCTCAGAATGGCCCTGTGTTTATTTCTAGAGGATGGTTCACTTGTGGAAAAAGGATCATAGGGTGGGCAAGGAAGCAGAGAGAACCAAACTCAGGTTTTTACAACAATAATTTCTGAAAGAACTGCATTCCAAGGACTAATGTGCCTCCCATTAAGTCTTCTCTCATAGATTCTTCCAGACCCAAACAGTGAACACCCTTTATCACATGGGACTTTGAGAGACATTTAGCATCTTAACATAATCGAGGAGAAGCAACTAATAGCCTCATTTAGTTGGCATATTCCATCCTGATTAAAAATATTCCTATCATTCATTAATTTAAAAAGTAAAATTTTATTAGACTTCACAATAAAAGAAAGGCATTTTGGGGGTTTGTTTATTTTACAAACCTCTCTTCTTATTTTTTTCTGGCATTTACAAATTGATAATCATAAATTGTCCTTTTAGAGAAATGTTTATTAATTGTCTTTACTATTTTTGGACCTCAAAAAAGTGCTAGATATTATGACTCCTAATTTTCTTGAATATTCCAGAGAGTGAATTATTCATAAATTAGTGTTAAACTAGTTATCCAATATCGATTTAGCCAAACTCTAGTAATAAATGTTGTTAACATTGGGTTTTCAAGTTTCACCAATGCAAGCACAGCCAGGATAGGCATTTATAAACAGCACAGGAAAAGTTTTAAAAAAAATTATTTCTGGATTTAACTGAATGAAAACCTGTAGCTGCATCAGATTAGACATAAACCAATTACAGGAAAGACAGCATTTTTTTATAACAGAAGATTTGCTTATCTTATAAATTAATCATCACACTGTGAAAAGACATTTTGATAACATTTATCAAGATTTACCAGTCCTTTATTTTAAGAAATGTTAAGCTATTGGATATATCTCAATGGATGTCAAATGAATCTGTTGTTGAGTGGTTGCTAAGAAACAGATTACAGGATCAGAAAATTTTATCCACATTGATTGTATTTTCTAGGCAAAATTTCTTTAAATAAAAGAGAAATGCTTAAACATCTATTGTTGGTATTATCATCATTATTATTATTGTCATATCATTATTATTAAGGGGGTCTTCCAAAAGTCCATGGCTAGGCTTACATAATTATCGTAATAGCTAAGGTGCTCACATCTCTCATCAGTGTACTTTTGTTGGTTTCTGTCTCTGGCTTGCATCTGCAGCTTTCTGTTGACATGGACCTGGAGGTGCAGCAATGATGGCTAATGTGACATGCCTACCCATGTCCCCAATATCTTTTTTTTTTTTTTTTAAGATTTGTCTATTATTTGAAAAATTACAGAGAAAAGGGGAGGGATATGGATAAGAGAAACAGAGACAGTGATGGGTAGATAGATGGCTAGCTAGATATTTTGAACCTGTTATTTCATTCCCCAGATGGCCACAATGACCAGGGTGGGGTCAGGTCTTCCACATGGGTAGTGGGGAACCAAGCACTTGGGTTATCCTGCTCTGCTTCTCTCAAGCTGTCAGCAAGCAGTTGGATTGGAAATGGAGTAACCAGGGCAGGAACTGGTGTCCACACAGAATATTGGCATCACAGGCAACAGCCCTAACCAATATGTACAATGCCGGTGCCCATTCCACAGCTTGGATAAACTCCATCACCAAAATGTACAAAATGAATATGGGAAAGGTGCTTTCTTCCTGTGTACTTGTCTCTTGATTCCTGCCTTTCAATTAAATACATAATAAAATTATATGACAATGAGTATTATGAAAACACTAAACATGAATTCAAAATCATCATGTCAAAACATATTTAATACAATTTTTCTGAGTTATTGATAACCTCACACACACATGCACATGTTGCATTATTATGGATATGAATATATAATATATATTTATTGCCAAATACAAATCTGGAGGCTTAAATATGTTAATACTGATAAATGCCATTTTATAGTATAAATGCAATGCTCCGAATAAGCAAACATCTCATTTTTAGATTAAAATTTTTACTCATGCATACAAACAGAAATGTTTTTCTTTTACCCCAACCATTCTTGGACTAAATGTCATTTCACTCTATCTTGCACATCCTATGCATCAGAACTTGACTATACAATAATCAGAAAAAATTATTAAAGTATATGGTCATTTGAATAAAAGACATGAAACAAACAATGGTAATCTTTGGAAACAACCAGGAGAAAACTAATTTCCTGGTCAGCTTATCTTGGTATATGCTCCTCTTTGGTGATATGCAATACATTTCAGTAATACAAAAGCCCCAGCGATTTTTTCTTTCTTTTTTTTTGCTAGTAGCCTACTTTTGTTTTTGGACAGAACTAATTACATTTAGGGAAATGCTGATCCAAAACAAAGGCTTAAGTGGTCATTTTACTCAGTGCATTGTAAAGATAAATGCTTGTTTATAAGTGCTCACTTCTTATTCTTACAAGAGAATTATACCATAAAGCATGTTGTCATTTAAATGAATTTTAAATTTTCCTTCATGAAATAAATGGTCAGAAATGTTAGCCAAACAAAGAGAATACTTTCTCTTTAATCAGCCCAATGCTTTGCACCTGTTTCCAGTGTCAACTCTCTTCCACTATGTGCTTACTCTCTAGTGGAGAGAATGTGGTTAGTTTAGAATCTTACAAAAATCATTTGTGGAAAGATCCATAAAGAACAGGATAAGAGTGGAAAGAGGATAAGTTGTGGTGGAAATAGTATTGCCTGGGGTTTCTGTCTTTTTATGGTTATGTGGTTCCTCTTGAGAGAAGAGCTGAGGTGTAACATACCTTTGATAGTGGCCATGCCTGCCTAGGCAAGGAGATGTGTCATGGAAAGAATAGAAATTGTAGATGCCAAAATATGTTTTTTTTATCATTGGCATTGATCTTTTTTAATTACTCAACAGCACATTTAAATATCTTTTTTTTTAAAGGCAAACAACATAGCCTTTTCTAGGAAATGCCCCCAGGTCATTAGCCATATGTGTTTGATGCTTTGACAATAGCCCTTTTTCAACAGTGCAGTCAATCACATTGCAACTCATGTTGTTTGTGGGCTAGATTATGTCTCTTGCAAAGAAGTAGAGATTGTCTACCTTGCACATTTAAAACCACTTCTATATTAAAAAATTAAACATGGTACAAATATTAGCCTTTCTCTGTGCCTGCATTGGCTTAGCTCATTTTTATCAATGACATGTATTTACCTATAAGGAACAAAGTCCATCTGTGATAGAGTGGTTCCTTTGTGACAATATCATTGGCAAGCAGAAACTGAGAGACTATGAAAGTAGGCTTAACCTATAACTAAATTTCATGAAGAGAAAAGTTTCAATTATTCCCTATTTTGAGTATATTCCAGGAGAAGGCAGAAATGTAAAGTGTTTAGATTCTACAGAACACAATAGTTGACAGGTCTTGCAGCACTGGAAATTCCACTTTGGAATATAATTTGCTGTCAGTCTCTCCTTGGCTTTGTACCCATGTTGGCCAAAGCCTTGGGGATTTTACCATCAGAGACTTCATTCCTCTGATTTATATTTGGGGCAAGTCAAGGGGAGGGACACCTGGAGGAGGTATAAAGGTATAAAGCTATTTGATTACCATATTGTTGCCTAAGACTATACTTTGAGGCTTTCCTCGTGTTCCTGAAGCAACTTCCTTCCCATTTAGTCTGGATTCCAAATGGATTTTCAAATTGCTTGTTACTCCTGGGATTTTATATCTAGCAATGGTAAAACCTTCCTGAAATTTCTGGACCTTGGCCTTATCAGTACTCCTTCAGTTGAGTTGAATTATGTTCCCTTCCAAAACTCTGATAAAAATCTAAAATTCAATTTAGTTTCAGATTGTACCCTTTGCTACATAAAATCAAGAACAAAATTATTTTAAATGCATATAATATACAGGCATGTATGTTTCATGCCATGATGTTACTTGATTTCTGCTCTGTGTTGTGGAATAAAGGACATCAACAATGTAAGTGGAAAATTTTTTCTTTACTTACAATTCAGAAGTGAAGTAGGTGAGCACATAAGAACATTTAGAAATCAGACAATACTAAATTGTGTGGTCTTGACTGTAAGTGCAATTGAAGTGCAGAAAAAAAAAAATCAGTGTGAACTAAAAATGTTTTAGAAAAGGTTTTACCTTAAAGAAGTACCTAAAGTGAATTTGAAAAAGAAGGAAAGGAGAATTTGAAAAGCAGGCAGTGATGTCAAAATACTTCTATAGCAGAGATCGAGTGTAAGAAAGCCTGAAACAAAAACAGAAAGTATTGTGACAAATGAAAGCATCAATATACAAGCACAAATTCAGGGTGGATGGGGAAGTGAATCAACCATGGCTTGAAGTGGTTTTTCTGTAACACTTCATAATTTGAAGTGTGTGTGCTCAGGTGCTAATCTTGGGATATAATCAGACAACAGACTGCTCTGCACATGACTGCATTCTGTTTCTTTGATCAATTATTTATTTTCAGGAATAAGGTAAGGAACCTTTTAAACAGATGGAGAAACATGATCCAGTGTGAAGCAGAGAGGGCACATTCCAAGAAATAGGAGAGGACAGAACGATAGCTGAGGGGTACTTGGAGACTGACATTCACAGAAAAGCAGTGGACACATTGGTGTGGTTTTGCAGTGACCTATAATCCAGCTGCATTCATGGAGCGGCAATCTGAACTGCACCAGCAGCCAGAACTCCAGCAGCAATAATGTGGGAAGGGTCTTTCACTGGGAGCTCGGGGAGGGGAGAACCCAGACAATGAACTGCTCCTCTGTTTGATTTTACCAGGAGCAGAAACAAAGTGGCAGATCCCAGATGGGCAGTATGGGAACACATTAGATTTCACAGCCCAGTCTTGCCCTAGAGCGGAATTAGGTGTCATTTTGCATAGGGAGGCAAAGGCTGTGGGACCGTACTGTGCATGCACTGAGCTGGGAGTAAGATCATTTCTGGCTCAGTGAACTGCAACAGCGTGGCATCCTACAGGTTCCACCCAAGATGGGTCAGAGTAGCCCTCAGACCTGATGGCCAGCACATCAAAAATTCTAGTAGTGACATATCAGGCGCTATTTTGTACATTGCGGAGAAACTGTAAGACTACAAGCACAACAGTGAGCTGCACATGTGCTGAACTGGGAGCAAACTCATTGAGCTCAGTGCATTGCACTGATCCATAGGGAAAATAATATCGACTTTAGCATCGTATGGGTCAAAATAGGTCCATGTGGCCCTCAGAACTAATGGCCAGCACTACTAGCAACCTATCTATTTAGGACATCTGGTGTCTCCCTAATCCTGGGAACTACTTTAACAGGAAGTGGGAGAAAGGTTGCACAGAAAAAGGCATAGCCTCAGCAAGGTATCTATCATAGGAGGTAGAGAGTGGTGAGCCAGGAGCTGGGACTACAGAGACCATGGTGGAAGTCTAACATCAGGACCCAGACCTAGAACTCACTGGAGGGATTAGCACAAGTGACTACAAACAAAGAGCTGTGTATCAACCGCAATAAGTAAATAAAGAGCTGTAGATCTTTGGGTGAACAGCTTTGAGACCTGCCCCAAGGAGAAGAATCTGATAACCAGAAGCACAATGACCAAAAACAAAATAGGAGACAAAGGCACAATATTTTTGAAGACTCTGCTGCAAAGGAGCAAAGGCCTTTCACCAACCTCAGAGTAAATTGAGGAATACATCGATAAAATAGGGGATACAGAATTTGAAACACTTCTTATAAAGCATCTTATCAATGAGAAGCCAATAATATAGGAGTTCAAGAAATTTAAGGAATAAGACACACAAGAAATGAATCAAATTTAAGTTAATATATCAGAAATTAAGAATACAGTAGAGCAAATGCAAACACAGTGGAGAGTATCCAAAATAGAATGAAGCAGGCAGAAGAAAGAATCTCAAAATTGGAAAATATTTCCTTTGATCATGAAGAAACAAATAAAAAGACAGAAGCAGAGGTAGGTCAAGCTAAAAAAAAAAAACTATTCAAAAATTAAAAGACACTATTAAAAGTCCAAATATGAGAATTCTGTGAGTTTCAAAAGAGTAGAATTAGATATTGGGGTTAAAAGTGTATTCAATGAAATAATAAAAGAAAATTTTCCTAATGTAGAGAAAGAATTGGGAAACAACATCCTTGAGGGGCATAGAATTCCTAACAGGCTTGACCAAAAGCAATATTTTTTTTGATTTATTTATTTTTATTGCAAAGTCAGATATACACAGAGAAGAAGAAACAGAAAGAAAGATCTCCTGTCTGATGATTCACTCCCCAAGTGATGACAACCGCTGGTGCTGTGCCGATCCGAAGCCAGGAGCCAGGAACTTCCTCTGTGTCTCCATGAACATAAGATTATTTATGAAGAACTATACTATGATAATAATAAAAGGAAACTCATTTGGAGAGGAGTGTGCTTTGGAGAGGGGCAAATGAAATTTCAGTGCCTATGGAACGGTATCATAGAGCAATAATAATAATTTAGTAAAAAAATAGTTTAGTGCCTAGTCTCAGTTATCTTTGATATTAGTACTTCCTTCATGTATCACGGCTGTTTCTACAGCTGAGTTCTCTCTAGTGCCTTTCTGCAAAGTTGGGAGTACTATTTTAATCCTTTCTGACTGTTAGAATTAGCTGATTATTTGTCTTCCTCATGTCCTTTATCTACCCTTATTTAAGCTGAAGTTTGCCTGACTGGATTACTGGGCATATCCTTGATTTTCTCTGATCTCTGACTTCCAGGCGTGGTTAGGTAGTGAGACATTCTGCTAAAGACATGGTTTGATGGCCACCAGAGTGGAAACATGCTGGGCTTTTGTTCCTTCCCACCCCTTCCCATTGGTCTTGTGAATTAACAGCTTTTTCCATTTCTTCATGAAGGTGCAGGTCCTGTGTGCTAACTCTCACCCATGATCAGAACAACTCTCTTGGAATCCAGTAAGAGTTCACCTCTCCTATTTCCTTAGGCCTATGGATTCACATGTTAAACCACTGTGCAAGTACACACTCTGATAATCGTATTTGAATCATATGGCTTCTCTTTAAACCCATCACATTGCACCATTTGTTTCTTACTATGATTCAGATAATAAATAAACTATGAAATTTTAAAATCTCAAATTAGGCTTTCCTCTATTTTCAAAAAACTTCATAAAACCCTTTTAGTGATTACATGCTCTTATAATAAAAACTTTACTTTTTTATGATAAATTATATTACCTAGTTGCAAAATGGCTTTATACAATACTCTTCAATTTCTTCTGTGCTACTATTCATATGTTAATTGCTTATGTTCTTATAAGATCTCTGAGAGGAATTGCTCTTCATTGCATCAACGTTTCTTCATTGTATTTGGATCACTATACAACAGAGGCAATTAAATACTTTTCTTTAAGGAGTTTTGACACTGTAGATGAGGACAAGTTTCTTCTCTTATTCACTGACCGTTTAAAATCTCAAGAAATGCAAACAAGCATACAGTAACTATAACTTAAAGTAAATGATCTGAAACACATATGTGTGTTTAGTACATGTATGGTGGGATGGTCAGAAGCAAACACAGTGTTTAGTTTTATCACTTAACAGATCAGAGCTTCCGTTCTCCTTACTGAATGACAGGCTCGTTGGAGCCTACATGAGAGAAACTGCAATGACTCAAGTAATTCATATGACATGTGTGACAACCAAATAACCCAGTGCCTAGCACTTCTATAGGTACGTTGTGAATAGTAAGCATTTTGATCCTGTGTTTGTTTATTGATTTCTTTGCTTATTTTTGACTTAAGGATTGATATGTTGGTGTGGTAGATGAAGCTGCCACTTGAGACCTCCCCTCCTTCCCATAATGAAGACTTCGTATCTCCTGTCTCTGCTTCTGATACAGCGTCATGTGAATGAATACCCTTGGGGAGAGTGGTGACAGCTCAACATGTGGACACAGCCAACCGGATTAAGACCTGCGTTACCACCTTTGGATAGGCCCTCCCTGGCTATTTCAAGCATCTGGAAAATAAAAAAGTGAATGTGAAACCTCTGTGTATCTAAGATAGTATATAATAACCACAAGGATAATTAAAAACAACAAGATACAAATGTAAAAATATGTACTTACATAAAACAGCTTCTCATAAGTCAAATTTCAGTAGCTGCCTAACATAACATGTAGCTCATTATCAACACCATCATCTAGTTTATATCCTTATTAAATTTTTTGTGTGGAATTATTTTATGGATTAATTTAACTCACAGTTGATATTTTCCCTACCAGGTTTTCTGTGTATCCTCAGGGCTAGAAAACCATAGGACTCCTGATCCTATGTTTGCTGAATACTTACTACGTCATTTTATAAATTTAGCACTTAAGTGACTAAGTATGTCTTTAATCTACCCAACCCCTTAAATCAGCATGGTTGCAGCACATGGTTAAACGTTATATGTAAGACACAATATATGAGAAAAGATATATATACAATATACGAGAAAAATACGCAATATACAAGAAAAAGCAGGAATGATATTTTTAACGTTGAGATTCATTAATATGTCAAACACTTTGGTCTCATCAACAGCTTTAACAGTACCCTTTGAGCAAACAAAAATGACTACTGCTAACACACAGATTAGGACATGAAACAGAGTCCACATGGAATGGCAGTGCTTTAAGGTGAAAGATTAGCTAATTGAGTCATCATGCTAGCACCAGAAAGTGAGATTAGTATAAAGAAAATAATTTAATTATCTTCACATAGATTTAATCTGAAAAGTCATATTTCACTTCATTTCTGTTTGCTCCAATGACAAGCTTTTAATATGAAGGGACCTGCATTGTGGCACACTGGAAAAAGCCACTGACAGCAAGACGAGCATTACATTTGTCCACTGGGTTCAGTCGGGGTTATTCTGCTTCCATCCCAGTTCCCTGAATACAGCCTTGGGAAAGTAATGGAAGACAGTCCAAGTTCTTGGGCTCCTGTTATTCACATGAGAGCCCTGGAAAAAACTCAAGCTCCTGGTTCCCAGGTTCAGCCTTACTTAGTGCTGTGTTTTGTAGCCATCTGGGACGTGACCCAGTAGATGGTTGATTCATTCTCTTCTCTCTTTCTCTCTCTCTCTCTCTCATATTCTGTCTCTCCCAATGTGTGTGTATGTGAGTGTGTGTGTGTGTGTCCCTCTCTCTAGCTATATCATATAAGTAAATAAACCTTGAAAATATAACAGTAATATGGGGTTAGCATTATGATCTAGGTGATACAACTTGGGTTAAGATGCTCACTGTTTTCATTGAAGCATCTGCATATGTGTCCAAGAGCATTAAGATACCAAGTCCTCAGAGATAAAGAATCATCCTTGAAACGACTCTGTCTTGTGTATTTTCCAGACCCATATTGCAGGAGTCATCCTCTGCCTAACACCACATACGATGGTGTACTTGATGTTGTCTGTACCAGTGCTTGTTGTTAACAGGCGTTGACTTGCCACTTTCTTAATAATTTCTACATATTGTCATTCTCACACTCTGGATAGATTTGAATTTAGAGGGTCCCTTTATCGGAGCCACAACCTAAAAAGACAGTTTAATAGATGCCCAATCACTGGAAAAAAAATTGCCATATGACAGAGATAAACAAGAAAGGTTTTGTTATTTGGGAAACATTATAGGTAATTTCTTTCTAGGATCATGTCCCACTATTTGGCACTAAACATTATAAAAATAGACAATATTTTGTCTCTACTGCTTAAATTCTTCAATTCTATCTTCTAAAAAATATATCCAACTATAATACACTCTCTCATCCTCAGGAGTCAATGCATTGAAATCAGAATTAATGCTACTGAAATCTGTTTTAACTGTTAGCTTCAGCTTCACAAAATTTAATAAGTGGGGACAAATATAAAGCCAAAGTGGAAATTGGAACCAATTTTCTGAACAAGAGGAAAAATTTCTTCAACAACTCAAGGGTGTTCTTGTAAGCACTGTTTTAGACGACTTGAATGTGCTTTTCATGATTTAAGTCTAAGATAACTACATAATCTTTTCTAGATTAATTGAAGTAGATTGACAGATACATTAAAAGGATTGTCAGTATTCCATTTTAACTTTGTCATTTCCTTTGCACTTAATATTCACATCGCCTTGGTCTGGTCTTATAGCAGCACCCAATAATAACTCTTTTGACACCATACAATATTTTGTTTCTAAATCAAGTCTAAGTTAACAGGTAATTTATTGAACTTAAATTCTTTTGTCTTGCTCATATTTTTAGTTAACTGTTTTTGGATCTGAGACATACAGAGATAATGATAAAGGCAGGGGAAGACACTCTTTTTTTTAGCATGCTTTCAAAAGGCTCATAATGGCAAGGACTGGACCAGAACCGGAGATGAGGCTGAGAGTGCATTAGTCAGAAGCTGTACTCAGGCAGGGGTTGAACCGGAACTAGAATGCAGGCCCTTTCACATGGGACAGGGACATCTTACCCACCAGACCTACCACCAGCCTTGCATTTAACATTTGAAAGAGTTTTCAATAACCTAAGCTACTTTAATCTTCAGAAAAAAATTAAAAATCCAAAATTAGTTGTCCAGATTAAAACTTTGTAAATTTAAAAATACATGCATTAATAAAAAATCCAGTTTCAGTGAGAAATAAACTAGAACAGATATAAGAACTAGAGTATGTGGTCTATAAGTTTTCAGAATCATACATTTATTCTTTACTCTAAATATGATGTCATTATATCAACATATATATTTATTATTTCATACAATTACATATTTAATATGTAATATAAATATATATTCATAAGGAATATATACTTACAAATTAATTGTCATAGCAATTTGATACTTTAAGTGATTTGAAGTCAATATTTTAGACATGTATGCTTCTTTTAAGATTTATTTATTTATTCGAAGTCAGAGAGAGAGAAGGGGAGATAGAGAGAGCAAGAGCGAGCATGAAACCTTCCAGCTGCTGGCTCATTCCTCAAACGGCTGCAAAAAAAAAAAAAAAGTCTGGGCCAAACTGGGGGCAGGAACTAGGAGTTGGATTATTTTCAGGTCCTCCATGGGGCCGAGGCACTCAAGCAATTGGCCCATTGTCTACTGTTTTTGTAAAAGCATTATCAAGGCATTGGATTGGAAGTAGAGAAGCCAGAACATAACCAGCACCCATACTTGGCTGCCTGTGCTGTAGGTGACAGCACCCTCCTATGTCACAGAGGCCTCCTTCACAAGCGCTCTGGGAGGAGGTAATTTTTCTAAAAGTGACTAGAAAATCACCTGGAAGTTTAATTGTTAGGAGTAAAAGATTTATGGGCCTTACACTTGTTGGCCTGCCTGACAGTCTGCTGCATTGCAAAACCTACCTTGGGCAAACAGGGCCACAGCAAATAGGATACTGTGGCTAGAACGTCCCGTGCAAAATAAGCAGAGGAGGTTGTAACCTCCACCCTCGTTCCTGTTCAGATTTTTACCCAAGAGTACTTCCCTGTTCCAATGAAGATAATTAGATCCTTCCCTGACTCAATATAGATAATTAGTTCCAGGAAACCCATCCCCTTCCCATCCTCCTTCTAGAGAGAGAGAGTAAAATACAGAGCATTGGCATTCTCTTTCACCAGGTACATGTGTCTGTGTTTCTTGGGCTAGCAGCCTGGCATTCTCAATCCACCCAAGGGTTTGAGCGTCATGTCCTGCAGGTCGGGACATTTATTGACATAAAGTAAAAGTAAACATATAGTTCTTTTACAGATTTGTGAATCATCAGTTCTGAGTCTACCTATGATTATGACACAGAGCGTCTGCAGCAACATGCTGACTAGAGCTAGAGTGGAAGTGCTACGAGGCTGCAAGTCCGCCAGCGCCTGCTCTCCCACTCACTTCCACCACTTCAGCTTTGAAGAATCTATTCTAGTATCTTCCAGTGAAATATCTGACTTCATTATGACACAGTGGCCTTAGGGCAAGGGAGCTGCTTCTTCTGTGCTGACTGAAAGATTCCAGAAATAAAATTAGGCTAGCAATACCTTCTATGACTAATCCTCAGAAGTTATATAGTGTCAGTTAGATGATAAATGAACACTGATTTCATTGGTAAAAAAAAAAAAGTCAGTCATATCACAGCCCGTTCAGAAGAGCAGGTGACAGCCACCTCCGTCGTCCTCATTGTGAGAAATGTTCAAGATTTTTTTTCTCACATTTTAAAACTACTACAGTTGATTAAGATAGTATGTGTAAAAATGTCTTTGGTATAATCAGGATCTACTATTCATGTAACACTACATAGCTAATTAAAGCAAATGAACAGTGTGACTTTTTAATAAAGTACTTGATCACCTGTAAGTAACTGTATGCTAAAAAAGGGTAAAATGAACTCAGGATTCTATCTATGCAAATTCAAACTGTACACACTATGAGGTATTTTTGCACAGTATAACTTTGGCAAATTTCCTATAATTACCAATTAATGATACGATTAGATTTTGTTTCTATCCCTGTTCAGAACCGACAGGTAGTTTCAACTGTGAGTTTCATGAATCAGATTTTAATTACAAAGAAAATCGCAAAGAAATATATCAGGCTATTTTATTGTAGCAGAGAATTCTCTGATTTTTTTTTCTCCTCTCTGAATGTTCTCCCTGTTTCTTCTTCTTCTTTCTCTTCCTCTTTTTGTTGCTGTTCCTTTGTTTGTCCTGTTTTTTAAGATTTATTTGTTTAAAGATATATACACAAAAGGACAGAGAGACAGATAAGGAATTTCCATTTGTTTATCTATTCCCTGTAACAGTAGCCAGAAAATCCATCTGGTTCTCCCACATGAGTGGCAGGGTGCAACTACTTGGGTCATCGTCTACGTTTTCAGATGGATTAGTAAGAAGCCAAGGTAGAATCAGAGGAGCTGAGAGTGGCTCTTCAACAGAGTTTGCTGATCATACTCTTTAAGCTTCTAGTGCTGCAAGCTTGATGGTGTACCAAAGAAAATGCACTCCTCATAAGACTTCATGCTACTAATGTCTATTCCTGATAAAAGTGTAAACAAAGGAGTTACGTTTAAGGTTAAAGAAATAAGGCTCAGAAGATAGAACAAGTCAATCAACCACCTCAACCATATGTTGGCAGCAAAATACTGGGCAAACGGCGACTCTATGATGGACTATGTCAATCAGTGGATTCTTCAGCGACCTCATCATGCTTGGAGTGGCGAGCTTGGCAGCAAATCATAACCGGTGAACTATCAAAACCATTTGATATCTCAGAGCATGCCCCACAACTGGGACTTAGGGTAGGTGGGAAACTGGGTGGGGCTTCTCCCACAATTTCCCCCTTCACCTCAGACACATGAAGGAAACAATACGGAAATAATAGTCTTACCCACTTTCCTATAGCCCTTGAACATTTTACTCTAATTAACTATATAAAGATTGTTAAAAAATATAATAAAAAAATTAAAAAGGTTAAAGGAATAAGGCTGAATTCACTAAGTTGATCATAACAACATTTTTTTTTGTTTTTTTGTTTTGTTTTGTTTTGTTTTTTTGCCCAAGTGACTAGCTTTTATTTTTCAAATGTCTAAGGATTTTGTACAGAGATTCTTGCCCAAGACAATGTCTTCTGGAAAATGTTTGCTCAAATCTCTAACCAGCAGTCACACTGGGATTAAAAAAAAAATACAATGAAGTGAAAGCCTCCTGGAGCTGTCCTATACTAAAATTGCTCTGTCTTTAAACCACGAGACACAAGATTTCCTTCCAGGGCAGCTTTGAAAACACATACCCCAAAATCACACGCTGTTTAGATTGGCACATTCTATCACACAAACCCTCACAATGAAAAAATAATCATTTCTGAAGTCTGAAACCCTATGGCGGCTTTTTATGAGTTGACAGGACAGTAGAAATAATGCATATAGAAGAAGCAGGCATGACATTATTTTTCTTTCTTTTAAGAAACAAATGGCATGAAAGTAATTTGATATTAAATCAAGATGACAGTTTGGTATTAAGTTCTTCTGTTGAACCTGTGGGTGCACTAAGCAGCAAGGGATGACATGAAAGAGACCCTTGCAACTAAATGAAAAAGTAGCAATAGAAAATGCTACTTTGTAGTAAACCAACTGTGCTGTTTTAATAAAGTTGCATCCATAGAGATGTACCATTGTCATCTTATTTTGCAAGCATAACATTTTGACTTGGTGTTGATAAGTGCAAAATGGGGCAAAGCTGTATTTGTTTATTTGCGCAAATGTATGAGAGCACCTCTGCTCTCAGCAGTTTCATTTTGATTCCATTAAATACGTAACATTTATGCATTTCTTAATGACTGATTATGTAGTGCCAAGTATATGGCCTAGTGTTGAGACACTTGCGCCTTCCGTCAGCATGCCTGGGTCTGATGCCATGCTGTAGCTACTGCCTCCAGGTTCCCGCTATTGCAAGCCTGCGAATCAACAGGAAAGCCTGGAGTGATTAAATTCCTACTGTCCATGAGAGCTACCAGCAGTGAGTTTCTGGCACCTGGCTCCTACTTTGCCAAATCAATTATGATTTTTTTGGAGGGGATGCAAATATCTAACAGATAGTGTTTCTCTCTTTGCCTCACAATTAAATTGATAAATAAACATTTAGAAAAAAATTAAAGACATACATGGAGACATTTAGGTTACACGCATATATATATATACATATTTCTGTATATGGAAGAAAAGGCGGGTTTTTAAAGAATTGCATTAAATATTCTCAATCCACTCCAATTAAAAAATGTATCTCTTGAGTCAAGGGCTGTTCATAACCTTTGAATTAATTGTATGATAGTAGTATTGTAGTATTGGGTTAGATCTCTAACTCTGAGTCTGATTTACAAATGAACTAAACACAAGTAGACTAGTATTCAGTTATAACTTAAAATACACAATATTTTAACATTACAACTAAACTTTATTTCCAAATCATGTCTTGGAGAAAATAATCTTCCAACAATAAATGTTTTGATTAGAAAATATGAAAACAGGCTTCGATGTAAAGTACAAGTTCTACCTTCAAAATTCATTTTAAAAAGTTTTATTATTAATATTTTCGGTTTTTAACATACTGGTATATTATTATATACAATCCAAGTGATTAAAATTATCTGCCTTGGGGGTCCAGCACAGTAGCCTCATAACTAAAGTCCTCACTTTGCATGCACCAGGATCCCATGTCCTTTTTGCTCCACTTCCCAAGCAGCTTCCTGTTTGTAGCCTGGGAAAGCAGTCAAGGATGGCTCAGGGCCTTGGGACCCTGCATCTGCATGGGAGACACAGAAGAAGCTCCTGACTCCTTGGCTTAGGACTGGCTCAGCTGTAGCTGTTGTGGCCTCATGGGGAGTGAACCAGTGTATGGAAGATCTTTCTGTTTCTCCTTCTCTTTGTAAATCTGCCTTTCTGCTAAAAATAAATAAATAAATAAGCAAATAAGTTTCTTTCATCAGCATTTGATCGTTTGCAATCAATAACATGCCTGCCTGGGTTAATATAGCTAATTTTTCTTTCTGTTGCCAAAAAAATTAAATACCTATGATCATACTTTTCCATTAATATATATTTCATATTAATACAAGCATGCTAAAGAGAAAGAGAGGGAGACACACATGAGAGACAGTGTGAGAGAGAGAGAGCTTCCATGTGGCCTGGAGCGGGATGAAGCCAGGAAGCAGGAGCCATACTCTCCTTTCCCACACAGAAGCAGAGGACCAGGCACTCGGCTTCTTTCACTGCTTTCAAAGGCACATTAGCAGGAAGTGGATGGAAAATGGAACAATGAGGACTTGAACCTGTGATCATGTAGAACGCTGATCTGTATGCAATAATGTACCGCCCTGTTCCACAGCACTGATTCCTATTTTTTTTTTTCAGATTGGTGAAGTCATTTAATTGTACTGCTCTTTCGCTCAGTTTACTGGTTTGAAGCTCAACTACCATAAGTGAAAGGCTAGCAATGACAATTCTGCAATTCCTGAAGGACAAGAACATTCCGAACCTTTGGAATAATATTGGAACATGAGGTCATGTGCAATAAAGTCAGGCTTACCTTTTATGTTGGTCCTCAAGGGAGGTTTGTCTTCCCTTTACTTCTGGATTAGAAACATCTGACTTAGAGAATGAATCCATCTCCGTCTACCTTTTCATTCCAGAAATGCCCAGTTTGTTCCAACTTTAGTATCAGTTTTTCCCTGAGCCCCACTGCCGTTCATCCACAGACATATCAGCCACCAGTCCTCCCTGCGAGACCCATCGTGCGTAAAGCTAACTCCACCTGCTTGCAGTCCTCAGACTCCTTAGCTCACACACAATTTAGACTTGGCAATTGAAAAAACACAAACAAATTGTCTAGGTGGCTATAATCTACTATTAATTTTTTTTTTACCAGTGAAATTAAAGGAAACAATAATAAGCATAGAGCATAAATTAAAAAAAGCCATTGATTTATTCTTTACTTTTTATAAAGATTGTTCTATAAAAAATCCTTTACTACTTAGTTCCTCGTTTTAATGTTTTTCTACATGTAATCATCTTTCAGTGAATAATAGCTCGTCATTTCTAAAATATGTGGAGAAAATAATATAATTTATTAGTAATTAAATTATTTAAAAGGTCACAGATTATGTTTTGTAAAATTGTGGATGGCATTCATGTACATTTTGGCATTCATATATGTTTTTGAGAAATTTGATTATAACCAGTGCTCCATAATAAATTTCTTATTCTATTACAATACAGATTTCCTACATGGTGCAATAAAATTATTTTTACTCAATATTTCTTGATTCTCTACTAAAATAAATGATAGAGAAATGTTGTAGGAACAATAAAGAGGACACTAAATAGCCACATGCTTCCCTAAAATTGTACTGGTTAATCCACGATCAAGGAACAGATTTTTTAAAATAATCACACTGACGCTGCTCTGATGTTGCAAGTGACTAGATGTAGAATAAAGTATCTTAAATGACGGCTGGTGAAATGTTTGAACTATTAAAAGCCTGCAAATCTTATCTGCCTCCCACCAGTAAAATTTAATGACAACTTGTCTTTTGAATTAGCTCGTTCACTGAACAAATCTGAAATGCAACAATTATGCAAAAGCAATATAGTACATACAGTGACATTTTCATAAACAAGTACCTACTGTGATAAAATTTTTCTATTATTATTTTTGATGTTTCAGAGTCAATCAGCCTGGAACAGTCAGCTTTGTAAGGTTACGTTTTGCATGACTTCCTCTCTTGTAATTGAACCAACTTGTCTCTGCAATAGTCATAGGGGAACTGCTTATTCCCGGGGGGTAGTCTCAATTGTAACTAACATCCTCAAACACATCAGACAATGCTTCTCCAAATTTGCAGTAAATTACTGTAGAGATGCTAAGTAAATCTCAGAACACAGATTGATGGATACATTATGTTAAAAGCTGTGTAACAGTAACATTGGATAACATCTTTTAGTTCCATAGTTTTATTTCTGAGATACATGACTACTTTTAGTATCCTTTTTCCAATCTGTAAGATATATTTGATTGTTGTTTTGTGGATTATATGCAATAATATATAACCATTTTGAAAATTATAGATGACTTGGTTTCTCAATAAAAATTAATTGTAAGTATGATTTGTCTAATTTAGTAAGCAGCCTTGGTTTGAGAATTACTACAAACGCAAGGAAGACACCCCTTTTGGGTAAAACTGAGAATTAAGAAATCTTAACTGGGGTCTCTGCTAACTGAATTTGAACGTTGAATAAGTGCTTCAGGGCCTTGTGTGTAACGTAAAGGGTTCAGATGATGTAATCATATAACATCTTCATATTTCTAACTGCCCTAAATTTAAAGCACATTAATATTAGAAAGCATGTGAGTATACGTCACACTTAACTGGAGAAATTGCACCAAATTTGGCAAATGTGTGAGTTTCTCAGTCTACTGGATAAGGATGACCTGGTTATTACACCAGCAAAATGACAAAATTTTCTCATGAGAAGTGACTCTTCTTTCATGCCTATTAATTCCAGTGACACTAATAATGAAGGGACCATAGCCACAAGAGGGCAAACTAAGATTTGGTTGGATTTACCCACTGGAATTTCATTCTAGTGGGCCCACACAATCTATAGTCATTACAGGGCTTCTCTTTCCTCATCATGTTTTCCTTTTCTTTATTGTTATATTTTTTAACAATCTTTACATAGTTAATCAGGGTAAAAAGATTCAAGGGCTACAGGAAAGTGGGTAAGACTATTATTTCCGTATTGTTTCCTTCATGTTTAAAAGGGGATATTAAGAGAGAAGCCCCAGCCTCTCACCCGCCCCAGGTCTCAGATGCAGGGCATGCTCTGAGGTTCTTGCTCAAGTGGTTTTGATGGTTCACCAGTTATGAATCGCTGCCAATCTTGCCACTCCAAGCACTATGAGGTCTTTGAAGAATCCACTAATTGACATAGTCCATCATAGAGTCAGCATGTTGTCCTCAGCATGTTTTCAAGGTTCATTCATTGTCCATGTACGTATCACTGCTCCGTTTCTTTTTATAACTGCCTAATTGGATAAACACAATGTAGAGACTGTATTAATTATACATGAGGCACTGACCTAATCAATTTTATTTTTCTTTTCTGAAAACTTCTGTTGATGATCTTTCACAGGGCCAGCCTTGTGATAATATTTTCTTTAGCTTTGTTTGTCTAGAAAGTTTTTTTTTTTCTTCTTGTTTTTAAAGAGTGTTTTACTTGAAATGGAACTCTAGTTGGTAGATTTTTTTTTTAGTTGGCATGTTTTCTTTCACAGTTTGGCTATTTCAAAACACTTTTTTCTTGTTTATTTTTCTAGGTTTCTAATGAAATCACCTTCAATTATCTTTTTCCTGTGATTTTTTTTTTCCCAAACACTTTCTTCTCTAATTTGCAGTTTGAGTAGAATACGCCTAGATTTGGAATTTTTTAAAAATCCCTTTTGTTGTCCTCCAAGCTTTCTGAAGCAGTGGTTTGAAGACGGTCAACAATTTTGGAACTTTTTTCCCTAATTGGAAGTGGAGTTGCGATTTTTTTTTGTTTCTTCGTTTGGGGAGAGATTTGTTTGTTGTTATTATTTTCAATGATAAAGTTCTGTGGGTATAGGCATCCCCTCCTCACAGCTTCATTCACTTCTTATGTTCTGTTCTTCCTTTGTTATTTTACAGATTTTACAATAATGCATTTGTTAGAATTGTCCTACAGATTTTAAACACTGTGCTACTAATTTCAGTTCCACATTTTTCATTGCTGCATACAACTTTGGGAGGTTTCTGTTGAAACATTTTCATTTTTATTGATTCTTTCAATAAGCCCATCAAACATTTTTCATTTCATATACAGTTCTATCTGTTGAGATGTAACTTTTTCCTAATTTAATGTTAGTTTACATTATTTGTTTGCTCTTGCACATTTCCAACCTTTCCATTCTGCCTGTATACATTTCTTGTTCAGTAAATTGAAAATCAATATTAGGTATGATTCTTTTTTTTCTGATGCTACTCTTGTCTTTTCAGATTGTTGTATGCTGTCCAGCATTTCTTGCAGGTTGGGTTTGAAAGGCAGGAGTGATGCATTAGGTAATAAGAATTGAGGTTAAATAGTCCCTA
Organism: Ochotona curzoniae; assembly: GCF_017591425.1. Taxonomy (NCBI): domain Eukaryota; kingdom Metazoa; phylum Chordata; class Mammalia; order Lagomorpha; family Ochotonidae; genus Ochotona; species Ochotona curzoniae. The sequence continues at coordinate 3,914,655 of NW_024466218.1, forward strand.
ACTGGGAGGATTTGTGTTAACTGGCTATCACATTAAACAAACAAATTCAGTAGTTGTTGTTACAGCGCATTTGGCCTTGTGTAGCAAGTGGTCAGGAACACCGATGCCGGGGAATTGCAGGTGACGCATCGAACCCCAGTGAGATGATGGTCATGATCAGAGCTCTTCACTCTGGGAAGAACCTGTAGAAGTCCAGCGACAGTGATGCCACGTGCTGTCAACTTAGATGCATAAAGACAGCAAAGTATGTCTTAGTAAGTGGCTTAGTAAGTTTCTCTTTGTGCATGTAGACTACTACAACCTCACGAAATGTTGTCTTCTTAAAGAATGGGAGTCAAGCAAATACACATCTGGTAAAGATATTTCAAAAGGGCAATAATAGGAGAAAACAGATGGATATCAGAAATTATGTCATTTAAATTGGATACATTTGTAAACTTGATAACACTGCAAAAAGAAGAAAAAAAGAATTACTTTTGCAGGGGCAGAGTTTGTGGTGCAGTTGGTTCAACAATTGAGTGGTTAGCTTGAATTCTATCTGCTTTGCACTTCTAGTCCAGCTTCTGCCCAAGGCATGTGGGAGGCAGACATGCTGATGCATGTTCTTGGGTCCTTGCTATCCAAACACCAGACCCAGAAGAAGCCGGAGCCTCCTGGAGTAAACCAGGAACGGGAGGTCTCTCTCCTGCTCCCCTTGTCTCTGTTATTCTGTCTTTGAAATGCATTAATGTAAAATAAAATGTTAATTCTCCAGCACATTTTAACACTGAGTTAAAGTCATTAAGCTAAATGAGTGTTCAAAACTGCTATAGGTAACATTTGCTGATGACACCAACTTTACTCTTTATGGAAAACAATTTAGCACAGGATAACAGAGCTATCTCTTTTTGTGAAGGGGACTTTATTGTATGCATCAAGAATATTTCAAATGTTATTAAAAACGTATTTTGATTATTATTTATAGGACACTCTATATTCTTGAAGAACTGTTTCTACTTCGTGCATCTTGAATCCTTTATTTAGTGGAGGATCAAGCTTGCCATGATAAAATGCACTGAAATATGTCACTGTAAAAATTAAAATATAAAATAAAAACGGAAGGTGAACAGAAGTTGGAAGTGTGAATTTGGAAGTTAGGGTGCAAAGCATCATTACACTCTTTAATTGGTAATATATGAAATACATGACATTTGTTCAACTTATATAAAAATAAATTTTAAAAGAAATTATAATGTATTCAAAACACTATAGTCTGTAACATCCTAAGACTGAAATGCTGCTAGAGACATTCTTTTATCCTCTGTTAAACTGTGATATTGCTTAAATATTGAAGACCACAAGTAAAAATGAATGAATTGTGTCATGTTTTCTTACTCTTCAATCCTGCCAACCTGGAATGTTGCCTGTGCAATATTATGTTTTTTGCAGTATTTTTCAGAGTGTTCTGAATTAATACATAAAATCATAATAACAATATTATGGTATTGAGATCCAAAATAGAGTCACTTTACTTTCTTATATTACATCGTAAAAAAAAATGTACCTCAGCTCTGTACCAGTTACTAGAGCAGATAGTTCCATGGACTAGTCACCTCACGATGCTACTGGATCATGGTCCCTTAGATAAAGAGCATATGCAATTTGCCAAAATCAACTTTCATAATGCCTCAATTCTAGAGAGCTTCCTGAAAAATAATAATAAAATGCAAAGCAGCAATGAAGGGACTTGTTCTAATAAATCAGAATAAATAAGGATTGAGTACCTGGCAATGATGCCTCCTGCTTCTTTCTCCTTTCCTCCATGCCCTTCAGCAGGACTGGTTCCTTGGTCTAATATGTTTGCCCTAAAAGAGGACAGAGTGCAATGTTTCAGGACTAGTGTGGTCAAAATAATGTTTCTGCCTTTTTGATAGTGTGCTATATGCTATCCTATGGTAAGACATCAAACTCTGGGAAGGCAAGACAGTGACTTGATATAAAAGGGGAAGACAGCTAGTGGTCAGATAGCATGTCTCTCTTAAGCTCGGTTCTTTAACACTTGTCAACATGGTTATGAGAAAACTGATGTGTTCATTTATAACACATTAACATCTGTTGTAACAGTCCTTGGGAAATTAAAAGTCAGTATGAAAGGCTAGATGATTATATGTGACAATGTAGCAAATATCTGTCACTTTTAGTCATTGTCTTTTAAAGTTTTGTGGATTTGTTGTTATTGTTCTATTGAAGTAAAACTTCAAATTGTACTTCGAGAATAATTCCTCAGAGGAATTATACCTCCAATTTGGATAAAACATAAATTGTGACTTGTATTGTTCAGTAAGATGCCTAAAATAAGGGATTCCAAAGGAATCATGATGCTAATGAGTGGATTCCTTAGGGATCAATTTTAATTGCACCATTCCCATGTTCATAAACTTTGTGGTGATATGAGTTATTCACAGTGCCCCTGGCCTTCTATTCTCCTGTATTCCATTCTTAGAGCTGAGATGGGAGAAGGGATAGCTTGTGTCTTCCAGGCTACTCTGTCATATAAATGGTCTGTTTCTATGATTAAGATTAATCTAAACGATGTGGCCTTTAAATGGCAGTATTAGGTAATAAGTCATTTCAATGGCAATTGCACAGGAAGACATTTGGGTAATCTTGTAAATGGACATTTAGACTTGAGTCATTTAGTTACACCTGTTAGTTTGGGTTTGCAATCATTGTTAGTAGGGAGTGATACTCACAAGGGAAAGCAATTGTTACCACATGCATATGTTCACTGGTGACTGAGTAATATTCTGATGGTTTGTCACTTAACACACATTTTCCAACCTCATAAAAGTCTTTTTTGAAACTAGTAATTGTTCATTGAGACAGATTTCTAATCATTATCTTGAAAATGTTCTTGATCCAGACAACTGTGGAACTATCTGACAGGCTTGACATGCTCCATGGTGAGAAATGATGAACACAATTAGGTGCAATCTCTCCAAGGACTCATTATGATGAAGATCCCATGCCCAGGCAGAATTAAATGGAATATTTTCATTGTTTCTGGAAGGTGAGAAAGTGAACACATATGTTACAAAATAATCACAAAGTTCCAATAAATTACATCAACATTCAATAAAACATCTTTGCATATTTTGGCCTTAGAATCTGATGCCCTTGCTTTAAATGAAGGTCTTTACTTTAAATGGGGTTTCTCAGAAAAGAAAAATTCACATGTAGGTAACCACTCACCTTTGATAGCAGGTTTATTTGGCATCTTCTTTAATGAATGTGTTAAATTATAGAACACATGGCACTGTTAATTCAAATGGTTTAATCTTCCCTGGGAATCAGAATTCCTGATTGATCATATATTTAATCACTAGGAAAAAAACCAGAACATATTCATAATCTTTAAATTACTGAAAGCTTGTGTTGAAATAATGCACATAAGAAAAACATGAAATTTTATAAACATGAAATGCAAATAGCTCTAAAGAATGAATGCTCTTTCTGTTTCTCTATCTGTATATATCTGTATCCTCATGAGTACACACAGACATGGATAAACAAACACATACAAACAAATGTATCTATATGTGTAATTTTCCTATGTGTACATCTATTTATGCATGTATATATGTATACAGAATTCAGCATAACAGCCGCCACAAGACAATTATTATAATTCTCATGTTGTAAATAAGCAGATCAAATATTAGCGGAGTAAAGTTAAGTGAATAAGATCAAGAGAGTGAGACAATTATTTGAAATCAGGTTACCCCCATTCCCATGTGTTGCCCTACCATCACTGTATTATTTGGAAATCTTCTCAAAACAGGAGTGTTGTACATATATCACTAGTGATTAAAGACAGTAATATATCTGTTTGAGAATGACTGCAACTGTGCCAGTGTCTAATTAGGGAATCGTTAGTATGTAATTCTTCCAGTTCTCACATTATATCACTTTATTTATATTATTGCACAACAAAGAGTGTGACATATAATCATCAACATTATTCAAACCTAGGTAACAACCTTTGAAATTGTAAATAGCAGAAAGCGTGTTTATGTAGAGAAAACTTTGCTCTTAAATCCAATAAGGAATTTTAAGAAGATCCATATTTCTGGATGCATGCATGTCAAAATATGCTTCCCTTTTTCAGCAGGGATGTAGTGTTTACAGTCAAAAGTTTCCCAGGAAACTTTGAGTTTCTCTGCATTAAAAAATACACTGAATATGTTGTGTATATTCTACATTTTATATAGTGCAGTTTACTATATCCCCTCAAACAAAAGAATGGTATTAGCAAATAAAACTTGGAACCAACATTTAACACAGCAAATTAAGAGTTCATCAAAACAAGACCATACCATATGAGCCCATATTTGAGTAATGAGTGCTGCGCTTCGCATTCTGGTCTCTGCTAACACACCTGGGAAAGCTTTGTGAGATGGTGTGAGTGCTGAAGCCCCTTTCACTCATTTGGGAGAGGCAGACGGATCTCCATGGTCCTGGTGTCAGTCTGGCTCATGTTCACTTGTAGTTGCCACTTGGAGGAGTCAAACAATAGGTTTAAAATCTCTTTACCGCTCTTCTCCTACTCCCCGCTCTCTAATTTTGTAACTCTGCCTTGGAAATAAATAAACAAATCTTAAAAACAACAAAAAAGAAGAAATGGAACCTTTGGCAATAATTAGAAGTAGATGAATTTGTGATGACTGAGCTCACATAACTGTGAGCACTGCATTTAGCCAGCCACATCCTTCTCTCTGCTCTCCGCACTGTGAGGGTACAACAGGAAACTGGCAGGCTGCTGTCTGGAAGAGGGTTTTCTTAGTATTTCAGTTTTGATCTTCCAACTTGAGGACTGTAAGAAACATATTCCTGTTGTCTGTACACAGTCAGACCTATGGTAATCTGTTAGAACACCTGAACAAACTAAAACACAGTGCCTGGACCGCAACTGAGTTAACAGAGCTCTCAAATGCACATTGGTTCGGGGAATTAAGTCATTTGTGGCTTCCGTATTTTCATACAGAATAGTTAACATGGTTAAGTTATTTTCCTTTTCTACGCTATTCTTTAGTGATAATGATATTAAAAGTGATGCTGGTTACAATAGCTATAATATCTGTAGTTTGCATTTACTGTAGAGCTCAATACATTCCTTCGTTTGTATCTTCTAAAAACCCTTCAAAATGCATAGCAATTTTATAGTTATAGTTTCAACTATTTTATAGTTGAAAAATTCAAGTTCAAATTGCCAGAAATTATATATCAAAAACTAACAGAATTGTGATTTTACTCAAATGCGACTTTACTTATTTTTCTTGTAGATTCGTATATAAATGATTGTGTTTCCCAACTGAGAGATTGAAGGTTGTGTTTCAGGGAGCTTGTATTTTTTAAATTCGTAAAACATTTCCAATGAAGAAATTTTTAATATAAATGAAGTTAAATAAGAGTTTTCATAAGTGACAAAGCAGTTATGGAAGACAATGACTATTTGTATAAATTTTTAAAGATTTTTTTTTCCATTGGAAAGGCAGATATACAAGGAGAAGGAGAGACAGAGAGGAAGATCTTCCATAGGATGATTCGCTCCCCACGCAGCCACAACGGCAGGAGCCGAGCTAATCTGAAGGCAGGAGCAAGGAGCCTCTCCTGGGTCTCCCAATGGGTGCAGGTTCCCAAGGCTTTGGGCCATTTCCATTTACCTTCCCAGACCAAAGACAGGGAGCAGGATGGGAAGTGGGGCTGCCGGGATTAGAACTGATGCACATAAAAGATCCCGGTGTGAACAAGGTGAGGAATTTAGCCACTAGGTCATCGGGCTGGGCCCCATCTGTATATTTGTTGTCAAAATTCATCAGCAATGACCACTTTGATGATTTCTTACTTGGGTGAACAGAATTTACTGTAGCGATGATTCTCAAAATTCCATGTGCAGATGGAAGAGCCCTGACTGTTTTGCTACTTCCTTCCCTTTCTCTCTCTCTGTCTGTCTGTCTCTCTCTCCCCCACACTCAGCCCCCATTGTCTGCTTCTCTCTCTTATTCTGCATTTCAGGTAGATGAAAATAACATTAAATATTAAAAATGCAAAGATTATTTCAATTCTGAAATAAGCCCACTTCCCCAATATCTTGATTCCTTTTCTATTTTCATTGTAGGGTAAAATCTAATGTTTTAAAGATAATAGAACATTTCTTGCCAGAATGAATGCTTGTGACCTTGAGCCCTCGGGCTAAGCTTCCCACCATGACATGTGAAACATCAGAAGCTCACATTGACTTATTTCCTTTCATGTGTACTGCACTAGCTGTCACTTTCTTCATTTCTTTCCCCTCTTTTTTTAACTTTTCGTTCTTTCTGTCAGTCCTGCCTTCCTGCACACAGTGTACCCACGGTATGATGCTGTCCTGTTCCCTTTCTGTGTCTCATCATTTATATGATTCTCTCTAGAGCATACTAAGTTTCCATGCATCTTTTATTTCCTCTGGTTTTGGTTAATATGTTCACACAATTGACAGCAAATATTTCCTGGGCAAATTTACCAATGTTCTACAACAATCATTTATTTCCAATTACTTTTGGATGCTACTGTCTATCTGCTCTGATTTTTTTTTTTTCTGAAGACCTACCAAAGACATGAGTAATAAGCCATGATGGAACACTGTGCATTAATGGCAGGTCTTGGTGTCAAGACCATTCCTCTAAGGAATTACGCACTCTCAATGAAGAGACATTTCTCTTTTCATTGTCTTGAACAACATGCCTCACGCAGAACTACAGTTGGAGACACAGCTGCTAAAAATATTATGTGTAAATGAATAACAAAGGAAGATTCAATCTGGTCTTATAACTAACAGACCTGCCTGTGGTAACAGATTAATGAATCTCCTTTTATTATTATTATTTCCTTTGGCAGGAGGCAGGGTTCTACATCACCCTGGGGAATATTAGATTATTTCACAATTTCAGTAGTGAATCATACAGCTTGTATGATTAGATAATTGCTTGACCTCATGCCTCTAGATGCACGATCTTATATCAGAAATGCGTTAAACTATGTAGATCAACACCATCTCCATGTCCCTAGTTATTTCAAATAAGCTTTGAGTTAGCACTTATTGCTATGCTTTTTTACACATGCTAGTATAACATAGTGGTTAGTGGAAAATTATTGCTATTAAAATTCTCTACTTATTACAATCTTGTAAAGTAAGAAAGGACAAAAAGCAGAAGCAAAGGTAGCAGATGAAATTTTCTTATTCTGTCAAAGTGCTATGAAGAAGAAAGTAACTATAAAATAATAGAAGTGAAATCCTTTTGTTTCAGAAATTTCTAGTGGCTACTGAAATTTACCCCTACATCAAACTGTAGAAGCTGATTTTTTCAGTTCAATAAGCAATATTACTGTAACCATATACACACACACACTGTCCATTGATTTTATGTTTATAGTGCCTACAGCACTCACATTTAGAAACATGGATTAATGATCTATCATATAAAATATTATTTCGTATCAAAAATGCTTATCACATCCGAATTCTATCTTAGCTAATTTAAAATGCATAAATTGCACATAGATTTCAAGAGAATTAAAATACTTTCTTACAGTTTACCAAATCAATTTTAGATTGTCCTGATTAAGAAGTACTAAAGAAAGACAACTCAAGGAGGCAGAACGAGCAAGCAGACAACGAATGTCTTCTTGTGAGGTAGACTTTTCCACACTGAGGAAATAATCCCCAAAAGAAAGTTAAGGTAGGAGGTAGGTATTAAAAACTGAAGAAATAAAAACTAAATGTAGCCTAGTGGCTAAAGTCTTTACCTTGCACACACTGGGATCCCATATGGGTGCTGATTTTAATACCAGCAGGCCTGCTTCCCATCCAGCTTTCTGCTTGTGGCCTGGGAAAGAGGATGGCTCAAAGCCTTGGAACTGTACCTGCATGGGAGACCTGGAGGAGGCTCCTGGCTCCTGGCTTCAGATTGGCTCAGGTCCGGCTGTTGTGGCTGCTTGGGGAGTGAATCATTGGATGGAAAAATCTTCTCTGCCTCTCTTCTTCTCTATATATCTGACTTCCCAATGAAAATAATAAATTAAAAAAAAAACCCTATATGGAACAAATTCCAAAATAGCATAGCCAAGAGTTCCTGGATGTATACTATGAGGGAGAAATCAAACCTGTCAGAATCCTAAGGCTTTGTTGCTGCCCCAGGCCTACCAGCTTCGCTCCCCAGTGCTCTGTTGGCACAGCATCTTGTTTTTTTTTTCTGTTTTCTTTTTTGAAGTTTCTTTTTCATTAATTCACTGTAGCTCAAATTCCCCAGAAGACTACATTGTTGTCTTAGGTATGCTTTAAAAAATGCATTTTTGCTCTAAATATTTGATTGCATTCTTGCTTGATGTATTCAGAAATAGCCTGTGTGTCCACTTTCTGGACCTTTCTTGTGGGAAAATTGCCCCTGCCTGTAATTTGACTTATAGTTAACACGGGGTCACTTGCTTGAACACTACGTCAATCAAGGTATATTGTGTCAGATTCTACCGCAGTCGGCTGTAATTCAGGATGGCATACAATGTGCCTTTTTCTCTTCTAAGAAATAGATAATGTTCAGAAAGAGATAATGTTCTTTATCAATCTGGGTCCTTATGGGAGTGCACATGGACACATACACAGCCATCTGTAGTGTATACACATGAAGAAGAAGAAGAAGAAAATATTTCTGTTATTTCACCACACTGAGATTCAGGGGATATGATGACATAGCAATATAGTCCATGCAAATGAAAAGTCATGAAACTAATTTCCTAGTGACTCACACGAGAATTTGTCTTGGGAAGAGCTATTGCATCACTGGGGTGTGGGATGATGGGAAGCCTTAAGGTTGGATAACTTTTAGTCACACAGCTGACTGTACTGAGTCAATTAAGGTCAGAAGAGAAAAGTTTAGATAAAAATGAATTCTTTAAGCAGTTGTCTCTCCAAAAGAATGTACTAGAGTAGACTGTGAGCATGCAGTTGTTAGAAAGGGTGACTTAAATGGTAAACTAACATTCATATCTGCTCAGTTTAGATCCAAGACAGTACGAAAAGTTTCAAACACACACACACACACACACACACGAATATAGCAGAAGAATATATTCAGATAATAGGATGCAGAGTCATAACCCTCAAAAAGGTATTAGACTCTTAAATTTAGAAAATAGATCATTTCAAATTCCAACTGTATCCATGTCCTAAATGTCATTGTGACATAATTTTAAGATTCATGAAATGAATTGTAGTCTGAAGAGATTATATTTATAATGAAATCTGTTTTTTATTCTTTGTAAAGTAAAATGTCACTGGAAGTAAGTTCAATGTGACCTTTACTTAAAATTGCAACTGTTACGCTGCATGGAAGTCCCCCACCAAAAGGAGTGCTAGGTGAAATTGGGTGAAACAAATAAAATCAAGAATCATTTCGTGAAAACACCCAAGCAATTTCATAAGGGTTAATTCATCTAGCCCAAGCTCATTCCCCATTTACTCAGTGGATATTTGTTGGTTATTATGCAGCAAGGACTAAGCTAACTATTTCAGAGACATCAACACAAATGTATTGATCTTTATGCAGGTGCCTCTCTCAGAAAGTTGTCACTCAATTTGGGAAACAAGCTTTAGCATTCTTCTACTCATTTTATGAGATGCAACAAAACACATTAATACCACCTAAGAATAACAGAAAACATGTGCCAAAAGGAAAGAGCAAACAAAAATAAAACTAGCATTTTAGCTTAATTAATGCTTGACACTGACAAAAAAAAAAAACAATAATAGTGTTACTGTGTCAGTGTTTCCCTCCATCTGCACCTTACTCTTAAACAAATAAATGTAAGTTATAAAAGGAAAGACCAAACAAAAATCAAACTAGCATTTTAGCTTAATTAAATGTTGACACTAAAGCACAGGACACTGACAGGAAGACGGAGACAGCTACCATTTTTTTCACTTCACCAAATGAGTGGAAGTGTCAGGACTGGTAGTCACAACTGATCTCCCATGTGTGTGGCTGCAGCCCAATTTCTTGAACCATCATCTGTCTTGAATAGGATATTCACTGATATAAAATTGGAGTTAGGAGCCAGAGGCAAAAATCTTACCCATGTTACCCCAGTGCTGAATGAGACCCTCTTAACAATCAGGATTTTTTTGGTTGCTTTTTCATTTTGTTGATCATTGCCTTTCTTGAACAGAAGCTTGTTAATTTGACGTAGTCCCATTTGTTTAGTTTGGCTTTGACTATCTGTGCTTTTGGTGACCGTTCTAAAACTCTACCAATGCCTTTATTTTGTAGAGTACTTTGCACGTTTCCTGTAATAGTTTCACTGTTTCTGGGTGCAGATTTTAAGCCCTTGATCCATTTAGAACTGAGTTTGTATTAAGTGGCAGGTGGTGATTTTACTTCATACTTCTGCAGGTTGTGAGCCAGTTGCATCTACAGTGTTTGTTGAAGAGATCAAAGTTTTTACCTAGGTTATTTTTAGTTGTCTTGTGAAAGATTAGTTGGCTGTGCATGCATGGGTTTTCTTCTGGGGTTTCTATTCTGTTCCATTGATTCACCACCTTTATTTTTACTGTGCAGAATACCTTTCAGTATTCATGGTCTCTTGGGTTTCCAGATGCATTTTTATATCATATTTTCTATTTCTGAGTAGAATGTTGTTGGGATTTTGATCTGTGTATTCCTTTTGGTAATATGAACACCTTGACTGTACTGACCCTGTTGATCGCAGAAAATGGTGGATTCCTCCACGTTTTAAAATCTTCTAGTTCTTTCTTTTTTTTTTTTTAATGCTTCATAGTTTTCATCATAGAGGTCTTCTATAGCTTTGGTTAAGTTTATTCCAAGGCATTTAAGATTCGTCCCCACTGATTTAAAGGAGAATGCACTCATAAATTCTTTCTCATCCATGGGGTTATTTGTGTATTTTAGGGATATCAATATATGTTCCTTGATTTGGTACCCTGCTACCAGGTCAAACTCTTCCGAGTTCCAATAGCTCTTTACTGAGTCTTTTGGTTCGCCTAGGTATAGTATCATAGAGTTTACAAATTTGATATTTGATCATTTGAATTCCTTGTTTTCAATTTGAATTCCTTTAATTTCTTTTTTCCTAATATCTCTAGTGAGGACTTATAATAGTATGTTGAGTAGAAATGGTGAAAATGCACACCCTTGTCTAGTTTCAGATTTTATTGAAAACCTGCAGGTTTTCCTTATTCAGCATGATGCTGGCATGGAGTTTTCCATATATTGCTTTGATTATACTGTAGAATGTTCCTTCTATACCTATCTTGATTAGGGTTTTATATTTTATCAAATCCATTCTTTGCTTCTATTTTGATGATCATGTTTTTTATTCTTCAATTTGTAGATGTGGTATATCGTATTTATTGATTTGCATTCATTGAATTGTCCCTGCATGCATGGGGTAAATCCCACTTGGTCCATGTGAATGATCAGTCTGATGTAGTGTTGATTAGTATTTTGCTGAGGATTTTTGTATCTGCGTTCATCAGGGATATTGGTCTGCAGTTTTCTTTTTCTACAGTTACTGTGTCTCCATCTGACTTTGGTATGGAAGTTATGTTGGCTTCAGAGAAAGAGTTTGGAAGTATTGAATCCCTTTCTATTGTTTTTCTATTGTTTTGACTAGCTTGTGGATAATTGGGGTAAGTTCTTCTTGAGAAATTTGATAGAATTCAATAGCGTAGTCTTCTGGTTCTGTTTTTTTTTTTTAATTTATTTCATTTTTATTTCAAAGTCAGATATACAGAGAGGAGGAGAGACAGAGTGGAAGATCTTCAGTCCAATGATTCACTCCCCAAGTGACTGAAATGGCCAGAGCTGAGACGATCCAAAGCCAGGAGCTGGAGCTTCTTCCATTTCTCCCAAGTGGGTGCTTTGGGCCGTCCTCGACTGCTTTCCCAGGGCACAAGCAGGGAGCTGGACGGGAAGTGGAGCTCCTGCTATCAGAACCAGAGCCCATATGGGATCTCAGTGCATTCAAGGTTAGGACTTTAGCTGCTAGGCTACCATGCTGGAGCCTTTCTTGCTTTTTGATATAAGCAATTGTTGCAATGAATTTTCTTAATACTGTCTTGACTGCTTGATTGTGTCACAAAGTTTGTTATGTTGTGTTGATACCGGCATTCATTTCAAGCATTTTTTTTTAAAGATTTATTTTTATTATTTTTTCATTGGAAAGGCGGATACACAGAGAGGAGAGACAGAGAGGAAGATCCTCCGTCCGATGATTCACTCCCCAAGTGAGCGCAACGGGCCGATACTATGCGGATCCGAAGCTAGGAGCCTCTTCCGGGTCTCCCACGCGGGTGCAGGGTCCCAAGGCTTTGGGCCGTCCTCGACTGCCTTCCCAGGCCACAGGCAGGGAGCTGGAAGGGAAGCGGGGCTGCCAGGACTAGAACCGGCGCCCATATGGCCGGTTTTAACCACTTGCGCCACCGCGCCGGGCCCCATTTCAAGCATTTTTAAAAAATTTTATTTTTATCTGAAATCCATTGTTCATTTAGCAGCAAGCTGTTCAGTATTCAAGCATTTGCATACCAGTCTCCAAGTATTTTCATATCTCCTGGGATGTTTGACTGTTGTCTTATAGTTTCACTCCATGATATGGTCAGAGAGAATTCATGGTATAATTTTTTTAATTTGCTGAGATTTCTTTTGTGCACTTTAATATGATCTACCCTAGAGAATATTCCATGTACTGATGAAGAAATGTGTTCTGTGTCTGTAAGGTGAAAGGTCCTGCAGGTATCAATTCGGTCGGAGTCAGCTCTGTTGTTTCACTGCTGAGATTCTATCTTGTTCTGTCCATTGAGGCCCCCCACTATTATTGCATTGGAGTTTATTTCTGCCTTCAAAACCATTATATTTAGTTCACATAACCAGATGCCCTGGCATTTGGCGCATATAAATGTATTGTAATTTGGTGCATATAAATGTATTGTAATTTTCTTGCTGAATGAATCCCTTGATCATTTTGTGGCATCTTTCTTCATCTCTTTTAATGATTTTCATGTCAAAGTCTGTATTATCACTAAACCAGCTCATTTTCCTTTCCGTTATCCTTTCTCTTCCAGTTTCCATGTATCTTTGCTGGTGAGTGTGTTTCTTGTAGGCAGCAGAGAGTGGGTCCTTCTTTTTTTTTTAAATCCAATCTGATAATCTGTGTCATTTGATTGTTTTAATTATGCCACTTTATTCAGTGTTGGCATCAACAGGTAATGATTTGGTCCTGTCATTTTAGTATTAGTTTTCTCATTCAGTGATTTAGCTTTGTCTTGTCCTTTTTTTTTTTTTTTGGAATGCTTTCCATATTTTGCTTTGGATTTAATAGGTGCTATTCTTTTTCTCTGTCCATACTATATCTTAAAACAACAAATGTAGAGCAGGTCTGGTAGAGGCGAAGTGTTACAGCTTTTGTTTGCTTTGGAAATATTTTATTTCCTTTTTAATACCTTCAGAGCAATTGCTACAGAATAAAAAAAATGGTGCCCAATGTGGCACTGTTGGGAGTCTGGATTGTGAAATCCACTCTGCTCTCACACTTATCCACTAGGGCTCAGCCACTCTGCTTCTGCTTATGACTGGATATAAAACATCAGCAGGACCTATACTTGTATGGCTGGGTTTACCTCCTAAATTCCTGTTTATCTCTGCTTTGCAAACAGTTGCAAGTGGGACTTCCATTGTTGCAGGGGTCATTCTTCACTGCAGCATTGCACCACTATCTCCGTTACTTCCAGTGTCGACAAGCCGACAGGTGTCCCTCTGTCGTAGGCCTGCCTGCTGTTTCCCAGGATGGCACCCTCTCTGCTTCTGCACAGCTCAGTCGGTTCTGTTTTTTTTTTTTTTTAACCTCTCCTCACCCTGGTCTGCCATTGTGCATTCACCCGTTAGCATTGCTATCAGTACGATTTCTTGTAAAATTGTACCAGTGAATATCTTAGGTAAAGTATGTTTTCACTTAGATAACTTGGACAATGGTTTTTTCTGAGGCTAGCACAATGTTTACTCTGTAAAATAACTGTTGAGTAACTTCTAGAAAGCATTAAAATACTAATAACACTAATCATACAGTATCAGTAGGATATGATACTAGTAACATAGGGTTACTCAAAATAAAATCAGATTAAGATTTCTACCTTAATCATGTTATATTTTAATATGAGGTGCAACAAATTCTGCATATTTTTAATCAACACAATTATTGTATTATGTATACAGTGCTATGTATTGATATGTATATGCTTTGTATAATAATCAGATAAATACAAATAGCTTTTCCATGAACTTATGTTATTTTAAAGAATAGAATAAAATAATATAATCCCCTTAATGCTGTACATAGAGCACTAGAACTTAGTCCTAATTTTCATTTATATTTGGGTAGTTAATGTTCAACCTTTTTTAAAAAAAGATTTATTTATTTTTTTATTCAAAAAGCAAATACACAGAGAAGAGGAGAGATAGAGAGGAAGATTGCTCCATTGATTCACTCCCCAAACAGCCCCAATGGCTGGAGCTGAGCCAATCTGAAACCAGGAGGCTGGAATTTCTTCCAGGTCTCCCACGCGGTGCAGTGTCCCAAGGTTTTGGGCTCTCCTCAACTGTTTTGCTAGGCCACAGGCAGGGAGCTGAATGGGAAACAGTGCTACTGGGATTAGAACTGGCAGCCACATAGGATTCCAGTGCATACAAGGTGAGGACTTTAGCTGCTAGACTTGTGCACTGGGCTCTTATTGTATTCTTGAAAGAAGTTAATGAACTGAACTGATAACTAAATGATTAGTATTAACTAAATTTATCATGTGATTGAGAAAAGTTAGAGAATGGTATTAAAAATAAGGAAGTCACCAAATTTGAATAAGTTCCCATCTCTTCAAAAGACAAGCCGAGTTCTCATTACTGAATGACAACTCCCAACATGGAAGTGTATTTGGCTTTTTTACATACACACTGTATGATCACCTAATAGAGAACATCTAGCCAAAAGTCATATTTGTGTTTTGAAGAAATTTTACCTGAGCTTGTCATGTACAACTAATTTTTGTTTACCTTCATGAAACATTTCAGAATCTATTCATCTATGAAGCAATCATAATTAAAAAACCAGTCCTCTGAACTTCATGTAGCAAGGGAGCTATAAATCAAGCAATAAGAAACTTTACAAGAACAAATGGATCAAGTTCATTTTCTAATTAGATGCAAACCACACTCTGGGTGTAAAGAACAAGAAATTCATAGTATTGGTTGCTATTTTGCTAAGTAATGTCTTGACTAACAAAAGAAACGTTAATTTCTTTCAGTTTCAAGATGACTTGATAGCTGACACTGTCACTTGCAAAGGTAATAGAATGAATCACTCCTTTGCTAGCTTTGCAGTAGAAAGACCCCTAGCATCCTTCTGATACAGTCTCAAACCGTTTTAACTGGGATAGACAAAGAGAGGATACGGGCATTGATTATTACTTGTTTAAAACACAAGTAAGATAACATTTAGTCACTGCTCAAACATTATGTGACTTTTTCTGCCCCGTTTTTTACATTCTTTGATGTTAAAATCATCCTGCTGTGACCTTTTCAGTATTCTGTAATTTGATTTGCTTGCTCTACCTCCCCTCTGTGTTTACTACCAAAGATTCTGTGATGGGAACAGACAACAGGTCAAACTGGATATTGAAAAGGTCAAAGTGATCATATTTACTCTATCATGTTTCCAGGACAAAAAAATATTTATCTTTTGATATGTGCTTTAGATAATTAAAGGGCACCATCATAAAGTGAGCAAAAATATATTCATTTTATGAGCAACAGAAAAAGTAAAAAAAAAAATCAATAAGGGCTTACAATTAATAGTAATCATTGTATTATTATCACTTTTGATATTTAAATAATGGCATTTTGTCAATATATTAGAGCCATTTTGAAACATAAGAACACAAGACAAAATAGCTGCCCTAATTTTATAACCGACAATGCTTGCCATAATGCACATTTTCTGGATTTACTACACTCTAAATTATTTCTCTCTCTAACTCAAGTTGAAATGAAATGAGTGGACAATACATGGCAGAGTAGTGAAAAAAAGCTTATGTTTTGCAGTGGGAAATCATGGTGTAGTTAATCCCCTTTATAAGTAGCCAAGTTTCCATAGTGTTAATCTATAGGTTTTTTTTTTTTCTGTATTTTTGCTTGTTAATTGGAAGTAACATTAATTCTATGAGTGTTTTCAAGGGATAGGTTTAGTTTGCATAATTTCATGTTCGTTCAAAGCATAGAAATTTAGTGTGGGTTATCATGTCAAGCATGTTACAGAGGCAAAGCACTCATACTCTTAAAAAACAAAACAAAACAAACAAAAAAACAAAACAAGCCTCTTTTCTCTTTTCTCCTGTCTATTATATCCTCATAACAATTTCACTGCCTTGCAAATTGGTGGCAGCAGACAAGATAGTTTTGATCTTCCAGTGGAGAGACAAAATCAGATAACAAACCGATCTAAGTAACACCTTTCCCAATAGATGACAATTATATCCCATCAGGGCATTGGTGTTTTAAGGGGATTGTATTTTTTTCTCAGAATCTGAAGAAACAGAAACAGCATAAACAAGGGGAAAATAAATAGTACATAAGAATTTTCTAATTTGAATGGAAGGAGGAATTCATTACAAGAATTGAGGAGAACCATGGAGCAGGTGTTGTGAATGTCTGAAGTCACCATTTCCTATGCAGAGTACCTGGTTCGAGTTCTGTCTGCCTCACCCTTCTGATCCACCTTCTTGCTAAGGCGTTTGTGAGGCAGAAGATGGTGGCTCAAGTACTTGAATCTCTTCCATCCACCTGGAAGACCTTGAGGAAGTTTCTGATTCCTAGCAATGATCAGGCTCAATTCCAGATGTTGAAGAAATTTTGGAAACTGGACAGTGAATACAAGTAGTTGTTGGAGATTATCATTCAAATTGGATTTTTCTAAAAGAATGTTGTCAGGAAAGCTAGCATATTTAATTACCTGGATAGGATTTACTTAAGTCAGACTCATATGATAAATATCAAATTAGTAATATCACGCGAAAACAATAAAATGAGCTCTACTTAGAAAACAAATCTTTAGGAAAAGAGGACTTTAGTAGGAATGCTGACCATTTTTAGAATGAATCTATTTCTTTTTACTAAATCTTAAAGAAGGTGGTTCTCCTTGGACAGCAGCAGAGCTGCTGATGTCAGTAATACAGCAATGTGAGGTTGCTGGGAGCATCTAGTTTTCATTGTACATGGTGAGGGATAGACCAGAAGGGTAACTGAGTTACTAGTGCATCATCACACAGCAAAACTAAACACAATCATCAGAATGCAAGAGGAATGTTTCAGATAAAAACAATTAGCAAGATGTAGTAATAGATGGAGAACCAACTACTGTGGGTTGAAAAAAGACAATTAGAAAGTGACAAAGGTAAAATACAAGATAAAGGCACTTTTTTTTTGTCAAACCATGCCTCAGTCCTACAACAAAATATAAGACAGCTATAATATATTTCAGCAAATGCATGCGGAGTTTGGACAGTCAGATTAATTGTATATGTCACTACGTGACATGATTCGAAAGAGTATTAAAGCAAAGAGAAAATAATTTTGCACAACAGGATCAAAGTCAAATGTGTCTTTGTTTCTGATTTGAAAGAAAGCTGCCAAATGCTTCTCCCAGTAAAGTTGCTTATAATTAATAAGTGATTAGATATTGTTAAGAAATGGTCATTTTTCCTAAAGGTCAAGGTGCTGATACACACACTTCACACTGCAGTATCTGGATTTGATTCCTGACTCTGTCTCTTTCTTGATTTCAGTTTCCTGGTAACATAGACTCTGGGAGACAATGAAGACAGTGCAAGTGCCTGAATTTGTAACATATAGGCGAACAGTTTGAATAGAGTTGGCTCTTGGCTATAGCCTCCTAAGTCATTGTGGACATTTGTGGGGGGGATCCTGAGTATAAAAAAATCATTCTCACTCTGTGTGTGTATCTCAAGCATGCACATTTTAAAATGTTTTAAAATAATTAAATATCATCATTAAATACATAATTTTATAATAAAATGATCCTCAAATAGAGAAACATATCACTAATTGCAGTTACTTTATTTTGCATAGTGAACTTTTAACTGTTAGAGCAAATAGTTGTACAATGTAGGATAAATTTTGTTCTTAGTGCTCCTACATTTTTTAACAGAGCACAGTTTGAAGCCTTTTGTAGACATTTAAAAAGGGCAAGATTTAGCTTAGTGAATTAAGAAGCTGATGCAGAAATCATTGTGTCACATCGAGGGGCCTGTGTTAGCTTCCTCGATTTGGCTTGCTACTACTGCAGATACTGGGATTACACAGTGATGGTTCAAGCAATTGGGTAGCTGAAACTGGTTATTCAATCCTGGCTCCTGGTTATGGTCCTTCCTATCCCATAAACCCAGTCCCCAGTATTAGGGGCATTTAGGGAGTGTACATACAGATGTGAGAATTATTTTTATTTATGAAAGGCAATGAAAAAACAAATGCTGATATTATATCTAACTCATTCTTAATGTTTCAACAAAATCAATAACAAAGCAAATGTAATGAGTTTAGTAGCATTTACATTTTCAAAAATATTTCTTTCTTTTCATTGGAAAGGCAGATCTATAGCTAGGAGAGACAGAGATCTTCCATCTACTGCTACACTCCACAAATGGCTGTAATGGCTGGAGTTGAGTCCAGCTGAAGCCAGGACACTCTCCAGGGGTCTCCCTTAAATGGCAGGGTCCCAAGGCTTTGAGCCTTACTCATCTGCAGTATTTGGCAATGTGGAAAATTACACAAGTCTCACATACTCAGTTTACTCTCATGATTCACAATCTAATCTATTCTAAATCATTGACATTTTATTTATCCTAATTGCTTTGGGTTGCTTTGAATCTGATATTTCTTTCCTTTTACTTTAAAAAGCGATTTAGCTACAGAGACAAATACTTGTACAAAGTGATACATTTGGATAGGCGATACTGCCCCTAGGCAGTCGAGATCTATCCTGCAGAAGGAGTCATTTGGTGGACAAACGGGCAGACAGGATTAAATGGTGCTGGGGTGGCATGTCCTCCAGCTTTGCTCTGGGCTAGCCACCTGCCTAGCCCATATCACTTATCAAAATGTATTAACCTGTATCCTTACAATAAAGTAGCAATTCTGATTCTCTACTGACTAAAAACAAGAAAAAAAACAAGAAAACAACGTAAAGCAATGGGAAATACACACAAAAATATGATCAACATGAGCAAATGGCAATACGTGGCGGTCCTTCCTTGGGCATTCTTGTTTTGTTCTTCAGTGTGAACATCTTCTGCAAAGGTGAGGCTGTGGTGTCCATGAAATTAACACCACGAAAATGCAGAAACTTGTTTTTGTTAAGATTTTAACTGCTTCTGAGGACGTGGTTGTCCAGCAATCCCTCTGAGTACAGGTTGATGGATTTTAACTTGTTTTGTTGGAAGTCTCTACTGCTACTTCTCCCCCGGGTGAGGAAGCTCATGTCTTAACGTGAAGAATTTGTATGTGCAGTAAGTGCATATGAACCAAAAAAATACCCTGTCTTTCTGTTGCCTGAGGCCTTTTGTTTTTCCATAGCTGAATTCTTACAGTACACCTGGACCTCGTTTGACCTGTGATAGACAAGAGGATTGTTTACTTACTTCTGTATTCTGTAAGCTGAGTTGCAATACCTATGGAGGAATCCGAGGTGTCAGTTTTAAAATAACATTTCTGCAAAATAAACCTATAGTTCTTCAAAACAAAATAAAGAAATATCAGATATTCATGCATCTAAATCTGGTATTTGTTATAATGAAAGCAATGACATTTGCACATCTATTTTACCAATATTGGAAAAGGGAGGCAGTTTTAAAATCATTTAGAAATACCAATGTGTACATGTGGAGATATATCCCATACAGGGTCATGGAAAAAAAAAAAAGCTTAGTATTCTTTCAAAATATCTCTATCTATCCACAGACAGATTATCCATTGAGACATTATATATAATATGCATATTATGTATATATATATACATATAGTATTAGTTATACTTACAGTTAATGTGCTGTCAGAAAGAGACAGACAGAGCTGATTTACTCCTTAGTGCCCGTGATGATCATGGCTGAACTGAGGCTGGAACCAGGAGCAGAGAACACAATCTTTGTTTCTTCCATTTGGTGGCAGGAGCTGAATTAGTTGAGCCATTTCCTTGCCTCTGAGGGTCTACACTGGCAGGAAGTTGGTAACAGGGGCAGAAATTTAGAATTCAATACTGGCATTCCAACGTGAGCTTCAGGCATGTGAACTGAGTGACTAAATGCCCCCTTTATGATCTTAAAGAAATGTCAAAGTGGTTACGAATGTGAAAGAAGATTAAAAAAAATAGGAAAATCCCTTTGAAGATCAGTGAGTGGGAGTGTTACCAATCAGATATCAGGTCCACAACGCTGGATACTGGTCTCTCTGAAATGCATTGATCTGTTCTTAATGAAAATGAAGAGTGATATCAGAAGCAGATTTATGCATGGAGAATAATTGCTATATAACAGAATTGGCAAGCATGGTTAGAAAGGGAAAGGGAAATATATATATATATATTTATATAATTTTACAAAATGAAGAATATATGCATACCTTCATTTTGTAAAATTATACATATATATTCATGTAAAAATGATACAAATCCCATACTCCACAAAACATGAGGGTAAACATATTCAGTGCAGATTTGTGGAGTTAAATATTGAAACAAAACCTGAAAGAAACATTCTGATTAATATCTTTTGCGAATTTAAAAACGTTTTATGAACAGCAAACAAATACTTCCAACTTCAGAAAATTATCAGTTTTCTTAAACAAAAATAATAATAAAGAATGTGAAACAAAATGAAAAATTGTTATCTGAGGTTCACCATTATAACTGAACTTAAAAATACAATGTCTAGGTGTTACAACAGATAACTGAAAGGCGATTAATAATCAAGAAGAAAAAAGAGATGAAATATTTCACTCATATATAGAAAGAATTTGACTAAAACAGAAGTTTAAAGAAAAAATGTTCAAAATTCAAGAATCATGAGAATCTAAAATACACTGCAAAGAAAATGATCCTTAAATATGCGATTTATAATTAATAATATGAAATAATGAAACTGCCTGAATTGAAAAAGAAAAAAAAAACCTACAGCATAAACTAAAAAACAATGTTATTATTTGCAAAGGAACCAAAAATTAAAAGATAAAAACTTAATGGCAAAAAACAGGAAAGAGACAAATTGTGCATTAAGTCATATAAGTAAGTATAGCCATCCATAAATTATGTTAACAATCATACACGCCTGTTAAGAATAACAATAAACAAAAATATTTTCAAAGCAAGGTAAAAGCGATTTCAAGAATAATATCAATGGCATACATCAACAAAATACAATAGCCACAATAATACCTGAAGCAATTTAGAGACACGTGCCCTGAACATACACAGCATAGAAGCAAATACAAGCAGGAGGTAGCAAATAGTCTTTTACTAGATAGGAAGACAGGGCTTTCTATTTCAATCAGATCTTGAAAGGCAGAATTTACAGAGAGAAGAGACAAAGAAAGATCTCTAGCCCGGTGATTCACTCCCCAAGTGTCCTCAACAGCTGGAGCTGAGCCCAAAGGAAGTCAGGAGCCAGGAGCTTCTTTCAGGTCTCCTATGCAGGTGCAGAGTCAAAGGGTTGGGGCTGTTCTCCACTGCTTTCCCAGGCCTCAGGAAGAGAGCTGGTTGGGAAGTAGAGCAGCTGGGATACAAACTGGTGTCCATATGGTATCCTTTTGTGTGCAAGGCACTGGGGAATTATCCACCGAGTAACCATGCAGGGCTCCCCACCCAGGCTACTAATGAAGCAAATGATATCCTTTCAAATTGTTTCTTGTAATCAAATAATATCTTACAGTCATTGTTACTGCAGGAGTTATGCTTACACTAACACTGTATGCACTGTGCTTTTTCATCAGTACTTCACATTGGAAAAGAATAGAAAAATGCAGCTGTTATATTGGGATTGTCTTTTAATAAGTAGAAGCAAAAGGTTTTCTCCATTTTGTATGCAAGATAAAAGTGATTTATGTAAGAATGAAAGGGCTCATCTTTTATTCCCCAAACAATGCTATTCCAGCAAATTGTCAATTGAAATTGGATAGCAATACAACACATCACACACAGCTGAGAAAATAATGTGTTCAGTTTAAAATTTGGAAAGCTAACAATTTGATTATTTCAATGGTTTTAATCAAGACCTAAATGAGTGCCTCTTTTGCATGTTTGACATACATTTTTATTATAATTTAGTAGCTGAAATGATAATCTATTTAATTTAGATACTAAAAACAATGTTTGCTGATTTATATTGACTTTTATTGATTGATACTAAGAATTTCAAAATCATATGTATTAAACATGTAGAAGATAAATTTGCAATGGGAAATTATATGTAATTATTTTTATCATACTCTAAAATTTCGTGAAAACAAATACTAATTTTTAGTAGGAAAAGCCAGTATCTTGGATTTTAAGGAACATCAATGTTATTTTTCTGTGTCACTGTAACATAAAATTAATGTTCAGATAAAAAAAGTTGGGCCCACCACATAGCCTAGTGGCTGAGGTGAGGCAAGCCATGCTAGCCTGGGGTCAGTGGATTTTGGGTTCATGAGTCCCAGGGGCTGAAGAATTAACAGGGTGTGGGTCATTTGACCCAGGTCCCTTGGCGCATATGAGTAGTGTTTGCAGGTTTGTGAGCCCCTAGGGTGTGGGATCCAGGGACTCTGGGGGCTTGGGTCAACTGCCCAGGTTTCTTGGTTAGCCTGCGAGGTGAGTGCCAGGTGTGAGTCCAAGGGGTGGGGGATCCAGCAGGGTTCAGGTGGCCTGGCCTGAAACTCTTGGTCCACCAGAGCAGTGGGTGCTGGTTTCCTGAGCCCCGGGGCTGGGGATCCAGCAGGCCTTGGGTTGCCTGGTCCAGGTCCTGAATTGCACATACGAGGTGGATGCTGAGGTGGTGCTCCATTTGCCTCAAATATCACCTGCCTCTCTGTGTTTTAATTCTGCTTCTAGTCTTCATAATCAGAAAGTAATGGGTGACTTTATTCCATTTTTACAATTCATTCAAGTGAAATGACTTGTAAAATTGTCAGTGACTCAGAGAACTTTGCCAAGTTACTTTAAATATTCTTGAATCTTGTATTGAAATGTGTATGATTCTATTTTAGCTTGTTGAAAGACTAATAATGACATTTGAGAACAAGGTACCTGGCTTATTATGGCATATGACTATATGCAGTTTTCACAGTGAGACTATTCTATTTTATTTTAAAATGCTATTGCAACTAATCAGTACTATAATCGGTGTATGAACATATTTTATTTTAATATTTACTTTTCTCTATTAGTCGAATTTCATGCCATGTTGGAAGTCACAATTGAAGACTATATCAAGCTGAAAAAAAAAGAAAAAAACAACAGAATTCATTTTATTAACAAGAAATCTTACTGTTCCAAAGGGACACAAAATTTACTTGAGTATAAAATTTGGAATAAAAATCACTGCATTGGAGTCTTTTAACTGCAAGTTGTGACAGTTTTAGAAATTCCATGATTGTGACCGTATTGTGTGGTATAAAAAGGAAGCAAGTGTAGGTGCATTGTTTACTTAAATTAATCGCTGGGAATCAGCAGTGTGACACAGTGGGTTAAGCATCAGCAAGCAATGCTGGCATCCCTTAGAAACGTGCTTGTTGGAACTCCAGCTGCTCTGCTTATGGTACAGCAACTGCTAATCTGCCTGGGTAACCAGAGAAAGAGGGGTACCTGCTACTTACGTGAAATTTCTTTTTTCTCGCTTCCGACTACCCTTGCCCTAGCCAGTACAGGTATTTGGGAAGTGAATCAGTGGTTTTAAGATAGCTCTCTGGGGCAGAAGTTGTGTAGTGGGTACAGTCAATGCTTGCAACAGCAGCACCACATATGGGCAATGAGTCATGTCCCAGGCTCTCCACTTCCAATGCAGTTCCCTGTGCTTGGCCCCTCTACAACCATGTGAAAACGCAGCTGGAACTCCTTCCTCCTGCCTTAACCTGGCCCACCCAAATATCTTCATTGTTTCTATAATCTATTTTATTCTTTGATTGTTTTCCCCTCATGTCCTCAAGTTTTTTTTTTCAACTCAGCTTGATGTCTTAAAGCTGTTTTTTATTGTTCTAAACAGTATCAATTGCTATGCTATAAGGAAACCATGAGATCTTTTATAAGTCTTGATATTTATCTTCTTCTATCATCCCAACACTATCATTTGATAACTATTATTTTCATCCATATTCAATACCATGATAAGCAGAAATCTGTGTATTACCATGATATGTGTCTGCTGTATTATACTCTGTATCTTCTCTCCTGGAGTGTGTATTTGGAGGCACATA
Source organism: Ochotona curzoniae (assembly GCF_017591425.1). Lineage (NCBI taxonomy): Eukaryota > Metazoa > Chordata > Mammalia > Lagomorpha > Ochotonidae > Ochotona > Ochotona curzoniae. The sequence continues at coordinate 3,939,239 of NW_024466218.1, forward strand.
CAACATACTCTTATGAAAGGTGACTTGCTGTCCCTCCCTTTTCAAAGCACCTTATTTAAGATCATATAAGCAGACTTCCGAGGGAAACTGATACTTGCTTTAAAGAAGCAAATGTTCACATGACTGCTTGTGGAGAGGACCACATGGTAGGGAATTGTAAATCACCATAAGAAGCTGACAACAGCCATTAAGAAGCCAGAGTGCTCAATCATGCAGACACAGGAAACTGAAGCATGCCAAGGCAACATACATTTTGAAAAGAACCCCCAGTTCCAGACAGAGACACAGCCCAACTAACAAACTGCTTGTTGTCTTGTGAGACCTTGAGCAGAGATCCCAGCTCCATCTTGCCCAGACACCTGTTCCGTTAACTCAGGTCATAACTAATATATCTGCTTTCCAGCTTCTGAGTTTCGTGATAGTTTGTTAACACAACAAGAGAAACCCAATATTTAGTACCATGACTGATAATTAAAGCTACAGTTAAACTTGGCATGATGCTAAATTCACAGTCTGTTTCATGCATAATATCCTGAAATGAGTGATTAATTTTCTTTACTACTGTGCATAGATATCAATGTACCTAGGATTAATTGTCACAACTTTCTTGGCAAGACTCATCATCTTTTTTTCTCAGATTCTTCAGATGTCTCCACCTTGAGGATGCCCTCCCAGAGTGCTTCTTCCTGCTCCAGTGGAGGTGGCTTCTCTCTGTGCTGATGAACTAACATCCCTCCAGCATCTCTTTTCGAGTCCACCTGGAATGACCTTCTGCTCTTCGCTGTGGTGGTTTGTGCCACTCCCTGTATTTCACATCCCCTGTATCTTTCTATCCCAGCTTGCTTTTACTTTTGCTGAAGAAGAACCTCTAGTTACCTTCCAAGAAAACATACCAAGGAGATAACTTCTGTAAAATTGCTCCCAGTCGTCAGCTGTATCTTGGTGACATCCAACCTGAGTCACTGTGGTGAGCTTTTTCATAGATTAACAGGGGCTCTTCCTTCTTGTAGAGGTTAGGCCAACGTATCCATCTGAAATAAAGGAGATGTACAGTGAGAAAGTCCCTGTCTAAAGCCATCAGGTTCTAATTTCCTGTTTTTAATTATCCCAGAAACTTTTAAGACTTGGATCTCAAAGCGAGTGATCCAAGAGGTTTCTGGAACATTGTACGTCACATGTTCAAGACTTGTTTCCTTAGTCAGCATTTATGAAAGTTGTTTTCTACCTTGCAAGCATTATTACCGCCTCGTTGGTCTTTTTTTTTGCATTAAGTATTTCTAATTTTTTACTTGGTGCAATTGTACTTTCCATGTGCACTTAGGGAGTGGCAAGGTTTCCATGATTTTCACTTACTATTATCAAGCAGAAGGTCTGAATTATCTTACAAGACTTGTAATATTTCTTTGCCAATGACTAGGCACTAGGAAAGACACAAGCTTATTCATATCACTATTTGTGAGCTTAAAGGTGGTGAAAGACAGATTGTATACATGTTATGTATGTAGGAAATTCCTAATTGTTTTGTTTGCAGATTGAAGCAAGATTCTTTAACTGCACATGTGACCTAATTATTGAAGTATATGCTGTGTTTCTTGTATCTAGAGATACAGTTATAATAAGTTTTGCAAACCATGCACTTAATGGGAAGAAATAGCAGCATGTCTTATTTTGTTCTACTGATGCAGTAATGGTAGGAACATCTTTGATCTAATACATTATTTTAATGGAATTGCAGTTGCTTTCTGCCTTGAGGTTTCAAAAATCTGTTTGAATTCACAATAATTTTCTAGTTGATGATGTCAGCTAGCTTTTATTGCACTATTCAGAATAAAATATTGCTGCAAGGGCTGCTCTGTTAATGCAAAATGCATCACCTAAAGCTTGGGTAATTTGGGCTTAGAAGTTCTTTCCCATCTTTAGAGTCTCATGTTGCTTTCAATGCAGTAACACATTACATTGGTATGTTCTTAAGCACCTGGTTTAATTGAAACCCATGGCAATGATAGCAAAATAACTACCCTCAATAATAAATTAGACACGACCATAGTGTAAAAGAAGGTGTCACAGACATCCTTCTTTGAAATCAGGGATGGTTACAAATTCACAGTAGAGCAACGATTGGAATATAGTTTCAATATTAAGCTGCACATTCATTCTGTGGCAGGGTGATGCTTTAATTTCAAATTAAAATTGCTATGTTTTAATTAAGCGTCAAAGACGATCTGGGAGAGACTGAAAGTTTTTATTCTTTATACGCAACATCTATCCTAATTAAAATCAAGACATTTTTAAGTGTAAGAATTTGTGGCAATTGCACATAGATAATCCAAAGCAGAAGAGCGTATTGGATCTCTTAATGACCAGTCCTGTAGTAGAAACAAGCTACTAAAAGCAAATCACTCAAGACACTTAGTAACAATCCAGACACTCTAAGTCTTTCATGGAAAGAACCTCTCCTGGCAGATTTCCTGGGTAACTGAATTTATGTTGAATAATTTCCAAAATATGTCATCACCCAGAATAATTGGTGTTGCATAACCTTCAAATTTTTCATCAAGCTCTAATTGGGCTCTAGTCCCAAATAAATGGCACGATAATTTAGCTGAAGTGCAGACACCATGTATTTTTTTTCTTCCTTCCACTAAATTGGGATGCTTGCTTAAGGTTTGAAATTACCGTAACAGAATTATTCCCTGAGTTAGTGTGTATATATTTGCTTGATGTTTTGGGATTGTCTCGATTATTTGTTTTGGTTTGTATTGTTTTGATTTCTATTTATAAGGAGGGAAGAAACAAAGCCTGTTAGGAATAGAAAAGAAACCCAGGATTTCAGAGTAGCATCACTGAACACGAATCAGTATTGATCGGCAAAACTAATATTTGAAAATCAATCAATGAAAAACAGACATATCACTATTTAAAAAAAAATGAGGGGTCTTATTACAATTGAACTTCTAATAAGAAACTATTATTTTATATATCACACCTGAAGCTTTTGATATTACATAATACTACATCATAAAAACTGTTGTACTTTTTTGTGTACTTGTTTTTGAGACAAAGCCTTACACTGGTCAAGGCTGTCAAATACATTTTCATACAATGAATGCAAGGAAAACTTATAGAAGTTAGCACAAAATCAATGTAAAATATTAAGCAGTTCACAAGAAATTCAGGGATGAGTTATACACAGTGTTATTATAATTTTATATTCAAATATAAGCTATCTAAGTGTCACTGGTTTAAATTTTATGGATTATTACTAGAACTAGGAATAAATGCCAAGAGAAACTTAGTGGAATTTTCTTTCCAAGTGTTTGTGATGAAAAACTGAACCAGCAATATCTAAACTTCAGTCTGATATTCAAATGTTTATTTTATTAAGTGTGTAATAGAAACAAAAAATGCTACTTCTTTGAAATTTAGATATGAATTCTAATTTTAATTAAAAAACTAAAATGTCAGTCAGCACATGGGTGAAGCATTATCATCACTGCAGTATTTCTGCCCAAAATGTAATCTAATCTAGTAATCATGAGATCGCAGGTAAACTATAATTGTTGGGTATCAGTAAACAGAATGATCAATCAGATAAAGAAAAATGTTGGATCTTGTAATTCAAACCTTTCAAAAAAAATAAAGAAAGGTTGATAAGATGTGCTAGTTCAAATAATTCTGAAAATACTCAAAAACCAATCAAATGTGCTCCGATGGTCTTTCATAAGATTCTGGACTTGTTCAAACAGCCAAATGTGACATTCTGAACAAAATGAAGTTAGAATATGAATTGTGTTGCAATCATTGCAAAAACATGGAAGCAATCTAAATGCTCATCAAATAAAGGACTAAATAAAGAAGCTGTGGTCCATTTACTTTATGGAATACTACTCAGCTATTAAAAAAAATATGAAATATGATTGTTTGTAGCCAAATGGGCTGAATTGGAGACCATTATGCTAAGGAAAATGAGCCAATCCTAAAAGGTTAATTATCATAGGTTTGACCTAACATAAGATGATATGATGTCAGATATAAGGATGTTACCTGTGAATTCTAAAACATAAAATATGAATTGCAAAAGTAATGACATTATATCAATGTTAAATGATTTGTTTACCTATGCTATATTTTTACAAGATAATTATCGCATTCTTAGGTATCACACATTGGAGACATTTTAAGGATAGTCTTTGCAACTATGTTTAGAGGACTAATCAACTAGTTCACATTTATCATGTGCATATAATATGTATATTGTTGAGAAATATGAAATATATGGATACCAAATGTAACCAACCAGTAGATCTGAGCAAATGGTGTAATGTGGGTTCCTTGGATAACTTCTTCATTATTTTTTGTAAATTTAAAATGATTTAAAAAAAAATCAATAGCTCAAAATATCAACCAAACTAGTCAAGACAAATGATAAGAGACAAAAAATATTTGCAATATTTTGCCCACTTGAGTGTAAACAAATTTTTAAAACTTTGGTAAAACTATTTTTTTGGAGAACATCTTTAATATACCTAATGTTTGCATGACTGTTATTTAAAGAAAACAATATTAATAGAAGAGATTAAGAAAGAACTGGCCCTAACCATGAGGCCAAGACAGGACATCCATTGTGCTATGACAAGTTTGAATTTAGATTCTTTATAATAAAGTATCCATTTAGATAATGTTTATGAGGTCAACACTGGTATTGTTCGTCTAGGTGCTTCATAGGCATAATGTACTGATATTTTAGTGAATGCAATATTCTTATGTCATAATAAGTGATTAATTTGGGTATAGTAAGCGATTAGCAATAGCAAGTAAAATCATTAGTGGATATTTTAGTAAAATTTATTCATCATGAAAATACTTACAGATGCCTTTCTCTGGGAAATATCTTACTTCTCCTTCACTTATAGATGAAAGCTTTACCAGATATAGTATTTTTTTTTTCTTTTAAAGACTCTGAATATCTTATTTCATTTTCTCCTGGCCATATGGCTTTTGCTGAGAGCTCTATTGGTCTAATTGCTTTTCCTTTCTATGCAACTTGATACTTTCTTCTTTCTGCCTCCAAGATTTTCTCTTTATCCTTAACTTTTGACAAATAGATTATAATATGTCTTGGGGAAGGTGCTTTTTTTGTTGTTGTTGTTGCTGTTGTTGATTTTAAGCCTGTTGTCATTAGAGCTTCCTATATTTAAATATCAAAGTTGCCTTCAAGACTTTTTAAACATTTAGTTATTTTCATTGGAAAGGTAGAATTACAGAGAGAAAGAGACACAGAAAGGAAGATCTTCTGTCCACTGATTTACTCCTCAAGTGGCCACAACGGCTGCAGCTGAGCCCATCTGATGCTAGGAGCATTTGGTCCCCAGCATAGGTGCAGATCTTAAGGTCTTGGGTAATCCTTTACTGCTTTCCCAGGGTACAAACAGTGAGCTGGATGGGATGTGGGGCAGTCAGGACACGAACGAGCACTCATATGAGGTCCTGGTGCATTCAAGACAAGGATTTAGCCACTGAGCCAGTATGCCTTGCCTGGGGCAATTTCCCTATTTAACATGGTACATTTTCAATACTATTTTCCTTGCTTCTCCTTCAGGAATCCTAGTAACACATATCTGGTCACTGTATGGTATCCCAAATCTTGCATAGGCCCGTTCTTTCTTTCTTTCTTTCTTTCTTTCTTTCTTTCTTTCTTTCTTTCTTTCTTTCTTTCTTTCTTTCTTTCTTTCTTTCTTTCTTTCTTCCTTCCTTCCTTCCTTCCTTCCTTCCTTCCTTCCTTCCTTCCTTCCTTCCTTTCTTTCTTTCTTAGATTTATTTATTTTTATTGCAAAGTCAAATATACAGAGAGGAGGTGAGATGGAGTGGAAGATCTTCCACTCCACAAAGTGACCTCAATGGCCAGAGTAAAGCTGACCTGAAGCTAGGAGCCAGGAGCCTCTTCCAGGTCTCCCATGTGGGTGCAGGGTACCAAGGCTTTGGGCCATTCTCTACTGCTTTCCTAGACCACAAGCATGGAGCTGGATGGGAAGCTGGGATTAGAACCGGTGCTCATATGGAATCCTGGTACATTCAAGGCAAGGACTTTAGCAGCTAGGCCACTGTGACAGACCCAGCTTTCTTTATTTTGTTTTCTTTTCTTTTTATTTTTGCCTGACTGCTTGACTGCAAAAGATTAACCCTCTAGTTCGGAAATCCTTTCTTCACTTGTCCTATTTGTTTCTTGAACCTCTCAATTGTACTTTTTATTTCCACCATTGAGGCTTTTGTTTCCAAAATTTCTGCGTTTTCCAATTTCCTTCTGACTTCTATTTCTGACTCTTCATGGATTTCCTTCAGTCTAGAAGTTCCTAATGGAGAACTATTTAGTTCTTTTGGAAGTTGCATGCGAACATAACTCTTCCTGTCTTTTTATGTGTGTGTGTGTGTGTGTTTGTCCATTTGTTGATATCTGTATTATTTGGAGTAGCCCCTATTTTCCATGGAAATATCTTAATACATTTTCTTCTTCTCTGTGTTTTAAAAGTTTATTTATTTGGAAGCCAGAGCTATGAAGTGAGAAGAAAGATCTTTCATCTGCTGATTCACTCCCCAGAAGACCTCAAAGACTGGCTCTTGGCTCCTCGATATTGGTTTTGGATTAGCTCAGTTCTGGTCTTATGGCTATTCCTGGGAACAAACCATCAGAAGAATGATCTATCTCTCTCTGTTCTCTGCCTTCTCTTCTTTCATGTAATTCTGCATTTCAGATAAAATTAAGTAATAAGGAATACATTGTGCTATAAAAAACACCAACAGATCTCATTTTTTACAGAACACTGGGCCCTAAAAACATAAAGGAGTAATTTTATCTTTGATGTGAAATTAGTTCTCAATACAAACTAAATACTTAGAATTATTGTTTTCCAATAAAAAATTGCAATAAATTACCTGAGTCAAATGTTGCCAGGCTACAAAATTGTAAATAACAAATCTACAATAACAGGGAAACATGTTAACACATTAACAGTAGAGCAAAAATGTCAGATTTTGCAGTTTAAAATTGCATAAAGCAAAAGCATACATTTACTAATTTGGGAATATGTGATAATTAGTATGTATTTGTTCCTTTTATTTTCTATTTGTTAAATTTTTTTTGTTTATTCTAAAATCAACATGTCATTTCCCTTCTCCAAAGTTTCTCTCCTCCCTCCCATAAATGTTGCTATTCAATAGCCAAGGAATTTTGTGTGTCAATTATAAACTCATATATTAAAAATTAAATTGGAAAGAGAAAATAGAAAGTACCATAAGCAAATGTACCTATGTCGATACACACATTTATTAATATCCTATACACATGTGTGTAGGCATGACACTTAACCTCTATTTACATACTAAACGTAGTTAAATTTAGTGCATCTGATAAATCTTTAAAGATTTGGGTATTATACATTCATCCTTTTTGCTATATCTACTTAAAATTGGTTTGATGACAATAATTTATTGTGCAAATCCTTTATGACATTTGTGATTTCCAGAAAAATCTAATAGTTGGTGGCTTCCCTTTTCAATCTATAAAGAATTACTTTGTCCAACCACAATTTTATTACATGAATCAAATATATCAATTCTTCTGTGGTTTATGCTTTGGTGTCATACTTAAAATCCCTCCTAGCCCAAGGTCACACGAATCTCCTTTGTGTGTTTTCACGTGTATATTTAGGTCTATGACCCACCTGAATTTTTTGTTTGTCTTTCTTTTGTTAATAAAATGAAGTATGAGTTTATGTGGTTTATATACAAAGATTAATTAAAAGAGGCAATGATGATATAATGTTTATCTTTAATTACACTGAACCTTGATTGTTCAAAGTTTATAAATGTGTTATTAAGGCATAATTATTTGGTCATCTAAATGAGATCATTTACTGAGTGTAAAATGTAAAGCAGATGCATAATATCACATGAGGTTGGAATTCGGTCATTATTTTCTCATCCTCTACTATTTTTTTTGTGTGTGTGTGTGCAGATACACTTGTTAATGGTAAAAGTTCCATTTTAGTGGGGTTAAGTTACCTGTTCTTGACAGCTATGACACTAAATGTCATGTTTCCATTTTGTCCCAGAGTTTGTATATAGATTTTAGGCATTTGAATTCTACCATTTTTCACAATTTGCAAATACCTGAATCATAGGTGGATTTCAACAGAATAACATTTAAGATTGCTGTAATGCGCCACCTCACACATTAATAAAGGTCAAGCCAGCTGGTTTTACTTCACAGAAATATATATACTTTGTAGTCAACTCATTATATTAAGACTCTCTCATTTAGGATTCTCACAGTAGCTTGACTCTGTTCAAGGCTGTTACTCCTTGCTATTTCACCAGGTTTAATTATTCCTCCCCCTGCATGTATTTAATGGAAATGCTTCAAGGATACAGCGATGGCAACACAGCATTGCCCTCCTCCTAATGGGTCTTGGGAAGCATATTGTTAGACCACCAAACAAAATAGGAAGGTGGATTTAATTTGCATCAAATAAATATATTAGTGCTAAGTGAATCAAAGATGTAAATGCATTGTTAACATCCATCTAGGAATGCTTAAGAATTGTTTTCCTTCTAAGTACAGAAATGAATGCAGCATTCTCTTCTCCAGCAGGGCATGTGTCCTGTCAAAACATTGTTGCTTTGTATACAAGGTCAGAATGTAAAACACCTGTCAAGGCCATTGCCTCTTGCCCCTCTGTGTAGTGTATCAAGTTGTAAACATGATGTCTCCTGTTTCATGTTGCCGAGAAGAAAAATAATAGGTATCCTTGGTTCCAGTGATTTAATCAACAGAACAAAGCCAAGGAAAATACTGCTTTGGAATGAAATCATCTTTAAAGATGAAATATATGAATTTCCCTTGTAAACTTGAATGGGATTCCTTGGCTGTCATATTAGATTGAAATAAAAAATATTGTCATGTGTTGGTTATTTACTACTTTCAGACTTTCTAATGGCTTCTTGCAGCTATCAGATGCATATGCAAAAAGATTTAATAATTTTCCCCAAAATAGCTGTCTTCATTGGAATTATCAATTTGAGAAATATGAACAATCATGCAAATATTAACAATACTTTAGCCTTTACCTAGCTTATATGATCAATCTAATCTGGTTTTCATTGGTATTTTCAGCAGTGGCTTTTCAGACTTAATATTAATGGTTATTAATCTTTCAAAGTCAGTAACAGCAATGAGAAATTCATTTCATTAATGCAATTTTCTACAATGATACAAAGTCATAATAATGGAATAGTAATGGATTCTGGAAAGTACATTTCAGAAAAATCATTTGATTAACAGGGAGAGTATTCACATGTGTGTTTACTTAGTCCATATCAGCCAATAATGAAATATTTATAGCCATGAAATTTGGGAAATAAAATTAGGCATCATAACGATGTTTAGAAATCGTGAAACCTGTGAGTGGAAAATGATCAAGGAGATGAGAACATCCTAATTGTTGAAGGAAAAAGGGAGTGAAAGAGAACCTATATAATCTGGATTGGAAATTAGCAGATTTCCATCAAAGAAATTTCTATCTCAATAAAATCTCTAAATTTTTTTAAACATTGATTTATTTGGAGAGAAAGAGAGAGAGAGATTAACTAGAATTACAGTACCACCAGTAGAATATATATACACGTATATATATATACACATTCATATATATATATAGAGAGAGAGAGAGAAAGAGAGCGAGACAGAGAGAGAGGAGGAGACACAGAAGAAGATCTTCCTGCAATGATTCACTCCCCAAGTGGCCACAACAGCCGGAGCTGAGCCATTCTAAAGCTAGGAGCTGGAGCCTTTTCTGGGTTTCCCAAGTGGGTGCAGAGTATGGGAAGTTTTGGGCCGTCCTTGACTGCTTTCCCAGGCCACAGGCAGGGAACTGGATGGGAAGCAGGGCTGTTAAGGTTAGAGATGATGCCCATATGGGATCCCTGCGTGTTCAAGGCAAGGACTTTAGCCGCTAGGCTACCAAGCCAGGTCCTTCTCAATAAAATCTTACAAATATATTATTTCTTATATTTTATAAAGCACTAAACATATCAAAATGTCTCCAGCTTCATAAGTATATTTTAAGCATATTGTCTGCAAATAACATCATATTAGAGATTCATATTTCAACTAAAGAATATGTGGGAAACAAATATTGAGGTAGTATCTACACTTTTTTCAGATGCATTCACACCTTGTTCTAATTCTGTGTTTTAAAAGTTTTGTTGTGTTTTGTGTTACTATAGAATGAAATATGCCTGTCTATAGTCAGGTCTGTACATATTCTAAGTTAGTACAAAAACTGCTTGTGTCAGCTCTTTTTTATTAAAGATTTTTAATTTGAAATGCAGTGGCAGAAAAACAAAGATTTTCCACTCATTGGAAACAAAAAAAAAAAAAAAGTAGCCCATAATACACTTTAAAAATTTTAATGAGGAAAATTTATCTGGCTATCTAAATTCAGGCAAGAATTAATTTAACTCATATCAACACAATTGCATTTTATTATGTCTAATGACTTAAACATGAACATATGTAATAGCTGCCGTTTGTTCTGGAAAGAACACACCCTTCAGCATTTTTTCCTATTTGAAGTATGAGTCAATAAGAAGTAGCTGAGTCGAAGAATGTGAGGAAGCAAGCTGAGCTCCCTCTGAGTCACATTTCGTCTGAAGACTCTGGGACCCTGTGCATCACTATTTTCAATAAAGGGAGTTCCACTGGCGGGACTGTAATTCTCGTTAAACACTTTTCCGCTTTGTTCTTCTTAACATTTCTGTTAAGTTCTTAAAAACAAATCAGCAGAAATATGGAGACAGTGCACTCCTTGCCCTGCGTTCCTCACAACACCCAGCACTCTGCAGGCAGAGTGACATTAAAATTACCTGCAACCATTTAGAATGTTGTGTATGATTTTTTAGACAACCGTTATTTGTGTAGCTTCCCTTGAATTAGTGTGACAAAGCTGAAAAAATAGCTCTCTCTTACATTAGATACGTTCTATTTTAAATTTTGATCTAGTCATTAATTTTGTGTGCAGCTTTGAGGAAATCATTTATACTTCTAGAACTATAACTTTGACACTTAAAGGAAAAAATAACAAAAATACAATCTGTAAGCCTGATGTTTGATCAAATGCAATAATTGTCATGAAATGCAAAGCTCTGCACATAATAAAATATGATGGTACAATCAGATTCAAGGATATCTAAGTGATCCCTGTGCCCAGCACAGTAGCCTAGTGGCTGAAGTTCTCACCTTGCAGGTGCCTGAATCCCATATGGGCGCCAGCTCTAATCCCAGAAGCCCAGCTTCTCATCCAGCTCCTTGCTTGTGACCTGGGAAAGCAGTGGAGGACAGCCCAATGCCTTGGGAACCTGCACTGGAGTGGGAGACCCAGAACAGGCTCCAGGCCTTTGGCTTCGGATTAGCACAGTTCTGGCTGTTGTATTTGCTTGGGAAGTGTATCATTGGGCCAAAGATCTGTCTCTTTCCAATTAAAATCATGTTTTCTTTTTTTATAAAAAGAATATGTAAGTGAACTCTGGTCACATTGCATCATGGTTTGGTCCAAAGAGTAAACCTTGGTTCAAAGAGAAAATTGACACCTCACATTGGGGGTTAGATTCTCAGATTAATGAAATTCCTTCTACATTAATGTTTTCTGCTTTACAGATGTTACCAATTTGCTCAGTGCTCTGAGCAAAAGTCAATGCTAACATCCGGGAATTAATTAAGGAATGAGTTAATAGTGGTCTATCTCAATTGACTTATTTCCAATCATTGCTGGATTTTTTTTTCCAGTTCTGGCATCATGCTTAAATGATTAGAAACTTATGGGATTTGATATCACTTTATGTAGAGTATAATACACATTTTTTGTGCTCACATATTTTTAAACCATTGGCTTAAAATTAGGAATATGAAATGCAAATATGGAAGAATATATCATTTGCTTTAGTAAATACATTGACAGCTATACTGCAATGGAGAGAATATTTTGCTGATAAAATTTAAAAAGAAAAGACATTAAAAGGGGGAAAAATTCCACACAGTCACTGAGCCTGAATTAAATATTACAAGGAGGGACCTTTTGAAAACAAAGTGAAAGATATACTTATATCAAGGCCAGTAGGATTATAGCAGTACATTCTGTCTGTGATTCTCGATCCTTCTCTCTCACACATTCCCACACTGAGACAGAGAAAGCCCACTACTCAGTGCTTTTTTTTTTTTTTTGAGACAAAATTTAAGAAAAAATCCTTATTTGAAAGGTAGCCAAGAAGAGGTCATGGCAGCAGAGAGGGCGAGATCTTTTCTTATCTGGGTCATTTCACAAGCGACTGAAGCACAAGGGGCTGGAGCAAACGAAAGCCGGAGATGTGAGCTCCACTCAGGCCTCCTCTGCGGCTGCCAGGGCCTCGAGAGCTCACTCATCTTGGAATGTTTGCTAAGCACAGGATCTGCTGCCCTGGTATATTATGCTAACATGGAGGCAGGCAACTTGACCTGCTGCTGCACAACAGCAGATCCTCTTTGCTCCATCTTAAGGAAAAACTTCAGTCAAGCACTTTCTCTTCTGCTAAGAGGCTGAAAGTTTTCCTTGTCTCCCAAAGCATAAACAACATGAGAAGCACAACATGCTCCCTTAACCGTCTATCGAGAGAACATAATCAAGGCATATTTGCAGTCAAAATGTGCTCCTCATAGATCCTGTTCACGAGGCCTTTTCAATTTCTGCTAAGCGCTGCTTAACTGTCCCTATAAAATAACTCTTTCATAAGAGTATAATTTATTAAAGCAGTGCTTTAATAAAATTTCACTTTTAGAAAGAAGCCTTCAAATAAATGTATTTGAACTTGATTCCAAACTTTTAAAAGCTGATTTGACGCTACTACTTGGATATGTGTATTATGAGGATGAAGTTCTTATGCAGACAAGTTCTTCATTTAAAAAAAAGATAGTGTCATATATTTCTAATTTTTTCTCGGCAGTTGATTTCAGGACCATACTATTGGTTCGATAAAAAAAAATTAAAACTGTATTTAGAAGACAGTGAGTAAGAGTTTTACTATCCAGGGGTCCACTCACCAAACACCCACAGCAGGTGTGAATATCAATTCTGAGCACCCAATCCAGGGCTCTCATGGAGGGTGACCAGGATCCAGTTTTTGGAAACATAACTGCTTGTTTCCATGTTGTACATTAGCAGGAAGCAGGAACCAGAAGGGATTTCAGGATTCTGGCACAGGCGTACTAGTATGGCATACAGGTGTCAAAAGTGCCATCTCAACTACTGTCTCAAATCTGTTTCCCCAGAAATATATTTAGTTGAACTATTTGAATTCATAAAATATTTTCTTTTTATTGTTTCTATTTTTTTTTTTTTCTGCCCAGGACTTGCTCACCGCGTGTCAATGGCCCCAAGCATTGAGTCTGACTTGACTTGAGTACTTCCAGCAGCCGCCACATTGCTGGAATTTTCTTCCACCCTGGTTCGGAAGTTGAACCCCCGCAGGTCACTCCCTCCCTCTGCAAGATGGTGGCAGCAGGTGGAGCCAGGGGCTGCCTTTGCTCCAAAGAGATCCCTACACAGTGTGCTTACTGCCAAGGAAGAAACCTTGTTTGGGTAGTTCCAGCAGTCGCCAGGCTATTGGAAGCTGCCTCCTTCCAGGCCCTGAAGTTCCAACTCCCATAAAATCTTATAAAAGACATGCCGCATCTACACATTGAAGACACAATGAGAACATTTATGACAGTGTGCAGTGGAAAAAATTGAGGTGAGAGAATTAGTAACAAAAAAAGGAAGTCGATTTGATCTTGTACTTTTTATGGTCAAATTTAAACTAAGGAATATTTAGGTATGTTGGACTGACTTAGTCTTCCCTCATTATATTAGAAAATGAAAAGCACAGTAAGAGATCGAAGAATCAGTAAATGCATCACAGAGTACAAAGCTTGACCTGAAAGGAACCACTTTTCATTTTGTTGTTGTTTCAGGGTATGCTTTTTTCTTTGTTTCCTTTGTAGCAAGTGTTAGAAAAAAAAAATATGTTTCCACCTAGTTTCCAATGGACGAAGTATAATTAGGAGAAAATGACTCCAAGGTTTATATTGCTTTTAAATAGCTACCTGGCAAATCACTGTAGGCCTGCATGTCAGCAAGAAATCGATGTTAGAAAGAAACTCTGAATTACAACATGTAAGTGAAAACTTTGTCTTTTGGTCATTTATGGCAATTCTCTGTCCTGCAAGTCAGTCTCTGGAGTTGAGAGAGCATTATGTCCAGAGCTGTGGCAAATCATATAAAGCCACCTGCCTGTGCTGCCGGTATCCCTATGGGAGCTAGTCTGAATTTCAGTTGCTCTGCTTGCCTTCCAGCTCAATGCAAAGGAAGGTGGCTTAAGTCTCTGGGTCCCTGCACACTGGAGACCCAGAAGCAGCTCCAGGCTCCTGGCTTTGAATTGGCCCAGTTCTGGCAATTGAGGAAATATGAAAAGTGAGCGCTCAGAGAGAAATCCATCTCTTGTTCTCTGCCACCTTTCTCTGTAATTCTTATTTTCAAATACATTTTAAAGTGTGCAAAAGATTTCATAGAAGCTGGTATATGAGCAAATTACTAGAAGTAATCTAAAATCAAGTTTAAGAAGAAATTTTTCTTTTTAAAGACAGGTGCATATTCTTAAATATAACTTTCATTTCCTATAGATTAATACTTTAAGAATTAATGTATTTTTCACCTTCTAGTGCACCAACACTTTGCAAAGTTCGTGAACTCTCAAGCCAAGTGCAATAACTTCAATAATACTATGTTTTGTTTAAAACCAGTTTGTTTGAAAACTAATAATGAAATCTTTATAAAACAATAATATTTTTCTTGAATGTCATAGTTTTCATTCCACATTATTGATAGACTCTATTTGTTATAGGAAATGACACTGAAAGTACTTTTAGCACATTTGAGCTTCTCAGCCCAGTTCTGTAATAGACTTCTGTTCAGAATAATCTTACGTTATGTGTTCAAACCACAAAAAATATAAAACAAATAAAGTTAAATAAATCAATACAGTGTACTCCCCCCACCCCCCGCCCAAAAGTCCATCTCTTGACTCCTTAGAACACTGGGAAGTGGTCCATGGGCAAATTTCTTGTTTCACTAGGCCCTACAATGTTAGAAAGTCAGATCCTTAGTTTCACCCTATCAGAGTTCACAGCCCTACCTCGCCAGGTGAATCATTCGGGACCAGTGTTTGTGGAACAGTGTGTTAGGCTTTCGCTGGGATCATAGTGTGCTTTGAATACGAACAACTCAGTTTTCCATCCAGAATCATAATATGTCGCTTGTGGCATAGGCATCCCAAATCAGAGACATGGTTTGAGCCCCAAATGTTTTGCTTCAGATATTAACTCCTGATGATTCACCTCTGAAAATATCAAAGGAGAATCCAAGTGTTTGGGCCCCTCCATGTATGTATGAGACTAGAGTAGAATTCCTGCCTCTTGGCTTCTGCCTATCCTAGCCCTTACCGATGCAGCCATATGGAGAGAGAACCAGTAGATGGAAAGTGTCTCTCTCTCACACCTTTTCTTTCTCTCTTTCACTTTCTCTATTACTCCCTCCATCACTTTCACTTTTAAGCTATCAAACAAATAAGCTATTAATAACAAAAACAAGGACAACAGGGTAGACATTCACAAGTTGGTTAAGGAAATACTTACGACTATCAAAACCTCTAAGTTCAAGTCTTTGTTAAACTTCTGACCTTACCTTACTAAAAATGTGCATCCTGCAAAGAAGCAAGGAATAAGATGCTCAATTGCTAGGTTCCTACCCTCCCTGAGAAAGGTCTAGACCGAGTTCTAGGCTTCTGGTTTCAGCCTGACCCATCACCAAAAGTTGCAGGCTTCTGAGAAATGAATGAGCAGGTGGGAACTTTGTCTCTCTGTGATTCAAAAGCTATTTATTTATTTATTGGAAAGAAGAAAGAGGAGGAAGAGCAGGAAGGAACCCATAGCTGTAAGGACACAGTTGAGGCAGAAAAAGTCTTGACTAACAAATTTCATTTTTTACTTAGATTACGAGAGATGATTCAGCCTCACATGTCTGCTGGAGTATATGTTGGAAGAAAAACAAAACAAAATTATTTGCATGAAAATAATAGAAGCTTAGTATCTACAGCATGTGTTTCAAAGTACCTTTTAGGATATTTTTGAGGAGTGCAGCTGAGATATGTAATACAGTAATGGAAACATAAATGATGAGGACAAAAGCACATGAGCACATTGTGACTGGCTCCATGTGAACAGGGGAGGCACTAAGTATAACATCTACATGACAGCGGGGTGAGTGCAAGGGTCCATCTTTAAAAGCTGAGCTTAGTAAGATGAAGTTTTCACTCAGAGCAGGATGATTCTGAGGTTTTAATAAACTGGTGGTAGCTGTTGATTTGAGTGTGGGTGGAGGAAATGATGTGAGTCAAGAAAAACAGAGTATCAGGGATCATCAGCATTTAAATCAGAAATGCAACTACAGAAAGGTTTGAATTTCTCAGATGGCAATACAAGTAATTTGAAAGAAGAAACTGATTTTATGGTTGTGGTTTAGGGGTCATTGATTGATCATTTTTATAAGCTTGGGCATCTATTAACAATGGGACTTAAAGGAAATCTTATCACTTGATGGATTTGCACATTTACCAGCAATGTAATAAAGTAGAGCTCTGAGATTCAATGAATCCAAGATGTTTTGTATTTGTTTCAGTTGATCAGCATAAAAATTATGCGTATATCCACAATTACTTATGGATTATGAATTTCATATATATTTAAATAATATAGTATTCATCCCTGAGGGAATCACAAATTATTTAAAATTCCCCATAAGTATTGCTCTTATCTGTCCAATGTATCCCAAGAGGGTAGCAATATTGTGCATATATCAATCTCCTGCTTCATGCTGGATGTGGTTAATGTAATTCTGAAAGCATCATTCATTTAGAGGGAATAGCTGAATGGTTTTGTAGAGCAAAAAAAATCATTTTTATGATGCATAGTATTTGTCAATATTTGCCTTTTCCTAGAATTACCATTTGGGATTCATAAAAATAACTTCAAATAGTAAATACATACAATGTGCATAAATACAGCCCATATTATTCTTCACCAGAACTAACAGCTACTGACAAAAGTCATTTAGTGACAAGAATCAAGGGTTAAATTTGATCTGGTTCCATAGGAGTGAAGGTCTGGTAATCAAGTTTCAGACCCACTGCTTTTTCAAGTGCTATATTCTGTGAAAATAAGAGAACCAAAGAAAGCTGCTACTATTCAGAGTTTGGTTGCTTTTATAAATGCCATCTGCTTTGTTCAGAAAAATCACTTTCATTATATTTCAAGTCCAACGTCTCTTTCCTTTGTCTGCAACATTTTTTCCCTTATCCAGTGAAAGAATCCACATCCATTTTATGGTGTCCCCCTATCCCCTCCTTGCACTTATTTCTTATAGAATTCTTCATTTTCGCCGTGCGGAAAGCAGTACAGGGATTGCTGGTCAATTGGCAATTCATTCAACTTTATAAGGCACATTTCATTTCTTCTTTATGATTTCAAAGAGTTTTTTTAGGAAGGGTGATCCCACTTCTATTCACAATCAGGATGGCTTTGTTTGGGGTAAAAAAAAAAAAATCCACCTGTGATCTGTGTTTTCTAATGGTATTGAATAGTATCAGTAATGTGGAAGAGACTCAATGGGTTAGAAAATCATCAAGATCTCCAGTAATCAATACCCAAACTACGCTATAACCTGAATGAGTAATGACCAAATTTGAGCATTTGTTTTTTTCACAAATATGTTGTCTTTATTTTAAAGGTCGAGAGCCCGACCTTTATGAATGCATGAGAAAGATGGAGAGACAGATTTCACATTGACTGCTTAATTTTCCAAATGTCTACAACAGCAGGGACTGAAACAGGTCAACTAGAAGAATCTGAACTTCAACCCATGTCTTCTGCCTAAGTGACAGAGATGCAACTACTTGACCCATTGCTACTGATTCCTAGGTCCTGGAATGGAGAAAAGAGCCAGGGGTATAATCCAATCCCTCTGATCAGGGGCCCAGGTACCATAAGTAATGTGATAACTGTTGGGCCAAAATCAGGCCCCAACTGTTTTTTAAACTAATTTGTAATGTGATTTTATTGAGCTAAATATCCTCAAATAACAATTCTCTTTGTTTAATGTAGACTTAGACCTTAAAAAATATCAGAGGCATAAATAAGAAAGATTAGAAATGTTTTTCCAAAGAATTTAAGAAGCACCGTTAAACCACAGCATGGAATGCTAAGGACCAACAGTAAATACACAACACTACACTCATGAAAAGAAAAACAAAAAGTTTAGTGAAACAAACTCATTTATTTAGTTTTCACAGAGCTTCAAGTTCAAGAGAAACATGTTAAGATGCAATGAGTATGCTGGTTTATAATCAAAGAGATGGATCTAAGTGAGTTACCCAATTTGACTTCGACTTTGACTTGTGAAGACACTAGTGTTTGCTGTCAATAGGAGAAACGATTTATTCAACAAGTTATAGGTAAACAGTCAATGTTAGAACGCACATGTACATCAGCCTTGGAAAGAATTGAACACACAAATTTTTGGAAGGATCAGATAAGCATTGCCCTTCAAAAACACTTTTTTCTTGTTTCTTAAAATTTTAGCTGTTGCTTTTCACGGAAACTGTATGATTCTGAAACTAAAAACAAAATATTTCAGTCTTTCCGCAATCAGCCTTTCTCAGCCAGGTTTAAAATGGCAGCTTTTAGAAAATAATTCGACATGATCCCCATATTATGCAGAATTAATTTTCTTATTTCTTGATAGACCCGTTACCTCCCTCTGCATGAATGGGGTAGAGAAAATCAGACACAGGAAAAAGACTGCAAAAGACTTCTTCAAGGAAGTAGGTCAACCTAGAAAGCTTGCTGCCTCAATCTTTTTTTTAGTTTTTATTCAACTGCTTTGGGAGTAAAATGGCAGGAATTGATGTGACACAGACTTTGACAGCACATCCCATAGTGATATTTACCAAACAAAGCTGGATGATCAGGGAGCAGTAACGTGGCCCTAGTCCATAGTCAGCATGTGATTGTCTCCAGGGTATCTGCTGTGGCCTTGGACAGCTGTCCAGTGCCAGACCCTCACCCACAGGCCTGGGCCTGGGACTCACTTGCCTACTTGTGGACTTCACCTGCAGCTGTTGACCTTGGTCTTGGGCACCTGCAATCTGCGGACTCAAGATTTCAGACATAGTGTGTCTTGTTCTTCTTCATCAAGTTATGCTTTTTTTTTTTTTTTTTTACAAACTGCTCGTGGCACACACCCTCTTTATATTTCAAATAATGTCTAAATGATATCTTTGAGAAGATATGTGTGTGTAAGAGAGAAAGAGAAGAAAGCTTGAGAGAGAGTTTTTCCCTTGGTTTTCTCCCCACGTGCCCATGATGGCGAGAGCTGGTTGGGCGAGAATTTGAGCCAAAACCCTAAACACAATCCAGATCTCCCATGTGGATGAGAGGAAACCTGCGAATTGAGCCATTGCTGCTGTCTCTTAAGATCTGTGCTATCAGGTCTGGTGTAGTAGCCTAGTGGCTAAACTTGTATCCAAAGGAACTGATAACACAAGAGCACCACACATTAAATCTGAAAGTCTTATAGTGCAAGCAGTCAAACAAGGGCTCATAGCTGTCCAACCCCGCCAGTCTCAGGGTCATTCAACCCCAATCTACAGAACAACTTGGCTTAAAAAGGCTAAAGCCACAAGCAGAGGAGGGGCTTACAGGGATTGAGGTCCTGATGAATTACCTTAGCACTGAAATGTTGCTAACTTCACAGGTTTTCATTGCTGCATCAGATGAAATAAATTTTCCTCTAGCATGTTTGAATAGGTTAGTCAGAGGTTCAAGAATTCTTGCCAACCAGGAAGTGGTTTTCTCACCAGGGTTAAAATTTCATGGATGGGGAGGGATACCTCACCTAAGGTGGAATCCCTTGTGTGAAGCCTGATATTTTGAAACAATTGCAATGTTTAACCTATAAAACATTAATACTTGGACACAACTACCCTAAGATTAAGAGGAATTGAATTCTACCAACAATTTGAATGTGCCTTGAGGAACACGCAGAGTTCCAAGTGAGGTACCAGCTTTCCTGACTTGGGGTAGCCTTGGGCTCCCCTGAGCAGAGGCTCTGTCTGTGCCCTCTGCAAACTTCTAGTCCACAGGAACTGTCAAACAAGTGCATGTTTTAAACTGCTAAGTTTCTCAACAATTTTATTTGTAGGAAAAATAAATAAATTCACTGATGGTGGTCAACTGGGCAGGAAAATAAAATGAACACATGGCAGTGGCCCAATTCTTCCCCAAGTCAGGTCTTGGGATGTTCAGAGGATCTGGGCGAGTTTGGAGAGTTGGGAGACGAGATTCTGCTGACGTAGTTTTGCTTGGTATTTTAAAACTCACTGCACTTTTCTGTCTGGGGGATAGGTGGGTGGAAAGGGACACAGAGAGTGAGGTGGGAAACAATATAAGGCTTAGTCATGCTGGACTTGCAGAATGTGGGAGCCAGTGCTGGCCGGGATTGGCTCTATGGACTCTCTGGGAGCTATTTGGATGATTCTTGTGGCTCCCCAGAATGAAATGTACCTGTTTTACAAACATAGACCAAAATGCCCAGTTTATGAACTTAATGTGACACGAAAATCAAGGACAAAATCGAATGTGTTGACACTCACCACATTTATGTTAAGTTGTCACAATAATGAACAATCAGCAAAAATTTATACTGAACCGTTTCTGAACAGTAGCTTTTGCGAATGCAGTAAGAGTTTTTAACAGGAAAATCCAACGACACATTTTAACAGGAAAAAAAATTCCAACAGAAGAGATTTAATTCATCTTTATTATTAGAATACGATACATGGCAAAGGTAAGATAGTGCAATACTAAGCTAAGGAATACAGTATCATTTGTATTTTGGAACTATGGTAGGTGATATGTGAGGGTTTTAAAATTGAACAAATATAGGGCTAATGCTGTGCATGGTGAGTTAATCCACTACCTGCAGCGTCAATATCCCTTATGGACCCAATTCCCTGTTAATAATCCAGAAAATCGCTGGAGAATGGCCGAAATGTTTGGACCCTGCACCACATGGGAAACGCAGAGGCGCTGGCTCCTGGCTTTGGTCTGTTCCAATCCCAAGTACAGCAGCCATTTGATTAGTGAACCAACTGAGGAAAGACTTTGTCTCTCTCTCTCTTCACTTCTCCCAAACCATCTCTACGTAGGCCGCTCAATCTGTAACAAAGACTACCAAAAAAGCAAATGTTTTTAAAAGTATATTGAGCATATTAAAATATAAAAGGATGTTCTGAAGTTTAAATGAATTTAGAGTATCTGTATTCATCACTGCTTTTGTATTTTGATTAGTCTATTTTTCTTTCTTGGTGGTTATTAAATAATCTTTTAATCTACTCATTAACACTATGATTTTTCTGATTCCTGTATGATATGTTTACTTAAATTTAAATGTTTCTATTATGTCACTAATTATTGATAATGCGTTTATTTTTTCTAATATTTTTACTGCTTATAATTTACTTAACCACTTATATTAAATAAACAGACACTGCTGTGAGTTTTACACAACAACTTAGGCAAGTTAATCTCTGACTCAAATGTAAAGATTGGCACATGTAATTGCATAATCTCATTTTAGCTTGTTATGTCCAATTACCATGTTTTAACAAATGTAAGTATTTGGTTTTGAAACATGACATTGTTCAAATTTCCAATTTACACTTATTTCTTTTATACTGTTCATAGTTTTAGACTTTCATTTGCACAACATTTTGAAACATTTAAGTGTATTTTATTTCATCTGTACTTGTCTCATAGTGATTAAATGATGCTATAAAGACTTTTAGTCATAATGATCTGTGCTTTGCATACATTTTAATACAAGTTTCAGGAACATTATCTTATTTTGGAATCTATTTTAAGAAAAATACCAGCCATGATAACTAGCTTATTGTGCTAACTTATGCTACTCTTTTGAGGTGACACAATTTTCCAGTCCGTTTGCTAACTTTATTTTGCTATACTTTAATTTTAAAAAATTCATTTTTAAAAATATTTATTTCCAATAACAGACATATGCCTCAAAAAGCTATAGAGGAACTGATTTCAAATAACAAATGCACAATATTATCCTTTCATTTTTCTTGAATGAAAATTTAAAATCGGCCAAAGTTATAACTGAGTATCAGTCCAAGATGGTACTAAATTTCTCTGTTTTATACTCATATCAGAATTGTTCTAATATCACTTCATTTTGTTTGGTTTTGTTTAGAGTGACTGTATTTATTTCAAAGAAAGCATAAAAAATGATAGAATGCTTTAAGGTGAAAACTTACAGTTTATTGGGCACAGAACAGGGAAAGCATTCCTACCATCACCTCACTGCACATCTAGTGCTGTATATAAAGTATTACATTGTGATAGTTGTCAGAAACATGTACACGTTTATACAGTTTTAAACATATTACAAGCTGTGGCTCCATGTTCAGATGCAAAAGTATTTAAGTTTTGAAAACGGCCTTACACAAACCATAGAAAATTCACAACTTCTGAATGTTGTCAATTAGTAAATGTTGATTATTTAAAGGGCAAGTAGGAGTAGTGGGTGTGCGATTTAACTTGGGTGGTATGGTAACTAACATGTGGATGTTCGTCATCATCTAGAATAAACTCACTGCTTACCTTTCTAAAGTGTTTGGCCACCACACATCTTTGCTCCAAGGTAAATTACAGAGGCAAGTAAGAGGGAGGGAAAAGCATCTCCATTTGCACTGAATATTACAGATTTTGCCAGGATCCTGGAGCTACTTCGATGCATACGTATCAAAATAAATACTTAGAACAATGCCTTCAGATGACAAATCACAGGAAACTTTAAAACACATATTTGTCTGTGACAGCCAAAGGGAGAATCCATCCATAGATCCAATCATTTCTCAAAGCCAAGTGTCCAAGGGAGCAATAATAAAAACCAGACAGTCCGTCCACGACTGTAAATGGAAGCACAACTGGAATTACTTGAGCAATCTTCTGCTACTCCCAAGATGCACAGTGTAAGGCAGTTGATAGGAGCTGCATCTGGCAATCAACTTCAGCTATGGGACTTGAACATTCTGAATGGCATCCTAACAGGTAGGTCAAATATGCATTCCTCAAGAAAAAATTTGAAATGATATTTCTAACTTCAAACCATGTCAGAGAAAGTATCCACTAAGGCAATCATTAACCAGATGGTAGAATAAAGAACTAAATGTTTTTGTCAGGAAACTTCTACATAAAGAATCGTCCACACCTAAAATAAACATCAAATGGTTATTATATAACACTCCGTTCCTTCGCAATGCTAACAAATGAGTTGTGAAACCCAAAATGGAAACAGTCCTAAATTTACTTCAGTGTCCTGATTAAAGTGTTGCTAGATGTGCGAAGTCTTGGTGTCTGTGAGTTCCAAAATAATCTTGCACCTTTTCTTTTTGTAATTGAAGGGAAAGCTCTCATATTCACATTTTAGCATGGCAAGTCAGCAGTGAGTAAAGGGAGCTTTGACTTATGAGAACACTTAATTTCTTCCCAGTGAACTCTCCAATACACTGAACTGGCTCTTCTTGTTGCAAACACATGTTTATTCCTTTAACATATTTAAAATGAGTAATTGAACTTAAACTAACAATATAGCTTATTTTTTAAAAATCTTTTTCAAGGATACATTGGTCAATTTTGCTCCCATGGTTTTTGAGATATGCTCTTAAATTTTAGTATCAGTATTGAATAATGTCCATACCATGGAAGCAACCTATTTAACTGAGAAGATAAAAGCATTTTATTTTTTTAGAAATATAAAATGTCTACAAAATCAAATTAAAATAGACACTGTAGAGGACATCAAAATTCGTGTGTGATGGTTTCTATTCTTCAATCCATTCTCATTCCTTTTTCTTCATAGAAGCCTGATATAAAGTATTTTTGTTCAAGAAGTCTCATTAATCATTTTTTCTATAACCTACTCAGTAGAAGGAATCAACAAATCTTCCCACTGAAAAGGCCCTGATTTATTATTCAGGTTTTTTGTTTGTTTGTTCTCTTGACTCAAACAGAGCTTGTCAATCAGCTGGACACGGAGCTAATACTCATTTTACGTTTTGAGACACAAGTTTGTTTCTGGTAGAGTAACATGATCATGAATGTACAGAAAATTACCTTCTGCTTCAAATGTTTGTATGAGAAGCACTTACCTACACCTGTGAACGCGGAGCTTCGTGGGATATTGTGAAGTATCTTCAATGTGAGCCGTCCAAGAAAACCATCTCAGATGTGACTCATACTCACATCCATCAACTGATAATCATGCCTCTTTTTCAGTTGTATCTTTTGCCCTAACACATGCAAACACAGAGTGCGCGTTCGCTGGCTTACCCCATCTGGCTGCTTTTCCCCTTGGAATTAAGATTGTCCATATAAATCTACCATAACTTTATACTTATAAATAGTTATTTATATAAATCTCAACATTTATAAGAATATAGTTATGTATGTGACTTTTATGGGTAACATGGAAAGAATATAATGTTATTTAAATGTGTGTTGAATTGTTGAAGTTCTGTTCATCCCTAACCATGTAACATGACAATTTGCTTTATTGTAAAATGTGAAAATTAGAATTTATTGATAGACTTTTGTATAGATTTATAAGAAAGATAAAAACGGCATCTTGGTGTACATCCCTGCAGATGACTTCTTTGTCCATTCACATTATCCCCCTAAAGCAGTTGAACTATAAGAGTAAATGAAGTTTGAACACACACAGACATAAACACACATAAGGCACACCGGAGGAGAAATAGGCAGAGTACTATCAAAAGTGTAACTACAGTTAATTTTTAAAAAATCAAGTTTTGACCTTAAAATGGAGATACACACATACACTTACTGATTTTGCCCTGAGGACGAATCTATGTAAAAAGACAGCTGGAAACAAAACCAAACAATGCAAGTGGCACAGGATGAAACACTGACTCTGACAATACACAGATGTACGGAGCAGGTGTCTGGCCTAGCATAAGAAAGTCACACCCACATCGAACGACTTGAGTTCAACTCTCACTTCCGGTTGCTGCCTTCAGATTCTTATTAGTGCACGGCCTTATTTATAGTTTAACTAACCCTGCAGCCCGCATGAGGGACGTGCATTCACTGTCTAATCCCGGTTTCAGCTCCCCGACCCTTGTGGATATTTGGTGAGTGAATTATTAGATAGGAGAATATTCTGTTTCTCTCCTGCTTTCCCTTTTTCCTCTTTCTCACTCCTTCCCCCCATCTCTCTTTACTTCTCTCTCCCTATTTTTCTCTTGCTCTCCTGTCCCACTTTCTCTCCATCTCAAATTAAAAACCAAGCCAAATAAATGAGTGGTCAAAAACAAGAAATTGAATGTGATGCAGATGAAATCTAAGGGAACTTATCTATAATGTTTATTTTTTCCTATTGTGGACCCCAAAGTTTTGCTTATTGAAGTGTGCTAGATTTCTTAAAAAAAAAAAAACAGCTTTAAAAAATAGCACCTGAAATTATTGTTACTGAAAATGCTAAAAGGAATAGGAAAGACTTTCTTCTTGATTATATTTTCTGCGTTGCTGTTCCTTTGACCCACATTACCAGATACCAGGACTATCAGTACAAGCATTCATTGCATTTTATTCCCATCCCTTTGTGCCCCCTGGAGACTGTTAATTTAAAAGGATATAAGTAATAGGAACCAATTTTCTGGTAAAATCATATTAACCATGGTTTTCATTCCACTTAGGTGAGGAGATGAAGACTTGATGCTACATTCCTTTACATGCTTTATTTGATCAACTGAAGGTTGCTGTGGTATTTTAAATAATCGAATGTAGCCTGCTGATCTCAAAATATGTTAAATGGATGTATTCTTAGAAGCTGACAGCATAAAAATATGTCTGTAGTTTATCTATCTTTACCTATGTTGTTTGTGTATCCAACCAAGCGACACTTGGTAGTTGCAAAAATGAATGCTGTCTGTTCTGAATGCTTTCTGTCTATCACAGCCTGCCTTTTTCAGGTTTCTTTGCCTCATGACTCTAGGCGGTTTTATATATCTCAGAACATAACTACTATCCTCCCTTTTCCTGGTGAAATGTCCAATATCCTTAACAAAATTGAATCTTACTTTGGAAAGCACAATCATTGCCTTTGCAATAAAGTTCTACTCTATTCAAAATAGTTTCAGCAGTTATAACATGACAGTGAAAATCTGAATCAAATGTCTACTGCAAATGGAATTTTTACTTAGTAAACTATATAAAATGAACCATAAGCTTGAAATATCCATAGTATATAAAGCTCTTAAATACTGCCTTCCTCTTAGTTGTAACACTAATAAGACCGTGTGACCAAAATCTATTTATATTCATAATAAAAATGTATCTTAAGACAGGATGAGCAGTTCAGTTTTATACCAGAAACACAAAATTATAGAAAGTTATATTTCTTCCTCACACTGAAACATCTATTGAAGCAGATGAGGTGGCAACACAGCTATTCAATCAGCATGTAGTCACCAGAAAAGAAAGAAAATTAAGTATAAAAACTTCTCAGGCCTGGCATGATAGCTTAGCAGCTAAAGTTCTCACATTGCATGTGCCTGGATCCCATATGACTGCTGGTTTGTGTCTCAGCAGCCCCGCTTCCGATCCAGCTCCTGCCTGTAGCCTGGGAAAGCAGTTGAGGATGGCCCAAAGCCTTGCGACCCTGCACCTGCTGTGTTTGGATGTCTGTGTGCCATCAATATTATACAGGAAGCTGGACTGGAAGAACAGAAGCACTCAAATAGGGCTTGTAGACATCGCAGGAAGCTGCATATGCTCCTGAATAACATTATCTACTCAATTCTTATTTAGTTTTAGATTTGTTCTGTAAGAACATCTGTATCTGAAAACAACTAAGCTTGGATAATTTCCTGACAGTGACATAGAGTATGTTCATTAACGATCGCAGTAGTAGAAGATTGCGTGCACCAAGGCAGGTGTTTGACACATCGGTTGAGCAGCTGCTTTGGAGGTTTGTATTTATATTACAGTATCAGGGTTCAGGTCTCAGTCTCTGGTTCCAACCCAGGTTGCTAAGGAGCACCTTCAGAGGCAGCCGGTGATCTTTCAAATGCCAGTCATATGGAGACATGAATGAAATCCCAATTTTCCGTATTTGGCCTGGTTCAACCATGCCTCTCACAGGAATTTGAAGAGTGAAAGGAATAGTGGAAATCTCTCTCTCTCTCTCTCTGTCTCTCTCATTCTCTCTCTCTCCTTCTCTTTCTGTCTCTAAAATAAATATGTGAAAATTTAAAGAATGTTCCAGGGTCCACAAAAAATATTACTAACAAAGGAAGAGCTGAAGAAATAAATAGTTCCATGACTTTAGAAGTTTCACTGTGACATGAACAGCTACATTAAATACACAAAATGAGAAAGATCTTGTTCAGTTTCCAGATGCCCTCAAGCTGAAATCAGCCAAAGCCAGGATCCCAGGCTTCCATCTCAGTCTCCAGGCTGAGGGACTTCCAAGACCCAAGCACATAGAGCCACGCTCTGTTGCTACTCAGGATGTGTTACCAAGAAGTTGGATTGGAAGCAGGGCGGCCAGGACTCAAACTCACATCCTGGTGTAGGCTACAACGGATGGATGCATTGATGACTTAAAATGATGCACCACAATGCTGTTTTTACATATACATTTTTAAAACCATGGTTTCATTTATATGTAAAACAGGACAACCTTTCTGCCTTTTGCCAATCAGTAGTTTTTCTGCTCAAGCAACCCTGTATTTATTCTATTAAAAAAAAATCTGGTACTCCCGATTTTCATTCGATTTTTTATCGGTGTCTTGGAGTTACTTTAAAATCGAGTTTTGTTCCTTGGTGAAAAATGTCATTTTCTTTCATGCTGTTTGAATTGTAAAAAATTTGAAAGGTCAAAAGTAAGGTCAAAAGAGATTTGCTTTGTTCATGAGCTTACGTTTAGATACAAAATGACGTATCAGCAAAGCACAGCCATAAATGGGAGGGAAAGAACAGTGGAAGCAAGAAATAGTTGCATATGCTGCATTCCAAGAGCAACAAAAGGCCACCTGAAGCTGGAAATGATACTCTAGTTTCAATGTTGTTGAAGTCTTCCTCACTTCTAATTCACTCTGAGAGGACAAGCAACGTTATATTAAACTTCATGCTGAAACCCAGAGGAAGCCGTGTTAGCAGCTATAGACTGCACAGGAAAAGCTGACCTATTTCTGTGCTAATAGCAAATGATATTAACAGAGCCATATATCAAATCAAACTCCATGGTCATACACTTTTATTTAAGGTCAACTACATGTCTCTTTCCTGGTGGGAAATTTCTGTTACAAAACAAAAACAACCGACATTATTTCTTGTTAATAACGGTGTTTCTATTGACACTCTTATTTAAGATTTAAAATCATGAAATCTAGAAACTTTGGACATATGTTAGCACTCTTCAATTTTTTGGTTTCGCAGAAATGGAACGTATAATGAAAAAAGATGGAGAAAGGAAGGGGGAAGGGAAGAAATAGAAAAAGAAAAGAATAAAAATGAAGTTAGGGAGAAAAAGTAAGAAAAAGAGTGGGAGAGAAAGCTAGTAAAGGAGAGAAGTAAAAATTCATAAGATAAATCAGAAATATTCTTGGTAAAGCCATTCTAAAATATGCATTTGTCCTAAATAGTGTTTATTGAATACCTTACATGAGAATGATAGTATTTGAAAAGTGAAGTCAATATATTTCTCATGCCAAACTTGACACAAATGAATGAGCATAGGTCCTTTTCCGTAGTGTATAGGTTGATACACAAACTCAGAAAATCAGTCTAAAAGTTTATTTATGCTTGCTTAATTATCTGGGGATGAGAACCCAAAATAGTGCTTCTATAGTTTAAAAAAGAATAGGTGGAAAGTAATTTTAGATCATGTACAATGTTACTGAGAAAATCCTTGGAAACAGAACTAAAAGATAACTTTATCTTGCAACAAAATTGTTGAAGTCCTAGCAATTTTCTCTGTGCTTTTTGTATACATGGCTTTAAAAAATACATGAAGGAAATCTTTGTCTTTCAAGTCCATTTTTCCTCACTTTTCAAAGTATCCTCACACAGATCAACTGATTGGAAAATTTAACCAGTACAGGCACAATGGCTCAGTGACTAAATTCTTGCCTTGAATATTCCAAGACCCCATGTGGGCACTAGTTCATACCTTAGCTGCAATACTTCCCATCCAGTTCCCTGCCTTTGGCCTGGAAAAACAGTGGAGGATGGCTCAAAGCTTTGGACCCCACACCCACTTAGGAGACCCAGAGAAAGCTCCTGGTGTTTGGTTCCTGGCTTTATTTCCGTTAACTCTGGTGCTCCCGCAAGTGCTAGGTGGACTCGTGTCCCTCTGCCCTCCGCATCCCCTGTCCCTCTGGACATGGGGCAGGGGGACACAGCAAGCTTCGCTCAAGCACACTGGGCGATGCCAAAGCCTCTGGATTGTTTGGAGAAGGCATGGGCCTGGCTATGGGGTGTGCATCTGGGAGGGCTTTGCTGAACAACTAAGGATACCTTTCTTCTCCGGAGTCCTTGATTCTAGTAATTTCTTTCCAGTTGTTTAGTGAGACCTAGAAAGGTGAAAGGTTGACTCCACACACCTTGGAGCAGACCCGGGTCTTTAATCTTTAATTTCCTTGTGGCAGTTCACTTCCGGGATTTGAAACACACCATCATAGGTTACATAGTTCAGTTTTACGTCACACTGGATTTTTTTAATGTTTCAAAGCATAGTTTTGTGGTAGTCCTTTTGGGAAGAACCCAGTATTATCTAGAAGGATTGGCAAAGTTAAGTGTATTTTACATAGCTGAAAGTTTTTAGAATGTTGACAATTGAGAAAAGGATGGTAGACAAATATTTGGACAGACATAATTTATTTCAATAAACCTTTCAACAGCTTTACCTTGAAAAAAAAAAAAGTGGCCTAGATCTTAGGCCTATTGGGGGCTGAACTGGCAGAAGGAAGATCTTAAACAAACAAACAAACAAAAAAGCTGGAGGTGCTGGCCTTGAGGTGCAGCGAGTGAGGCCTCTGTCTGTGGCCTTGGCAGCCGGTGTGCAGACTGGAGACTTAGATGTTCCACTTCCAACGTAGCTCCCTCATAACGCACCTGGAAAGCAGAGGAAGATGGTCCAGTTGCTTGGGTCCTTTCACCTTTGTGGGAGACCGGAGAGAAGCTCCTGGCTTCGGATTGGTTCAGGTCTGGTGGTTGTGGCCATTTTGAGGGAGAGAATCAGTGGATAAATAGTCTCCATCTTTCCTTCTCTCTGTAAATCTGTCTTTTTTTTTTTTTTTTTTAAAGATTTAAAAGGCGGATATACAGAGAGGAGAGACAGAGAGGAAGATCTTCCATCCGATGATTCACTCCCCAAGTGAGCGCAACGGGCCGATACTATGCCGATCCGAAGCCAGGAGCCTCTTCCGGGTCTCCCACGCGGGTGCAGGCTCCCAAAGCTTTGGGCCGTCCTCGACTGCCCTCCCGGGCCACAGGCAGGGAGCTGGAAGGGAAGCAGGGCTGCCGGGATTAGAACCGGCGCCCATATGGGATCCCGGGCGTGCAAGGCGAGGACCTAACCACTTGCGCCACCGCGCCGGGCCCTGTAAATCTGTCTTTTAAATTAAACTTTGAAAAAAATAAATCTTAAAAAAAAAAAGCATCTCTCAAGATGAACTAGGATTTATACCTAGTCACTATGCATTCTTTTATTCTCTAGATTTTAATTACCATAGCTTTGTAAGACATTTTTAAAAGATTTATGAAAGACAGAGAGTTAAAGAGAGAGAGAGAGACAAAGAAAGAGAAACAGAGAGAGAGGTCTTCCATCTGGTAACTCCATCCCCAAATTACTGCGGTGGCTAAAGTTGGGCCTGTCCTAAGCCAGGAGCTTCTTCCAGCTCTCTGATGTTGGAGAGGTACGACCCTTGGGCCATGCTTGCCCAGGCATATTATCAGGAAGATAGGTCAGAAGTGGATCACTGGGTGTCAGGGCTACAGGCATTGGGATCACGCACTGTATCACGGCCTCAAACCCTGTAGGAAGTTTTGAAATCAAAATCCATGAAGCTTCCAACGTTTTCTTGCGTATCAAGAATATATTAGACACTTGTGGACATTTTTGGCTCTACATGACATTCAGAATGAGTTTTGAATCTAACAGCATCACTTAAATTTTAATAGGGATTGCACTGAAACGAAAAAAAAGCGTAATTTAAATAACATTAATATCCTAATAATATTAAGTTTCCCAGTCATTTTCTAATGTCTACTTGACACTCAGATTATTTTTTTGTAGTCTTAAATAACAACTCTGAAATTGTCAGGGATGTGGTTATCTTCAATTTCTTAGTATTTTCCGGATGACTTTAGCATCAATACCAACTGAGCATACCAGTTATTTTTTGCCTCAAAATTTATCTGATATATTTTGTTTCCTTCCAGTGTCTTTGTTGAGTTTTAGTATCAGGGTAGTGGCAGCTTCAGGGAGCTTGATGGGGCAGGTGTTGTGGCACAGTGGATCAAGCTGACACTAGGAACATCAGAGTACCTACAACAGAGTCCTGGGAAGCGGCAGGTACCTGCGTGACAGATGTGCATCAGTTCCTGGCTCCTGGCTTAGTTCTGGTCTTTGCTCTATATTGTGGCTATTTGGGGAATAGATTAAAAAAAAAAAAAACACTATCATCTATCTGTTTAACTTCTATCTATCTATCCAGTCCTTATTTATCTATACCATTGTCTTTCAAATAAATAAAACAATCTTTCAAAATATCATCATGAAATATCATCCTGTTTAATTTTTGCCAATATCTTTTTATTATTGGCATTGTTTATTCTTTACGTCTGAGAAAAATTCACCAGAGACTCTATTAATTAGTCTGATTTAAGTTTTCTGGCCTTTTCTAATCCTGTCTCCTTGCCAGGTATACAAGTGCAGATTGTTCAATACTTTATATCCATTGCCGCTTTTAAGTGTTTTTATGTTCCTGAGTCTTACTCTTGCTGCTTCTGGGGAATTTATTATTCTATCATGCTCCTTCATTACAAATGTTTCACCCCATGTTTGTGGGGGTCCACTTGATCCCCTTTTGAAAGTGAGACTCAGCTGATGGTTTCCTTGTCTTCTGTGCCTGGGCAGCCACCACTGGGTCAGCGCACAGGTTCCAGCATCATGCGTTCATTGTGCACGTGTCTCTGCAGCCTGTGGGTGGGATCTGGCCTTGGGCTGCTGCATTCCCCATTGCAGCGAACACCAGGCTGAATGAGTGTGATAAAATAGTGAGGAAAAACAGCTTATGGGATTTTCTGCCATTTTAAATGTGACGTTTTCTTCAACAGGCTTTCATTTGGTTGCAAGTTTTTGACTGATTATTTAAAACTCTTATAAAGTTGTTTGTGCTTATGATTGTTTACTTACTCTTTCCGTTGGAAAACTAGACCTGTAGGTTTCTTGCATTCCCTCTGTTCAAATACCATCACATGTTGATTCATCTCATATTTTCCCAAAGAGTCTGATATATACCACCATCTTATACATTATTTTTGCCTCATTATTGTCTTGTTTCTTCCTCTGTATATTAAATAATGCTACTATATAACCTGCATGCTTTCTCTATGATATGTAGTAGAATTCCTGAAATAATTGGTAGGATGACACAGACAACATTGGTTAATAGGATGGACAATAGTCTCCTGTGTTCACTTAGACAGATTTTTTTTCCTTTTCTTTTTTCTGTTCTCTCTCTCTCTCTCTCTAAAATCCATTTCGTTTTCGGCTCAGCACAATAGCCTCATGGCTAAAGTCCTCATATTGATTGCATGCCTCTAGATCCCATATGGGCGCCGGTTCCTATCCCTGTTGCTCCATTTACCATCCAGTTACTTGCATACGGCCTGGGAAAGCAGTTGAGGACAGCCCAAAGCAGTAGTACCTTGCACCTGCGTGACAGATCTAGAAGAAGCTCCTGTTTCAGCTTAGCTCCAGCCTTTTCAGCCACTTACAGAGTGAAGTAGCAGAGGCTAGATTTTTTCTCTCTGTAAAATCTGACTTTCCAACAAATAAATTAAAAAATATTTTATATAATTAATTTAGTTTTATTGGAAAAGCATATTTTGCAAAGAGGAGAGGCAGAGAGAAAGCTCTTCCATGCACTGGTTCATTCTCCAAATGGCCACAATGTCTTGGTTCATCTTGGACCTTCCTCAAGGCTTTGGGCCATCCTCTTCTGCTTTCCTAGACCGTGAGTAGGGAACTACATGGGACGTGGAGCAGCTGGGACACTAATCAGCACCCATACTGGATCCCGAGTTTGCAAGAGGGAATTAGTTCATTGAGCCATTGCAATGGGCTCCCTCTATTTAATGTGGCCACTCTATTTAAGGTGGTGACATTAGTAAGTCAGTGTGCTTAGTAAAAATTGAAAGTCAAACTCTCATTGATAGGCAGTTCATATTGTTTTTCAATTTGAAACAGTTCTTGTATGTTGGCCTACTTTTTACTATAAAATTAAGACTAAATTCAGATGAAACTTTATGACAAATTCCGACATTAAAGCGAAATTTTACCTGGGTTGGCATTATGGCGCATTGGGTTTAACTGCTGTTTAAAATGTCAGCATTCCAATAAAAATATGTAATTTTCTAAATAAATCAATCTTATCATCAATGTTCCCGTCAGGTTTTGGGGAGTGAGTCAGTGAGTGATGCCTGTCTCTCTTTGTTCCTCAGAGGAAGGAAGGAAGGCAGAAAGGAAGGAAAGAAAAACTCACATGATGTGATACCTGTTAGGAAACATGTTACCAGTATTTTCAGTGTTTAATATGTCGTTAATTCCCAGTGAATTTCTGATACATTAGATCAGCATATAAAACTGATAAGCATTTTAAAGCAACAGGCTAATTAGCAATCCATGTGGGAGAAGAAAAGTTCGTACATAATCAGGATATAAAACATTTCTTATGGAAAATAATCCTAATGACCTTTTCCTGTGATAGTGATAAATAATGTCTTATAATTTAAACTTATGGTGATTAAGAAGGAAGTTGAATTAAGCAGAGGTCAAACCTTTTTATGTACTTAATGATCTATTAAAATTATATTAAAATCATACTACTGATTAATTATTCAGCAGCACTGTTTTTTTTAAACTCCTTTCCATGAAATTATTGCATTGTAGAGGAAATTAAAAGAAGCATATAAAAGAATAACTCAGACAATACAAATTTTGTCTTTTCTTCTATAAATGTGTTTCTGTGTGTGGATATAGGATTTTTATGCTCACTTCTCTTCATTATGAAAAATTTTAAAGATTTATTCTATTTTCATTGGAAAGCCAGATCTACAGAGAGAAAGCTCTTTCCTCTGCTGGTTCACTCCCCAAGTGGCTGCAATGGCCAGAGCTGAGCTGATCAGAACACATGAGCCAGAAGCTTCCTCCAGGTCTCCCCTGTGGGTGCGGGGTCATGAGTCCTTGGCCCACTTCTGCTAGTTTCCCAGGCCACAAACAAGGAGCTGGATGGGAAGTGGAGAAGCCGGGACATGGACTGGTGCTCATATGGGACCCTGGTATGTGCAAGGGGAGGTTTTAGCCACTAGGCTATCACTCTGGGTCCCATGATGGAATCTTTCACTTAGGTTCTTATACAGCATATTTAAATTTTCTTCTACAAGTCTTTCATTTTGCACAGTTCGGAGGAGAGAAAAATTTTTTTAAAAAAAAGATGTTTTAAAATGCTTAAGTTTTAAAACAAATGTATACTTATTAGAGAAGCAGACTAAAGGAGAGGAAGAGAGAGGCCCAGAGAGAATGAACATGGATGTGCATAAGAGAACCACAGAGAAAAAAGTTGAGTGAACCTGCATTAATGCTTCACTTCCCAGATGCTGGCAAGCACGGGATTTATTCCAGGTTTCTCACCAGGGTAGTGGGAAGGCAGTCACTTGAACCATCACGACCCCTTTCCAGGGTCAGCCTTACTAAGAAGATAGCATGCTGGAATCTGGAGCCGACAGTGGGACAGAACACAGCCATGCTCCTGTGAACGTCTGCTCTTCCAGCTTCCTATATTGGTGCAAACTATTTATCTTGAGTTTTTTTCCATTTAAATACTGATATTTACAAATGAATTCAATTGCAACTTTTTGGGTTTTTTTTTTATCTCATCATATGGACTATTTGATGCATAAGTTCTGATACCCGTTGCAAGAATGAGCAGGAACTAAATTTCATATTGCCCATATTATGCTCAAAAGGCATATATATATATATATACATATATGCTGATAAACAAGTATAGTTATTTAAAATGCAGTAAAAAGCTTTGCACAGCTCTCCAAAGACAGCAGGCGGAAAGCAGAAACAGTTATTTAAGTGAAGTTAGTCATCACATGTCACAGAAATAATACTAACTTTAAAAATTGTTGGAGCTAAGTATTCTCCTTACTTATCATTGTCTGTTTTATTGTGTAGTTAATTGACTGTATACTTTATTTTTAATCTTACTGATAAAATTCACTGCTAAAGGCGATAGGTTCAAAATAAAGTACTTGTAAAGATACATATAATAAGATGGTAACGAAACTTTATATAAGGGCAACTAAAAACATGTAGTAAATGACTAATAAAGTGCATTGATAAGGGACATGATTAGGACATATTCTGATGGGATGATCAATTTCTAGTTTTCATATACATTAGTGCAAATCTCATAAAGGCCTCTCCGGGGAAAACTATTCTAGACCCTTCTTTCATCTGCTTAACTTATAGTATACAATCTTTCCTCTGTCAAGAGCAATTTTGTTCTTTTTCATGATGAAATAGCAAAATTTCCAACAGCAAAATTTCTACTGAATACAAATGTCTCTTCCCTTTTCTGCATGACTCAGATGATCCGCAGAGCGCTTTGCTGCCACATTCCGCGTGAGGACATGGATTCCCAGCCTGCTCTGTGCCCTGCTATTCTTTTGCCATCAGTGGGGCTCTCCAGCCCTTAAGTGGTCACAACACTCCCCGCTTTGCCTGGCTGGTTAGGACCCATCCAGGTTTCCTAACAGGCTATGGGGGTACTAGGTCACACCCCTCTACATTTCTAGGCACATTAGTAGGAACCTTTTCAATTTTTATACCGTTTTGTATTTTGGATAAGGTGTGCTCAACTTATCATGAGAAAATAAAAGAATCATATGAGTGGCTATGTTCAGTTACTGTGTAATATGCAAATCTTTTCCTGAAATTGTAATCGATCTGGATAAAATTGAAATAAGCCTTTAAGCTTATGGACCATAGTATCAATGTAAATGTGAGGCAACTTTACTTTTGCTTTTTAAAAACGCCTTACTGCGGACGCTCCAATACACACCTACAAAATGATAGGTGCTGGATTTATGCTCTTCAACTTGGCAAGCTAATCACAAATGCGACTCTCTCACCAGGAAGTAAGCAAGCAAATGAACAGTGAATATGCACAGAGTTTAAAATACAAAACTTGTACATGAGATTTGTCATCGAAGATGATGAGCACAAAAGGAACATTATGATAAAGTCCATGGGGATGAAATCTCATGTTCACCTTGTGGCTCTGCCCGTGCTGGGTATCGCAGTGAGAACTGCTGTTTCCTAGTAGCTATCTTTTTCAAAATTGCTTTTTAACATTTCATTTTTAACATTGTTAACATAGTTGACAGGGATGCATGCCCATGTGGGTCTCTGATTAGGGCGAAGAAGGAAAGTGGGTGGGGCAAGTGTTTCAATTTTTTTTTCTCTTGTTTCCACAGTGGAGGGAGTGAAGGTGACCATTCCTTGCTGACAGAGAGACAGAGAGAAGTGGATAAAGACAGTGGGAGGACTCCCATCAGCTGACTTAGGTCACAAATATCTACAGAAACCAGGGCTTGACCCAAATGAACCCATTATAGGATAATCCTTCTGGCTCTCCCCCATTGACCGTAGGAATTCAGTCACTGAAGCCCTTCCCTACTGACACCCAGGGTGTCCATCAGCAGAAAATCGAGTCCTTGAATGGGTTATTGAACCCCCGTTCTCCCATGTCAATATCAGCTGCCTGGAGGATTTGAAGGGTTTGGGTCAGGCGTTTTGTGCACTATCCCTGCACAGCAATTAGACTGAAGTTTTTCTTATGAATGAGGAATTATCTCAATGAAAATGCAGGTTTAATACATGAAATCAAGGATGTATGTGTTCAAAAAGGCTTAAAACTGCTTATGTTAAGCTCGCTTGCCTGGTTAAGGTCGTTTCTTAAAATTTTCACTGCAGGGCCCAGCGGCGTGCCCTAGTGCTAAAGTCCTCATCTTGAACTCACCGGGATCCCATATGGGGGATAGTTCTAATCCCAGCAGCTCCACTTCCCATCCAGTTCCCTGCTTGTGGCCTGGGAAAGCAGTCGAGGACGGCCCAATGCTTTGGGACCCTGCACCCAAGTGAGGTGCTCACTTGGGGAGTGAATCATCAGACGGAAGATCTTCCTCTCTGTCTCTCCTCCTTTCTGTATATCTGCCTTTCCAATAAAAATAAATAAATCTTGAAAAACATTTTTTCTTTCACTGCAAGTTTATCCATCTTTTCCCTCTTTCTATGTTGTCCTATTTGGAAAAATGTCAGCATGTGCTGCCCAATGGAAGGAATGAGGAGTTCTGCTTTATTTCTTAGGGCAGATTATCCACATCAACTATTTGAACTATTGTACTTTGCGATGTCTTTTTTTAAACTGCACTCAGCTTATGTAATGATTTGCTTACATTGTGTACGTGCGTGAGTATTTATTCTCTAACCTGAGCTATTATGTTTTTAAGATTTATTTATTTATTTGGAAAGCATGGGTGTCAGCGAGAGAATGAGAGCGAGAAAGAGGGAGAACTGTCATGCATCCACTGCCCAGATGAAAGTAGAGCTGGCGGCTGGGCTGGATGGGAGCTGCACACCCAGGACACGGCCAGTGCTCTGCTGTGGAATCTTCTCATCACAAGCAGTACCTTAAATTGCTGCACTACACAGTTGGCCCTTATGATTTTTGTTTTCTTTTACCTGAGTTGATCAGATTGTTTCAGCTTTGCCCTTTGGAAGTTCGTTCAGTTATCCCCTCTGCTACTTCTGCATAGATTCATTATTATGTGTATGTATGTATGCATTGTGCGTATTGTTACATAGTGTGTGTGTTGTATGTGTTGTGTATATATTGTGTGTATTTCTTTGTTCTCACTACAGTATGTTCCAGGTTCAGCTTGTGTGTTTTCTTCCACAGTCCTGGTTGCAGGGTTTTTCTCAGGAGTCGTTTTAGAAAGCAATGACTAGGCACCAGATGTGTTAGTTGCTGGTCTTGGAGTGATTGCATCAAGGCCCTCCCATTGAAAATGGAAGGTAGAGCATGCCAATGTGCTCAGCAGTGTATATCCATGTATCTGTCAATATTGCTATATGTAGCTTTCTGTATCTATAAATATTGCTAGCTGCAATTATCCATATCTAAACATTTCTATATGTAATTATCAGTATCTAAATCAAGTTAAACATGAATTCACACTGATGTCGTTAACATTATTGCATTTCATATGGATCTTTCCAGTCTCTACATTTTACTTATCTGTAAATTCACTTCTAGCAGGGAGAATCCACCATCACCCGTTTGTTTAACCGTTCCCTTTCAGCTTAAATGTAGAAGTGCATAAAGCTTGCTAGCTATTTCCCCTGTGAGAAAGAACTTTATCAAATAGAGTACAGTAATTATATTATCTGTTTTGCCTTTAATCTTGCAGATCTCACTTTTTCCAAAATTTCTTAGGCCAATAGATCTCCTTTTCCCTTTCATTAAGGTTTTATTCTTTAGCTTTTGGATTGCATTGTCACATGTTGAGTTTCCTCCTGGGATTCTTCTACTTTTCTCAACATTTAGAAAAAAAATCTGCATACATTGAAGTTCATTGTTCAAGTTCTGCTGCTTCATCAGTTTTGACAAATGCAAAGCCATTTATTCGTGGTGCTAAAATCCCTTTAAAATAGCTGAAGCACCGTAACGCAATCACTGAATATTTTGCCTTTCCCAGTTTATTATATAATTGCAATCATATCTACTTTTAATTTTATTGTATTGACTTCTTTCACTGAGCAATATGCATTCAGTAATTTTAAGGCTTAAAAGTTGATAGACTTTTATTAACAAATATTTAATTACATTAATTTTCCACACCTGTTAAAGCAGGTTTTTTTTCCCTCTCATTGTTTTAAAAGATGTGTTTGGTATTCATTCTTTCATTTGAAAGAGAGAGGGAGAGTGAGAGCTCCTATGCATTAGTTCAATATTCAAATTCTTGCAAAGGCTGAGCTGTGCTGGACTGAAGCTGGTAGTCGGGAAATCGACCCAGATCCCCAAGTGTGAAGCAGAGACCCCACTGACTCCTGGGCCTCCTGCATGGCCTTGATGCTTGAATCAGGACCTGGAAGTGGCAAGGAAGCTCAGCTTCTTTCAAAAAGGATGCTGATGTCTTAACCAATGGGCCAAACACCTGCTCCCAGTTTTCCACAATTGTAAATAAATTATAAATACTAAACTAAATTATAAATGCATTGAATACTCATAATATTAATGAAGCTCATTGTATTTTCAAATTAGCCAGGCTTAAAATATTAACAACAAGGCTGCTACCAACATTTACTTATAAATTTTTATATAGACAAGTTTTCACATCATTGGAGGATATACCTTGGGGCATAAATGATTCTCAACTATCTAAAAAGAAACTGCTGTGATCTGAAATTTGAGATCCTTCAGAATTTTTATGTTGAAAAGCATTCCCTAAGGTAATGGCATCGCCCTTACGAAGCCATGGCATACTGGCATACAATCATACTGGCATACATGGCATACTGGCATACAATCATTTGAAATTCTCAGCTCTGCAATTCCTTTCTCTGAATCTTATTGGGACTTAGTTCTGATTGCAATTTTTTAACTTAATTTTTCGTGATCTTTATTATGGCTTCTACAATTTTTAATGCAATGTGTTAGGCATTATAGAATAAGTGATAACCTCTGGTCTGCGAGGTTTTACATTAATCTGGATAGGGGTTGAGCTGTATTTAATACTGGAAGGGACCTCTTGTGGATTTCTTGAGGGGATGAGCCGGGCATGCCTCTTGAAGCTCCCTCTGCTCCTTTGCTCACCTTATAATCATTCCTTTGTAATTACTATTCTGTTACCAAGCTGCAAACCAAAATATGCCCTTTCCTTCCCGGCAAGCTCCTTTCAGGTATATCAGTTCAGACATTAGGAAACTGATGTATTAGCAATTTCAGGAGGAAATGAAACTTGTTTTCTAAGTGTCCTTTGTGTCTCCTATCATTTCCCTTTTCTTCTTTCTTTTCACAGTTTGAAAAATAATATCTCAAATGGCAAGATGAAAAACTTGAGATGTTTCTAAGGCACTTAGAAAGTCGATAAATGTATGTAATTCAATTTTTAGGAACAGCAACTTAGAAAATAGGTCTTATAAAGTATCATTATGGAAATGCTATTTTCTGATTAGTTAACAGCTCTGATATTATTCCAAATGAGAGCAAATTAGGGCAATTGAAACTTTTCTCTAATACCAGATAATTTTACCAGGTTTACTAAGAAATTCTACTAAATTCTCTCGAGGGATTTAGAAGCCACTTCAAAATTTTTTATCTATTTTTTGCACAGTATACAAAGTGTTCCCCTCCCCGACACTAGCAGCAAGCACTTTTGTAGTTTCTCATTCCTCACTAACTTTCAGTTGATTCCACTAGAAGGTTTGACCCTGAGTCTTTATCTTACCTCTGTTTTGTTTGTTTGTTTTTAAAGATTTATTTCTTTTGGAAAGACAGATACAAAAAGACAGAAAGCTGTTCCATCCATTGATTCACTTCTCAAGTGACCAGTGACTGTAGCTGAACTGGTCTAAAACCAGGAGCCGGGAGCATGCTCCACACACAGGTGCAGGGACCCAAGGTGTTGGGCCATCCTCCACTGCTTTCCAAGCTACAAGCAGGGAGCAGCTGGGACATGAACTAGCACCCATATGGAATGCCGGCATGTGGGTGTGGAAGACTAGCCAGTTGAGCCATCGTATGAGTCCCCATTTGGCTTTTTTTTTTTTTTAATTTAGCATTCCTGTGCCAACTGAAAACGCAAAGAAAAATTAAGCATTGGGTCAAATCATAAAATTAAGGCAAGGTACTTTTGATACTAGTACTAATTATGGTAATGTTTTAATATTTCATAAGATATATAAAGTTGAAAATGAACTTTCACAGGAATCAAGCTCAGAGATCTCAAACAAGACTTTTTGATTCTTTTAGAGATTATGTTTTGAAATATATCATTCTTTTAAATTATTTTAATACGTTGTTTTAAGGATAGAAAATCTGATTTTAAGCCCACTTCAAGTATCAACGAGTGGATTCATCATTTCCCATGAATAAAATCATCCTCTCATTTCAATTATGTAAATGTTTTGATTCTCATTTCAAAAAATGGCTCAAACAGAATATGTTTGAAACTGAAAAAAATCTACATATTTTAAAGGAATGTTAAAGTATGAACAATATCATGTTACAGTTTAGTAATAGTCATTTAATCTGTTTTTTATTTTATTAACATACAGGCTATAGAAGACATCATGCTGATTGATACAATTGAACAATATCAACATCAGTTCTTTCCAAGATGCTAATGTATTAAGGATGTAAGTAAAATAATACTAAATACATATAACCACATTAAGCAAAGCGTATATGACAAATTAGGTGCTTGCTTTGAAATTCTGGGATTTCTTATTTTTCAGCACAGAAAACATTGTGTAAAAGATATGTGGCACTGTTAAAATATTTATAGTTAAATAATGTATGTAGATTATGACTTTTATACCAAAATAAAAACTTTTAATTCTACCATGTATGTCCTTAGATACTCAAAAATTGACCTGTCTGCACATTATTAATTAAAAGTTTGTGGTTCAGATGACATTTCTGATTTATTCTTTTCTTTTTGGGTCTGATGAGACAACTGTATATTAAATTTCTTAATAGAAGCCTGCATCAGGTATAGTAGGTCAACTCATCGATTACAATATCAGCATTCTAATGGGATCCGGATCTATTCCCTGGTGCCCTACTTCCAGTCCAGCTGCCATTTAATGAAAAGAGAAAAACAGGAAGTGGATGGCCAAAGCGCTTAGGGCCCCTGCTATTTACATGGGGACCTGGCCCAGTTCTTGGGCATTGAAATGAACCCATTAATGGAAGATTTCTCTCTTCTATAACTCAGCCGATCAAGTAGATTAATGAATCTATTAAGCGATGAACTGTAAAAATATCAAATCAATAATTTCTAAAATGTTGTCTACACTTTGACAGACATATTTTTATTATAGTAACTTTTTTTTCCTGAAGTATCCCTCAAATTTTGGATTACATTTTTTTTTTTATCATTTTAGTTTAATTTTATGTGTCAAGCCATTAGGTACTTAAATTATGAAAATTAAGGAGATGACAACATAAAACAAATGAAAACACTTTGGCTTTGTGATCAAACCTTAGCAAAAGGAAAGATAGTTGTAGGAAGGTAAAGCCATTTTAATTTAAGAGACAAATACAACACTAGAAGTTCTGTGTACCTGTTATAGCTGTCATATTTAGCTTTGCTTTTTCCACAGTTCATATCCACACTGCTAAGGTTGTTACCGTCTATTCAGTCAGAGGGATATTTCTCCCCATAGCTGCGTCAAAAAGAATTTTCTCAGTTCCTTGGGAAAATTTCCTAGTGTTCGCTGTAATATTTTTGAAGCATAAAGATGATCCTTCCTTAATTAGAGGATAAGAAGGTAAAATATATACAGAAGTAAATTCCTCTGTCTTTATTTCTCATTTCTCCTCCATAAGTTCAAGCTTTCTGTTAGCGAAAGTCAGACAAAGAGCCAACATCAGCACCCAGCAGATCACAGACTTATGAAAAGAATCAGATGAGAAAGGGGCACTTACTGGAGTAGATTTGTTTTACCAGATTGCCCAAAACTGTTGACAGCAAGTCCTTGCCAAACTCCGTGTGTGCACAGCCTTGCTCAGCTCTTGCCTTGGGAGGACTTTCTTTCAATAGCAGTCATGACTAAATACCTTCACTGAGCAGTAGCCTTGATTTCTTCCATGACTGGAACCCTGGATATGGTCAAGGCCCTGTTACCTATCTGAATAGCTCTCTGATCCTGTCTATGACATACATCTCATCTATGTCTGGATTACAATTGCTTGTTCAGGCTCTTTAAGTACTTATGTGTCCTGGAAAAGTTCTAGATCCTTATAAGGCTTTAGCTGATGACAATGGTAAAAAGGATGCTCTACAGAATCTTTAAATATGAACATGTGAAGGAATTCTCATTGATTCTGTGCTTAATGTCCTGCGTCCTCAGTAAGCTCTATAAACTGCAATAAACATAAAAGTTTAGTGTGTGCAGTGGGTTAAGACATCAATTGCTAGGTCCGCATCCCATATCCAAGTATGGGTTAGATTCTTTGGCATCTCAGTTTCTAATCTGGCTTCCTACGAATGCACCTGAAAATTCAATAGAAGATGGTTGAGTGGTCCCCGAGACCTTTGTGGTCTTCAGGACGAAATGTTGGCTTCAGGCTTCAGCTCAGCCTCACCTTGGTTATTGCCACCATATGGGGCATGAACCAGCAAATTATGATTTCTCTCTATCTCTGTTACTCACCT
Organism: Ochotona curzoniae; assembly: GCF_017591425.1. Lineage (NCBI taxonomy): Eukaryota > Metazoa > Chordata > Mammalia > Lagomorpha > Ochotonidae > Ochotona > Ochotona curzoniae. The sequence goes on from NW_024466218.1 coordinate 3,983,262, forward strand.
TCTTCCTATATCATGCTGCCATTCCAAAATATGAATAATTAAATAAATACCATGTTTTTTTTAAAGATTTATTTTTATTATTTTTTATTGGAAAGGCGGATATACAGAGAGGAGAAACAGAGAGGAAGATCTTCCATCCGATGATTCACTCCCCAAGTGAGTGCAACGGCGGATGCTATGCATATCCGAAGCCAGGAGCCTCTTCCCACGCGGGTCTCCCACGCGTGTGCAGGGTCCCAAAGCTTTGGGCTGTCCTCGACTGCTTTCCCGGGCCACAGGCAGGGAGCTGGAAGGGAAGCGGGGCTGCCGGGATTAGAACCGGCGCCCATATGGGATCCCGGGCGTGCAAGGCGAGGACCTTAACCACTTGCGCCACCGTGCCGGGCCCAATAAATACCATGTTTAAAAAGTTTAAAAACACAACGCTTTAAGTTCCAGCACGCACTTCAAGGTATAGAGACAATTACCATTTTCTTTCCAAATCAGTCAAAACTGATCAGATAAAGGTTTTCAAATGTTGACACTTATGAATCTCAGAAACTATGAGAATGGAGTAACTACAGACAGGCATAATTTTCCAAGCATATTTTAGCAGAAACCATTTTTCAATATATATTTTTTGTGGTTTAACTAAGACAAAAGCAAAGTTAACATTAGGAAATGATATTCTAAAACCACTGTTTTATCTTCATGAAGAATAATTAGGAAAAATTCCCTCTGAGTCAACGATTAACAGAAATGATGACAGTTCTACCATTGTGTTTTACAAGTGCCTTGGGAAATGTAATATAACTGTGTTTCCACGTTAAGAAAATGTACCAAACCTGCAGAATTTTGATGCTGTATTAAACATTTTGTTTGTTGAAAAGATCATTATACTTGGTAAGTTTATTTATTCATTTTATTTATTTGAAATAAATGTGCAGTGCACAGAGCAACAGATACATTGTACATACAGTAGGTTGCAACCCAAGAGACCACAGCAGACAGCACCCGGCCAGACAGAAGAAAGGAGCCAAGCAGTTCCACCCAGACATCCCACGTGGTGGCCGTACTTGAGATGTCCTCTGTTCTTGCCTACATGCACTAGCAGGGAGCTGAACTGGAGTCAGAGGCAGGACTCAATTCCAAGCACCCTTCTATTCAATGCTGGTGTCCTGAGTGGTGGCGTAACCCATTGCACCACAACACTTGCCCTAATTTTGCTCCCATGTTATACTTGCCAAATATCATTGCCTCACTTTACTACAATTATAATTTATTGGGGAAATTATTATAGTTTTTAAATTATTTTATTGTGTGGAATCTAAATGTACCTTGCTGAATGAATAAATTATTCTTTGAGAATAGGGACTTAAAGCAAGACAAAAAATAATATGTAATTCTAAAAAGTCCTGCTTGTAGTTGACATAGACCCTGGTTAATAACCAAAGGGTAGCTCAGCTTAGAGCATCTGCGGCCTTCAATCACTTGCATATTGTTAAAACATAGTGAAATATGCCACTGCAGAACTAACCAATTAGAAGGTGATGAGGAGCTAATATTCACAAATAAATAACTTGATGAAGGAAGGCAGAAAATTAACATTGAGTTAAATAAGAACATGATTTTGAAATGCACTAAATGTGCTGGAGTAAATATTACCTAAATTGAATTACATGATATTTATTTATGGATATTAGGGGAGTGATGCATCAGATCTCTCATTCTACTTAATTCTCCCTTTTTCTGTTTCCTTTTTCTTTTCCATTTCCATTATGCCTTATGCAGATGTAAGAATGCAACAAGTTGAGCTCAGCATGGTAGCTTAGTGGCTAGAGCCCTTCCTTTATACATGCCAGCATCCCATGTGGGTGCCAGTTCTAATCCCGTTGGCCTTCATCCAGCTCCTTGCCTGTAGCTTGGGAAGCCGTGGAAGACAGCCCAAAGCCTTTGGCCCCTGCAACCATGTGGGAGACTCAAAAGAAGCTTCTGGCTCCTGGCTCCTGGCTTTGGATAGGCTCAGCTCCAACCACAGTAGCCACTTGGGGAGTGAACCTGCAGACAGAAGATCTTCCTTTCTGTCCTCCTCTCTTTATATCTAACTTTTTAAAAAAAAAATTAAATGAATTTTTCAAAAATAATGTAGCAATAAGAATACAACAGAATAATAAATGAAGTGATAGACAATAAATACAATACATAACATCTATAAACTAATAAGGAAAAGAGCAAAAAAAAAGTGACTTTCTTCAAATTACCTAGCCTACATGACCAATGTTCCACCTGTAGTGGAATAAATGTGAAATACATGTAGATGTTCTTCAGGTAACAGTTACAAAAGTCTTAAAGTGGTGTTCTTCTCATGTATACATGTATATATACATGTGTATATATATGTATATATATTCTTTAGTTTAAAAAGATCATATTATAAAATTATCCTCATATCAAATAATGCGGTACACTTGGACAAAGAAATTCTCATAATGCATTATTTGTGGGATTTATCTCGTTATATAAACTTTTTATGTTAAGTTTGTACTGCAATCCTACCATGAAGGGAAAGACTTTCCTACAGCTTCATCTCATAAGAGCTCTAAGAAATATAGGATATTTGATACCAAGACAGTTCAAAACTACATAAAATCATGTCATTTATACAGGTAGTTCTTCACTGGAGTGACTTATTTAAGGAAAATAATCATAATAGCCTTTTTTTGTTTCTGATTCCTAAGCATTTTTTTTTTTATCAAATTCTCCATTACATTTATATTTGATGGCCAATGGCCAGTCACATCTACTGGGTACCTTATAAAGGTGGAACACTTTCTAAATGCTTCTACATACTGTTCATATCTGTAAGAGATTCTCAACATTATACTCCCTGATGATAAGCCCTAAGTCATTTTCAATGGATTTCTTATATTCCTGATACTCACTTGGATTTTTGGATTTTTCACTTGGATGAAATATTAGAAATTGCAAAAATAAATTTTTCTTCCTTAATTACCTTTGTTTTTTTTCTGACTGTTAGAGCTTGTCATCATTGTGCATTTTCCAATTGTAATTAAATTTTATGGGTGGAGTGAAGATGTAGACAGCCTGTATGCATACAGCCTCCTGCAAGAAGAACTCCAACATTTTGAATAAATCTAGCCCATAAGTCAATTTTAATATATATATTTATATTTATGTGTTTTATTATATATTGTACATATGGTATATACATATGTCTATGATTTTATTATATATACATATATGTACCTAAACTGTGTATGCATCAGGATGATAATAATAATAATAATAATAATAATAATAATATAAAAACGATCTTCCCATAGCAAAAATTGTGATTTCATCAATGCAAATTAATATCCACAGACTATGGTGCTATCTTTTCAATAATTGATCCGTTTTCTTTAAAAATGTTTAGCACCTTGAGGAGTGAGCTCATGGCAAACTATTTGCTTTCTAATATCTGTAAATAGGATGTACTATTGCTTAAAGTGATGGGGAACTAATCTTGAGAGACCATATATGGCATTAAAGGAAAAGCTACTATAATACCATGGGAGATCGACAGTTCATCTAATATCCCTTGGTCAATTTGCTCTTGACTTTGTTCACAAATGAACAACTACTAAGCAGACATACTAGCTCTACTTCTCAATCAACCACAATATGATTTTGTCTATAGTTTCAATATTTGAACTCTAAATTTCAGATAGTACTTAAACCACAGTTTCATTGTTTGACTGATTTTAACAATTCATTTTGAATTATTTAACACTGTGTTTGCCCTGTAATATGTCTTCCTAAAATTCACCTTTCAATATATGGGCTTTCCTATTTTAATAATATGTTGAGAATAGAAATTATATATAGAAATATATGATATTAAAGTTACACGAAAAGCTATCAGAAATCAATTTAACTTCCTCAGGAATACTGGATCGTAAAAGAATATAACCCACTTCATGCAGTGAAAAAGCAGACTAGTCTTAAACCATTCTAATTTACAACTGCATTGTCATTTAGCAATATTATCCTCTGTAATCTCTGCAATGTCCACTGTTCTCTCATTTAACCTTACCAGATTATTTGACCAATAAAGACTTATACGCTTGAACATTTTATGCAAGACAATTATTCTTGTATTTACAAGGGAATCTCTAGATTGATGACAGTTTGTCAGGTGAATAACATAAGTCAGAATAAGACACACTAACAATTGTTAAATGAACAACAAAAATGCTACAATTGCTTAGAAGAATGATGTCATCTTTAAAATGACACTGTGACATTTTGAGTTGCTAATTTAAATAGCCTCCCATATAAGCAATTTAGAATATCAACTGTTTGCTAGCTAATACAGCACAAAAGACCCCTTCCAGTTTCAACGTCTTCTTCATAGATCAAATCTTCTATGAAGATGTAGCATTTTAATCAATAACACCTTCCCATCCACAATTTTTTTATGAAATGGAAATTGTAATGAATTCATGCTTTCTGACATTTGCATGTATCTTTAAATGCCACAAGATAACAAGGTTTTAATCATTCCAAATAGCTTTTTAATTATAGATGTAATTACTTTTGCAGAAGGTTAAGCTCCACAAACAGAAATAAAACTGTTTGCTTACACTTTGTATGAAGAATGGTTTTGTGCTGTAGATTTAGGTATTTGGCAAATTTGATGGGCTTTATGTGATTCTTTTTTTAGTATGAGTAGAATTCTGTTTTGAGATAATTCAACATTATGCATTGTAAATCAAGCTATGCTATTCAATTAATTTCAGAATTAGAGAAGGAGCAAAAGGTGCTGTGCATAAGCAATGGCAGATTAGTAGCTGCTAATCCCAGGCTGTACGGCATCACCAGAGGTGTGGACATTCTGGTGTCTCAAGAACACAAGGGTGTTGTCCTTAGACTCAAGGATTTGCTGCTTTAAAATTCTTGGTTAAAAACAAGAAGGTTAAAAATCTGTATCAGGACTCAACTCATGGCTTGTAGATAAAAACTCTTACCGTTTTCAAAAGGATGGGATATGGCCCACCATATACCTAAACCCACACTGTCTGAGAGTGTGGCTCACTGTTCTAGATGATAACATCGCTGCAAAGCAGTGAATGAATAGTCAAGTCCCACAGGCACTTGACAGATATTTCTCAAAATGCTTGACTGCTAAGCTGATGATCCTATTGCTCTACTTTCCGCAGTGGGAAGAACGAAATTAAAATTTTGCTGATGAAGGACCAAGTGTTGGAAAAATAATAAGAGACGTTAGACAAGTATAGACACGTGGCCACATTAAACTAGTGTCAATTAAATCTACACATTTTAAAAGCATTAAATCAGAAAAAAATAAAAAAAGAACATCTTTGATTGCACATTTGGATTTTCAAGCTTAATTGGAATCAAGTGTTTCATAGACAAGAAGGGGAGCCAACTTTAGTCATCTTTTGGTTTTGGGAGCATATGCTTAATAAATTACTGCCTTAACATTGGAGCACTTGGAATATGATACGCCCTTGCCTCTCATTTTGCACATCTGAATAAATGAATTGCTGTAACTCAATTTACAGCTATTTTCATTTTTTGTAAACATCATGTACAATCATTTATTCCTCTTGTACATTTTTACAAAGTTAACTAGAATTTCAGAGTATTTAAATCTTGAGAGTAATTATACACATTCATATCCAAGGAAATCTGGCTTTGATCCTTGTATGAGAAATATATTTTATAATTCACATAAAATATAAAATAACAGCCAGATTTGTGTTTAAAGTATCCTTTTAGTGGTTATTTTTATGGATATTTGGAACTGAGTCAATGCATGTGTGTTTGGCTCAATTAAGGGGAAAGCAGTTAATTTATATTTAAATGCATAGAGACTGGAAAACGTGGTTCTAATCAGACTGCCATATTCACAAAGCAGGTTAGCTTTTCCTTAGATTGATCACAGTAATTTTTTTTAGGTTTATTTTTACTGGAAAGGCAGATTTACAGAAAGGAGAGAAAGAGAGAAAGATCTTCCCTCCACTGATTCACTCCCTAAATGACCTGAGTGGCCAGAGTTGAACCGATCCAGAGCCTGGTACAGGAGTTTATTCTGCGTCTCCCACATGGGTGCAGGGTCCCAAGGCTCTGGGCAATCTTTCACTGCCTTCCCAGACCACAAAGAGGGAGCTGGATGGGAAGTAGAGCAGACAGGACAAACCAACCTGATCCAAAGTGGTGTGCTTGCGTTTGTATGTAGAGGATTGAGCCAGTATGATCCACCCTTGCGAAAAATTTTAAAGGTAGGCACAGAGTTACTCAAATTTATAATTACATGGACTTCTTGAGCTTTTGTTAAAAAAAAATTGTTCCTTTAGATTTTTTTTTTTTGAAGTAACAGGTAACTGAATAAACTTAACACAGGTATAAGTTGATTAACTCAGTATGTCAGTTCTTATTTTCTACTTAAACATGGGAATTTCAGCAATTTTTTGGTGTCATGTAGCTAGAAAATCTGCTTTTATATTTTTGACTGATAGTCATGCATTCATTTGTTCATGTATGCTCACTAGTATGTCTCTAGTCTGTCTAGTATGTTTTCTGTTCTAGTATGTCATTGTATTTTAATCAGAAATATCTGATCCAATGTTCAGACTGTTAGTAATTTCTATACATGAGTGTCTGGGGAACCATTATTGTAATAAAGTATATATTTTAGAAAATGTTAGCTTTCTATATAAATTTTCTCTACTCAAGTATAAACCCCACCAAAAAACCAAAAATAGTACAGGGATAATTCGAGTGTTGTGTCGACAAATATTTTAGTAAGCTGGTTCCAAGGTAAATATTTTTGCTGGCTGGTTCACACAGATTAGTTTTGCGATACTATTCAATTGATATTTTATACACAATTTTCATTTACTGACCAGGAAGGGTAAAAAGTGTCTGTGGCATTGCCGTCTTAGTGCACATGTTGTCTCACCTTAACATTTTCCTTAATTTCTAATATTGCTTTCTCCTATTTATGTCTTGGAAATCTAACATTTTGCTGAAGTCCAGGGTTTTGGAATGTCTCCCTTTCATAACTCATAACTACTTCCAAGTAAATTAATTAAATTAGACACTATCCAAATGCTAAGAATCCCAAATTTAAATCTCTGGTCCAAATCAGAAATAACTTTTGCATATGAGATGTGTGTATTAAAAGACTTATTTTATATTAGTGCTTGGCATAGATAATGGTCACCTCAAATTTAGCATCAAATCTTAGTGTCAGCTTCCTCACATCCCAAACATACTACTGATGAAATCAATCTCACCTTAGTGAATCACTTTATTTTGCCAATTCTGCAAGAAAGCAAAACAAAACTTGCTTGAAGAAATTTCTGAGTCTCATTTGATATAATCCGTTTGCTGCTTATAAGCAACTTTCATTGGTTTTAAATTTAATTTTATCAAAAATATGACTAGATGCTGGATTTAATTATACACTTAGCTTCAAAATATGTATCAATTTCCACACTTTGTAATACCCTCCTGACTTATTGCCTAGTTGAATTATTATACATGCTTCTAAATAACTTCAACTTCCTCTGCAGGAAGCCAGATAGTCCAGGAACATTGCTTCATAGCTATGATTAAATACTGTCTTTCCTCTGAATAAAACCCAAACTTTTAACAATGTCCTTGAAAATCTCCCTTCATCTGGCGTCAGGTTAAGTCTGTAATTTAATCTCCTACACGTTTTTTCTTCTCTCATCGATACAGTAATCTTTGCCCTGTCTCTTTACTACGTCAAACTGGAATTCATATTTATGCTCCTTAATTTACTCATTTTTTTCTCTGGAATTATCAGATTTTGTTTGGCTTTATCCATTGATTGATTTTATCAATTTTTCTTGATATAAAAATCTTCCAATCCATCTTATCCTTACTATTTTGTATATTTTAGGAGGATGCTTATATTGTATATTATTTCACAGAAAATGATTGCACTAGTCATAACTACACTTCATCATATACTGTGTAAAATATAATGTATTAGATAATTTTTCTGAATTAATTGTTTTTTTATCATTAAGAATCAGAAGTTTGCAAATAGCTGATACATTATAGTATTGCTTTTACATTTTTATTTGTTTGAAAATGAAACTAACAGAAAGGAAAAAGAAAGCAGATAGAGATCTTTCATCCTCTGATTCACTAATCAAAAATCCTTTGCAGCTGGGACTGTGCTAGGTCGAAAACAGGACATATGCCATCTTGTTCTGCCACATGTGTGGAAAGGACATAACAGAGCCATGACCTGTTGCTTATCAGAATGTTGATTCGCAGGGAGCTGGAATCAAAGTGGAGCTGAGATCTACTCCCAGGCACTTGGACACAGGATGTGGGTACTCCAATCAGCAGTCTAGCCACTGCAACAAACGTCCGCCTCAAATGGGTGACACATTACCTTAGAAACTTTGGTTAAGCTTTGTTAAACTTTAGTTTTATATTTCATGGGAAACCAAAGCTGAGATAATGTCCATCAATTATCAAAATTCATGCAACAAATGTTGAAAATTAAGATTAAAATATACATTTTTGTAAAGTCAAATGAGATTTTACCCAACTGTAGCTTTGCCTTACGTTTTCCTTAATATTACAGAAATATCTCCTTTTTGATTCAAATGCTGCATCCTATATTTGAATCTTTGTTGGTTATTTATTCATTTTATCTAACAATTCTTCATTGGTAAATCACAAAACATTTGAAATAATGTCTTGTCCACTGAAAAACAATGAACTGGCATTAGTCTGTTATATAAGAAATTTTAACAATTTTTTTTTAAATTTAATTGAAAGGTGTTAATATGTTTTTCAGTGAAAATCTGTTTCTTTGATGCAACTGATGTTCTTTATTTAATACAAATACATTGACATGGATAACTATCATTTTCATCTCCATTACAACAAAGATAACACAATATGGCTTGGGAATATTAAAATGTTCCAGAGTATTGAAATTTATAACAACTACTTGTTAGTACATACTTTGACTAGGAGATGGGATGACTCAATTTGATGACTACTTGAGAGAAAAAAAACAATGGAGCATCATTTATTGCTCATAATTTGCATTACCTATTCATCCTATTAAATGTTCAACATTAAAATAGCTAAATAGTTTTCACTTTTGAAATAATATTAGTTGTTCTAATTTTAGTATTTGATAGTGGTTTATCTTGCATGAGCTATATAAAGGGAGGTAGAATAGCTATTAACTTTGTTTTGCAAATTAATGCACTAAATGCCATATAAACTAAGTTGTACTAAAGAGTAGATAATTAGTGCAAAAATTATTCAAATAAGAACAAGTTTATCTGGTCTTTTGGCTTTATTAGAATCCAATTTGGAGCTAGATTTATTTAAACTATGTATTATATTTTTACTACATAGTGAATCATAGATGACCTAAATGGATTTCTTCAAAAGCAGAAATTCAGTTTATATTTCTACTTATTTTTGTGTAGAATATAATTATATAAATGACCAATTCCCTAATTGTATTTATAATAAAATATATTAGGCCTTTCCAAATTGAAATGATGGTGGATAATGAACATTGTAATTATTGATACAGTAAACTAGTAGAAACATTAAGACATAACTGTTAAGCTGATATTTTGATTATGTTGCTTTTTATAGAAGATTAAAATTCTTACTAAAATATTTATTTATAGCTTTTATTTATATCAAGACACAGCTTCTCCAGTACAGTAAAATGAAACAAATGCTAAAGAGCTGAATATAATAATCATTTCCTCTTTTCTGATACGGCTAAAAGTGAAGAATCTCAGCACATAAAGCCAATTATAATTGCATGACTGTATGACCTGCTGAGGCATTTTATATCATCCAATAAGTTTGAATTTGCCTATCAACCTTCTAAGCCCTGGTAACTTCTTCCTCCACAATATGCCTCGAATTGAGTTAGATATAATTGACTGCATTCTGGATTCACAGGAAATCAAAAGTGAAACTTAGACTATCCCAGGCAGTGTTCAGTGAAAATCCCCCAAAATATTTAAGCACTAATTTTTGGTGTGTAAAATTGTATTAAAAAATTGTAATTATCAATGTAAACTTATTAAGTAAAACTACGTTAAATAATTGTCACAACAACACTATGCATTCCCTATATGCAATACTTTGGCAAAGGTAAATATTTGTAATTGTTTTAGGATTTACTTATTTGTATTGGAAAGGCAGATCAGATGTATAAGAGAGGGAGAGACAAAAAGAAACATTTTCTATCTGATCACTCCCTAAATGGCCACAATGAGCAGAGCTGATCCAAAGCCAAGAGCCAGAAGCTTTCTGTGTTTCCCACATGGGAGCAGGGCCCCAAAGTTTTGGCCATCGAACACTGCTTTCCCATGCTGCAAGCAGGGAGCTGAAGGGAAAGTGGAGCCTATATGGTATGGCAATGCTTGCAGGGTGAGGATTCAGCCATTGAACTGTCATGTTGGGCCCTAAGTGTTTGCAATTATTAATACTGTATGTGTTATTTTATACACCAATGAGAAATTTGATTTTCAAAAAATAGAGAAATGGAGATGCTTGCAAGTCAATAGTAACTTACATGGAAGCCAAAAAAACAAAAACAAAAACAAAAACAAAAAAACCAAACATCAGTCAGTACATAGGATAATGGTGAGACTAGGAATAGAGAAAGGAAGTAATGGGGAAGGTTCATTTAATGTGTGCCAAAACGCAATTACACAACATGGGTAAGTGCAAATGTTCCCTAACAAAGGGAGTAACTACAATTCACAACAATCTATTGCTTATTTTACAAACATACATAGAAGAGGCACTTAAAGTCTCCAAATGAGAAATTAATGGAAATCTCTATTTTCAAAATTACTTATTATTTATTTGAAAGGCACAGAAAGAGAGGAGAGGGAAGAGAAAGAAACAGAGAAGAGAAAGAATTTTCCATTCCTTTATTCCCCAAATGTACCTCGATTGCATAAAGCAGCCATGGAGGAGGTAAGCTGAAGCCAGGAACCAGGAACACTCTCCATATCTTGCACACATAGATATGAGGCACCCAAATAACTGAGCTATCAACTGGAATTAAGATAGATTGTATAGGAGTGTGATTCCAATCAGTGATATGAGATTATGCAAGTCCCAATGGTGATTTAACCCAACATCACGACACAAACCCAATTATTTTGATTTGATCAGGACACATTGTAAATATTTAATGGACTATGTTACAATGTTAATGTTAAAAATTTAAAAAGATTAATGAGAAGGAAACATCTTCATACGCTGATTGTATATGTCTGAATATCTGAATAGAATAATAATAAGCAAAAGTGAAAACGAAGTCAATGTAATCAGTGATGGATAAATGCTATGCTAGAAGTTAACAGGAGAGTATCAAGACCTTTTTTGGTGTTAGATGCTTTTTGCTGATAAGAAATGTGATTTTATGGGTTCAGAAATGCGTTCTAAGAAAAATGTTAACTATATTGCTATGGAAATCATGAATAAATGTTGGCTAGACACACATGTTTATAAATGAGAGAAAATTATGGCATAAATAAAGTCAAAAGAAAATGTTTGTTATATCTTTTTTTTTTTTTTTGCAGAACTTCGTCTTAATCTTGACCACAAATCTGTGGAAGATACACCTAGAGAGATGAGGAACTACATCATGAACGTTTTGATAAAACATTAGGAGACTAGACTTTATCGTGTGAGTAATAGTAATGATCGAAGGGATTTAGGACTAACTTGTAGTCAGATTTGTCTCCAGGTGTGACAGTGCTGACTGCAGTGTGGGGAATGAATCAGAATGAAGTCACTTTAGAAACAAAGAGGAATTATTTATGAATTTACAGCTGTGATTAAAAACGAAATCAATCATAACAAGGTTGTGGAAGTGAAAGTAGGAAAAACTAGATATGAAAGATAAGGAGGCAGTCATCACAAATCACATGATGTGGAGGTAAAGGAAAATAGGTTAGGTTTTTTATTGCTCCAGCATTAAATTATCAAAAAGTTTGTGGTTTAGTATGACACAAAAACTGCTATTTCATAGCGTGGTAGAGTAGAGCTCTGCAGAGCTCCAACTGAACTAAACTCAAAGTTTGGATGGGCAGGAACACTATTTGCTTGGGTTATATTGTATAAAGGTAGAGTTAGCAAGTTTATTTCGAGGCTGGTTAATTTATGACTAATTCAGTGGCCTCAAATTTGTATTAACACAGGGCCAGGCGCAATAGCATAATGGTTAATTTTTTCTCCTTAAACGTGCTGGGATCCCATATGGGCGCTGGTTGTAATCCCAGCAGCCCCGGCAGCCCCCATCTAGATCCCTGCTTGTGGCCTGGGAAAGCAGTTGAGGATGGCCCAAAGTCTTGGGACCCTGTGCCCGCATGGGTGGCCTGGAGGAAGCTTGTGACTCCTGGGGCTTCGGATTGACTCAGCTCCAGCCACTGCGGCCACTTGGGGAGTGAACCATCGGATGGAAGATCTTCCTCTCTGTCTCTCCTCCTTTCTGTATATCTGCCTTTCCAGTACTTATAATAAAAAAATTGTATTAGCACAGCCTCCAAAGACAGGCCTATTTATAGATTTACTTGGAAATATGTCTGGTCTTAACATGATTTCAAGGTAACTGCTAAAATAACAAAGAAAAAGAATTTATGCATTTTTGTATAATATACAACAAAGTAAAATTGTTTGTTATGTTTTTGAATAGGTATAATATGTGTTAAGATACTTAGTTAGGTAAAAAAGTTAATTATAGTTAGTGTCCTAAAAGATCAGTTAGCAAGTTTATGGACAAACTGAAGAAGTTATTTAAAAGCAAGCAAAATGAACATAGATTGCATCATGAGACGTTGTTTCACTTACTTCATTATCCGCAGTTTATACTTTCCTATGAAAGTGTACAAAGTCTTACATTCTAATATTAGAGAAACTATTTGTAAGAATATTTAGGGAAAAAGTTCAGATTTCTTTATTAAATTTCTCTACTTAGATTGATGCACATATGTATAAGGACAATTTGTATTTCTGCTTTTGAAAAATATCTATTCAGTCTTCTGTCCATTTCTTAACCAAACTGATCATTTGCTATTGAGATTTTTAGCTGTTTCAATATTCTAGATGTTAATCCCTTGCCAGAAAAATAGTTTGTGAATATTTCATCCTATTTTCAGATGTTTTTTTTCACATTGTTTATTATTTCTTTTACTATACTCAGGTTTGTTCATTTGCTAGATATCTTCGTTTTGCTTCTGTTGACTCTGTTTGAAGTCTTACCAGTCCCTTCCCTAATTCCCTAACCCCCCCCAAAGAAAAAAACCCAAAAAACAAAAACAAAAAACCAACCAACCAACAAAAATACTCGGCTTAATCCAATGTCCTGAAATACTTTCTTTCCGTCGTTTTATAGTTCCGTGTCTGTTATTTGATCTTTCTATGTTTTTAAGATGTATCGATTTGTAGATTTATCAATTTGGAAGGCTTATATAAAGAGGGAGAGATGACGACAGGTGAGTCCTTTATCCTCTGCTTCACTTCCCAATTGCTCGCCTTGGCGTCACATGTGCCAGTTATGCTATGCCACAGTACACATTCCCTAGTTGATCCTTCTGGATTCAGCTTTTGTATGTAGTGTTCAGTATGAATCTATTTTCATATTTCTATATTTGTATTTCCAGTTTTATCAGCATCATATTTTCATGAATCCATAAACTCCACCTTACACAAATTTGTTCTACTGTCCTTAACATCCTATTTCCCTAATAATTCTTTTTTACTTTTTGCTTTAAATTCTTCTTCCATTAATGATTCCAGGTTTATTACTAACCACGTCTCAAGAGAAAATGAGAATTCACAGTGAATTTAATTATAATTTAGCATGGATTAAAACCTTAAACTAAATGGATAAAGTTTTAATAGTGAAATTGCTTTGGGAAAATAGCAGACATAATGAGAAGCCCAGGACAAAGTACAGACGTATTTGCTAGATTTCCTGTGCTTGAGTATACTAGGTCCTCTATGATAATGTATATAAATGTGATCACCATCTTTCTCAAGTATAAATAAAAGTGGTCACACATTTAGTATCAGTCAATATTAACACGATGGAAAATAAATTATTGTTTATAATTCATTAAATATTTGTGTTGTGACTCAGTCATGTAAGAAATAGGACAAAGAGAAGTATATTGGGTATAGTCTGAACTTCAAGCCTTAAAATCGTTTATATCAGATAGCTTGAGAATGGTCTAGGAATCTTATTGGAATTCCTAAAAAGTTGATACATTTGTCAAGGAGCTATTGAAAGACTAAATAGAGGCAATGAAAAGAAGCTGGAGAAAGAAAGAAAAAAATATAACTTCTTAAAGTAACTCAAGTCAAATATAACATGAACAGACAAATTATCATTTGCAAATCTACTGTAAACTTGCATTTGTGTTTACTATTGAAGAGACTTAGTAAGCACCTTCAAAGAATCATTGGAAGCCAAGTTGCGTAGGTGATTCCACAGCTGACACTATTTTTTAAAATTAACTAATTTTAGTTTTTGATGATAAAGTTTCATAGGCTCTGGGATTTCCCTTTCCCTCCTCAAGACGCCCTTCTCCTCCCCCCCTACACACACACCTACATACTGATTTCCCCTTCATCATTACAACACATAATCCTTCATAAGCAGTCGTAAGTCCATCATTTGTCTATTTAAGCATATCCTTACATTGTAGGCATGGATATTGGCAGAGAGTCCAGCATCCTATTGTCAAGATATATTTAGCAGTTTTACTGGGAGTCCATCTTTGATTTGGAAATGTAACATGAGTAGTGATTTCACTCGAATTAATCAGACATCATTGGGACACTGTGGAGGTAATGGGATCTATGTTGCTTCATTGCGTCCATATTCCAAAAACTCACAGCATTACTGTGACATCATGAACACTTTGTCTGGCAAAGGATGGCATCTTTGACAATAAATAAAATGGAGAAATATTTTATTTACAAAAATATTTATGCTCCTTAGCTATTAAGTGAATATTTACTTACTCTGTACTAATTGTTCTTAAAATTTATAACAAAATTGTAATAATCCAAGTCCAATGACTTTGACAGTAAATATTTTTCACATCAACTCTATATAGAAAAGGAACCCTGGTAATACTCTTAGTGAAGTTTGAATGTTTTCAAATGGTTCATAGAAATAATCATAGAAGTATGAACTAATGACAGAAGACAATATGATTGGACAGTTTCTTTGCAAATGCAATGCACTGCGTACTATTCTCAGCATCTTACCCAGAATGCATCATTTTCATATTGAGAGCAACATCAGCGACAAAGTGTCATCTGTGTCACTCTGTCCCTGTGATAGGGAGCACACTGGGGCACTGAGACTTCTCAAACTCGATACAGTCTTCTGTGCTTTCGGGGTCAGAGCGATGCATGCAGCATTCAGAGACCGCACCATTGCCTTCTCAGCTACTCTGCAACATGCTTCTTCATCTGACTAACCATCCTCTGGATTACAGCCTCACGAAATGTCTCTTGACTAACATCCGGTGGGACGCATCTGTGCCTGACAGCGTGAAATGACTCTGTGTTTGATCTTTGTGCTTCAAAAATGAAAAACTCAAACAAACTCATTTAAAGAAATGGTTTTTTTTAACACTGATACTTTTTTCTCTGGCCTAGATTTCTCTCTGAACTACTAGGGGGAAAAAAAATCCCCATCTACATCAGTAATAGAGATGGTAGCCTGATAAAGTCTGGCAGGTGTTAAGCATTCCTAAAACTGTTTTCACACGGCAAGGGATGAAGCACAACAATAAATATATAGTTTCAAAATGATTGGGTTTTTACCTCTTTTTTTTTTTTTTTTTTTTGCAGATGATCACCATGTTATTGGTTTACGGCATCAAAGAGAAAATTATGCCATTTAATTAAAAGCAAATATTCAAATATAATTCCAATTATGATGTTATTAAATGGCAAAGTTAAAGATTAAATGAATCCAGCTGTAAGTTCATACCTCAGTATAAATTTGTAAAAGAATCTAAGTGATATGTACAGAGATGATGGCAATTAAAAAGAGAACAATAGCTGATATGTCAAAGAGCTAAACATTTCATAAGCATTTCACAAATAAATGTTACTATGTAAATGTCCACTTATACTATAATGTTAAGCTTAATGTTTCCAAGAATTTACCTTCCAGTTAACTCCAGGAATCTAGATACATTATTTTGCATCCTTTGATAAATCAAGTGAAATGGAAAAATATAGTGAAAGCTGTCAGGCACTGACCCACAGCTTTAAAAGAATCTAAATAAATTAACTCATAACATTTTCAGCAGGTCATTCTTTTGTTAGAAACTGATTTTTATCTGCAAATCATATATTCATGGAAACCTTGATGAAAAACAAAGTTTTAAGTAGAAACAGATTGCACTTTCAATGAAGTATTTCTGCAAGAACTAACCACTGATGAAAGAATAGTTCCCATGTAGTACAATGAGTTTTATGTAATCTCAAAATGTCTGTGGAAACTGAAATTAAAATTAAAATATAAAAAAATTCTAAAATCCATACACCCAAGGGAATCTTCATTGTGATCACATAAAATATATGTGGAAAGAACTATGCATGCATTTCAAGTTTTTTTTTCCCCCACACTAAAAGTCCATGTTTTTATTTAGAAAAAAATGAATTTATATGCCCAGGGCAGTAGAGGGAAAATATCCAGCGTTTTTCTCACTTACGTTAGATTTAATTTTTTTTACAATGCCGTGTATTCTTTCCACCAACTAGATGGCAGAAAAAAACCTTGAGAAACTGATAGCATTAGGGATTTTATTAGGGAAGGGGAATTCATATGGGGTTCCTCATTGGGCCAGAGTGTGGAGACACAGAATTAGCCAAGCTCTGACTTGGGTGACTGGGAGTGGTCTGTTTCTTCTGATTCCCGGTCCTTTTTTTTTCCACCAAAGAACCTGATTGTGAACATGACTTGCAGTTAAGAATATCTGACATTTAATACTGGAACTGACTTCCCTTCTGCTGGTTCCCATCCTTTCAACTGCCCTGAATATCAACCCTGACCCTGAGCCTAGAACTCATACATCTGTTGTAGAGTGTGACGGTGTCCCATGAGTACTCAAGGACATCCAGATGTGTGTGTGTGTGTGTTTATATAGGGACACATTCTATCATATTTATCCATGAGTGACACAGATAGGGGACTTCACTGTTTGTTGCAGGTAGAGAGAGCACTTTGAGTAGATTAACTTAGACTCTTTGCCTTATGGCAGCTTCATGATTCGGATTTTTTTTTTTAAGATTTATTTTTATTATTTTTTTTATTGGAAAGGTGGATATACAGAGAGGAGAGACAGAGAGGAAGATCTTCCGTCCGATGATTCACTCCCCAAGTGAGCCCAACGGCCGATGCTATGGCGATCCGAAGCCAGGAGCCTCCTCTGGGTCTCCCACACAGGTGCAGGGTCCCAAAGCTTTGGGCCGTCCTGGACTGCTTTCCCAGGCCACAGGCAGGGAGCTGGAAGGGAAGCGGTTCTGCCGGGATTAGAACCGGCGCCCATATGGGATCCCGGGCGTGCAAGGCAAGGACCTTAACTACTGCGCCACCGCGCCGGGCCCCATGATTCAGATTTTGCACATTTCCTGGAGGGGGACACTTGTTGGGAGGAAAGAGCTGGTTCATGTACATGGATAAGTGTCAATTTTTGTAAATAAATTATTACATCCGCTACTCCACTCCCATGGGCTATCAGCTCTCTTGCTCCTCCTTTCTCACCCAATGGGAAACCCTCTCTACAGCAAGAATACATCTTTTAAATGTTTGATTCATGCCTTTATGTATAAAAGTTGGAGATTAGGCTGAGCCGCTGTTGCTGTTTCCTCAAGCTTCAGCTTTCCGACGTTTCTTTTCTGTCTTCATCTAGGCAGCTGTTCATTCTATTTGCTTTTCATGCTTTTATTGCTGCACGTTTTATTTTGGTGCTGGGCCTCAGCCAGTTGAGGTGATACTTGCTCAAATTCATCTCTCTCTCTCTCTCTCTCTCTCGTTTTTTTTTCACTCTTCATGTCCCCCCTCCCCTTGAGGCCAGTTGAAAGATTCACATTCTGTAGATTTTCCTCAATTCATCTAGCATTTCTGCCTCATCTTCTAAAACATGCCTTTTATTATTACCCTTCTGCTGTACGTTTTGTATCTACTTTCAAGTTGGATTGGTGAGCACATGCCCTAGGCAACAAAAGACAATTATTCCTCTGCTGTTTGGCTCTTGATGATTTTTTTCTCAGAAATCCTTTTACAAAGAAGTGAGGTTCCAGTATTTAACTGCAACACAATTCATTGTGAAATTGTCACTGATGTGAGGCCAATATCTCTGCAAGAAATGCTGACAAAATTATTATATTGGCACTCAGGACCCGGATGCATGTTTCTAATGCTGCATCCACAAGCGGCAGGTGTTACTGAAGAGATCTGAAGTGACTACAGGAATAAAATGGTCATGGAATTCATTTCTCTATGCTTGAGTATATTGGCTTCCCTGCTGTAATCCCAGGAACAATGCATCTGAGAGCACCCTTGTCATCTGGTTTATCCATGTATTATACTATTATAAAGGATTGCTTACTATGAGGTTAAAAAAAGTTAGACAAGTGGACTCCAAGGAATGTCTTTTCCAGATTCAACAATATATATTGCCCAGAGAGTAAAGACAATCCGAGCTTCAAACCAGGGTTATGGGACGTTTAGGCACTTTGCCAGCTAGATCTCCACATTTCAATTTCTTTCACTTGGAATTTTAACATTAATATATCCCTAAGTGAAAATTCAGCATAATTAAGCAACATAATATATAGCAGGACATGATACAGTCTCTAGCGTCATCATTCAAAAATACATACATGGGCATTCCATATTGGTACCAGTTTGTGTCCTGGCTGCTCTAATTCTGATCTAGCTTTCTGCTTATGACCTGGTGAGGCAGGAAATGATGAGCACCCACATGGGAGACCCTGAAGAAGCTCCTAGTTCCCAGCCATGGACCAGCTCAACTTTGCCCATTACAACCATTTTCAAAATCAGCTAGTGAATGAAAGACCTCTCTTTCTCTCTCACTCTCTCGTTCCCTTTGAAACGATGCATTTGCAACACCCAGATTTCATATTTACAGGCCAGGAAGGTGAAAACTTTGCGTATGGCTTCTGCTCCAGTTTCTGCTGCTTGCTAACGTACACCTTGGGAGCTGGCAGGAATCACTGAAGTGTTTGTGTCCTTGCCCCCATATGGCAGAAGCACACTGACCCACTGGCCTCCTGCTCCGACCTGATAAACCGCAGCTGGTGCAGACATTCACAGAGGGAATGGTTTTCTCTGAGTTTTCTCCTGTCTGTCTCCCTTGAAATAAATGCCTCCCCTGGGGCAGTGTCTGTGTACCAAGCACTACTTATTTCTCAGGCAGGAGTGGGGAGAGTTCAGCTTGGTGGCATCCCTGAAATTGGGTGGGGATATGTTCTTTCAGCCCTGTAAAGCAGAGTTCCATCTCTAGGCTGTTAAGCACTGAACTCACAAATGTGTAAATCCCATTTACATTAAAATTTTCCACATGCAAGAATAAAAACTTTCTAGTCCCTAAATTGTCTGCATAAATAATTTAGTATATAGGGCTTGGCGCCGTGGCCTAGTGGCCAAAGTTCTCACCTTGAACACACCAGGATCCTAATGGGCACCGGTTCTAATCCCAGCAGCCCCGCTTGCCATCCAGCTCTCCCTCTTGTGCCCTGGGAAAACAGTCGAGGACAGCGCAAAGCTTTGGGACCGTGCACCCGCATGGGAGACCCAGAAAGAAGTTCCTGGCTCCTGGCTTTGGATCGGCACAGTACCGGCCATTGCAGTCACTGGGGGAGTGAACCATCGGACAGAAGATCTTGCTCTCTGTCTCTCCTCCTCTGTGTATATCTGACTTTGCAATAAAAATAAATAAATCTTTAAAACAATAGTTTAGTAGGATCCACTAACACTTGAAATGTTGCCCTAGATTCTTCTTGCAGGCTTGGTAACACACACTGGATTTCTAGAATGTTGATTTCCTTTATTCTTCCCTAGAACAGCCAAAGTAATGTAATGGTTCTCCAAGTGCTACTAAGACTTTTTCTGTGACACTGAAAGTGGCTTCAATTTGATATTGTGTACCTGAGAACTACCTCTGTCATTTCGGAGCAACCACACAGGACCTAGGAAGACCTGACTAGGTCAAATCCCATGACCTCTATCTGGCTTTTGTTTCCCAGAACATTGAAGGCTAGCGTGTCCAGGAGTTTTTATTTATATCCTTGTATGTGTTCCATTACTCTGTGTATCCCAGTTTATAGTTCTTACTGATACATTTTATCTCTAAGATTGGGAAAATAAAAATCACGGGGATAGAAAAGGACATAGAGGTAGGTTCATGCTATGTGTAGGCCAGGGCTCACTTTGGAATTGACACAAAGTACTGTTTGTACAAATACTGGAATATTTATTACCATGTTCTTTTTGATTAATATTTTAAACCAATGCAACAGTATTTCAAACCATCATTGCATAGTTTCATGTTTTTAAGCAACTGAGTTTTCAATATACGTAGACTTTGCTATTATATCCATAACAGAGGCAAAAATAGTTTATCCATCTTTTCATAAGTATTGTGGTAAGTCTGGATTTATGTCACCCATGAATCACTATAATTGGAAAATAGTGTATGTTTTCAAAACACCACTACAAGCATATTACTTCTCTTTTGTAAAATTTTGAGTTGAGGGCCCAGTGCGGTAGCCTAGTGGTTAAAGTCCTTGACTTGCATGCTTCAGGATTCCATATGGGAGCCGTTTCGTGTTCCGGCTGCTCCACTTGCCACGCAGCTCCCTGCTTGTGTTCTGGGAAAGCAGTAGTTGATGGCTCAAAGCTTTGGGACCCTGCACCAGGTGGAAGACTCAAGCTCCTGGCTCCTGGTTTCAGATTGGCGCATGGCCTGCTTGCAGAGTAAACCAGCAGATAGTCGATTGTTCTGTCTCCCCTTCTCTCTGTAAATATGACTTTGCAGTAAAAATAAATGATTTTTACAAGATGAAATGAAATAAAATTGCTAGTTGTCTGCTAACCATCATATAAGGATAAAATTTTATAAAATTAATCAATGAAACATCAATTCTTTTATTTGCAAAAATATTAGAGTGTTGCTTAGTTGATGAAAAATGTGTTGAATACACAGTTATGCTGACATACAAGCTCATATTTGAAACTAATCAGGGTTTTTTCCCCCTAGTCTATACCATTTCTGATTAAAAACTGTTATTACTCTATTGGGATTTTCCTTAAACGATATGTTATATTTTTCTTTTGCAAATGTTAGAATGGTCTGTTTATGTTAAACCTTTTGTTAAAGATTTTTAAAATTTATTTTTATTGAAAAGGCATATTTGCAGAGAGAGAAGGCGATACAGTGGGAAAAATCTTGAATCTTCTGGCACATTCCCCAAATGGCCACAATGTCCAAAGCTGGCTGATCTGAAAGCAGGAGCCAGAAGACAGAAGATTCCTCTGTTTCCCACGCAGGTGCATGGTCCTAAGGCTTTGGGTCATCCTCTACTGCTTTGCCTGACCACAGGCAGGGAACTGGATGGGAACTGGATGGGAAATGGAGCAGCCAGGATTTGAACTGGCATGCATATGGGATCCCATCATGTCTGAGGTGAGGATTTATCCGCTGAGCATACACGCCGGTCCCTATGTTGAACTTTTGAGAGACTGAATAGAAGAGGTCATGATGAGAATGTATTCTCTTCCTATCTGTTTGAGATATGCTGCGTCTGCTGCACTGGAGCATCCACATTTTTCTCCAGATCAAAGAAGTTTCAGATATATGCCCCTGGATACATGTCCTGGGAACTGTTTCTCTCTTCAGTCTCATGAATCTCCCCATCACAAACGCTTGCTCATTTAATCATGTCCCAATTTCAGAGATTCTTTCTTTTCTTTGATCTATTGTTCAATTTATTTCTTTGAGTTTTTATTGTGGTTGTGCATTTTCCTATGTGTTTGAAAGGCAGTTTCTCAACACACACACACACACACACACACACACACACGAAGAAATAGAGAGCGGTTGAGAGAGAGAGAGAGAGAGAAGGGTAGATTTTTGCATCCACAAACTCACTTGAGACCAGATGAGCGAAAGCCAGGTGCCTATATCTAGCCTCTTACCATGCATATGAGCAGGAAACAAACTGCAATTGGAGACATGACTCAAAACCAGGCACTCCAAGAGACTGTGGTGGTGTCTGTGAGCTAATAGCTAAATCAGGGATTATTTTTATTTTGACATATTGAGATGTTAATTGGCAAGGGATCTGTACTGTTTCTTCAAGGTGTTCATTATTTGAGCTCCTCATTCATATCAAGCATCATCTGCTGATTTCACTCATTGTCTGCTTGTATTTTTTTTGTCATCTTCACAGTTCTTCTGAATTCTTTATATTTCTTTCCTGCGTTTCCCTTGGAATCTGTTGCCAAAGCAGCGGGTCGTTCCTTTTGGACCATGATATTCATATTCCCTTTGTTCATACACTGATATTTGTCCATACATTGATAGTTGTTTCTATCACTTTGGTGTTTTTAAAAAGTATTTATTCATTTGAAAGGCATGGTTATACGAAGCGATACAGAAAGAATTTTTCCTTCCCAGAAACTCATTGGCCAAATGGCTCCAGCAGCTGCATCCAGGAGCTGACTCAATCAGAAATCAATATCTAGAAGCTTCCTCTGGATCTCCCATGTTGGTGCAAGTGCCCGACTATTTGTGCCATCCTCCACTGTTTGCCCAAGCGTATTATCAGAAATTCTATGGGAAGGAGATCATTTGAGACTTGAACTGTTGCTGAGGTTTTGTCATGGCACTACACCCAATGATTAGCTGTTTTGCTAAACATTCTTTTTTATTAAAGCTGTCTGCTCAGGTTTGAGTTTGTTAAAATTTTGCAGAGGACATTATTTTATGAGGGGTTTTGTAGTGTAGGACTTTATCTTCTACCACAGTTGTTGATGACATTGACAATGAGATGAGGGACTTTCCTCTCATTTCCAGCAGGTGTATGAAGGTCTTGGTTGAAGTCTGTCTGTCACAGTGTGATGTCGTATTCAACTATATCAGATTCCCATCCTGGGGCGCTGTGGAGAGCTTCCCGACCCGCAGAGAAAGACTCTCCACCCTACCTGCCTTTTCCGTGGTCTGATTTTCTTCTTCCATCCCCACAAGCGTCACAATATATATATACACTTCGCGACCCAAACGGCATAAAGGTCAATCCAGCACACGCAGAGTGCACCAATCATAATACAGATCACGTGCCTCGCACACGGTGAGCATGCGCTAGGGACCAATCAGGATGAAGTTCCTGGTTCTGCTAGGCTCCTCCTCGTGACCCTGGCACACAGCCCAGGCGCCATCGTTGGGGCTGGGCAGCCAAAGTTCCCATCAGGGCAGTGGGCATCAGCATGGGAAATCATCACCACCATGCTCTAGTACGCATTTTAGCAGGAGCCTGATCTACGTCATGGTAGTCGAATCTGAAAGTTTAGCAGGGATGCATTAACTCCAACGATTCCATCCTCCAAGTTTATGTGCAATGTTTTGGTACTTGCTTACCTCCTCCACCTGCCACAAGCAGACAGTAACCCTCGTTATAGCATGGTATTTGGGTTTGATGGGAAATCATTTAAACTTTTGACCACTTATGCCATAATCCTACATTTGGAACCCCTAGGTCTTAAATCAGGATAACGTGGCGCAGGGCTGTGACCTACTTTAGTATGGGTATTTGCTACTGGAATAGACTTACAGCCTAACTGCAGATGATGCAGTGGTTGGCTAAAAGTTGGATTAATGAGGGCACACCGATGGAGAGTTGAAATTTTGTCATCCCAGAGGCTCCATGGGCAGGCATTGACATAAAAATAGGGACTGTTAGTATCTTTCCAGTGATAAATTTAACAGTTCAAAGACATAGTCTTTATAGCCACCGTCACTCTGCCAACTTATTCCCTAGAGGCTAAACTCCTATTCCTGTCCTCTCCTCAGCCCATAGCAGAGCAACTGGAAAAGGGGAAGTGAAGACAGTTCCTTGTCTGTGCTGGCACTGAACAAGGCTACACCGTCTCTACCTCTCATCCTGGCAAGCCTGGTACTGAGTTTCAAGTCCAACGTCAGGACTTTATTCCCTCCCCTTCCCCTAGAATGTTGAATTTCCTTCCTGTGCATTGCTTTGAGCTGAGAGAGATTTGAGGCAGCTACACTGTCCTTGCTGCCTTCAGTGTGTTTTGTCATCTAGCAGAAGCAGGCATTTTTGTCTCTCTTGGCTTCTGTGACTTAGGTGAAGATGAACTGGCAAATGAAGTTGTGCAAGATGGTATCTCGTTGGATAGATGTTTGCTGGACTGTACTCATTACCCATCATCTTAGTGTGACTTCTTCTTTCGCGGGGTCTGAGCACAGGTGAAAGCAAAGGGAAAACAAGGGAAAGAAAGAGAGAGAGAAAGACTAATCCATAAATACATTACTAAATGCTCCAATGGTTAGATTGGTGCTGGAGCAGGATTAAAGCCAAGTGACAAGAACCCAATCAACCTTTCCCACATGGATAGTAGCATCGTACATACTGAAGCCACCAAAGGTACCACATCAGGAAGCTGACGTCAGAAGCTAGTGGGGGGTTGAACTCAGGCACTGCTCCTGCACTTTGATCTAATGAATTTCCTTTTTACTTTTCCTACCTTCTCTTAATTGTTTTCATTTGTAATCTAATAGAAATATTCTATTTTGTTGAATTGTGTTTTTTTAAAGTTATGTATTTTAGAACTTTTAAAAACCTATTTTATTTGGAAAGAGGAGAGAGAGAGAGAGGGAGCTAGAAAGAGAAAAAGAGAGGGATTTCCTATCTGCTGATTAACTTCCCAAAGGTTTATAATGTCTGAGGATATGACAAACTGAAGCGCACAGTCCAGAACTCAATTATGCAGGTGACGTGAGTACAGGTTCTTGAGCCATCCCCTTGTGCTTTCATGGGGACATCAGTTGGAAACCACAGTGAAAGCGATACCAGAACTCAAATCCAAGGATACCAGGAGGTGATACAGCTATTGCCAAGTGCTAACTTAATTCTGAACCATATATGATTCTTAGAATTATATTTAGTTGTTTTTTTTAAACATTTGATTATAAATCCATATACCTACACATCCATATAACACTATATTGAAATTATACAGAATGTAAATTGGTAATATTGGGAAATAGGAATTTGTGACTATGAGGGCGATTGTGGTTACAGATGTTAAACAAATCAGTAAGAATACCTGCAATGTCAGGATACACTTAAATAACAGAATGATGGGCTTGTGACTGTTATTGAAGGACTATACTATGGTAATAATATAGGGGAAAGATAGTATGGGGGGAAGAGGGTAGAGTGGCATTTCCTGAGCCTAAGGAACTGTATGATGAAAAAGTAAAAAAAAAAAAAAATTAACGTTAGTGAAATATAAATGCACAATTTCATAATGCATTTTGATGTCCAGAATAGCTGAGAATTCATTATAGAATTTTATTGACAGGAAAAGATTATTTATTCAAGTTTTAGGCTAATACAAAACCAAGCATGATATTTCATAGGCCCATTAGTATATTTCTTTCATCAATCCAATAATGATTGATGAAAATAATGATGATAAATAAGAAGTTTATTTAAACAATTTCACAAGACTGAGTGCTAATCTCTTCCTAATATTTATAGAACTTTAATTATTCAATTTAGCTACGATAAAATTTGCCCTATCATGAATTATGGATGACTGCATATTTAATAAATTATTTTACTAGTGAAACAAAAGTCTTTAAATACAATTCTTGTTATTAATAAAGTGTTTCTGTTTCATTTCAGTTTGAGTTGTGGGTCTTAAAATTGCTTGCTCTGAGGCAACAGCATGGGCTGCCACTGGCTAAGCTGCCACCGGCAATGCTGGCATCCCATAAGGAGCTGGATTCAAGTCCCAGCGATCCTACTTGTGAGCTGGTTCCTTGCAAGGAACCTGGAAAAGCAGTGGAGATTCGCCCGAGTCTCTTGTCTTTTGCCACATCCATGGGAGGCCCAAAAGGTGCTTCAGCCTTCTGGCTCCCACCTGGCTCACACCTGTTCCCTTCTCTTTTGCTCTTTTCCATGTCATTCTGTTTTTCACATCAAGAAATCAGTGTTTAACAAATACCTTTCTTTGACAAGGTTATATAAGTTATTTTTTTAAATAGTGCTGGGGAAAAGAACTTGTATCCATATTAAAAAAAAACATGTTTCTGAGAATGTTATAAGATGCTCTATGATTACGCTTTGTGGGATGTTTCTAATTCAATATTGTTCTTCAAGAATATATTTTATTTATAAGCGCCATAAGACATGAGGCATTTGAAATAAATTTATACCTTGGGGTGATAAATATTATCTAATTAAAAGCAAGAGAGATATTAACCTTTGAAACTAAGATTTGCTTATAGAGTGGTAAATGGCTGAAAATAAATGAAGCAGAGACTGAGGATGATAAAATGCAAAACTTCACAAATCCGGAGTACACAGTTTGCCTTT
The DNA here is from genome assembly GCF_017591425.1 of Ochotona curzoniae. Taxonomy (NCBI): domain Eukaryota; kingdom Metazoa; phylum Chordata; class Mammalia; order Lagomorpha; family Ochotonidae; genus Ochotona; species Ochotona curzoniae. The sequence goes on from NW_024466218.1 coordinate 4,009,989, forward strand.
CCAGTGCACATTAATGTGTTAACTTTTAAGATTGCCTCTGTTGTCCTGGGAGCTTTCTGTAGCATCTAATGAGATCATCTCACAAATGTAAAAGGATGCTGAGTGAACAGGCTTTTAGCTCTTCAATTCTTGTCCTAATTTGTACTTTGCTTATCTGAGCTGTAAAATATGGAATAGATACACAGGAAAATGTTGAAAGGTGACTAATGCGAATGCTGAGAACCCATCTGAGTGTGTTTTATATCTGTTTATCAATGTTTATTCATAAAACTGTGTAAATAAAATTACAAAAAAATTATCATTGTGATATATATTACTTGCAACTCAAATTAGTTTGTACCACTTGGCAGATGGTATCTTTGTATGGGACTACTTGTTAGACTGAATACATATAAGTTTTGGAGTCAATGTACAGAAATATTTCATCTTCCTAGGGATCTACCATTTTTATGTTTTATTTAAGATTTACTTGTTTTTAATATTTTATTGGAAAGGCAAATATACATAGAGAAGAAGAAACAGAGAGAAATATTCTCCGTCTGTCTCTCTGAGTAGCCACAAAGGCAAGAGCTAAGCTGATCCAAAATCAGGATCTAGGAGCCTCCTCTGCATCTCCCATACAGGTGCAGGTTCCAAGGTTTAGGACTCTCCTCTACTGCTTTCCCAGGGCACAAGCTGGCACTTCCTGGGAAGTAGAACAGCCAGATACAAACTTGCACTCATATGGGATCCTGGCAGATGCAAGATCAGGAGTCAGCCACTGGACTATGGTACTGGGGCCTTCCATTGCTTTTTGTAGGGTTTGTGGATGATCTGCCTACTAGCTGGTTAAGCATGAACATATTTATTCAAGCAGGCAACAATGCTGTTTTGTAACAGAGTATCATCTTCAAATTTAATCTTTGAAATTTGTCTATCTAATATAAATTGTTTTTATTCTAGAAAACAGCTACTGTACTTTATTTATTTATTTTAGATTTCTTTTATTTTCATTTGAAAGGCAGAGTAACACAGATATAGTTAAGCTGCTGGTTCACTAACCAACTGGCCAAGACAGCTGGAGTTGAGCTGGTTGGAAGCCAGGAGCCAGAAGCTGCTTCGAACTTTGCTGCGCTGAGTTCAAGAGCCCAACAACGTGGGCCATCCTCTGCCACTTTCCCAGGTCATAAGTTAGGAAGCTTATCAGAAGTTGACCAGCCAGAACATAAACCTACATGTTCATAGGATGCTGGGGCTACAGGCAAAAGCTTAGTCAACTGCACCACAGTAACTGCCCTTGTTTTTTTAAATGAGCTTTGAAAAGCACTTTGCTCCACTTGCTTCATTGTTTTAGAAAATAGTTCCTTAAAGAAAAGCTACCATTGGTAAAAATAATTTAATGCCTAATTTTGGAGCATGATTGTTGTTGTAGATGATCACATTTTCCAGGAAAGATACATGTCGCCTTGACACAAAGTACAAAGTGCCACATCCTGTATTTGAACAATTCTTGTTAGTGAAACTATCCTATGATTTTCTCCAACTCAATATAAAACAGGTGTCAGTTTGCATCAGTCTTAAAGCTGTTTCGGCTTCATAAAGAAATTAAGAAGCCAAGGGAAACCCTTCTCTGAAGTTGTTGAACATGATTCTTGTGGATTTTCTCCTATCTTGCTTTCTGTTGTCCATTATTTTCATTCATGATTGACAATCTCCGCAGAAAAGCTACTTTTCTCTTGGTCTTCACTTGCATATCTTAAGTTTGTAACAGCTGCTAAACACAGTAGTTTCAATTCCACCATCATCCTAATCATTGGCCTTTTGTTCCCATCCAAACGTTAATAGGTGTTTTCTTCATCATAAATGTCCTCACTTTAATAGCTCCTCACTCCCCCACATCTACTTAAATTTCTGTTGAAACATTCCACATTGCTAAATCCATTAGTCCACTTATAATTACATTTCCCATCTTATTATAGCTGAAATTCTTGACATTTTGGTCATGTTTTTACTTAAGTAGTAATCCACACACATGCACCTTTTTTTTTCAATGTTTATATGCTTAGTGTTAGCAGACTTTGGGATATTGAACAAATATCTGATAAGATCAAATACGTGCAAAAAAATGCCTTGTATTTATCTGAGTCAAACTTTCTATAATAATCTGCTCTCAAGGGTGTGAATATATCCTGTTATAACATTACCTAGATTCTGCATACCATAGGGGTAGGCTTACCATGAGCTAATTGTTCCAAGCTGAATTGATTCAGGACTGTAGTAAAATAATAGACTTCAACCAGAAGGGAGAATTCAATAGGCAATCTTCTTAACTGCCATAGTTATGGCTCTATGTTCTTCTCCCCATTCTTATATCACCTAATTGTCTTTTCATAGAAATGCGCTTGTTTAATTTGTTAATGTTATCTAAGGATACTTAGAAAAGTGCCTGTTACAAGACATATATGCATGGGTTCAATTTATTTTGCACCAAAATGAAGCTACTTTCTAAATTCACTTTTCCATCTGTTTTTTTTTTTTAATTACCCGTGTAGTATTTCTCCAGAACATGCAAGCATAACTTGATACTTCTGTAGCTTGAGAGATTTCATTGAACTCTAATGGCTCCTCCCTGAGCTGATTTATTTTTCTCCTTACATTAGTGATTTACAACTGAGGCTGCATTTGACAACTTTTGTATACATAAATGCATAAATAAATGTGCTCATGAAAGTCACTGGTGAAGCTCTCATTTGTCAAGGAAACTAGATCATCTTAATTTTTAATTTTCTGCAGCAAGCATAAAGCTTAGCCAACCCTTTTTCAACTGACATTTTATCCTTGCATATATAACGTAAAGATTAAGAGTTGGAAAGACACTAAAAGTTCATACTGTTGATATTCTTTCATGGTGGAAATTTTAGTTTAGTTTCAAATTCTGTCCTAGGTGAATATTTCAGTGTTCTATGTGTGACAGTTCATTCATTTTTATTCAAGGTTGCAGCATTAATTACTAGAAAATCATGCGTTACATAGAGCAAAATAAATTCCATAAGCTTCTAATCTCTCTTATGCAAGCTCTGTTTCATAAAAACATATTGTCTATTTCCATTGCTGTCAGGGACACAGGTAAACCTCTGTGGTTGCGAGGGAGCAATGGCAAGGGGGAAACTATTACAACTCTTGCACAGATCATTTATTCGATATTTCCAGGACTCTTGCTAATATTGTACCATCCTGACACTTAGCATCTTTCTTACAATTTACTATCTACAATTTGAATTCAACAATTTCAGTTACAATACTAATAAAACATGTCCTGGTTCTGTGACTTCTTTCTTTCAGGGCCCAAAGGATTCTGGAAGGTTCCCAACATCGCTTTTTCATCTCTTCCCTCTAGATACGTTTCATCTTCAATGTCTGTATATGACCAATATTAGTAGGGACTTCTTTGATCGTTAGTGATATAGGTGCAGAAATAACTGCACAAACAAGAAATATTGAAAGTAAATGGTTGAAGGAAAAATTAATGAAGATAGTGACAACCAAACTCTGAAAGTAGTAAGTAGGAGAATTTTAAAAATGCTTGGTAAAGAAAAATTAACATATCTGAATTCTTAGGGGTAGTAATAAGGGACAAAAAGTAAGTGGAATGATGTATTGTCAGTATTTTAAGCCTTTATTAAAATTTAAAAAAAAATACACAAACAACTAAAAACTATAGAGCAAAGTAACTCACTTTTTGCAAAGCAATCTTATAAGATAAAACCACAAGAATTAAGTCTGACCTTGGCAAAAGTGAGTGGTTTTGGGCAAGAGATAAAGAGCAGGCGTTAAATGATACACCAATACTCACCACTATGTGAATAATTCTTTGCAGTTGACAAAACACTTCAAGATGTATATGCTTATTTTGACTTCACAGAAACCCTGTTGAGTTGTCAGGCCAGATGGCAGTAGTTATTGTTTATAGATGAGCAAAAAGAGTGGGAGAAAATGAGAAGGAAGAACAAAGCATGGAACTGAAGAGGCAAAGCAAATAGGATCAGATAAGGTCATAGAACAAGGAGATAAAATCCAGTGTGCTAATAAGCTCTCTAAAATAAAAGATACAATTAAAAAGAACAGGGAAAGAGTAAAATAGCTTCTATGTTAATAACATCATTCCTACTCATCAGACTAGAAGTTAATTGAGAGCTTCAGTTGCTGACCCTAATTCTAAAATTTTGAATTAAAGTTAATTTACACCTAAAAATAGAATTGATAGACAGATTAGAATGATAAATGATCTGAAGACATATGCCACTTTAGAAAGCTCTGCTTTTAAAATGTGGCAATATAAGAGAGGGAGATACTTCCAAGTTACTTTGTAAAGAAAATTAAAGAGTAAAATGCTAAAATTGGTGTGCAATTAAAGTTCTAACCAAAAATTTAAAATATAATGATACTTCCCTCTGTAGAACTGTGTGCTGTCCAGTGGGAGTTGAATTGCAGAGGATAAATACATCTGTTGGCACAGACAGTGCAGAAGCAATGAGAGGGAAATATCCCAATTCATAACTCATTCGCAACTTGAAATTTTCTACTAGAATTATTATTGGCCAAGCCAAAGGTCAAAGGTCATAAAAACTTAAGTAATACAGGTTATGGAAGTTCAGTCTATGAAATAGTGCATGGGATGAAAGCATTACAACAACCCCCACGCCCCCCAAGAAAGGAAAAGAAAAAAAGGGAAAATCACTCTGTACAGTTCCTCCTTTAATGGTACTGCAGTCTGATGAGGAAGTTGTTTCCACATTACTGAAAGTCAAGGCTGAATGAGTTCTCTTTTGCTTCCAACCACATGTATGGGATACTGCATAAACCAGAAGATAAAATAAATATTTATTATTTTAAACTTAGTATTTTGACTTAAAAAACGATTTCACTATTCACCATCCTTTATTTCTGTTTCAGAGTCTGAATATATCATTTATACACCGAACACTCCACTGACCTCTTCCAGCAGGTCTTGCAACTAAATGCACATAAAATAAAGTTGTATCTTGTATAATACACTGTTAATACTCAGATGGTGATTGCATTTATTTACAAATGTGCATTCAAAATTATTTGAGAATAATTTAGCAACTAATTCAGTAGTTTTTTAATGCTAAAAGTTACAGTGAACTGTGATTTATTTAGTCAGTGGCATGTTGCCTGCCTTCTGCCTGATTTATGAATTCAAGCTTTTAAGTTGTATCCTTCATTAAGAAGAATTGTGTAAACGGTGTGCAATATTTCACTTCTGCACTAATGATTGGTTTACATGTAGGTGGAGAAAAGGAAATCATGCTAATTAATGCTTTCGATGGAGTTAGGAACTAAAATTCATAAACCAATGTGTGACTAACATTTACAAAGCAATTTATAACTTTAAAAAGTACCTACTTGTTCAAATGTTATGTTTTTAATACGCAGTCGTATTAATCACTTTGTGAGGATGATTTTGCAAAAGAAATGCTACAAAATGTGTATACCTTATGTACGGAAGGAGGTGGTTAGCAAAAGGGAGCTAATGTAGCCAGCACTTCCTTGCTGTCTACCTGCAGTACCCAAACACGCCCTCTTCTATGCAGTGGAACATTTCAGCTACCATGCTTTCATTTAGAATCAGTGCCAGTTAAAATATTCAGTAAGGTTGACAGATGTGGCCCATGATGATATTTAGTTTGTTATAATGATATTGCCATAGCAATAACTCCCGTGTCCATTATGGATGTGATGCCATGACCTTGTGAGAGTTAAAAAATAATAATAATAAAGTAGAATAAAAAAGGTTGACACTTCAATCCCTCCATGAACCCTGTCTCATCTGACTTAAGCCCCATATGATACCATCCCTTATGCCTCCATGTCTGACATGGACAGATGGCCCTAAATTCTCTTTCCAGATCACTTGCCTTCTTTCCTCTGTACATCTGCTTTCAGGAAGATAAAACATGTTTCTGATGATCTTATCTGGGTCTCATAGATCATCCTCCTTCCGTTGGCAATGAAAGCACCAAGAACACAGTTTTGCACCTTTATGTATGTTATGTATTTTCATATGGACTACATAAAATGGAAGAACAAATGTTCTTATATCCTTGGGATAGTAAATAGAGAATCTCCCACTAGCAACTCTTACAGTTTCAAATACCATTGTGGGCCCAGCATGATAGCCTAGCAGCTGGAAGTCCTGGCTTTGCATGCACAAACATCCAATATGGACACTGATTCTAAACCCTATGGCGTCGCTTCCCATCCTGCTCCCTGCTTGTAGCCTGCGAAAGCAGTCAAAGATGCCCCAAAGCCTTGGGATCCTGCACACATGTGGGAAACCCAGAAGAGGCTCTGGGTTCTTGGCATCAGATGGGCTCAGCTCCTGGTGTTGTGGCCACTTGGGGAGTGAGTCATTGGACAGAAGATCTTCCTCTCTGTCTCTCCTTGTCTACATATATCTGATTTTCCAATAAAAATAAAATGAATATCTTTATCTTACACAAAAGAGAATATTGTAATTTGCCTCTGTCCCCATCTCTTCATTTTCTTGCTTCCAGGGAGCAAGATAAACCAAGTTTGACATGCCCCACCCAAAATCAGGCATGGTCCCCTCTAACTCCTCTGTTTTCTTGGAATCCTCACACTCCTAGGAACAGCCCCAAGACACCAAAGTGAAAAACCTGCAGCCCATTGAAGAACTGGACCTTTGCCAAGTGGCCACTCCATCTAAGCTAGGGCAGATGGCCCTTGTGTTGCTTTATCTTTAATTTTAGCTATCAAATTTATCTAAATATTAGTTATCTCTAATTTAGCTGTTGGTTCCCTCCCCATTTTCTTCTCTCTGTTTCTGCATCACTTTCCTAACAGGAGACAAGAACCTGGAAATAGCTACCCCACAATATACATACATACCATTATTTATTTCAGCTTATTTTCAGGCAGCATATGTATCTCCTCTTCTAGAGTGTAAGCATATTACTTCTCTATAGCCACAAACTGGGAGATTAAAATTACATATATATGTTTCTACTGATTACGGATTTATAAGGGTTTTAAATCAATGCATTAAAACAACCATGCTCTGTGTATTGGCTTAGTGGAAGAATCCTACTTTCTCTAGCTTTAGTTTCTGATGCCTTTCCACACTTAATGTCTTGATTTGTAGCTACATCTATCCAGCTTCTGTTCCTGAATTCACTAGTCTATATTTCTCTCCAGTGTGCCTCAATGGGTCCTTCCTTCACCCAGTGAAGAAGCTAGTCGTTTATTTCAGGGTCGACCTTGACATTCAAAATCCTGTTCCCAAATGAGGTCACATTTTGAACCTTCAGATGGACATACATTTTTAATTTAGGTCAACCCTCTAAATGGGGATGTGATCTAGAAGCCATGTCCAAGTAGGAAGACAGCAATAGGGCAAAACAGAACCACTGCCAGGACTGTCACTTTGCTTCTAGTTACACATCATGAAAATTCTAGAGGTTTTTTTTGGACAAGGAGAGAATACATGCCTACACTAAAATAATATAAATCAATTTGTTTTTAATTTGATATAGTACCACTGAAGTCATTTGAACATAAGTATTTAATGTTCCTTAAAGCCTGTATAGAAGTGCACCTAAAGCACTGGCAAAGACACAAGCAGAACATACATGAAAAATGTAATTGCTATTTTCCTGTTAAAAAAGAAACAAATAACTACTGTTCTTCAATTTATAGCCATAATTTGAAAGTCTTAGTTCTCTTTTGTGTATATGTTGGTTTTCATACACATGTATAGTCTAAATAAAAGTTTACGTGACTTACATTTAATTTAATAGCTTATATATACAAAATTAAATAATTTCAATTGCCTTAATCTTTGTCATTAGTGAGCCATCCTCCACAGATTGGACAAAATGCTACAAGTGATTAACAAATGACTTTTTCGTTTTCTACATTTACATAATATTTTCATCCATGTCAGATCATTTGACATTCTAAGAATTACAAACAATGTGAAATGAGCTGTATTCTCAAGGTTTTCAGCCACCATAGAAGTTTAAACCTTTGGGAATGTGTGTGAAAGAATTACAATATAATCATGTTTAAATTATTGCATTTCATTATATCATCATAGTTCTAAGACGTAGTATGATTCACATGTAGTTTATTTAGGTTTGTATTTAAAATTCATTGAGTGGTTGTGTTAAACAAAGGGATATCTGAGTTTTCCCAGCTTTTCTTGTGTCCTAGATAGCTGAAAACACAATCTGAGGCAACAAAACGATCAGTGTTTCTCGTTAGTTTGAGAATCCCTAGGGAACAGTGATAGTGGGTCTCTGTGAATATTTATAGTATTCCTCCTAGGTTTATCCACATAATATGGTTTTGTTGTGTTCCTCACATTTTTTTCTTTTGATGGGAAGATAATGTGAAGGGGACTAATGTGCAACTAATCAGATTTAGCGAAATCACGTAAATGAAGTTAAGAGCCCCTCTCTCTTGCCTGGACTTGATTCAGATGACAATGTCTCTGGCCTTGCAATCTAATGCTCTAAAAGAATGCAACTTGGAAACAGTCGCTTAATTTTATACAAATTATGAGGGCAACAAACAGCTGCTACTCATTCATACTCCAGTCATTTAATGGTCGATTGGATCTATGTCACTTGCTCTTGAGCCTGGATGGCCTTTAACAGCCTCTTACAGTAAAGTGGAATGGAAGCCCCTTGGTATTGTTATAGAAAACGGAACATCTTCTTCCTTTGTCTTTGGAGTACACCCTAGTAAAACCCTGAGCCTTTGTGCAAAAACTTGGGAGCTAATGTCTGGTAGCTGAGAGACCTGCAGGCAAAGTCCTGCTCTGTTCCCTGCTATGCTGACAACAGCCCTAAGCACTGTGATCTGGAGAGTGTCAACCAAATACTATAGGCAAAATCCATATTTTGACTCGGAGGCAATAAATCCCAGTTGTTATTATAGCCCACAGTTTGCTTGAGTTTATACACTATCATTTCTAGTAAATTCTAGCAGCCTTTCACATTTGTTTTATATGCTAATAGTGAGGGTTTGATTGAGAAGGGCAGTGCCTGAAAGAATTTCATTAATGGGCTTATCAACCAGTTGTTAATGGTAGAAGGATTTAAGAGTTGAATCCCATAAATTTAACCTCTATAAAATTCCTTTGCTAATAATATTTTTGAATCATAGCATTGCCTGATCGTTATATTTAACAATGTTTACAACCTACAGTACAGTGGATTTCAACAGTAAAAATGCATCGCTTAATAATTGGAATCATTTGGTCCTCTTGGACACAAAGATAAATTTCTTGCATCAAGTATAAGTAATTCATCATCACTTCAAAGAATTTTTCTGCATTTTTTGTTTGTTTTCTTCTCTTCCTAAGATCCTGTTATGTTTGCTTTAGCAACAGAAGTTGCCAAGAATCTTGTTTTTGTTCATTTCTTTTTTCTGTTCCTCACTTCTCTTCTATCTTATCATTAAGGTATTCTATTTAAAGTATTAATTTATCACACTGCTGCTATATTCTAGTGACCTTTCTTTCAATTTTGGTATAGCAAAATTTTTTTTCTCTTTTACTATGTATATTGTTCAAAGTTGTTTTGTTGTTGTTTTTCAGAGGAAGGGAGAAAGAGGGAGAGAAAGTAAGCTGGCCCACTATCCAGGGCAAGGTCAAAACTTGGAGCTAGTACATCAGTCCACATCTCCCACATAGGCTGTAGTACCTAACTATTTGAGCCATCAGAGAGACCTTCCACGGTCTGTGTTAGCAAGAAACTAAATCAAGAAACAGAGCTGATGACTGCACTAAGTCACTTCAAAAGGAATAGAAGTGCTTAACAGAGTCTTAGCTACTAGGATAAATAGCATTCTATTTTAAATGTGTTGATGATGCACACTTAATAGGCTATTATCATGCAAAATTTTTGTTATTTCCACATAATTCCTTCAAGTGCGTAAACATGTATGCCAGATAATTTTGAATGTTTTATGTGTTAAATTCTTGTGACATTTTTAAACATTCCAGATTTCTGGTCTTCCCCATAGTGACTAAAATATTCAATTTCTTGTTTATTCATGTTTATTTCCTGTATTAAATAGGATATATTAGATGGTGCATCATTGTAAGCCCTCAATTTGAAGCACTTTAGTTTTCACTTGATAATGTCTGCCCATCCATGAATGGCTACTGAAGTCTCTTGTCCTAGAATTTACTCTTACAGTCAGCCTTTGGCTCGTGAGGAGTTGATTAACAATCATTGAGTCAGCAGATACTTTTGCTCCTTGTTGATAGATTTCTGTACACTTTATGGACCCATTCAAGGCCATTTTTTTTTTTTTTTTGCAACAGCTGTCGAGTCTTTGCTTTCTGTGTGCTGAAGGCCTCACGGTCAGTCAGAAAGAGTCAAGAAGAATGTGCTTTTTCGCTGATGCAAATGCACAGAACTGTGTACAAATCCACAATGTGCAAGGGTCATGTGAAAGTTTCTAAACTGTAGAGTTGTCCCAAACTCCCAGCTACTTTTCTGGTTTGTGTACTGGTTTGTTGCTACTTCCAAACTATCATAGCCATGTGTCAATGTGGTGTTGACCCTGTCAGATGGTTTGATATTGTTCTGGAATTGCTTCACTATTGTTTGAACAATGCACCCTGACTTGGCTTTTTCAAGTTGCCAAATCAAACTGAATCAGTTTGGCTGAAATGACCCATGCTCTTGTGACTCGCCTTGTCTTCTACCTAATGGAAATACAATGGGACGTGGTTAACCACACCAGCTGAAAACATCACACACTCACTTTTTTCTAGCAAAGCTTCAGGATTTCTCAATGTTTTATCAATATGCTGCATGCCTTTGGTCAATTTTTAGAATCCGAAGGTAAACTACTGGCAAAATTTTCAATGTTATCGTTATTCTTTTGGGAAAGGGGTTCATGTACTCCTGTTTTTCTGATTCAGTCATTGAGAAACTACTGTGTAGTTCGTGAACCTCAATAATAGTGTTTTGAACACAGGATTATTCTGATGAGTCAAGTGTAGATATTTGCTCTAGAAACAGAATGTTTGTCTATCTGTGTTAGTGTCTAAAATAAGCTCCAGTTTGGCTTTCATTCTTCATCCACCATTAAGCAAACAAATCATCCTTACTGTAAAAAAAAAAATTGTACACTCTTAGTTTGCCTAAGCTTCGGTTACACCTTTTTTGCCTCAATAACTGGATCATTATGACATGTCAGAGTTTCCTAAAGTTTGATATGAAGTCCCCTTTTCACTTGGCACCCATTTCCTGGGAGACATCATTCATAAGTCTGAATCAGTGCTCCAGGCTCCTGGCTCAGATCGGCTCAGCTCCAGCCATTCCAGCCACCGGGGAAGTGAATCATTGGACGGAGGTCTTCCTGTCTGTCTCTCCTCCTCTCTGTATATTTGCCTTTCCAATAAAAAAAAAAATGAATACATCTTCTTCATTTTTATATCTCTTTCTGAATAACACCATGCTTGATTTCTCTATCAAAGTTCTGGAGACAGTTGAGTATCCACATCGATTTCCAAATAGGTTGGTGGCAGTAGAAGGTTAACACATCAAATTAACTGAATTGAAGAAATAACTACTAGAGAAAAGGAATTTTATGGTAGTTTTCAAATGGACTGCATCACCATCCTGTCAATGTTTATTTCAATTTCTTAAAAGCGCGTTTTGTTAATAACCCTAATAAGCATACTAAAGAGATGCAGGGGGACCATCACTGTCAGTAGTTCAGGATACTTGGCTTTGTTTTGGTTTCCTAATAGGTTTAGGGCATTTACCTTCCTAAAAGCCATAGAGCTGACATGAAGCATTTCCTGCTTGTAAAATTGGCGATTTGTTATTTTTTAGCAAAGATACAGAAAAGTTATAAACCCATTTGGTCAGTGTGGAAGGTCGGTAACATAATCTCTTATCAGTAAAATTGAAATGCTCCAAAGGAAATGTATTGAATCAGAAAGGTAACAGATCAATTCATCCAAATACATGACTTGTTTCCTTTTAAAATATATATTGATTTGTAAGGGATAGATACAGAGAGTTGGACAAAGAGAGAGATTTCCAATTTCCTGATTCACTTCCCACAGGGCTATAGTGGGAGCTTAGCCAAGCTGAGGTAGGAGCCATGAGCTTCACTTGAGTCTCCCATGTGAATGTTAAAGGCTCAAATACCCATACCCGGGCCATCCTCTACAGCTTTCCCAGATGTATTCACAGAGAGCTGGATCAGAAGAGGAGCTGCTGGGCCCGCACTGGCACCCCTCTATAAGGCCAGCTTCATCATAGCTCAGCTCACCGTGCCACAATGCCAGCTTCCAGTGCAACAGAATTCTAATGAGCTTATGTTCTAGATATAAATCTGTTCCAGGAATTAGCTTGCATAAATTTAATGCTTTTGATTTTACTAGATCATTTGGGACTGGGGTAAAACTATACAGAATGTAATACACTACAAAAAAGACCACTAACAAAACTTTCAACTCTGTTAGAAGCATATTTTTTTTTTCCTATCTTAATGCAGTTTCAGCAAAGGATCAATAAGCATGTTAAAAACAAGCAAAACTTCAAAGAAATAACATACTTGAGTGTTGCTTCTGCAGTCACATTCAGATTTTAAGTTGAAGCATGGGGACATTTCAATTAGATAAAAGGGGGGATATGATTTTTAAATGTTTATTATAATAAAGCACATTCTGTAAATGATTTTTCACAAACAAAATCCAAGGGAGAATTTTCATTTTCTAGTCTAGTTTGCTAAAAATGAAATCTCAAATTAGAAAGGATATCATTGCCATGAAGCTTAAGATACGACTAACTTCTCTGCTTCTTCCCTTTTCCTTCTTATGCCCTCCTTGTTTAACGCTGTATTCTGCTCTAAGAAGAAAGTGACTGTTTTGGGTGTCGTCTCTACGTAGCCTCAAAGGTTCCTCTGCAGCCCGCAGTCTCCCAAGATAGAAAATGTGTTTGATGGAAGAAGAGCAATGCATTTTGGAGCTGGGAGATGAAAAAAAAAATCTCTTGCTTCCTTGCCATTTCAAGTGATTTATTTTGCTCAGCAGGTCTCTCTTATTGGCCGGGGAGTTTATTTTGCCCAGTGAGCCAAGATAGGTTGGCTGCAAAAGGTCCTTACAAGTGCCAGGCAAACACTGATCCAAAAACAACATCAAATCAATAGCCTGTCAGCCTCTGGCAGGGCCGCCTGCTCGCAGCACACCTGAGAAGGTTCTATTGGATTGATTAACAAATAGGAGAGAAGAAAAAGGAATACTGTGATATCTGGATCAAGGTGGAGAAATAAACAAGTGAAATGAGGATTCTAAATTGTGTCAAATTGAATAAAATGAAAAATCATTGTTTGGAAGGTAATATGATGATTTAATGCAGTTATTAAAGTGATAAACATAAAATTGTTTTTTTATTCACAGATAGGAAAACAAACCTAAATTTATAAATAATTTGATGAAAAATCTTTTGGGGTACTCCTCGATGTTTATATGTGTTTGAACAAATGCAAAATACATGTTTTGAATGGAAAAGTTAGAAAAATACATTTCTTCTTAAATACCTAAATTCATAGTACTTTAGAATTAAACACTAACTTGAAGATAGAATTAGGGGAACTAATAGTTTTGTAATATAAAGAAAATATGCATATAAATACATGTAATTATCTAAATTTATTTCATATTGTATAATTTTTTTATAAAGATTTGACTTTGGTTTTTGCTGGGAAGTCAGATATACAGAGAAGGAGAGACAGAGAGGAAGATCTTCCATCTGATGATTCACTTTCCAAGTGACCACAATGCCAGAGCTGAGCCAATCCAAAGCCAGGAGCCTAGAACCTCTTTCAGATCTCCCATGTGTTTGCAGGATCCCAAGGTTTTGGGCTGTCCTTCACTACTTTCCCAGGCCACAAGCAGAGAGCTGGATAGGAAGTGGGGTGGCTAGACTGGAACCAGGGACCCTGTGGATCCCAATGTGTGTAAGGTGAGGACTTTTTCCCACTAGGCTTCCATGCTGGACCCTCAATGATGTTTTAAAGTAGTATAGTTTTATTTCCTTTTTGTCTTCCTTTTTTTCCCCAAATTCCTAGAATCTGTGTTATTTTAAAAAGTCATGGTTTTCATGTCAATGTAACTGCATTTCCAATTTATATGTCTGATCGTTGTCCCCTACTTCCTATATATAGTGCTTTCTAAGCATATTTAGGAAGGACTCATAGTCCTTCTTAAAGACTTTCTCTTTTTAATAATGTTTATCACACAGAAAGCCAATAATCCTTTCTGAAAAAAGTAATACAGATGATTAAAATTCCCTTGATAGATCAAATTGCCTGATAGAATCAGAGGAGTAGATTTTCAGCAATACACTGTCTTAGACACTAATTGAAACAGGATGTTAGGGGAGTGGGTGTATCAAAACAACACAATTTGAAAAGAGTGGAGGCCACAAACAAAGAGCTGGATGGGAAGTGTAGCTCCCGGGACACAAACTGTCCGCCCTATTGGATCCCAGTGCATGCAAGGTGAGCATGTAGCTTCTGTACTGTTGCATCCGGCCTGAAATCTAATTTGTGACAGAGAAAATCTAACTGAAAGGCCAATTTTCCAGATGAAACTCACCCCTAAGCTACAGGTTAGTTGCAGGAGTGAAGCACACCGGAACAAGGAGAAAGGATCAGGTGGTTGATTTGCTTCAGTCCAAGAGGTGGTTGTTCTGAGTGTTACCCAGTTGAGTAGGCATCTGAGGCCATTGATAGACCATGTTTAGGACTGTGATTCAGGGAATAAAAAAATATAGCATGTATGAAGCTCCAAGAGGACGAAGCTTTCTAAATAGAGGTATACGATCCTTTCTCTCAGAAATGATGTAAATATCTCTTTTGACTTCATTTGCCTCATTTTTATCTAAAAGAAAAGAAATAATTTAAGGATCTATTTAGGTCTTATGTATTGTCTTTTCAGTATATGCTTGCTCCCTCAGCAGTCAATCTAAGTATGTGCGAAGATCTTAGTCTGGCCAAAATTAGCTTCTCACACAAACTGTGACTTTATCACTGTTGGATATTTTGAATGTGAAAGATGAAAACATTTGAATTTGTGAGATTTTCTGGATTCAGATGACTTAATTCTACCTAAAGAATATGTCCATATTCTTTCCTTGATTTATCCTGTCCTATGGATGAATTAGTCATTTTCTAAACTCTGATAATAACAATGAAAAAGGACGAATGTAAAACAATAAGATGTAGGATGCCCATGGTTTGTGTATTTTATTTCCAAAGGGATCATGGTAGAGAGTTGGAGCTCAGGGTGAGCATGATGGGGTATTTAAGTGGCTGGGCCTTACTTGAGTTCCTCAAGTCTTAAAGGCACAGTCTCTAGCTGTGAGTTCTTAAAAAAGAAAACTGTTGTTAAAAAGCTGGGCCTGAGCTCTGTGTTTCTCCCCTGTTACCAGGATCAAGATGTGATCTTCATTCCCGCATACGCTCTTGGCATTGCCATGATCATTTGTCATGGTGTGATTCAGCTAACAGAGCTGAGTCAATGTCAGTGCCATGAATTTGAATTGCTTTTTATATGAAAACTAACCTTTCTCAGTATTTTGCTAGAGGTTTGGAAAACTTAAAATACAGTAATAAATCATATAAGTACCTGACGTATGATTACCTCTGGTCATTAAGCCCATGAGTGCTTTCTGAGTGCTTCAGGTAGCTAACCAAAGCAAGTTCTTGAAGCCAAAGAAAATTACCTTGTTTCTATGCAAGACCACTGTCCAAGGTTCTGAATATATACATGTCAGACCTTTCACTGCTCAAAGATATAAGCAAAAGAAGACATTATCTAATCTGTTATGTTAAAAGTGAGGCATCTCATGTAGACATAATGTAGGTAACATTCAAGTAGTGATTTTTTTTATTAGTTTAACATTTAGTATGAAATTTACAGTTAGGCAGTTACTTTTATTTCAACGGCATAACACATTCATGAACTCTCCTGCTAGAGGTTAAGCACTAACTTGTATTATAATCAGTGAAAACTGAACCAGCCAGTTTTTGCTGCCAAATAAAAAAATCTATAAATTCGAAATTTTAATATCAAGCCTAGGGCTTTTTCTTTTACTTGAACTGCACAAAACTTAATTTGCACCTTGAAATTCACATTTGCACACGGAGAATCCAATCAGAGGGTGGAATGAAATCTCCAGGTACTGAAGCGGAGCTTCTCTTTTCTCTTAAATTTAATAGAGTTAGCAATGTGCACGGAAGAGAAAAGATGCTGATGATCGCATTGATGTCCAGAGCAAAAATTCACTCTAAAGTTAGGATTAAAATTACCTGAATATCAATGGCAACTCACCTAAAAAACTGCCGCCTCGACAATGGTTTTTGGATGTCTCAAAATTTTTGAGTCATTTTTGATGTCAGTAAGAGTGAAAACTGAAGATTTAATTTTTGTGTAGTACCTGCAGAGAAGTTGCCACTCTCACTGTCACTAATGTTTATTAGTGATAATGAAGGTAATATGTAAATGGCTGCTGTGAACTTCAGAAACTCAATGCCCTTATATTTTACTAAAAATTTTAACTATAAAACTTGAAAAATAAAAATCAAGGAGATTTTACTTATAGCTGTACTTAAAAGCACTTATCTGTGGCAAAATTCCACAATATTTTCACCAATGAAATTGAACATTTTTATTTCTTCTTTCCATCTCACTTTAACAGAGAGTAGTTGTAAAATAAGGCAATCTTGCCCAACTACTAATAAATTATTTCTTAAGATTTCCCATTGCTTGCATCTTTTCTGAAGAGTGAAACAGATTTCAAAAGCTAAAACATCAGTATATCAGAGCTATTTCGAGAATAAAGGTGTTACATATCAGAAGGATTATAAAATTTGTGTCTATGAGATCCATTTTTAATGATCATTTATGAATAACTATAGAAGCAGCTTTTGAGAACAGACCCAATAACACAAACATTATTTATCTTTTATATAAATCAAAGCATAGAGAACAATATAAATCCTGATATAGTAATATGTGACATTTTAATCTATACATCTTTAAGTAAGGATTTTGTAGTTTACAAATGATCCTATAAGTGTATTTTGGCAATATTTTCCTGATTATTTTGCTTTCCTTTTTGTTTTTTAGTGAATGCTCACAAGCTGTATTTTGTTTGACTGCATCTATTCTAATGCAAAACATTAAAGAAAATGCTATTTATTTTCAAAGCCAGTTTCATTTTCTGTGGTAAATGATTCAGGTTTTGGTTTAGAATATTTTCATAAGATTTCTGCCTTGCAGAAGTGACTGGTTTTTTTTTATTGTATAATCTTGTTTTTCATAGTTGTAAAAAGCATGCTAGGTTTTCAACAGCTCCATTTCATGCAAACACTTGTGTAGTTCTGTTTAAATCAGGTACTTGTTCAGATGTCTCTTAACGGGTAGCTCTTTTTCCGAAGCAGTGTTTTTTAAATGAGAAAATCTTGAGAAATCCTAGGGCTTGTTTTGATAATATATTCTGCACTACTCCAGTGAATCCTTTATAATTTATTTTGATGATTTAATTCAGTTGTGGGATGGCGGACAGAAACATCTTAGATTTCAATGTTAGAAAGGGTTGTTATGGAGTCTCAATTATAAGGAAACCTGAAAGTTTTTCTTTTGGGGCTAGTGGTGGCTCAACAGGATAATCCACTCAATAGGCAAATTCGTGCCCTTGCAGTTTGACTTCCAGTTAGCTTCATGCTTATTGATCGGCAGAGGAGGAAAGGATGGCTCAGGTCCTTGGGGCCCTTGGAGCCCTGTACCTATATGGGAGAATTGGAAGAAGTTCCTGGCTCCTCCCTGAACTGATTCAACGCCTTTTACTCAGGCCATTGGAGAGTTAGATTGGATGGAATGTCTCTTCTCTTTGTTTCTCTCTCTCCTTTTTTCTTCTCTCTGTAAATCTGCCCTCCAAATATATATATCCTTAAAAATATTTTCTCAGTAATTCCATAAGTATATTTGCTGCTACCTAAAAAAATTTGCAACTTTATAAATTCATAGTTTTATTGGTTGACAACATATTATTATGGACATCAGAATGTAGCTATATATACCTGTTTAGATTTTTTTTTCTGTGGGACTAACATTTTCCAGTTGAAATTATCATCTACAAAATAGATTAAACATTTATAGCATAATAAGGTTAAAGTTTTTACAAGACACAGAAAGTAATTGGTAATCCTTTGAAGAACAATGTTCCCATAATTAGGCATCTCTAATACAGCGTCATTTGTAAGAATTAACGGAACCCATTGTGGATACTTCATTTAAGGATGTTGATAAGGCTTTATTGAAATGACCCTATTCAATAATAGCTATTTGAAAACAGACTATAGTTACTCATTTATCAAAAGGTAGAGAATCTGAACTGGTTATTAAGTAATGTGAAAGCTCCTCTCTGACACTTGTCAAGTTACACAGCTAAGAATCAAACTGAAGCATAGAAGAATCCCTTAGCTGAAACACACTCTTCTGATCAGTATTATTACCGATCCTTTATTGACAACTTGACAAAATACACCAGTAGGACTGTGGAAAATCAGAGAACTCTTTAGGAGGGACCTGCATGTGCCTTCAGATAGTTGAAGACGGTCAGGGTAACCGAACTGCTAAGCAGGAAATAGCTCATCTTTACTCAAAATCCACTGTTTCTAGGAAATAGAAGTTTAAAACACAGCCGCAACAACTATGATAAACATGTAAGGGTGTCTTCAACCCTCCAGGCGTTTTTCTAGGATTATCCTCAGGCAGGATCCCATCAGTTACCAGATAAATCAAGTAAAGCACAAGTCATTTTGCCTTAGACTGCACAAATGGAAATTGGCAGAAGTGGGCACTGAATCCAACAAATTCAGATACGGAGTTTCAGACTTTAAGTTTTAGGATTGTTAGGCATCAGAAGTGTAAACATGCATTTCCCAGGCAATAATATGAGGGAATCCTGGGAAAATATACAGGTTTTGTATGAGATGATAGATTAGACTCTAGGACTACTAATATTTTACGTCTGCTAGGAAGATGTGCCTCAGTTTCCTCATGGTGCACTTCTCACTTCTTTTGCCTTCACTGACTTTAGATTTTATTTGTTTTCTTGCTTGCTTTTACATCCAATAGTGATATAAATTCATTGTGACTGTTCTCTACATCCCCATAGCTTAATGGTCCTGTAAGGGAAAACGTAATCCGTATTCTATAAGAAGCTGTGATAACGGTTTCATCACTTTTTTCTTCTATGCTAAAGTGAAGTTATTGATACTCAAAACATAGTAAGATAAACCTTATCTCAGAGTGGTCAGTTTATGACAAAGCTTTGCCTCATTCCTGGTATGACTAGAGTTTGATTATGTTGTACCTTTTATAAGTGTGTTAAACCAATTTAGATAAAGGCGATTAGCTTTGCTAATTGTATATGCATTCTTCATATTATAAAAATTCCAAAAATACCTTACTTTAAAAGTATTTTTACACATGAGCTCTGCCCTTAAGTTTTTCACTAACACCTAACAGCAAATTTCAGATTTATTAACTACTTTCTCAAACTACATTGTCCAACACGGCAAATAGTAGTTTCATGATGCTGTTTAAATTTATATTGAAACTTATATTAGATGCACTTACATCAGCCCTTCTGGTATTCTAGCCACATTTCAGACCTTCAAAAGCCACAAGTAAGCATCAAGCATCGTATTAAGCACTGCTATTATAGAATGTAATACATAGAAGTGCCACTGTAGAGTTCTACATTGGTATACTTTTAAAATTTATTTGAATATATCATTCTATATTCACTTGCCTTTTCAATAACTGAGATCTCATTATAGATTTTTAACCACACTTTCAGCATCTTGATTCCTACTGTTCATTTTACCATTCATAAAAGTGCCAAGCATAGCACCAACACAAACCTCCATCTGCTAGTTGCCACTAAGAATTGCTGAATAATGCAATAAGAAGCAAGCAAAAATGTGACTATTTATCCAGTAAATTAGTATTTCTCATTTCAATTGTTCAGCCTAGGGGGAAAAATGTATAATTAGACCTCTATCTCTTTCTCTCTAGTCAAGCTGTCTTGAAAACACTTTCCTATATCTCAACATTTTTCATTTCTCTTTCTTTTGAAAAAATGTGTTTTCTTCTATGAAATATTAGTGACTGGTGCTTCTATAGCAGAATCTTTCCCAGTCACTGTCTTTTGTAGATACTCCAAGGAATCTGAAAGTAGATTATGGAAAAGAAAAAAAAATACATGACCAAGAGGTTGCAGTAGCACACACACGTTGGATCAGGTCTTGTGACTGGCCTATCTGTATTCTGTGGAAGCTCCACACAGGCATGAAATATCCAGAAGCTGTATAGATTAAGGGCCATCCACCAGAAGGGAGGGAAAGAAAAGCAACTCCTGCAGGAAATGGAAACTGAAGGATGGGAGTTAGATCTCCAGACTTTGCCTCCAGCAGCAACGTGCTAAGTCTCTGAGTTAGATCCAAGTAGTAACAGGAGCTTAGGGTTGTTATAACTATGAGTTTTACATTATCGCCTGCCTGCAGATGTTGGGCGTAGCTCCGCGGGGCATGTGCAGCAGGCATGTTTTAGGTAATTAAACCTCTGTTAATCATAGCTGTGTCGAAAACAATTGGGTTGTGAAAATCTGAGTTTAACTCTCAGATGTTTTTCAGCTAATGTGCTTATCTTGCTGTGGACAAATAAACATGCAGCCAATGTACTGAGGCCATTTTAACGTGTCTGTGAAATACTCACTTGACTGTCACTCGGAAATTCCAAACCAATAAAGGTTGACATTTTCTGAAATTTCAATGACAGTGACATTTTCTCTTTTGCAAGGCTGAAATCATGTATTTCATTCTCATTTTATAACCTATTTGTCTCCTCAGAAATAAGAATCAGTAATAATGTCCATAACTTATTTTGGTCAAAAGATATATATTTAATGTTAAATAAAAGAAGTGCTACCAGAAACAGCTAGATGAAATTTCAGAGGAAGAAAATAATATTTATCTTTTTAAAGACTTGCTTTATTTTAATTGGAAAGTCAGATATACAGAGAGGAGGACAGAGAAGAAAATCCTCTGTTCGCTGATTCACTCCCCAGGAGGGCGCAATGCCAGAGCTGAGCTGATCCAAAGCCAGGAGCCAGGGTTCGGGAGCCATTCCTGGGTCTCCCACATGGGTGCAGGGTCCCAAGGCTTTGGGCCATCCTCACTGCTTTCCCCAGGGCACAAGCAGGGAGCTGGATGGGGAGTGGGGCCACTGGGATTAGAACCCATATGGGATACAGGTGACGATATTTAGCTCCTAGACTTCCGCTCCAGGAAGATCAGAAGGTATTTACCCTGTTTTGTGTTGAGAACCTTGGATTAATTTGCAGGAAAATAACAAATATATTTGAGCCATTTCCCAGCATCCATTGTTAAAGCACACGACTATGATTTCAGACCTCCACAGTCTCTCAAAATTAAATCTTAATTTAATAAAGGAGAGTTTAAAAATTCTCAGTTATCTATTAGCACTCTCTATAAAATAACAAAACCTAATCTTTCATTCCTTCATTTTCACCGAGCATTAGACCTATTATCCGAAGGTTGGGCCTTTGGCTCAGTAGGATAATCACCACTTGTAAAACACATCCGTTTTAGATGCTCAGTTGCAGGTTTGGTTCCTCTACTTTGGATCCAGCTTTCCCACAGTATCAATCCTGGAAGGCAGTAGAAGAATAATCAAATTCTTGAGTCTCTGAAGACATCATCAGTGATCAAAATTCAGCTCTGGGATCCTTGCTTCTGCCCAGTTCAGTCTTGGTTAGTGTGGGTTTTTTTTTTTTTTAAGGAATTGAACAGTGGATTTGAAGATTCTCTCTCTCTCTCTCTCTCTTACAAATAAAATATATATATATATCTAAAAATCTATTATCTGCTTGACTACTGCCTATTACTGATACATTCTTTTGGAGTTACCATTCTTTCATGATTCCCTTTATTCAATGATGATCTGGTTTCCTCTAGCTGTAAGAGCAGGAATATACATACATAAACCCAAACCAATTGTGCTTGGGCTTGACATTCAGTTCCTTAGTAGTTAATGGTCAATTGAGAGAATACAAGTGCTAGCAGGAATCTGTATAGAGAAAATTAACTTCCGTATCTACTAGTATGTATTAGTATATATATATATATACACACACACACACACACACATACATATTGCTTTGTGGTTACTCTATTATTTTGAAGGGTACTGGGAATTAGGGTGAAGTTCATCATGATTTTGATATGTTGTCTTAAGTAGATTCTTTGATCTATAGATTTATTTGTGCAAATGTGAAATAAAAATGATAGCTAGTGGAGAATTAAGATGGCAAAATAGGGTAAGGACACATTTAAGCAGATGGAGAATCATTAGCCAGGGTAAAGCAGACAAAGCACATTCCAGAAAATAGGAGGGGACGGGCCCATGGCAAATGGGGCACCTGGAGACTGGCTAACACAGGAAACAGTGGAGACAAGAGTGTGCTGTTGCAGTGACCAAGTACTCCAGGGGCAGTCAGCAAGCAGCAACCTGAACTCCACCAGTGGCTGGAGCTACAACAACAGCAAGTAGAAAGGAAAGCTCACTGAGAGCTCAACAGGTGAATCCAGGCAAAGAACTGCCCATTCTGCTGATTTGTTAGATTCTATTAGAGGAGAGAGAGAGCAGCAAATCCAAACTGAGATCTATGGGTCAGGGTGGATTTCACAGCCCAGAACCCCACCAGAGCCACATCGGGTACCATTTTGTGTAGGGAAGCAAAGGCTTTTGGACGGGGCTCTGCATGCACTAAGCTGGGACAGACTCATTTCTGGCTCAGTAAATGCATTTGCATTGCACTGACATGGTATCCTACAGATTGCACTCAAAATTGGTTTGTGTAGCACCCAGACCTGACAGGCAGCAGAATTTCACCAGTGGAATATTGGGTACCATTTCGTACAGTGTGGCAAAGGCTGAGATTGGGGGGACAATAATGAGCTACGGAAGCACAACAAAGAGTTGCACAGGCACTGAGCTGGGACCAAGCTTATCTCCAGCTCAATGCATTGCATTGGTCCACAGGGAAAATAATACCAATTTTGGCATTTGACCACTCACTATAACTATATGTGTCCCTCAGACCTGATGGCCAGCAGGTTCTGGCAAGATCAGCACCTCCAAAATCCTAGTTATTCAGGACACCTGATGCTTCCCTAATCCTGGGATCTGCTCAAACCAGAAGTGGGAGAAATGATGTACAGACAACAATGCAGCCACAGCACAGGGTCACAGGAGGTGGATTGTGGTGAGCCAGGAACCGAAGCTATTGAGACCTTGGTAGAAGTCTACCACAGGAGCCCAGATGTGAAACTCACTGGGGGCAGTGGCACAAGTGACTGCAAATAAAGAACTGGGTGAGTGTTAACCACATCAAGTGAAATATAATGTAGACCTGAGGGTGAGAAAGTTTGGAAACATCCCCTAAGGAAAAGCATCTGCTAAGCAGAAGTGCAATGACCTTGTAGGCCTGGGAAAATCATAGAGGATGGATCAAGTGCTTGGGATACTGCACCCATGTGGAAGCTCCTGGCACCTGGCTTCTAGCTTTGGATCAGCTCAGCTCCAGCTGTTACAGCCACTTATAGCGTGAACCAGAAGATCTAAGATGTTGCTCTGTGTCTTTTCTCTCTCTAAATCTGACTTTCCAACTAAAAATGAACAATTCTTTAAATAAATCTAGGTTTTTTTTTCATTTTTTTCGTACACATAGCTTGTTTTGCTATTGCTGAGAACATATTATTAATAACAGATCTCATATTTCACTAAAATATTTTGGTCTTCACAGATTTGTAATGTATTTCTCTAATCTTTGACTTACAATTTCTTTCTTCAATTCTATTTCTATATTTTTCCTGAACAGAATTTTAATCTTGAATTATAAATTCTCTGTCACTTTCTTTCATTTGTATTTTTTCTTCCAATGATAGGAAAATTGAACTAGACACATGTACAACTGCTTCAATTAACACACAATATTGGTTTGCACGGCTCATGCTTGCTGCATTTTGCTCTTTGTGTATAGAACTATTTCTATAGTCATTTTTATTTTATTTTGTTATTTCTGCTTTCGAGAGTATTTTTAACAGTCACGTATTGCTTTCTGTTTGAAGGTCATATATTCTGAGGTCCAAACAATGCGTACACTCGTCCTTGCAGAATCCAATTTTCTGATCTCTTATCTTCCATAATGTACAGATTATTTTAAAAGGCAAACAAAATGGAATACACAAAAATAAACAAGCTTTCTCTGAAATAACATTAACCACAAATCATAAAGAAACTAAGTTGAAATGTTTAGGCATAGAATATACCATAACTAAACTAATTTTTATTCATTATTAAATTATGAATCTATATTAAAATGTAGCATTGTTTACTCACTACAAGGCACGTTTGCTTAATTGTTATTTAGGCAAAATGAATATTGCCCCTTTCCATAAATGACAGGGAACTGTACTGTGCCTTTTACTTCAATGAATAATCCAACCATTCATACTGAAAATTATGACATAGATGGAAAGGGGAAGAAAGAAAACGATTGTTTATCCTTTAGTACATTCTTTGTACTTCAGTAAAGCTAAAGACGAGAGCATTGGTGGTATGCATACACTATGAAATTACACAGTGGAAAATGCTAGAGTTAAGTTTGCTTGATACACCCCAAATATTATGATACGAAAAAAGTGGTTCATGTCAATTTCTTGGAAACCTATAGACACATTTCCCAGTTCCAACTATTAAATTCAACAGTTTTGAACAGTGCATCTTGATAATTCTAACTCCATCCCCTTCAAATGCCATTGGCAAAATTCAAGTCTGTACTTAAAATAAAAAGTAGTAAAGGTTTCATTGGGAAAGAGTCAAAAAAGAGGCATTACTATTCAATCTGTTGGACCATCAAACATTTCAGATCCTGTCCCAATTCTAATAATTTATGCTTCATTGATCAAAATGCATTATTCAAATGCATTTTGGCAGGTTAATGTGTATACTAATACATTAGTTCATTAAACATTAGAAAAAACATCTTAGGCCACATGATTATCTAGTGAAGACTCGGTTAAATATAAATGGATATTTTTGCATAAGAAATTTAATTGGAAATCTGATGAATTCAATTAAAATCCCAATATTTGCTATGGCATCCATATGTATCTAATTTTTGTATCTATGTAATATGAGACAAGAATTCAGTGGTTATTTGGAGCCTCATTTTCAACAAGAATCATTTCAAAAAAACAGATTCCTTATATCACTTAAGTCTAAAGAAATAACATGATTAGATAGATAAACAATGTCAATTTTTTTCTTCTGATATTTAATAGTTGGAAAATTAAATTTACAAACAGAGGGCTAAATCAGTGTTCCATGGAGTAGATGTGCCATAGTTTCATTATCCATTCTTTTTTCAGTGGGCATCTGAGTTGTTTGCTATTGTGGACTGTGCTGTTGTAAAACAAGATTGTAAGTCACTTTCTCCTATGCAGATTGCAATTCCTTTGGATAAAGTCTTAGGAGTGGAAGTATAGACAAGTGCAGCAACAATGACAGTCAGTGTGGGAAGAGCTAAGACAATTGAAAATTGATCTCTTATATGACCCAGAGATATTGATGATGTTTCACAATAAATAGGCTTATTATCTTTCCCGTGGTCTGTTATTGTCAAGTGTTGATAATTATTGCCCTTTGGATAATTACTGTGTTTTTAAAAAAGGTAGTTATTCTGTCACTAATCTTATTTTCAGAGAAAGATTGTTGCAAATTCAGCTGCAGCTGCCTATCATTCTAATTGACTTCACACCAAAACAAAGTGCTGATCTGTAGCCAATTCCCTTTAATATTAACAAAGAATACCAAATAGTCAATTAACTAATGAAATGAAGCTTTGTAATGTGAAATATACATTGAGTAAGCAGGGTTATTAATATGCGGTACAAAACTTTTACTTTGACAGGAATATACATAAACTGTAGCTTTTTGGCTCAGTGTGGAATATAAAGTGTAACATAAAACACAAAATGTAAAACACAGAATGCAAAATTTAATATAAGAAGCAAAATAATATGCACAACCATGGGATATCTTCAAGTGATTATATTTTAAGGTAACCGGTAAAAAGACTCTAATCAATTTTCTGTATAGAAATGTTCTGCCAGCACTGTCCTGTGGTCGGTTAAGCCTCTTCCGCAGTGTCAGTATGTCATATAACCAATGGTTTCAGGTCTGGTTGCTTCATGCCCAATCCAGCTTCCTGCTAATGTGCTTGAGAAAGCAACAGAGGATGGCCCAAAACCTTGGGTTCCTGAACTCTCCTTGGAGACTTTGTAGAAGCTCTGGGTTCTTGTTTTGAACTGACCCCACTCTGGCCCTTTTAGTCATTTGGGGAGTGAACCAGTGGATGGAAGATCTGTATCTCTCCGTCTTTCCTTTCCTCTCTAAATATCTGTTTTCTAAATTAAGAAAAGAAAGAAGAAATTAGAAATCTTCCACCTTCATTAGTTTTCAGATTTTCTTCTTTAACATTAACTCACCATTTATTTTTGTGAAATTAGTTGAAATGTGCTTCTCAAGCTTATATGATTATGATTATATTTTTACTATATAATATAGTCTCTTGTTAATAGACAATTCTACCTAATTGATTAATATTCTATGAATATGAAGACATTTCTATCTGTAAGTATATCGGATTCATACACTATACTATCCTTAATTTAAAATACACTCAAATTTGTGCATACATTCTCAACTTGGTCATGGCTAGTTTAGAGGGATAGTTAAACGTATTGCTAATAAATATAGTAATAATGATTATTATTCTTTCTCCTACCCTGATAAAAGAAGGCAAGAAAAAACACATCTCAAAGTCACTTATTGCCCTTATAATTTTACATAGTATCAGATATCCTGTTATGTTGCTGTGCACATTACTGTATTTATTTGTTATTGTCATTACTTGATAATAAAGAGAAGAAAATATTTTTATGATCAGGTATAGACAGAGCTGCTGATAAAAATAAGTTGAGGGCAGTTGTGTGGAGGCATTGCAAGTTAATCTTCTATCCACAATGCATCCCTGTGGATATTGATTTGAGTCCTGGCTCTTCCACTTCCAATCTAGCTCAGTACTTATGGCCTTGGGCCCCTGAACCGGTGTTGGGGACCCAAAAGTAGCTTTGTGGAATACATTTTAAAAAGTAGTAAATTGAATGACTCTATGTCACACAACTATGAGTATACCATGTAGCTTGCCCTTATTAAGAGTCATTGTTGCTGATTATAATGATAGACTATAGAAAATAAACCAGCACATATATACTCACATATATTAACAAGAACCTATTGAACAACTAAATCTGGCCAACAGTTACAATCCAATTGAGATTAGAGAGCATATTCACAACCAATGGTTAAGAACACCCATTTCTCAAAGCTATTTTAAAGAAAATATTTGGAATAAATAGATAACTAAAATTGATAGCAAGTAACATTTGAATTGATTTTGATGATTTTTGGCAAGATTGAATATTTATTTTTGTTTGCTAGATATGTCTTGAGAAGTTAGAATCATGTGTCACATCTCTTTATTCTCTTTGCATTTTAATTTACTGTTGCAGGTCATAGCCTGGAATAATCTCTTGAGATGTTCTTTTGGTGGATGAGTAAATTAAATATGTAAACTTTTTGTGGCTTCATTTCTCAAAAAGGACAACACACATACGATTTGCATCTGATTTAATGTTTCTTCTCAAAGGTGACGTTTGTTTGCTCACTTTTGGAGATGGAGTCTTGTAGTGTACCAAGTACTCCAGGTGATTCTTAGGTTTGTATCACTCATTTCCTCGAATCCAAATAATAAGGCTGCAGATTGAAGAGGGCAATTTTGGCTGTTGCCTCATGTTGAAGACGATTTCCATGTGGACAGAGGCGGTGAGCACAGTGAGACATTGGAAGTAAGATTCATTTTGCTGTTGAAGTCAGGAGGGTGACTTCAAGAGAGGAGTTGTTGAAAAAGTCTGCCAGTGCGGGCTCTTCTGTGCATAAAGTAGATTTCTAATAATTAGCTCTTCCTGAAAATTATGTCCAAATTGAGCCAATCAGCACATGATCATAGTAACTGATTAAAAGGTAAGGACAACAACAATTTAGGGAAGTGAAAGTGTATGGCGATGAGTCATGGTAAATGAAACATGTTGTAGCCACTTTGTATTACCCGGGAGTGGTCAGAGTCCTCCATCAGTTGTGTTTGGCAGACAGCAGCATCTGAAGTTTCCGTTGTTTAGCACTCATTCCATTTCCAGTCTCCCCAGCCCCCGCAGGGTGTGAGGAATATTAGGTCCTATATGTTTCCCTGCTATGTGTTTCTTTCATATTCAGTTGTCTGGAAATCCTTGTCTATACGATAATATTTACAGAAGTTTTGAGTTTTTACATGAGACAACATGGAGCAGGAATAAGACTGCTCTGAACTAAGAGTGACTGTGTGTGTGTAGTGTTAGAGAAATAGCCTAGGCATGTAATGAAGTTTATCAATATCTTCTCAATTATGACGTTTTGTTCCTGTCAATTACTCACAAGAACAAATAAAATTGTTAAAATCATATTGTGACTTTCTCCAATGCATGTGAGATTATAATGACGATATGAAGAACATGGCATGCCAAGTCATAAAAATAAGATACTTACTACAATTTATATGTATTGAGATATACATGTTTCGAAGTAGTTCAGAAAATCATGGAAGGAGGCAGTTTACATTCAAGGGTGGACTGTGGGTCCCTGGAGTGTTAGAATTTTAAAATTAAGACTTTAGTCTTCCAGATTAGAGCGAATTAAAGTGAACAAAGCATTGCCATTTCTCTTTTGTAGCTGAAACTCCAACATGACCTCGTTTTTTTTTTTTTTTTAAGCTTGATGGCAAGGAAAAGGTTCACCTATTGAACATTAGGAACTTTTCAATATCCTATCATTCTACATGACATCACATTACATTTGGCACCCCATGCATGAAAATTCAAAAGAAATACTTGTGTACCATGAATAAATTACACTTATCTATCTATCTATCTATCTATCTATCTATCTATCTATAACGAATAAGTTAAAAAAGCAGTGATTTTATGTCTCCCTTTTCAAAAAAAAATTCTTTAACTGCAGATTCTGTGAACTAATACTAAATCTAAAGATTTTCTTAAATATGTTCCTCGTATATGCAATATTTTTAAGCTATCTGTATTAAAGTGTGAATATTTTTCACTACTAACATCTCCTCTTAGGACACTGAATGACTTTTTAATATTTTGTGAGTCATTTCTATGCAATAATAAGTAGCTGAAAGATTTTTATATGCAAATTTTTCTTGTTGCTTTTGGAAAGATGTACTAGTGATGCAATCACCCCTGAGGAAAAAAAATATAAACAATTCATCAAGAAGAATTAATAGAGGCAGAGAGGGGAGAGAGGCTGCCTGGAGACTCAAATTAGACTATTTCAATTCACTGTAATTCTGGAACAAGGAATGAGCTACTGTTGAGAAACTATCTATTCCCATGACAACGTCTGCTTCTTCAGACACTAGAATCACTTGTTATTCATTCTCCATGAGGAGTAACCATTTACTGAACAATGAAGAGAAATGATTCCTTTCCTGCCTGCTATCATCAAAGCTTTAGATGTGCATAATAATATTTATAAAAATATCACAACTTTATGGCAAGAAACGTGTTCGTCATTAGTTTTGTGCTGCGCTTACTTCTTTGCTTTACTATTTACTCTTAGCCAGGAACAGCGGCTAAGATCTGGGAATCAGGAAGTCCTTTGGAGTCTGTGCAGAGGGATGGCCTGTTGTCTCATGTATTTATGTTGTGTAGAAGTCAATATAAAAACACACATTTGCTTATTTTTTATATTTACATGTCACATAGTTCATGAGCATAAGAATCATAGTTATTTACTAGCAGCTCTTCCCAGAAAATCAGCACAGAGTCATTTAATCAATAGCTACGTCAATGACTGAAAGGAACTGTATATAGTCTAGTTATATGTATTTAGTCTAAACATCTCACAGAATACACATTGAATTATTTTCCTTTATTATCAACCTTATATTATTAACTAGTTCAAAGATGCAATGTATTTAACAGTTTTGTCTGATTATATTTTTTATTGCAGTGGAAAATGAGAGAAGGACTGAGGGTATTTACTGTGTCTAAAACTGTCCTGGATATCTTATTCATATTCTGCTGTTGCTGTTGGGGAAATACATTGTGAAAATCAATTACTACTCATTATTATAAAATATGATTGGTGAAAAATCCATGTAATTTCTTTATGTGTATGATTCATTTTTAAAATTTTGATTTTATTGGTTTATATAAGTAAGATATATTTTCATTCCCCAGTTAAATGAAAATTGCCAGAGAAAAGCAGAAAATTCTTAAGAATTTTTTAAAAGGGGAAGTATGTTATATGGGAAAAAAAAATCACAAATTTTAAAAACATCGATAAATACAAAAAGTAAATAGATACATTTTAAGCAGTACAAGTAAAAAAATATTTAGCTTTGCATGCAACAAATTAATAAAAAATAACACAATGGACAGTATTTTTAGAGTATGCATTAACTATAAAGTGGTTATATATAAGGGATGAGCTTAAAAATGAGAACATCAGAGAATCAAAAATGCTGGAGAAATGTTTGATGTGTTAAAACGAAAGGCAAGGAGAAACAGGGGAAAAAGACATATTTTCATGGCAAGATAATCTTGAAAACTTCAGCAATATACTAACACCAAGAAGTAAGCAAGAAGATACCAAAGCATCATAATTATACTTAGTTTTATAGCAGAATTAATAGGGGCACATTGACTTACTGAACTCACAAGTTGGGAATACATAAGGCATAAAAAAGGAGAGAAGCAGTAAAAAATCCAATGTAAGCAGTGGAAGAAATTCAGTTACAAAATGTAAAGCAGAAAACAAAATAGAAAAGAAAAACCTAATTTTACAAAATCATAATATATAAATTAAATGGCTCAATTTTACAAAGCAAACTAAATTATATAAGAACAAAAATAAAATTGGGAAGACTATTTTAAAAATAAAAAAAAACTTAGGACAAATGTAACACAGAAAATTTAATAATAAATTAATTGAAAAAACAAAACATTTACTAACCAACTATGTAATATATTCTTAAACATTAATGTAATGAAACATTTTTATTTTATTGTTTTTTGGCTTATTTATCTTCTACTATTTATTATTTTTGAAAAAACAGAATGACAGAGAAGTAGAGAATGTATCCTTTTCCCCATCAGCACGGGATTGGGTCAGTGGCTGGAGTCCCAGCTGCTCTGTTTCCAGTAAGGCTGCCCGCTCATGTGCTGGCAAGCAGCAATTTATGATCCAAATAATTTGTCTTTTGCCACACAGTCCCGTCCAAGCACAAGCCACTAGGGAAGCAGACCAAGGGATTGAAAGTCTCCTTTTCTCCCTGATACTTCTCTCCATCAGACTTCTCGTCAGGCAATTAAAACAAATATTTGAGAACGTGAGCAACCCAGTAGGGGATTTGGGATGTAAGCACCTCAATTTCAAGCAGTGGCTGAAACTTCTGTGGCTTAATGTTGTTCTTACATTATCTGAAACAAAATTTGTATATGTTTTAGCTAGTACAAATATGAATATGTATGTATATGAATGCACATATACCACATTACTGCCATGTCATGAGAAATGGAATTAGTTAGCAGTTAACTTTATTTTACTGGGAAGTTTCTGAAGCCATTGCAGTTTTTTACAACTATAATTTTAGTTAACTTTTTGAAGATCCTCTGCATTCATGAACTTAATTTTTTTAATGAAAATATATGTATTTTAGCCTCATTTCTAAGAACTGTTTGCAGCATATACATATATATTTGCATATGTGCATATGATAATTAGAAGGGAGATACCATTTGGTTACCTGGAATGAAATAACGAAGTCTGTGAGAAAATATGTAATATGTAAATGTGTAATAAATGACACCTCCACCACCATTCTAAATTGCTTAGACTCATATCATTCTTTGATAATATAATTTGCTCAAATTCCCACTGATGGTTTGAAAGAGTTGTAGGAACACATAATAATCCAGAATAACCAATATGACTTCCCCACTCTAACACGCCCCTAACAAATTGTTCAATTATATTTGGCATGTTGATTCTCATATCTGTCTAGCAGATATTGCAATAAATGTGTCTCAAGTGGTGGCTTAACCTTGTGCAGCACTGAGCAGGCCACTAGACGAGTTCTTGAGTGGGTCTTCGCATTTGTTACAGAACAAATTAATAAATAAAAGTGCCTTTAAATCTGTTTCTGAAGTACAGTCTGTTAAGGACTTTTCTATAGTTTGATTTTTATCTGAAATGTTTCACCTAAGGAGAGTTAGTTATCATTGTACATTGCCTTGTTGATTTGCTGTTGATGCCACTCACTCACTGTTGATTTAGATTGTCTTCGAATTAGCCACTAGCTGTTTAAGGTTCCGTGTGTTGTCTCCCATACATTCCCTGGCACAGCCTCTAACAGCCTCTGATTCATTTCACAGTTGATTCTTGGTGAGAAGTGCTTCCTTCTTTTTTGAACTCATGTTATGGGCTAAGAGAGACTGTTCTTCTCATTTCACAGTTTATATCTAAGTACTTCTCACCAGGCGAACTTCAAAATTGTGCTGTAAGCTAAATGCATGGTTTTCTAAATGGTACTTCTGGCCGTTGAAACATGAAATGATTGTTTAACAGAGAAGTTCCTAAAGAGATAAAAGTTAGAATGTTCACTAAATAATTTTCAAGACAGAAATATATGGATGCATATAAGTTATTTATATATACATCTTATATTTATATTAACTGTTATACATCTTATATTTATCTAAGATGTACATATATACTATATAAGATATCTATAAATACATTTATATAAGAAAAAAAGCTTTAGCATACAAATTCTGGGTTCAATGTCTTGGTGCAGATCTTTAAGCAGATCTTTAAGTTGGCAATTGGGATGCCTACTCTAAGTTTCTTCTGTTCCAATAACTATCCATCTTCCTGCTCGTGGGAAAGCAGCTGATGATGCCCCTGTACATGGGCTCCTGCAATTCATTTTTGGAGCTCAAAATAGAGTTCCTGGCTCCAAGTTCAACTTGGCCACGCCCTAGCAATCAGCAAATGGAGGCTTGCTCTCTGTCTCTCTGCCTTTCAAATTCACAGGTAAAATGAATCCTTAGAAAACTTAAAATATATTAGAATTTAATTACAAAACCAACACAGCAAATATCTAGAAATACTGACTGTTCAATAAAATCTCAAGTATTTATTCTACCAAATATATACTGATATCCAAAATGACTCTATTACCTGCCATACCAAATACAGAGGTAAAAATTGTAAATTACAAGTTTTCAAAGTGTCTTTCAAATGAAAACATATAAATCACTCCAACTTAAGTAATAAGACATTTTCAGATGTGTTATGGAAATACAAAAATATAATTGAGCACAAAGAAGAAAATTAATACTTCTGTTAAGCAGATCTCTCACTTCATGATATTTTTGTAGATTTCTATAGAAAATAATGGGGTTATCTAGATAATATTTTTATTATAAACTAATAAATGTTTAATGCCTACTTGTGCTAAGGACATAATTGCATTGATCTTATAAGATTTTTTGTTTTTATTAAAAATGCAGATTTACAGAGAGAAAGATCCTCCACCCTCCGGTTCACTTCCCAAATGACTAAAACAGCCAGAGCTGACCTGATCTGAAGCCACATAAGCTTCTTCCAGGTCTTACTCATGGGTATTGGGTTCCTAGGCTTTAGGCTCTTTCTCTGCTTTCCTGAGCTATTAGCAGGAAGATGTACCACAAGTGGAGTAGCGGGGACAGGAAGCAGTATCCAGATGGAATGGTGGGGCTGGCATACTGTGATTAGTAAATTGAGCCATCGTACCAGTCCCAATTTTGTTACTTTAAAAACAGGATGTGCCACATAATTTCATTAGTTATCACAAAAGAGTTTCTAAATCTGTTCTTAAGGAAATCATTATCTTAAAGTTGTTTTACAAGAAATGTTAAGGAAAAAAATGACAGCTTTAAAAAATGGTCATGATTTTCATTGTTCAGGAAGTAAATTAGATGTCAAAAAACAAGATACAATGACATTTTAAAGTTAAGTATTTTAAATTAATTATTATAGCATGCAGCTCATAAAATATTTGTCAGAACTGTGCATAAGGGCTATTGATATAAAGAATCTTCAATGCTTTAAAAGTTGCAATTAAAAATGTTTTCACACTCATTCTATAGATGAGATGTATAAAAAAAGAATACACGTCCATTCCTGTCTGCATGTATTTTTGCTGTTATAATAAATATCTAAATGGTGCCTTTCAGAGATGTGTATGCACCTCTATTAATTTGGAAGGATGATTCATTTTGTAAAAAGGAGTCTCAAATTATTTTTCCTAAGTTCCCTAGACACATCAAGCTTTCATACGGAAATGTGTAGGAAGGGAAAGAGGTCAAGTGCATTAGAATTCGCACTGAAGTTAGTTCACAATTCCAACAGAATTTAGATCAGAAGTTTTTGAGGCTGCTAAAATTAATATCTGTAACATATCTGTAACACAAAGAAACAAATGGAGCAGGTGGATTTGCCACAAAACAGATGGGCACAGGCAAAGAGTACAGACAAGAAGAAGAAGAAAAAAAGCACTTCAGGCAGAGAGAAGAGGGTGAACATTAATCAGAATGCTATTCCAAGTTTATAGGATAGTGTGAAATGAGGTGTGAAGTTTGGAGTGGGTAGAGAAGACGCTTATATAGAACACGAGGGCAACATGTACATTAAGCACTTACAGTGCTGGAATTTCTCACTTCCCTGTCATTGAAAGATCTCAAAAATCCTTCAGATTATGCTTTCAGGATTGTCTACGGTTACCTAAAGAAAGAGTTTTACTTGTGCTATTTCTTATTTTACTGCAAAACTTAAGAAATTGGTCTGTTTAAAGATAACTACTTTTGAAATCTATCTCACAAAAATAAGAAAAGGGTATCTAAGTAATGACTATATTATAGCTTTAAAAATTATTTTATAATTTATGCTTCATATGTATGGTTGTCTTCCCTATTGTTGCAGTGCGAGCTAAGTCACTGCCGGAGATGACTGATTTTAATACAAACACTGTCTCAAGTCCCAGCTGCTCCTCTTCTCATACAGATCCTTGCAAAAGCAGCAGAACATGGCCCAAGCACTTGGGTTCTTATAGTCATGTGAGAGACCCAGATCCCGTCTTCGGTTTGGGTCAGCTCTGACCATTGAGACCACCTGGGGAGTGAACCAATTGGTGAAAAGATTCTCTCTATTCAAATACATGGATCTTTGAAAAATTAAGATAAAAATACAAAATTCAAGTGCCATGAGAGACCTGGCGGGCCACCAATTAATATCAAGCTGAATGGGGGAAGTATAAATGCTTTTACTCAATATTTTGGAATAAGAAAAATATTGACATTTTAATGTTTAAAATTTTTATTTTTTGTGTTACAGTTCCATAAACTGATGGGTTTTCCCTTTGCATTACTCCACACCCTCTCCGCTGCTTTCCCCCATATATTACAATAATGTAGGCCTTTACCAACAGTCACAAGTCCATCATTTGGATGTTTAAATGTATCACGATATTGTAGGTATACATGATGCTGGAAAGTCCACCATCCTAACGTCAACATGTATTTAACATTTTCATTGGGAGCCCTTGATTTATTCAGGAGTTGGGATGCATACAGTGATGTATCTTTACTTCTGGGTACGCTAGTATCCATTATAGACTTACTTACTTTGAACACTTTCTTTGATAAAAGGGTGGAAGTCCTAGTTAGAACAATTGTGCAGAAAATGAAAAAAAAAAGGAAAGAAAGAAAAAAAGAAAGAAAGAAAGAAAGAAAGAAAGAAAGAAAGAAAGAAAGAAAAAGAAAGAAAGAAAAGAAGGAAAAGAAAAGGATAAAAAGAAAGGGAATGAAATAAGAAAGGAAAGAAGGAAGGAAGAAAAGAAGGAAGAACATCTAAATTGAAAAGCAGCAAATTGTCAGTTTGCAGATGACTTGATCTTATATATGAAAAATCCTAAAGACACCATCTAAATGAATTAATATTAATAGGCAAATTCCTCCAAGTTACAGAATAAAAATTCTTCATGAAAAATATGTAGCACTGTAATTCACTAATAATGAACTATCTTAAAAAGAACTTATTCTAATTCCAGTAGCAATGAAAATTCACAATAGAATGAAAAGAGGAGTTCAGAGTTAGAACATGCTCATCAGATTCTGTAAAATTTCACTTAAGGGGGCCCAGCGCGGTGGCACAGTGGTTAAAGTCCTCGCCTTGCACGCCCGGCATCCCATATGGGCGCCGGTTCTAATTCCGGCAGCCCCACTCCCCTTCCAGCTCCCTGCCTGTGGCCCGGGAAAGCAGAGGACGGCCCAAAGCTTTGGGACCCTGCACCCGCGTGGGAGACCCAGAAGAGGCTCCTGGCTTTGGATTGGCATAGCATCGGCCGCTGTGCTCACTTGGGGAGTGAATCATGGGACGGAAGATCTTCCTCTCTGTCTCTCCTCTCTGTGTATCTGCCTTTCCAATAAAAAATAATAAAAATAAATCTAAAAAAATCATTTAAGTAATGTTCAAGAGATCTATTGTACAGCATGAATACTATAATTAACAGGATATGTTATAGTTAGAAAATCACTCAGAGTATATTTATCCTCAAAAAATGTTAGTGGCCAGATGTGGTGGCCTAGCGGCTAAAGTCCTCACCTTGCATGCACCAGGATCCCATATGGGCACAGGGTCTAATCCTGGCAGCCTTGCTTCCCATCCAGTTCCCTGCTTGTGCCCTGGGAAAGCAGTCGAGGATGGCCCAAAGCCTTGGGATGCTCCAACCATGTGGGAGACCTGGAGGTAGTTCCTGGCTCCTGGCTCCGGATCGGCACAGCACCGGCCGTTGTGCTCACCTGGGGAGTGAATCATCGGACGGAAGATCTTCCTCTCTGTCTCTCTTCCTCTCTGTATATCTGACTTTGCAATACAACATAAAATAAATCTTTAAAAAACTAAGTTAGTTACTTAGTTCCATTGAGCCATTTTGCAATGCACTCACATTTTAAAAGATCACATAGTACATAATTCTTATACAACTAAAAGTATAGAGAATTATACACATTTAGAAACCTGCATTTCCAGTTTTGATTCTGTTTGTATGTGTTTGACATGGGCCATGTCATAATTGCTTGGTTTATTAAAAAAAGACAATAATCATACATATGAGCATTTTAAATGGCATATTACATGAGCATGTAAGTTATTAATTGTTGACTTGATAGCATTTACATTAAATTGGTTGACTAATTTACCTTAATATTCATGAATCCAGGCACCTACATCTTCTCTGATTCAATGAGCAGTTATCTGTAAGATCCCACTTATGGGAACAATCTAGTTTATTTTCAAGTTAATACATTTCTTGGAGACAAGCTTGTAAATAGTCAATTTAATTGATCTTGGAAAGTGGTAGAATACCTACAGCCTGTGTTTACTTGCTGATATATTATAACTGTTCAGAATTCATTTCATTCCAGAAAAATGTGGAAGAAAACTGCAGTACTGTGGCATTGTGGCAATGTATCTGTCAAGGTTATTGTTGAATCATTTGCTCTTTCTGCGAAAAGCAAACCAAAAACCAAAAGGCAATATAAGGGTTGCTCCGCAGCATGCTGGTAGGTTGCCTTCTGATTCCACGTGAGCTCTGTTTCAAATGCCTCAGTTGCTCTTTTTCACTCCATCTCTTTGCTAGTAAACCTGGGAAAGAAGTGGAAGACCATACAAGCATTTAGAGTTTTTCTACCCATGTGGAAGACAAGGATGCTTTTTTCTGGCTCGTGGATTTGGTATGAGAAGCCCTGAAATCGCAGACATTTGGAAAGTGATTCAAGTGTTTGTAAGATGTCCTTGTCTCTCCTTCTCTCTATAACAATACTTTTAAAATAAATAACTATTCTTTTTTAAATAAAAACTATAGTAAGCATAAATATATATATTCAAAATATTTGTAAGTATTTAGATGTATTTCTAGTTATATGTACCTATATACATTACATATAAATATATATGTATATATATAAACATCATTTTGTTACTTTAAAAAGATTTATTTATATTTATTGGAAAGGCAGATATGCAGAGATTGGGAGAGAAAGAGAGGAAGATCTTCTGTCTGCTGAATCACATCCCAAGTGGCCACAATGGCTGGAGCTGAGCTGATCCGAAGCCAGGAGCCAGGACCTTCTTCTGGGTCTCCCACGTGGGTGCAGGGTCCCAAGGCTTTGGGCTGTCCTTCACTGCTTTCCCAGGCCACAGGCAGGGAACTGGATGACAAGCAGGGCCACCAGGACACAAACCAGCACCTATATGGGATCCCAGAGCATGCAAGGCAAGGATATTTAGTCACCAGGCTGCCATGCTGGGCCCTATTTTGTTACTGTTACTATTATTTATAGAAACTACCAAGATCATATTGTTTGTCATTTCCGTTAAAATCTCACTTTC
Source organism: Ochotona curzoniae (assembly GCF_017591425.1). Classification (NCBI taxonomy): domain Eukaryota; kingdom Metazoa; phylum Chordata; class Mammalia; order Lagomorpha; family Ochotonidae; genus Ochotona; species Ochotona curzoniae. The sequence goes on from NW_024466218.1 coordinate 4,048,819, forward strand.
ATCCAATGAACTTTTATTATTTTGAAGTAACAGTCACAAACACACACAGACACATACACATAGATACAAACACTTTTTTTTTCCATTAAACTTTTGTTGATTTGCCATCAGATGACTAATGTACAATTGATTCCTATTATTTGCTGTAATATTTGAACAAACTTTCTTAGTTTTATATTTAAATATTTTTTATATAAATTATCTCTTGTGGCAGAGAGACACGAAGATCTTCCATTCTCTGGTGCGCTGTGCAGTAGAAGCTGGACTGTTACAAAGCTGGGAGCCAAGAGCCTCTTCCACACCTCCCAAGTGGGGGGTTATAGGGCCTCACGGTCTTGGGTCATCCTCTGCTGCTCTCTCTGCCCATAATTGGCAGCTAGATCAGAAGTGGAGCAGCCAGGACTCAAACCATCACTCATAAGTGGTACCTGCACTGCAGGCGTAGGATTAGTTTGTTACACTACTGCAGGGTCTGGACCTGAGCAAAATTTTAATCAATCAGATCAACCCATCCTTCCATTGATATACTACTACTTTGTTCCATGCATGATTTTCCTCTGATTTCTTTTCTGTGTCAATTGGCTCAATTGCCCAGATGGTAGAAAGTGTTCACTTAATATTGCTTTTGCTTTGTCTGCTTAAAACTTTTTTGGAGGGGTGGGAGAGGGAAGAGATAAAATTTGAGAGATTACAAAATGTTTGGAGTTATTTTCACTTTATCTTTTAGTTTTAGACTTGGATTGTTTCCAAAAGCACAGTATATATAGCAAGAAGGCTCATTAAGGTCCACGTTGGGTTTGTGAGCATCTCCATATGGAACTTATTGGAAAGTGTAAATTAAAATCACAATGTTATGTGGTCTTCACACAGTCTTCTTAAATAGATTGCATGCCCCTGAACTGACAGAGAACTGATAGCCTAGTATAATTAGATGACACGACAGGCCCAGATGAGGGACAAATTCGTTAGAGTGGCTCCTGACTGCTCCCAGTTGATACCCATTTGCTCTGGCATTTCTGCAGCTTCTGAGAGCATAGCTGAACAGTACAAAATAAGGTCTAAGTCGCCCTACATGTATGTAATGCTTAAGTGAACTCGTGGTTTAGATTATTGAAAACCGTGAGTAATGTCAAGTTTCCTTTTATTAAATGAAAAGCAACACAATCCTATAAAAACTTCCAGTGTTTACATTCCATTAATAAGAATCTCTCCCAATAATCTGATGTAACTTAATATGCAATCATAGTCCAGCTATTGAGGCAAGCTGATCCATAAATGTTGTGCACATAAACACTCTTTTCCCACCCTTCTAGATCAAAGACCAACACATTTGTGTAAATTCCCACTAAGGCAAGTTACCAACTCATTCAGCTTGAAGATTTGTGCTTTTCCACTCTAATTCTTACTAATTTTAATGGGATTTTGTATAGCAAGAATAATGTTAAGATACTGAAAGAATATATTTCTGAAATGAAAATCAAGATAAAGATAATGGCTTCTGATGCACGTAATGTGATGGGGCAAAGAGCTGTTTTGGAGGCAATTACTTTGTTTAGGATTTTCATCGTGCATGATTATCATTTAGAGAATTTTGTTGTGATAAAACAAGCATAGTTTCTATTTCAGTACTATTGTGTAAACAACTTTAAAACATGATGTAAAAGTTTGAAAACATCACAGGGTCCAGCATTGTAGCATAATAGGATAATTACCCACCCTGTGATGCTTGATGCTGGAATGCTATATGGGCCTGTGGGACTGTCACAGCTGCTCCATTTCCCATTCAGCTCTCTGCTTATGGCCTAAGAAAACAGCAGAAGATGGCTCAAGTCCTTGGGACCCTGCATCCATGTAGTGGTACTGAAAGAAACTCCTGGCTTTCAGCTTCAGCTTATCTCATCTCTGACCATTACAACCATTAAGGGAAAGAATCAGTGGATAGAAGAATTTTTCTCTCTGACTCTCCTTCTCTCTGTAAAACTGCCTGTCAAATAGTAATAATAATAATAATAATAATACATATTAAAAATAAAAGACCAAATACTAAAATACTGCTAAAGACTTTATGTTTTTAACAGTATTTTTTAAACTGTATCTCCATTTTAAATGCAATTCAGAGAATAGGAGACAGAGAGGAAGATCTTCCATTCAATGATTTGCTCCCCAAAGGTCGTAATAGCTAGAGCTGAGGTAATTCCAAAGCTAGACTCCAGGAACTTTCTCCAGGTCTTCTACATACGTGCAGAGTCCCAAGGACCTCAGCCATTCTTTACTGCTTTTCCAGATCAGAAGCAGAGAGCTGGATCAGCATTGGAGCAGCCAGGACAAGAAAGGTGCCCGTTTGGGATACTGGTGTTTGAAGGTGGAGGATCAGCCAGCTGAGCCATCGGCCTGGCCTCCTTTTTGTAATTTTTCATGTAATTTCCAATACTGTTTACATAGTTGAGAGGGATGAACACTCATGTGGCCTCCAATTCAGATGTGGAGGTTCAAGGCAAGGAGGACAGTGGGTAGGTTTTTCTTTTTCTTTTCCCCCTGTGTGCAGAGGGAGATTATCTCAGTACCCAGACATGGGGGTGATCATTCGATGACACACTAGAGAGTGTAGTGTTAGTTAAAAATGTTCCGAGGGTGCTAACTTGAGTGCTCTTGATAGTTCTGAGTTGCAGTCAGCCTCCTTGCTCCAGGATTGAGAAAGCCATTCCAAGGTCTACTGGCTGACCAAACCTTCCTTGGTGCATCCACAGGCACAGACACCCACTGCAAAAAACTTGGTAAGGAGAGTCTTCCAACTTATTCTGCTTTCTCTCTTAAAGGGTACTCAAGATCCCTTGTTGGTCTAGGTGTGCTGGCTGCCATGTCCACCATGTGCAGATGTGTATGTATGCACTGCAAAGGCACCAGTCACGGAGATCACTTCAAGATCAGATCACATATATTGTGATTTTCCCTGTGGCCAGGGTGTGATTTCAGTCATCTAGTTAGAGAGTCCCTTAAGAAACCACTTCTGGGGTGAGCTCAGACTTTGACCAGAGTAGTGCAAGGCCAAGTTCATTCCATCACCTGCAATAGACAATATACATACAGCAGATGCAGCTGCCTGGTCAGCTCTACCCTTTGCTCCATCTCTCACATGAACTGATGGGTAATGAGGCCCAGCCCAGCCCAGCCCAGCCCACCTCATGCTTGGTCCTCATGCACACCTGTGCTTGCCATGGCCTGGTTTGCTCTAAGCCCTGGTTTTTGCTTGCATTACCCTGTGCTCTGGCCTCGTTCAGCCTGTCCCAAATCCCTTCCAACTCATATGAACACAATTTAATATTCTCTAAACAGTTCAGAATTCTAAGATAAAATTACATGTACAATAACCATTATCATAATCCTACTCATTTTTGGCTTTTATACTATGCCTATGTGTTTAAACTATATGGACGCACAATACATGCATACATCTGTTCTCTTTCTTTCTCTCCCTTTCTCTCTCATCATCTCACCTTCACAAGGAGATGAAGGTTAAGACAATCAGCAACATTTATGATTTAATCAATGATATGCCTGTATAATGAAATTAATATGAAATTCTCTTAAAAGTTTGGAACATAGTGCTTTCTGGGTAACTACTCCTGACCTAGATACTTTCTGTTAAATGGAATTTGTTCTGCATGAGGACTGAAAATATCTTTAGCTGTTCCTTCTTCAGGTCAGTGGTTGCTCAAGAGCTAAAGTTAGATGGATTTTGCCAGAGCCTCTCCCCTAGAGACATCTCATTATCTCCATGAGGGTGCTGGAGCTTCCATGCAAGATTCTATGAAAGACACAGGGGCATGTCTCTGCCTCTACTCTATGTATAGTTTCTTTAAGGTGATGAGCAAGCTTTTCTGTCCCAGAAGGTTGAACTACAGAGAAATCTACAGAACAGTAAAAATTTTCTAATGACTTATTCCATCTCCCACAGGCATCTTTAACCTTATTATGAAGATAGTACTGGTGGTTTATATGCTAATTAAGCAATATCTATCCAATTGTTATTTATATTCACCTAGAGTATACTTCAGTGGTGTAGGCTTAGATTTAGAATTGGGTTGCTTGGCACCTAATTTTCTATTCTTTGATAACAATGGAAATCATTGGATTTTGTAGGAAGTGTCACTGGTTGATAAGTACTATAGTTACTTCACACACCTGAAAGTCTTACGAAGTCTTAGGAAGGACTTTTGAAAAATTTCTTTGTGGTCCTCTGTGTAGGTTCACAAGACTCCTACCATGCTTTCCTATAAAGTAAACTTTCTTGCTTTCTCCAAATAGTTTCATACTCTTATCTTTAGAATCAATGTGATGATGAAAATGTTTGTGCAACGTAATATTTTTATGTCACACACACAAACAAACTATGCAACACTTACATACTGTTAATTGTACCGCCAAATTAATTGTGCCATATTTACAAAACGTACTACATTTTTAAAATGCTTCAATCTTTGATTTGATTTGTCTTTCCTTTTTTTCTGAGCCTGAAGTATCGTCATTTACATGTTCTTTTGCTGAGCAGGCAAACACCACTTTCATGTGCTCTGCTTCTGCCATAATATTTAGTTTTGATTCCTTTTTCAAAACCATTCTTTCTTATAGTCTTCCCTTTTCTTTGTTCTGGATGATATAGTCTGTTTCATATCCTCATTTTTTTTTTTCTACCCTAGCGTATTTTGTCATCATCTGCTGTTTTAAGTACGTTTGTCTCAACTGTTGTCTTCAGCTCCAGAAGCTAGTCTGAAACTATTTGGGCACTTCTTGCACATATCACATGATTTATCAAGGCATAAATCAAAAACCAAGCCCTTTAAAGGGGCACAAAGTGCAGCTGGAGTTAGGAACAAGCGCAAACAAGAATGAGCATGTGTATTCAATACATCATTGTCTACCCTGAGGAAATTTATTTCTGTTTAATGTAGAATGCCTTTATCACAAAGCTGCAACAAGACTCCTTGTGGGCAGTTTCCAAATTTAAGATAATGCCATTCCTGCTAATAGGGAAGAATAAACACTGTTTTCAACTCTAAATTTACTTGGCTGTATTGATTCCTAGAATGCAGAATAAATAAGTTATACCATACTGGCAGAAAAAGAGCTGCAACTTCTGATCTCGTGTTATTCCTGTTTTTGTCTAGAATCCCTGATCACTAGACAACTTACACTTTTTCTTCACTTGGCATGGGTTATCCTGTTGCACGGTCAATTGTGATGTATTGTTCTTAGTGTGTTTTTAATCTAAAAATAAACTGAAAGCATCACTGGAAATTGATGTTAGAAGCATCTTCTTTTTCATCCTGCTACACCATGGGAAAATACCACTTCTCTGATGAATTAGAAATATAGCAAATATCATACATCTTTCATATTTTTAAAGTCATAAATTATATTCATATATGTATCAAATACATGTATATAATACACATATATAATACCTATATATGATCATATTAATTCAACTACTTTTTAAAATACTAAATTATATCTAAAGGCATAGGAATATTACTTATTTTAAGAAAAATGACTGTGTGCTGTTATTTCTTCATCTCTTTTCCATTCCAAGTTTTATTTCTTAATACATTTTTTTCCCATTAAAAAATATTTGAGATGATGTGGCAAGTGATCGAATAGTCAGTTATAAGGTAAATTCATTCCATAAAAGGTATTTCTCACAATTTACTCACTTGAATCAGAGAAGATATTTCCGTGGTTCCACTGCAATTTAAAATCTCGGAAATCGCCAAATACATTCTGCTTGGTTTTCCTTAGCGCATCTCAATGGAAACTTGTCTGACCACATTTTAATTCTGGAAAGGTTTTGTATTACGTTCTTTAAGATTCACTTTTTTGCATTTTTTGTTGTTGTTGTTGGAAAGGCAGATACGCAGAGAGCAGGAAACAGACAGTAAGATCTCTTCCATTTGCTGGTTCACTCTCCTAGTGGTCACGAGGGTTGGAACTGAGCCAATCCAAAACCAGGAGACAGAAGCTTCTTCCAGGTCTCCCATGTGAGTGCGGGGTCCCAGGTTTTGGGTCATTGTCTGCTTCTATGAGGGGAAGTGGATTATCTGGGATATGAACTTGCATCCATTTGGGATCCTGGCAGATGCAAGGTAAAGATTTAGCCATTAGGCTATCATGCCTGGCCCTGTATTAATTTTTGTAAGAAATGTCTGAAGCACATTGAAGCCAAGTGACACTTGATCTAAATTTGGGATCAAATAAAATGTACGTAGCTATTGACTTAGTTATGGTATCAGTTACAAGCTATAACACCAGTACATTTTTTAAAAAGGCACAATATTTTGCCTGCTGTTCTTACTATTTAAAAATAATACTTTTATTGCCTTTTTTAGATAGCTATTTGACCTCATCTTATTCAATTACAAAAACTAGATTGCTGTCATATAACCAACATCAGTATTTAGATGCTGTCTACTCATTTTAGTTAAAATGGTCCCCAAACACTAACAAAGGAGTTACGATCTGTTGCTAAATATTCTTATTGTATTTCCAAATTTATTGTGTACATTTATGTTGATGTGCTCAAAATCAATTTATGAGTTCCAAAAAGGTGTTGACAATCACTTGCTAAATAAATGTGTCAATTCAATAAATTCCATGTGGGATCATGGACTAGATTTCATAATTTCACTTTGAAAGTTGAAAACCTAACCAAATATTATCTAAATAACTTAAAAGTTTATTTCTTCCCAGTATGCCATTAAGCTCAACATGTCTTTGTTTAAATTTAAATATTGTAAGCATCAAGAAGAAAGAATGACATGTAAGCGTTTAACATTAATTATAACAAAAATTTCATAGACCTGATTGAGACTTTGAATATCTATATATATTTCAAAAATATTTAACATTTTATAAATCCCTATGCAGAGAATACATTAAGTGTTTTTTTCGAATAGTTATTTCTTTGAATTTGAAGTGAATCTAGAAGCTGACAGCCAGGAGTGGTTACTCATTCTCAGCCAGGGGAGTTCACATGTTAAGAACACATTTTGTGTAATATTGACATTTAATCATACCTAATCTGATCATATTTCAAGGTCTTTACTCTCATTTGTGCATAGTTCATAGAAACATCCAGAAGTGTCTTCACAAACTATTATAGAAAGCCACGATTCTCTTCCATGATAAACTGCTGTTCTGAATATAAATGGCAAAATTTGAAAGCATAAGTGATACATTATTTTCATCTCTGAATATCATTTCTTCAATATTCTTAATACATACTTAAGATGCCTATTGCCCATGTTTCTAATGCATTTCTAAGATTGATCATTTCAATTTAAATAATATGAATATTAGTTATCTGATATGCCTAACTTCCTTTGTTTTTTAAAGAATAATTTGTCTTTTTTGAAGCCAGAATTACATACCAAGGGAGAGACAGAGGGAGAAAGGGCTGCCATCAGTCGAAGCTACGGTCAGAGCTGCCCAAGGCCTTGAGCCAAAACTCATCTACTTTTCCAGGCCATTAAGACAAACATGATCAGAAGTGAGGCAGCCACCTGATCAGTGCAAGATGGAGACAGTTGCCTGGATTGAAGACATATTAAAACAGATGGAGAAGGATTCACAGAGGGGGAGGAGACGGGCACATCACTAGGAAATAGGCGTGGGCAGGCTGAAGGCAAAGGGGTAGCTGAAGACCTGTGGACACAAGGAAACAGCAGAGACAACAGAGCGGTGCTGCAGTGAAGGGATAACCCAGTGGTAATCTGAGCTCCACTGGCAGCCAGGTGGAGAGGAATCAGCAGCAACAAATACATGGAGACCAAACCACATGCTGCTAAAGGGACAATGGATTATACAAGAAGTCAAAGAAAAAATTAAAAATTGCCAGAAATGAATGGAGGCATCACCACAACACATAAAGCTTGTGCGACAAATCAAGGCAGTGTTAAGAAGATAGCAATCAAAATGCCAATAAAATGATACAAAATTCATCTGGAATGTGACCTGCAACATACATTTACGGCAGACCAATCCATAATAGTGAAGACCTGGAAACAACTCCAAAATCCATCAAAAGAGGAGTGGATACAGAAATGGGTACATCTTCTCTCAGGAATACTATTCAGCCACTAAAATGATTGAAATTCTACGATTTACAAGAAAATTATCCCAAAAAATTAACTAGAGTCCAGTATGCTCAATGAAATAAGGCAATCCCAAAAAGACACTATCATATGTTCTCTCTGATACAAAGTGACGTTCATGCAAAATGCCAAACAGATATATGGGCAAATAGATAGATAGATAGACAGATAGATAGATAGATAGATAGATAGATAGATAGATAGATAGATAATCTAGAGGAAATGTATAAGACAGACTAACATACTGACAGGTAGAAGATACATTGTAGCATGCATTGATACTTCCAAATAAAAGAAGGACTCCCAAAGAAGCTGTTAAATATGTTGATAGTAGGATGCTGGGCTTTGTGACATTGTCTGTACCTACAATGCCATGATACACTTAAACAGTAGGAGTTGGAGTTGTGATTATCATTGAAGGACTGTACTACTATGATAGTATGAAGCAAAAATGGTGTGTGTTGAGGTGAGGATGCAAACACACAAATGGGAGGTGGGGCTAGATTCCATATATCTACAAAATTGTGTGATGAAAAATATTAACACTAATGAAAAATATCAAGAAAAAAAAGAAGTGTGGCATCTAGGGTATGACCCAGCACCCACATGGCATGCCCATGCTAGGGCATGTCGCCATATCAACCCAAAGCAAGAACTCCATACTGCACAGAATTATCACATGAACTGCTTTGAAAAATATTTAGTAAAACTTGCCTAAATCAACTTAGAGGCTTTAATTTCTTCAAAAATAATTGTCCATCACATTTTATCATAAGCAGTATTTCATGTAGAGCATGTGGTATGACATGCATTTTTCCTAGGATCACCTGGTTTTATTCTTAGGAGTATGCACTAAAGCTATTACTATTTGTTAATTATGGAAATAGTCAATTTTCTCATCTAATCTCATATAATCATTCAAAAAAGAAAAAAGAAGTATGCCCACAATAAAAGAATTCTGACTTATGATTTCTGACTGTTATTGAGCTCACTACAAAGTTTTATGTCTCCAATTAAAACACTAGAGAAAACAGCGCCAGCGCACCCGGCTTTCTCTAGTCACTCAATCTGTCATCGCAGTAAGCAAGGCTGTCTGTTGGGCTATTTTCCAGTGCCAGTGTGCTGTTCACATACCATCTGCCGGTTTCCACTTACTGCTATTCAGGCTCCACTGCAGGTTATTCATTTCTCATTTTGGCCATCATAAGTCAGCGTGTTTGTGAAAACCCAGTGCTGCTCACTGAACTAATATACATGCAACTGCTGTTGAATTTGGGCCCAGGGACTTGCACTGCTATGCTGATAATATCTTGTGGATTCATTTTCTACAAAAATGCATGGACTAACATATTGTACAGAAAACACGTAGCATGGCAAGCCATTCATTTTCAGTAGAAAAGAACATGTGAGATGTTTGCATTTCTTTTCCCATTGTTATTATTATTTAGAAAATTTCTTATTTTACGTGATTACATTGGATATTTTCTTTTCCTTACCTACAGATTTCTGGACACTCTTTTTAAGTGTGTAATGAATACTTCTTTTTTCTTTTTTCTTAAAGATACTCATGTGAGTCAATATTTTCCAAAGGTCAACATGGAGCATTTCAACTCCTCCCTGATGTCTGGTTTACAACATACACAGGGAAAAAATTTTTTTTCATTGTTGGGCCTAGTGCAATAGCGTAGTGGTTAAAGTCCTCCCATTGAGTGTGCCAGGATCCCATATGGGTGCCAGTTCTGATCCCAGCAGCTCTGCTCCCATCCAGCTCCCTGCTTGTGGCCTGGGAAGGCAGTCAAGGATGGCCCAGAGCTTTGAGACCCTGCGCATGCATGGGAGACCCATGGGAGGCTCCTGGCTCCTGGCTTTGGATTGGCTCAGCTCCAGCCATTCCAGCCACTTGGGGAGTGACTCATCAGATGGAAGGTCTTCCTGTCTCTCCTCCTCTCTATATATCTGCCTTTCCAATGAAAATAAATAAATCTTTTTTAAAAGTTTCCCATTGCAGAGAGTGGTTACCATTCCATGTCGTTTTTGTGCATAATACCCTGCATGACCCCCCTTTTTTTTCTAAACTTTCCATCACTGTTGTAAGTCTCCATATAACATCCCGTGATTCAGTTTTATTTCCTCACACAATAAGTACATCTCTTCAACTTTTCTTAAACTTTGATAATTATATTGATGCATTTACACTCTTTAAATCATCATGCCCATGCATTACTTGTCACTTTCTCCATCATTTATTATGCCATCAGGAAACAAAAGTGAGAGGGACAAGCATAATGTCACAGTGGGTAAGCCATTGCTTAGAATATCAGTATTCTGCTGCTTAGGTATTTCTGATCCAGTACTGGTTACAGCTCTGATCCAGAAAGGCACCAAGAAAGACATCAGCTGACGGTATTAATTTTTGGGACCCTACTGCTTCTGTGGGACATCGGGAACAAGTTCCTGCCCTTGGATTCTGAGTAGTCTACATCCAGCTATTGCAGTTACTTGGGGATTGAACATGCAGCTGGAAGATATTCTCTCTACCTATTTCCCTCTTTCTCTTTCTCCCACAAGCCAACCCTATAGTTCATCCTCTGTCTTTCTTTCTCCATCATTCTTGTTTTCAAATTAGTAGTTTCTAAAACACAGAAATTTGGGCCCAGGGCAATGGCTCAATGTCTAAATTCTCACCTTGCAAGCACGAGCATCCTATATGAGCACCAGTTCACATCCGAGCTGCTCCATCACATCCAGCTTCCTGCTTTTGGCCTGGGAAAACATGCAGGTTGACTCAAGCCTTGGGACCCTGCACCCAGGTAGGAAAACAGGAAGAATTTTGTGGCTCTGCTCTTGCCATTGCAATCATTTGAGAAGTGAACCAGGAAATGGAAGAATTTTCTCTCTGTCTCCTCTTTTCTTCGTAAATCTGATCTGCCTTTTCAATAAAAATAAATACTAACACACACACACACACACAGACAGAGAGAGAGAGAGAGAGAGAGAGAGAGAGAGAGACTAGCATGATTCAGTAGTGGGAAAGCCTGGAAGAGCACAGCATTGTGAAGCAGTGGATGCAACACTTGGAGTTCAGGGCATCCCATGATGCTTCACCAGTTTGAGTTCCAGTTGTCAGGTTTCCAACTCAGCTCCCCGCTAATGTCACTGGAAAAGCAGTAGAATATAATCACTGCCACCCATATGGGGGCTCCAAATTGAGTTTTAGACTTTTAGCTTTTGCATGGCCCCAGCCAGCCAATGTGGTCTTTTGAGAAATGAGCTAGCAGATGGAGTATCTCTTCTCTCTCTCTCCAAGCCTCTATTATCTTTTTTGGGTTTTTGGCAAAATAATGAATCTTTAAACCTAAGAAGAGCAATTCTGAGATCTCTGTATGCTCAACCAAGAATGCCACCCTTTGCCTTGATGACTCCTTGTGCAAACATAATAATTACTTAGAGTTGCCATTCTGTCCTTAACTCAGGATCACTGGGTGATTTGTAACTATTCAAGTAAATCTCACTTATTTCTTAACCTGCATTCTTTCTCCTGAAGTATAGGATTAAAGTCCATCCCTGCATCCCCCAAATACTTACCACTCTGTACAAATGCATACCTTACTTTTCCAATTCCATTATCCACACTTTCTGAATTCCTGGAATATCTGCACTCTGCCCTTGCCCTTATTCTTTTGCTGTAACTATAACCTAGTTCTCCTTGCAAAACACTGCCTGTTCCGGAGATGCCAGCATTCACTTCCGTCCTATACACCATTGCTTTTGGATAAGGAATCAGTTTGTTTTCTCTTTCTGCTGTGACATGCTCATTATCTTATTGTTGGAGGGGTTATGTAATAAAGTCAGTGACTGGGTCTGAGTTCCTTCTTGAAGTTAGCTAGGAGAACGGATTCCTCTTATTTTATCCTTCCCAGGGCTGCTCCTTGCTGTAAATTTCATTGCTCTGACCTCTGGTTGTATCACTGTACTTCTTTCATTGACTCTGACCCTCTTGCCTCTGCCAGACAAAGACCCGTGTGACTTGACACACCATGAAAACCCAAGATATTTTAGAGAATTCAAGTACCTGAATTGTTTCAATACACTTGCTTTTTTATTTTTCACTTAAGGCAATGCATTTACAGGTTCCAGTGTATGAAAGTGATTATTGTTGGCCATTTTTTTCTGTCACCCAAAGGGACATATATTGTCTCAGCTTCTAATTGCATTTTCCAAATAAATGTGCCTCCATCATCTGGAATATCCAGCTCAACTATCATATTTGACACCTGATCCACAACTCCTGTGAATATGCTCACTGAAGCTTGAAATACTCTATGGGTTTTCTTAACGGTTGTATCCTCTGTCTCACTCCCATTCTTTTTAATATTAATGTCACCTAACTTGCAAATTTGCAAATTTAAAGAAAATGACCTTAAAAATAATTTGGACACTTAATGGCATCCTCTCCTCTCCTTGAATGATTCTGTGCAAAAATTTTCTAATCATTCTCTTCCATAGCAGTGCCTGAGACACTGTCATTATCAAAAATAGAATCTTTTCACTTTCGATTTGAAACATCTTGCTATGGTACTTCTGCTCTCCATCTGTCAACCACACTTCTCTAGACGCCAGACAATAAAATTACTCAACTGAGTAAGAATTTATCAATTGTTATTTTCCACTGTCTTCTTCAATTTTAAATACTAGTGGGGAATTATCACATCATTGATAAATGACACTAATAAGGGAAGGAAGGGAAGGATGGGGAGCAGGAGGAAAGAAGGAAGCATAAAAGTGAGAGGGGAAGAAAAAAGGAGAGGAAGAAGCAGTACTGAACTCCTTAAAGATTTTCACATATTAGTGGCTTGTCTTATGGGTTATCACAACACACTTAAAATTGATTCCCTACCAAAGTCTTTCTTGAATTTGTGTTGCAACTGTGTGCACTGAACAGCAAAACTACATCTGTTGAGATCTTGATGGTTTCACTCAGACAGTTTTTCCTCAAGCTTCCTGTAATTCAGTAGCCATACATAATTTTCTCTGAAAATGTATCAATAGTATCGTAATGGATGTGAGTGACTGCACTGTGGTCACCACAGAACATAACCCCTCTCCTAAAGTTTCCCGGTAAATATCTATTTAACATTATCCTGTCCTGAGTCTCTGTGTGAGACAACTTTATTTGCTACAATAATTTGGCCTTATAGTTCATACTTTGCTATTACAGATGTCCTTACTCTTTTGAGACGCATGCCCTTCCAGCTATTTACTCTGCCCAAATCACTTTAGTGCATCCATTGGTCTCCCAGTGACGCTATATTGCTGTCCTCCAGCTGAACCATTTCCAAAGGCAATAAACAGCGTCATGAGGTAATTTTTGTTCAAAAAAAAATCTCTTTTTAAAAATGTAAATTATATCTCTTGCTTGTAATGACTGTGGGGAAGTGAAAGATGGCAGAAAAGCTCTCTGGTTGGAAGCAGTATGGGTTCCCATATTCGTTGTGAATAAGAATAAACTGAAACAAAGTCATGTGTTTCCCGTTTTACAGGTAGATGATATATTGGAATACTTAGCTTGAGAGATGTGCCTCAGGAAGCAGTAAGATGTACTTACATTCCATGCATTGGATACTTAGGGACAGCTAACACAACTGTAATTCTGTCTATGTGCTGTACAGGCAGAAGAACAAGGTGCTGTGTTTTAGTTGCCTTGTACAAGTCAGGTATACATTGGTTCAGTATCTGGAAATATTGCATTTTATAGGATCATTAATATCACGTACACGTAGGATACAAACAGAAGTCATGCTGCCCTAAAAGAAAAACTATATTATATGAAAAAACTTTGGTCGGACTCAGTGTACTGGATATGAAGACGACATTTGAAATGCAAGATAAAAACTTAATACAATATTTTATGTTACCATTGATTATCTTCAGTAATAAAAGTTGAATAATCAATATTCTACTAATTTATATTACATATAAGAAAGTCTCACTGGCCATTTTGTTCAAAGCATTTCCTTTTCCTTTTTGAATTTGAATTTTTTTTTCATGACCAAAGATGATTGTGAAAACCCTTTAGTGGCATAATGTCATATAACAAAATAACTACATTGCTTTTCTAGGAATGTTATGAATTTATTGAGCAGAGTCTTTTCTTTCTAGTATTGCTAATATTTAACTAAAAATCACAAAACATATTTTTGCAACTCCAATCAGGAACAGATGGGAAGATGTGAAATTAGTGAAAGTTTATGTGAGGATACTTCAAATGTTCATGGAAAACAGGATTAAAAGGATTAAAAGATGTGTTGATTTTGGTGCAAGTATTATGGAAAACACTGTGCCTTGATACACTTACATCATTAAAGGGTTTTGTTTGCTTGTTTGTTTTTGTTTTTCTGTTTTTTAGAGATAAAGATACATAAAGGAGGACAAAGAGTTTCCATTCTATCACTGATCTTCTGTCTCCTTGGGTACAAATTAGTAGAAAGCTAGACTTAGGAGTAGAATTGGGGCATACAGGACTCTAGAGCAGGTGCTCTGATAAGCAGTGAAGACCCCCGTTGCAAGATCCAATGTTTTCTGTCCATTGAAATGTATAAATATGCAATGGATAGTGCTTTTCCTCTCTTATTCTTCCCAATGGCCCCAGAACCAATTTTTTTGTTGACTTAGTTTCAATGAGAAAATTCAATGGTGGCTTTGAAACCAATATGTCCAAGGTAACATCACCACTTATGTTTCTCTAATATTTATTCTTCTATGATCTCTCAATGCAATTTATGACTTGCTGAGATTTTGATATTGCTCTTGAATAAACTATCAAAAATGTCTAAAGATTTTTTTTATTTTATTTTCATTGGAAAGTCAGATGTACAGAGAGAAGGAGAGACAAAGAGAAAGATCTTCCATCTGCTGGTTAACTCCACAAGTGGACACAATGGCCAGAGCTGAGCTGATCTGAAGCTAGAAGCTAGGAGCTGCTTCTTGGTCTCTGATTTGGGTGCAGCGCACCAAGTTTTTGTTAGCAAATAAGATGACATCTGCATATTTTGAAGCTTTTTATATATAAACCCTCATTTAAACTTAAACAAATCACATATATATTTTATTCATTATTTCACAGTAAAATGTTTTCTATTTTATATCCATTCTAAAAACACAAAATTTGAAAGAGAAATTGTAAGGGTATAATACTGTTTGAGCCAAATCATTATGAAGCCATTGTAAAAAAACATTTTTAATGAATATGTTTGTTTTATAGAACCACATTTTTATAAACACATTGCTATTGTATTTGTTGTTATGCCGAAATTCATATCCTTTCCATAAGGTGACATTAATGGACTTATAAGAAATATTAACTTGTCTGGTTATTTTTAACCGACTAGTTTCTTTCACAACTTGACAGTGCAGTCTTTAGGAATGCAAATAAGCAAAATTACGAATTATTTTCTGACACATATGCAATAATTTTCCTTTTGAAAACTCATTGTTTATTTGAAAAGGAGAACGAAAAAGACATTTTTCCACAGCTGGTTCACTCTCAAAATGACTGCATGGCCATATCCAGGAACCTGCAACTCCATCCAGATTTCCCAAAGGACTAACTTAGCCCCAGACTCTTGAACTACGTTCTCCTGTGTTCCCAGCTATCTGGCAAGTGGAACATCCGGGATACAAACAGGCAGTGACATGCTGTGTCTGCATTACAGGTAGAAGCCAAACACTACACTGATTTCACAAGTTTATTGTTATCTAAATATATTTACATAATTTCATATTTATAACATCAATGGCATCTAGTGGTAATATGTTCTCACACAAAATTAGCATACAAAATCACATACAAAATCCTGGATTACTTTATTACAATTTGCATTTGATGTTTTCTTTGTAAAGGATCAATTCTTTGTAATTCAAAATTCTTTGTAAAATTCAAAATAAGTCTATGTGAATTCTCGTTTTGCTCATGGAAAAGTGATTCACTAAAGTGGGTCATCGATTTGCAGGAAACACACAACTCTAAAACAAATGTCTGCCTTCAGAACCAGAGACCTTTCTTTATTTCAGACATTTGACAACAGCGACATGGATGCGGTAGAGAACAAGTGTGCTGTGTCTATCTTTCTCTGTGAACACGTACTAGTTTAAAGGCAGAGGTCATGATGCATTGAGTTAATTTTAATAAAGTAATCCATGACTTTGCTAAAATGCATGTGTACATTATCATTATCACATTGGTAAGATAGGAAATCTTGCATTAATTTCAAATTATTGTATCACAGTTAATCGGGATTTTATGGCATAGAAAGTGTAAAATGAATGAAATTTCTGACCGTTTAAAAGGATTGTTATTTCTCAATCTTTTCCCTTTTGCTAATCTAGAACAATACGCCATTTATGTATTTGGTAGCAAGATAAATGTCATAACGCTTCCCTGACTCTTAGGAGTATATGACAAATAGTGACTAATCAGTGATATATATATTAATTTTCTTAATATCATGCAAATGAAGCATTGTAAAAGAAAACATATCTCCTTTCTATTTTTCTAGCAATCACTCGTTGACATTTTTAATCTCTAAGATTACCATGAATTTCCCTGAGTGTTTCTAGTTATATCATTTTGAGTTATGTTCATTAATTCATTCCATGACAGCTGATTTTTGTGCCATGGATTATTTTTTATTCACAAAACAAATGATCATTTCATATCATTTAACTCAAAAGCTAACATGGTATGATAATATCAAGACTAACACACCAAATAACTAACAAAATGCTAATTGAAGGTACAATTTGACATCACATGAGATAATTGTATGTTTTTTGTTAACATAAAAGGAATAGAAGTGCCTGACAAAACTTAATAAATTGCTTGCATTCTCTAATAATTTTAAGAATTTCTGGAATTGAAGAACAAGTAAATCTCAAAATTTGATCAAGTTCATGCAACCAGTCAATTCGTAATGGCCCGCCTTAGAAATTAGAAATCTCATTTATATACCAGCCTGCTGATATTACATTTGAGTATAAAACAAGAAGCCTGTTTTGAATTTTTATGAGTTTCTTGAACATTGAGCTGGAACGTGATTAAACTTTGAGTCAATTTTTGTCCCATCGCTTTACTTTCAATGTAGTTCTTTGAGGCTTCCAAAATTCATACCAGTTTTTCAGTTAAGTAAAAGCTATGGAAGTCAAGCCTGGTGAGATAGCCTATTGGCTAAATCCTTACCTTGCAATTGCCAGGATCCCATATGGTCTGCTTGTGGCCTGGAAAACCAGTAGAGGGTAGCCCAAAGTGTCGGGTCCTGCACCTGCGTGTGAGACCCAGAAGAAGCTCCTGGCTCTTTCTTTGGCTCAGCTCTGCTCCGGCCTTTGCAGTCACGCGGGGAGTGAACGAGCAGATGGATGATTTTTCTGTTTCTGCTCTGTGAAAATTTGTTTTTTCAATAAAAATAAATAAATCTTAAGCAAACAAGCAAACAAAAAGCTATGGATGTCTTCACCTGGTGGTCCATTCAGTGCCTTACTCCTCAAGTGGCCACAATGCAAGATCTGACTGAGTGGAACCTAAGCCAGGAGCCAGGAGTTCCTTCCAGTCTCCCACATGGTTTCAGGCTCAAAAGACCTTGAGCTATCCTCCTTTGTTTTCCCAGGCCACAGACAAAAAACTGGATGGGAAGTGGAGCAGCGGGAACAGAAAGCAGTGCCCATATGGGATCCTAGGCTTGCAGGGGGTGGGTTGGCCAATAGAGCCATCAGGCCAGGCTCACTAATAATGATTTCATATGATCATCTGAGTATTTATCTGTCATTGAATCATTCCAGTAATACAGAATATCTGTGCTTGAAATAAAATGGCTCTTATTTAACAGCAGTTTTAATTTAGTACTGTACCTAAATAATAACTTGGAAAAAAAAAAAGCCAGTTATCAGTTAGTATGCTGATAAGCTAAACATCCTGAAACATCATGATACATGTGCAAAATACAGAATTTTTGTATCTATACTATGCTTCTCTTTTGAAGGGATTGTTAGTGGTAAGTTATAATTAAAAATATTTTTTATTTTGAACTATTTTTTGAAAACATCTAATACAAAATAGTGATATAATTAAACTTGCTTAATAAAACAAAAATTCTACAACCTTGCATGTTAGGGAAATGCTATTAACAAACTTTTTTTTTTTTTTTACAAATATGTCACTTCCGTTGTAAGAGAAAAGTTTTATAAGTAACATAAAAAATAATAAAGTCATGTTTTATCATAAATGATGTCTGTCTAAAGACTTTTTTGTCTAGTAAAATTTCCTGGAAGCAGTAATCCCTGAAGAACATAATGACTCAAAAGTATAATGAAGAAATACATGGATTAATTTTAAAATTAAAATTATGTGAAAAATAAATAGAAGTTTGCATGTGATGACAATGTGATTCTTGACTATCTTATCTATAGACTCAGCATTGAACAAGTATTGATTCTTAAAGAATTTGCCTTTATTCATGTGGAAAATAAGAATTCTACTCCCCATGGCTAAAAAAGCTTACACAGTAGTAGCAATCAAAGGAGTTCATGAGCAACGTTGACTCACACATTCTCTCATTCGATCCTCACCCTAGATCATTGAGTTAAGTAGAGGAGCAGTGATTGCTGCACTTTGTGGACATTTATGCATATAGCTCTTAAGTGTTTGTCCAAGTGCTTGCTGCCTCCTGTTCAAGACACATTTAATCATTGCTGTGAACTAGATCTTGCAGGCTATTCTGGTTTAAACTTGAGTACAGTTAGAACAAACCACTCATAACCCAGCTGGAAAGATCTTCACTGGGATACTGTTTCTATGACCTAGATTGGGATATATTTGGAAAAAAGCAGAGTTTCTGCAGCAAATATCAATGTGTGGAAAGACCAGTGTGTTTGGATATGTACCAACCAAAATCTATAGTCTTTATAATTTATGTACCTCATTTATTTACTTGTATTTAATATCCATTTATATAGAGTAAGCTTTTCCATTTAAAAAATTATTTACCCTAAGAAAGTTTGTAAACTGAAATTTTAGGAGAAAATGCCTACTATTACATTAATTCATGTATCTTGCATATGGGGGTATACTAGAAAGAGCACCACACTTCCTGTGAGAAGGTCAAGATCATGTTTTCTGTACAATAGCCCAGTTTATAAATCTGGATTTCTCTCAGTTCATCCTGTGGATGAGCAAGTGGAAGATCATTGACTTCTGTCACACCCCTGGCCCTGCAATTTTGTGATCTCTGAAAGACAAAACTATGTTTCAATGATGTTATCCAAAACTTATTTTGAAATGATAGCAGCCTCTGTAGTTGCACATTCATTTTGTTGTGATTTAAGTGTGGCATTTACTCCTCATGTTATTTTCACTGTATGCTTTTAAAATATTTATTTAATTCTCCCTGAGCTGATAGGAAGACAAAGAGAAATTTGAAAGGCATAAAGACAAAGGAACCTCATAGAATACAAATTAATCACTTGGAAAATGGCCGTAATAAAAGTCATTATTTTTTTCACAAATTATATTGCTATAAATATAACATAAAAGAACAATTACTAGATGTATTACTAATTAGCCAAAATCTGTTAGGGAAAACTATTATTTTATCATTTTCTAAATTCATTCTTTTCTCATATAATTATTACATATTCAAAATGATTATCTCCATTTTTATATCTCACAATTAATGGGCAATTTTATAATTTTAGCCTCTAACAGTTATTAGATGACTATTCATTTTATTATGTAAGTTGAATGGATGATATTTTGTCTGAAAGATTAATTTTAGTTGCCCCGTCACAGCTTAAATAAGCACTTTTTCTATTGTCTTATTTTCAAATTTATGCTTTCTAAAGTTCTGTTAGCAGTCTGATTATTTTCCTTCTTTGTAACAGTCATTTACACTACTCAGATAAGTGCTGGTTGATAGTTATTTCTAAGATGAGTTAAATACTGTATTATCACCACTATAGCACAGTAACTTTAGTTAATAATACAGTTCATTCTACATGTTTAAAGATTTATCCTATCTTTGTTCGAACAATATACTTGTCCTGTGGTTTCAAAGTGAATCATCAATGAAATCTATAAAATTGCAGATCTTATTTTCACCAAAGTAAAGATTTATTTTACATAATGATATACAGCAGTCATAAATTCCTAGGCTTTACTTTGAAACAGTCATACCCACTGAAGACACAGATGCTGCTTCATTATACAACCAAATAGAGGGTTTGAGTTCACTGGTGACGTTCTAGTTTAAGTCCGTAAAGGTAATTTCAATCTTTTATAAGTTTAGTGAGATGTAAATGTCACAGCAGTATTTGATGAAGAGCATGTTCTCTCTTCACGGTGTGCTTTTACCTCATTTGCTAAAGATGAGCTGGTTGTAGACACATGGATTCATTTCTGGCCTTTCTGTTCTGTTTCATGGTCTGCGTACCTGTTTTTGTGCCAGTACCAGGCAGTTTTGCTTACGATTTCCCTGTAGTATAAATTGTAATCTCTTTCGGTATACATTCATCTTAGTTTTTGTTATGATTGCTTTAGCTATTTAGGGTCTATGGTGTTTGCATGTGAATTTTAGCACTTTTTTTTTTTTTTTTTTAGATTGGAAAAGAATGTTCTTGCTGTTCTGTTTTGGATTCCCCTGAGTTACAGAAGAAAATAATCACCACTGGAAAAGAATGTGAAGGCAAAATATTCCTAGTAATATTGCGAAGATTATTCAAATCAAACAACGGACACAGCTACTGAAAATGGCAAATCAAAGTCATTACTTGTCAGTAATGAATATGAATACTTGATACTCTCAGATTCAAAGGTACAAACTAGGTAAGTGGACTAAAAACCAAGACCCATTTAGGCTGTCTACAAGAAACAAATATTATCAGCAAAGATACAGAGAGCCTGAAAGGGAAAGGATAGAGCGAGATTTTCTCTTCTTACAGAAACCAGAAACGATGAAGAACGGCTATAATATCAACCCAAATGGACTTCATGACAAAAACTGTTGAAGGAAACAAGTATGGCCATTATGCAATGACTAAGTGATTAACTCAATGGGAAGATGTGACATCAGTAAGTAAACACATATGGAGCCAATACTAGATCAGTTGTTTATTCAAAACAAATATGAATGTATCTAAAGAGGGAGACACATGTTCCAATACAACTTCAGTGAGAAATGCCAACAACCAATATGTATCAATGGGCAAACAAACTAGGCAAAATACCAACGAAGAGATAACAGAAGTAATATACTCTATTGAGTAAATGAATCTAATTAATGTCACAGAATATTTTATCCCACAGACATGCGATACAGACTATTTCATCAGTGAACTGAACATTCTCTAAGATAAACTATGTGCTATGCCATAAAGAACATACTGACAAATTCAAAAATATTGAAATGACATATTTTGTGATTATTATGGAGTGAAACTGGAAATTGACAGCATAAGAAATGCTAAGGGATGCTTTTGTGCCATAGTGGGTTAAGCTGCTATCTACAATACCAGCATTCCATATGGGTGCCAGTTTGAGTTCCAACTGCCTACTTCCAACCCATATCCCTAATAATGCATGTAAGAATGCAACAGAAGATGGCACAATTCCCTAGACCCTGGTGCCCATGCTGGAGGCCCAGATGAAGCTTCTTGCTTCTGCCTTCTGCCTGGCCCAAGCTCAGCCATTAGCCATGGCAGCTGTTAGGGGAAAGAAACAGTATCTGGAATCTCTCTGCATCACTCCCTCCCTGTTTCCCCCGTCCCTGTAACTCTGCTTTTCAAATAAAATAAATAATTATTTAAAAACTGAAACTCTAGTAAATATAGAAATAGTTGCATGTTGAAAAACGTATTGGTCACAGAAGAAATAAAAAGGGAATTACAAAATAATTCCTTGAAACAAATGAATATGAGAACACAAAATATCAAATATCTAAGATATAGCAATATCAGTTAAGAAGAAAATTTAGCAATTATTGTCTACATCAAGAAATTGGGAAAGATATCAAGGAAAAGAGTATGTTACAACCAATACTACTGAAGTAAAAAAAAGAACCATTGGGAAATTTTACAAACAACATTTTTGCCAGAAAATTGGAAAATCTAGAATCGGGTTTATTTCTGGATGAAAATTATTGACCAAAATTGAAGCATGGAGATACGGGAAATCTAAATAGAACGACAACCCAACAGAGATTGAATCAATAATAAAGACCTTCCAAATGAGGAAAAGCCCAGGATTTGCTATCTTCACTGATGAATTCAACCAAATAATTCCAATTCTTCTGAAACTAGGGGAGGAAGCCTACACGAACTCCTTCGATCAAGCCAGCATCATCTTAATTTCAAATCCAGAAAGACGTAACAGAAATAGTTATACAGCAATACCCCTGATAAACACTGCAGTAAAAATTCTCAACAAAATCAAACTAACCAAATGCAAAAACATTTCCAACAGATGAACTACCTGGATGAAATGGAATTTGTCCTAGTAATGCAAAGGCAGATCGATACGCAAATAAATAAATGTGATACAGGAATTAATAAATTGAGAAACAGAAAAATATGTATGAATCCCTATAGATGCAGAGAAAGAAACTGATTAAATACAATGTTTCATGATAGGAACCTTAAGCACGTTTGGTGTAGAAACAACATATTTCCAGACAATCAGGGCAATATGCAACAAAACCACTATCTTCATCTTATGAAAGGTGAAAAGATGGAAGTATTCCAAAAGTATCCAGAGCTGTTCAAGGAGGATCAACTTCAACATTGCTATTTTTGAGGCTTTAGTCAGAGCCATCAGGCAGGAAAAGAAATAAAAGAAATTAAATTGGGAAGGAGGAGGTCCAATTATTGCCTTTGATGGTGGTATGATTCTAAGCACAAGTGAATAAAATAAAAATTTCACTAAGGAAATATTGTAACCCATATGATACTTTAGCTAATTTGAAAGTTGTAAAAATCAGTAGCATCTGCATACATAAATATAATGCCATGACTAGCCAGACGTTGTAAGATCAGTATCACTCACAGTAAACACAAAATTAGTTAAATGCATCAAAGCAATTTTAGGCATTACAGTGAAAGATCTCTTCAATGAAAATTACAAGACATTAAGGAAAGAAATAGAAGACATAAAATAGAAACCTTCCATTTCCATGGTCTGGAAGAGTTAATATCATCAAAATATTAATATAAATGCTATAAATATTAATATACATGCTATTAATATAAATAATTCACAGGTTCAATGTGATTCCAATCAAATTTTTTTAAAGCTTTATTTATTGATTTGAACACCAGAATCCCAAATATGGAAAGGCAAAGAGAAAGGAAGAGAGCGATCTTCCACCTGATGTTAATTCCACAGAAGCCCACAGTGGCCTGTATTGAAGCAAGAGCTGAGCTACACTGATGCCGGGATCCAGGGGCTTCTTCAGTGTGGCCCATATGAGTAGCACCTCATGCTTTCCTCAGTCATTATCATAGTCCTGGATTGGAAGCTAAGCAGTTAAGACATGGACCAAGTCCCATATGGAATGCCATTGTCACACTCAGCAGTTGACTTGATAATTTCAATTAGTTTATTTGTTTCTAATTTCTACTTTTCATGATACAATCCAATAGGCTTAGGAGTTTTTCTCTTCCACCCTCCCCGATTCTTTGATTATGAAGACTGGTTTTGCATTTAGACTTCATTGTACCTAAGTTGTATAGCTCAAGTCAAGCAAATTATTTCACTTGGTGTGTTTCCTCATCAACAAATAGAGGTAGCATAATGTTAATTTGTTGTGACAGATAAAAAAAAAAACCAAAAATCTCTGAACTGCTTGTCAAAATTTCTACAAGAATATGTGCATTCTAAATGCTATGCTATTATTATCACATTATCAGCATGTAGTTTGATTGAACAGCATAAAATCAATGTCCATGTATTTTTGTTTTATCAACAATTCTTGCTCTGTTATATGAAAATGGTACCTTTTTCAAGACTTTCAATCTTACTTATTTTATTTCAAAGGTGGCATTTCACTGGTAGAGTGGGGTGGGGACTGATAGAGAAAGGATTTCCATCCTCTGGTTCACTCTTCAGCAACTACCAGGATTGGGCCAAATCGAACCAGAAGCCATGAGCTTCATTTCAGACATCCGTGTGGGTGCAGAGGCTAAAGGACGTAGATCATCCTCCACTGCTTTCTCAAGCTCATTGAAGCAGCAGGATTAGAAGTTTCAAACTGGTCTTTCATGAGGTGTTGGCGTTGCCAGTGGTGGCTTGCCAGGCTACACCACTGTGCATACTCAAAGACTTTGACATTCTAAGGAAAAGCACAAATTTAGTTTCTAGGCAACACAAGATACAAATGCTGAATACTCAAAAGACACATTTTTAGTCTTTTTTAAGAATCTCCACCTGGTTATCTAAGCATGCAGTATATACTCCTGTTAAGGAAGTAGTAGAGTGATTAGCAAGTGTATTTAATTCTGAGCAGTTCAGTCTATTAGTCAAGGTTTCCTTTATAACTATGCATTGAATCACTGAGGAATCTTTTACACATCCATTCCTCCCATGGGCCAGGTATCTTTACTGCTCAATATTTTTTTTAATGTGACAATTTTCAATGTTTCTTAAAAGTGATTAGGGACCTGTTTCGAATACAATATAGTTTGCCCACTAGATACATGAAGAAACACACAATCCCGAGGAAAGGATAAAATTAGTTGGCTGAAAAAGTGTGGTTCATGGCCACAATTATTGGCTCGTTTATTGTTAAAATGTGGAAATTAAAGTGTCACAGTGATATAATGTAGTAGTATCAATGTATTACTTTTTGGTCCTTTACTTGGTGGACAGTATAAGCAATGATGGCGCTTAGTGTCCTGGTTGTTCCTTTAGAAATAACAAAAATATCTTACATTGAATGTTATTTAATATAAAATAGTGCACATTTTCCACATGAACTGTGGGTTAATTATTCTAAAATCTTTTTAAATCAATTTCAGACTTATTATATTTTCAAAATGTATTCAAGGTTTTGATGCATTGACTTTCATTAGATCAGAAAGGAAATGAGTGAGAGAAAGCAAGATTGACAATCCATCAGCTTGTCCCTCCTGAGCACAGCAGCCAGAGCTTGGTTAGACTGTAAGATCCTGGCATTTCATTTGGAAGCCCCCACAGAGGCAGAGACCCTAAGTATTTCCAATGCCATCATGTATTTAACAGGAAACTAGTTAAGAAGTGGAGGAGGTAGGACTCTGACCAGGCAATCCTTTATGGGATACAAGCAGATACCAACAGTAACTTAAAGGCCATTCTCAGTGTCCACATCTATACTGTTTTGTAATATATTTCTTTTTTTTTTCAAAGATTTATTTATTTTTATTAGAAAGTCAGATATACAGAGAGGAGGAGAGACAGAGAGGAAGATCTTCTATCCAATGATTCACTCCCCAAGTGACCACAATGGCCAGTGCTGCACGGATTCGAAACCAAGAGCCAGGAACTTCCCCCAGGTCTCCCACGTGGGTGCAGCATCCCAAGGCTTTGGGCTGTACTTGATTACTTTGCCAGGCCACAGGAGGGAGCTGGAGGGGAAGAAGGGCCGCCAGGATTAGAACCGGGCCCGTATGGGATCCTGGTGCATTCAAGGAGAGGACTTTAGCCACTAGAACACCACACCAGGCTCTGTAATATTTTTTTTCCTAAAAATTACAGAAAATATCTTATAAAATGTAGTTTTGACTCATTAATTTTGTTATTCCAACATATGTATCACACTATGTAGAAAAAATAGGGTAGAAAGTATAACTAACTAATTAAACATATTAACCCTTACTCACATCCGAAGTGTTCTCTAACAAGAACTGCTGTATTTTATACATGAATGAGATGACACCATTCTGGCAAGAAAGGATATAAATATTAATTACTTTCTATACTCAACTTGGATTGCAATATAAATGGTATGTCAGAAAATACAATTTTCATAAAGTAATAATTGCTTTAATAGATAAAACTATCTTTTTATCTGCAACAATTTTCATAAAATGACATTTTCTTATCTCTCTGCTCAAATATAAAGTGCTATTTATAAGCATCTCTATATACTATAGAAAAATCATTATTTCTGAATTTGTTACAAACTAGAAGTACGACACAGAAATCCTTGTCGAATAATTGACATAAAAATAACTACTCTTTATATCAATGCTATATTTGTTGTTATGAATATATAAATTCACCTGGAGTGTAAAACTGAGTTTGCTTTGAGATATAGATTCCCCTTGTGTCTTAAACATTTTGTACCACTTAATTGAATACTTATGAGAAACCAGACTGTGTATATTAAGCTATATTAAATCCCATTAGAGGTAAATTAAGTTTTGTTAAAGAGCTTTTCAAAATACATTTTATATATTGAACAATTTTATTAATAAGTAAAAAGCATTAAGATGACACTGAGAAGGCTGTTAGTTTTCCCAAGATTAAACAAAGGCAACCAACTGAATTTCTTTTTATAACGTAATAAAGTACCTTGAAAATATTCAAGTAACAAGATATAATGAAATTGCAAAAAATCTCTCTAGAATATAGATGGATCAGAAAGCTCTACCCTAATAAGTTGAAAATTCCATCAGCATTCTAAATTACAGACTTTCTTTCTAAATTTAATCTTGTAGCTATAAAAGTAAATCCTGAATAGAAGTATAAATTGAATCCATGGTTAGCTACTATTTTCTTTTGATGTTGAAAAATTTGTGAAAATCATAAAATCCTTGTCAGAAAGATATGCAATGAAAATGTGAATGCGATTATTTGCTACACATCATTCAATGGTAGTTCGTGCTAAACTGAGTAATAATTAGTGTCAAACGGGTGCAATGGAGCAGCCAATAAAATAGTTGAATAACTTCCAGCAGCTCTTTCAGAAGCATGACATACACACGTATGTTCATATGCATGGATTTTACCTTGAAATATACAAATAGGGGCCCGATGCTGTGGCCTAGCAGCTGAAGTCCTCACTTTGAACATGCTAGGATCCCACATTGGTGCTGGTTCTAATCCCGGCAGCTCTACTTCCCATCCAGCTCTCTGCTTGTGGCCTGGGAAAGCAGTCTAAGAAGGCCCTAAGCTTTGAGACCCTGCACCTGCGTGGGAGACCCAGAAGAGGATCCTGGTCCCCGGCCTCGGATTGGTGCAGCACTGGCTGTTGTGCTCACTTGGGGAGTGATCCATCGGACGGAAGATGTCTCTTCTCCTCTCTCTATCTGACTTTGTAATGAAAATAAATAAATCTTTCAAAAAAAAAAAAGAAATATAGAAATAGAAAAAAGTTGCAAATTCATGATCAAAATGTCCTTAACTAAATCTATTGTGCTAGTACACATCATTCCATAGATTTTTTTAAAGTAGAAACAGAGAATACAGTTTGTATACTGCCGTTAACAAAATGAAACATTGGTGACATCACACAAAGTTTCACTCACAGGGAATTATGTTTCAAATTGAATCACCAAACTTTCTTCAGGTTTTAGCTAAAACATACTGTTGGGTTATTAGTTTACTGACTATAAATGTAACAACCATAAAAACCAACGAGAGGCATTAACCAATGAAATGTAGTCCTCCACACAGCTGTATGTGCCTGGGACTTCAGCTTCTGCTGGGCGTTCTAATGCTGGTTCTCTCTCATCATAACTTTCTCGTCAAGCCTCATCCTATCTGCCAGGTGAACCCATCTTGTTCTATGAATCCGCATTGATCATCAGTTCCATACATTCCCAGGAGGTACTTATAGATGAATAGGATATGCCATATACATGTTTGTATTAAATGAACTTATCAACTCTTAGCTACTTGGAAGCAATTCAATGAAAATATGACAGAGGACATGATCACACAAATAAAACATGTTGTCGAAGTGTATTTGACTAGTTTACTGAGAACTGAAACACATCTTCACTGTCCCATATGCCAGTTCTCATTACACAGCTCATCTATGACAACATATGCATATATTTTGTTCATCAATATTTATCTGTTTTGTATTTTGTGTAAGTGTTGCCTTATATTCGAAAGAACATGTACTATTTTTCATTTGGGGATTGGTTTATTTCACTGAACATAATGATATCTAGTTGGGATCATTTTGTTGTGCTAATGATAGACTGTCATCATTTTTTTATGGCTCTATAGTATATTCCATGCCATAGTTGTACCATTGCTTCTTATCCTGGAGTGTACCTACAATACCGTGGTTCACTTTCATTGCAAAATGCTAATTTAAAAACTTATTGTCAATATTCACGTAATTGACAGGGATGTATGCGCATGTATGCCTCCAGTTTGTTGAGGAAAGTCAGGAATGGAGGAAGATGAGCAGGAAGAATGTTTCAGTTTTTTTGTTTGTTTGTTTGTTTTTGTTGTTCTTTTGTGTTTGTAGTGGAGGAGAGCAAAGAGATCAACCACTTCTTGATATCAAACTACATTAGCACCTGGCGATGGGGGAAAAGTCATTTGATGACTCCTTAGAGATCCTGATGTGGAGAAGAATGTTCTAAGGGTCCTACTTGAGTGGTTTTGATAGTTCTGAGAAGTTGTTGGTTTCATTGCTCCAGGGTTGAGAAAGTCTTTCCATGATCTACTGGCTGACAAAGGTCTACCTTAGTGAAACCACAGACCTAGGACCATACTGCAAAACCTCACCAGCAGAGTTGTCAAAACTATTCTGTTTTCCATCTTTGAATGAGACAGACAATCCTCTGCTGGCCTAACTGACTTAGCCATAATGTTCACCATGAGCATCTGGGTACACTGCCCACTGCACAGGTATCAGCAACTGGGCAGGCCCAGTCCATTTAAAGTCATTCCAAGGCCTTTCCTTACATTTTGTGATTTTCCCCCGAGCCCATGGTCTGAGTCCAGTTATCTAGTTGGAGTACCCTAAAAACTCTCACCTAGGCTGATCTCAGATGTGACTTTTTTTTTTTGCACCAATCATTGCAGGTTTAAGTCATTCTGTCACCAGCCAACACACTTGGTGTTTGTAGCTACCTGATTAGCTCTACAATAGTCACAACTATTCATCCCTCACATGAAGTTCAGTGCTGCAAACAAGCAGAGTCAGCCTACTGCAGACCTGGTCCCCATGCAGGCCAGTGAATGCCACAGCCTAATTGGAGGGACCCCAAGAAATCCCACCAGGCCCACCAATCCACAAGCCTGCCTCTGCTACGGCCCAGCCCAGCCCAGTCCTCATCCATTCTGGCTATTATGCACACACATGGGTATTGCAGCTTAGTTATGTCCATCCTACCACAGACCTGGCCTTTACATGCCACTGCCCTCTCAAGTCCTAGTTCCTACACTTAAGAAGAAGGTAGAGCATAGCAGGGGAGTGTACACAGATACCCTACCAACATACTTCCAACCCTGGATTTGTACTTGTCAGGGTATACTGAATTCCAGCCTGACATGACTTGTATCTGGTCCTGACACTTGCCAGCTATTGCTGCAGCCTAACCTGGCTAGCCCACACCCATGCTGGCATTACGCACACCAGTGAGTATGGCAACCTAACCCATCCTGGTCAACCCTTAGACTAGCCCACTCCCGATCTCAGCTCTCACATTCACCAATGAAAGCAGCAGCTCAGGAAGGGAGTCCAAAACATTCCCCCACCAGGCTTGCTTTCAGCCCTGGGCCTTGCTCATGACAGTGAGTGTTGCATATGCTATAGCCTGGCTCAGCCTAGCTTGCCCCAAGTCCAGCTCTCTCAGCAGCCTAGTCTAGCCTGGCGCATCCCCAGACCTAGTTCTCGTGTGAACTGGCATGTACTGTGGCCTAGCCTGTCCTGTCCCACACCCATTTTAGCTGTCATGAGTGGAGTGTTGCAGGCTTGCCTAGACTCAGACCTAAGCTCTGGCTTTCACACTCGCCAGCAGGAGCTGCTAGGCAGCAGGGTTGTCCCCAAACTTCCATGATGTCTTGCATATGTTGACAGTTGCTTCAGCTCATGCTGGAATGACTCATCCACTGTTTCAGCGCTTGCATATTTTTGTTGCACCCTGTCTAGCTAGGCACTGCTTACACCCTATCCTAGCTCTCATTTGAATGAGCAAGTGCTGTACTCTGTTTCTGGCCCGGGCCTATCCCCAGATCTAACCCACACAAATATTGATATGTGGGTGCGGTTATGCCTGCTTTGGCTTGCTCAGAGCCCTAGCTCTTGTGTGCCACAGCAGGAGCTATGGTATTGCGGGGAGTTCCCCTATTATTCTTTCTCTCAGCATCAGATCCTATGCATAAACCTCAGGTGTATCAGCCCCACCCGGCATATTGTGGCCTCAGTCTCAGCCTTCACATCTGCCAGTGAGTGCTGCAGCTTGCTCTCACCTGGCCTCCCCGCAGCCTCAGATCCTGTGAGTGCCAGTTGAATTCTGTGGTCCAGCCTGCTTCAGTCAGTCATCAATCCTACCTTTCCTCTTAAAGTGATAGTGGCAGCAGTCCCACGGAGGCAAGCACATCAGTCCCCTACAGAACTTGCCCACAAATCTAGTTCTTGAATGTCGTGGTGGATCCTGCAGCCCAGCATGACCTAGCTCATCCCAACTCTGACACTGCAGGCGGGTACCACAGCCCAGCCAAGCTAGGCAAACCCCAGCTTTCGCATGTGACAACTGGCAGCAGGTGATGCTATTTAACTGAACCCAAATCTTCCACACGGCTGGGCGCCTTGGCCTAATCCAGACAGGCTTTCTGCTTCCTGCTATCTGAATTATTCTATCTCAGCTCCCTTGCCTAGCTGCAAGTACAGTGACCTGGTCCATGGAAGTCTCCAGAAATTGTTCCTCCCCCCGTGAAATAGACCCTGAGCTACTTCCACTCTAATTTTTCCCTAAACACCTTTTGCCAGGCTATCTGCATAGCCCTCCCAATGTACACGGTATGCCTGGAGACCTGGGTGGCAATCCCAGTCCCTCATTCCCCACTTTATTAGAAAGAAGAAAGAGAGAAAGAGAGAAAGAAAGAAAGAAAGAAAGAAAGAAAGAAAGAAAGAAAGAAAGAAAGAGAGAAAGTAAAAGAGTGTGTATGCTAGCATACAGGTATAGTTCACACAAATTTGACCTGTACCAGGGCTGACGTTAACCAGGCCTTGAACGCCCACCATCACTGTAAATCTTGTCTACATACAATGGAAACTAAGCAGTTACCTACAGTCATCAGTTACACTAGAGAAGAATGCTAAATCTGTAACTTTTACTGAAGGACTATACTACCATAATAATATGGGGGAAATAGGGAGAGGGAAAAACGATGGAAAAGGAGGAGAGGGTAAAAGGGAAAATAATAAAAATAATTTAAAAAATAAGACAACTAAAGTAAAAGCAAAGTATTAATTAAGGTGTATGTTCCTAAAGAGAAAAAGCAAGAACAGGGCTTTCAGCTTTTACATAAGAATGAACATACATTATTTAAGAATCGTGAAAAAGAAAACACAAAAATAAAAATTTTGCCATCCCTTCAAATCTAGGAAGCTTCAACAAGTTTCAGGTTCATTCTTCAAAGGGCTTGGAACATAACCTGCTTTGATCATCCATACCTGTCGTCATACAGCTGTAGGGCAGACAGAGGGGAAGCAAGGGATTTCAAAATTTACATGTGAAGCACTCATACTTTACTGACCACAAGTCAGTAACATGGTCCCACACAACCCCAAAATGGAATGAAGTCAAATATTGTGTCCAGAATGGAAATGGAAAGCAAAGACAATCGTGTTTACTTGTATTCTTCGCTAAACTTAAAAATCTGCCATATAGAAATACCTAATTTCCAGGAGTCCTTTATTAATGTGTAGAATAGCATGTATAGTAAAAAAGCAAGAATGAATGTGTAAATGACTAACGTGTTGTACAATGAAAGGCATGCGTTACCTCTGTCAAGCAAATGCACAGCTATGCCGATGAGTATGTATGTAAAAGAATACGCGTGTAATTGTCAGTAGCACTGTCGCTCTAATACCCTATGTTGGTGTGAGGTCAGTGTATATATGTTTATGTATGTGTGTGTAGTTTCAGTTCTAATTTCTTGATGAATCAAGTTTATGGAAAGCCTCATCTTTAACAAACAGAAGATAAAAACAAAAAAATATGATCTGGGCTAAATCACACAATAATTTGCTTTATAACAGTCAAGTTCATATAAAACATGTGACTAGGAGATTCAAGGCCGTTGCTTGCTTGAATGGGAAGGGATAAGGTGATAAGGAAAAATCTCATATTCAAATTGACACGTATGATTGAGAACACAGGGAGACTACAATTAAAACAGAAAGAAATTAATTTGAGGATTTTGAAAAAGGGATAAAAGTATGTAACATGTTGCTTTAAGGTTTTGAAAGTTAAAGAAATGCTTTCCCACACGTGCACAATCAATAAATACAGGAGAGCAAACTGGATCCAATCCCAGCTCTTGGAAGGAGAGCTATTGTTAGCCAAATGCAGAAATCATGTTACTTGATTGGTGATAAAACCAAGCAACATGCATTATTAAAGCATATTGCAAGCAAAATGCATCAATAAAAATGCAAGGAGCTGTTTAGTCTGTGAGAAACATCCACACTCCACAGCAGAGTGCCTAAATGAGTCTCCTTTACTCCACTCTTCACCCATTTGCCTCCTAACGTGCACCCTGAAATAGCAGGGAATGTCTGAAGAAGTGTAATCCCTGCCACGTGGCATGGAGGAGACTCGGATTGATACCTGGCAAAGCCTGGGCAGTTGCAAAACTTTGCAGGTGGAACCAGTGAATTGGAGATCCCTCTTTTTTGGATAAAACGACAATAAGCATCTTTAATAGAAATGTTTAAAGGTCTGTGCATAAATGGAGTTAGCAAAAGTCAAAATTCATATTCTGAGTTCAATATTTGACGTTGTACATTTTTTATTCTAATGTTTTTTAAATAAACAAAAAGCAGATATGTGTTTTCATTCCATTGAGTTCTTCCTTGTCTTTCTTTTCTCACTCACATCTTCTCAATATTACGAAACAAAGATCAGGACCTGGCGCGATGGCTCAATGACTGAATCCTCCTCCTTGCATCTGCCGATCTCATATAAGTGTGGTTCGTGTCCTGGCTACTCCAGTTTCCATCCAGGTTCCTTCTTACAGCCTGGGAGGGGATTAGAGGATGGCTCAAAGCCTTAGGACCCTGCACCCTGGACCTGGGCTTGTATTGTCTCAGTTCCAGCCACTGCAACCACTTGGGGGTGAACCAATAGATGGAGGATTTATCTTTCTGTCTCTGTCTCTCTGTAAATCTGGTCTGCCTTTCCAAACTAAAAGATAATAATTTAAACCTTTAAAAATTAAAAAAAAAAAACAGAAATCTGGCAATTTTTCAGTTTCTTTCACTTGTAAATTTACTATTAAAAAATCTCATAAAAGTCATTCAATATTTTCTTGCCTTCTACATTTATGAGTTTTTCTTTAAATGTTCCAATATAGATACAAGTAACCAAAAATAAGCAAATTATATCATAAAATTTATGTATATAAACCATGTTTTTAGTGACTAGCTATTTGAAAATCCTGTTGTTCTTTTTTTAAAAAAAAGGAGATAATATGGGCCTGGCACTGTGGCCTAGTGCCTAAGTCCTCACCTTGAACACGGCAGAATCCCACATGGGTGCTGGTTCTAATCCCGGCAGCTCCATTTCCTATCCAGCTCCCTGCTTGTGGCCTGGGAAAGCAGTGGGGGATGGCCCAAAGCCTTGAGACCCTGAGCCTGCATGGGAGATCTGGAGGAAGTTCCTGGCTCCTGGCTCCAAATCAGAACAGCACCGACCGTTGTGGTCACTTGGGGAGTGAATCATCAAATGGAAGATCTTCCTGTCTCTCCTTCTCTCTATATATATACCTGATTTTGTAATAGAAATAAATAAATTATGTTTTTTTAAAGGAGATAATATGTTTTTAGGTGATAAGCGGCTTCTTCAAATATGACTTAACTGTAAAGGATTGATATATCTTTAACTTTCTGTAAAACTTCCATTATCAGCAGTATTCACAAATTGTGAGACCAGCAATATGAGTAAATTCACAAATAAATTTCTAAGATAAAATTTTAGAATTTAGATACCTTAGTTTAAAATTACAATCATATTGATTTTCAAGTTATGTGTTTCTGTCGATCCTTGTTGACTTTAATTATATTCAGTGCCTCTAAAATATCATTAATATCTGGGTAGATTTTAATCATTAGGAAAAAGGAAACTTAATGATTAAGGCATGAGAAATGGTCCCTAAGAATATGTGCAATATTAACAATTCACAGGAGGGTTAGAAATAATAATTTAAAAAGCGAACATTAAAAGGAAGTGAGCTGACGGAA
Organism: Ochotona curzoniae; assembly: GCF_017591425.1. Taxonomy (NCBI): domain Eukaryota; kingdom Metazoa; phylum Chordata; class Mammalia; order Lagomorpha; family Ochotonidae; genus Ochotona; species Ochotona curzoniae. The sequence goes on from NW_024466218.1 coordinate 4,083,413, forward strand.
ATGGGACATGTTCAACAATAAGTGTGCCTGGGGGAGATGAGCTGTCAACCTTAAATGAAAAACACTAATAATTACTGAGAAGTAAGCGTCAGCAGCATTTGCAATGTCGCCATGCTATTTTCTTGACATTGTGCTTTGAGAATACAATTGCAAAGGATTAATCGCTCACTTGCTTAGACAGATATAACCCACCAAGTTTCAAGGTCATGGCATTTTTACTGTATTTTTTCTTTAAGAAAGCCTACTAAACCTTGCTGAATATTCAGCTTTTGGTATAATACTAAGTACGCTATTTTACACAGAACTTTTAGCTTATAAAATGAGATTATTAAATATTTTTGTCTTAAGCATTAATAATGCATGCTAATAAATGCATTCGAATGATCTAGTTTTTTTTTTAGACAATAAACTTATTTCTTCTTGTTAAACACTAGAATTAGACATACATTGATTTGAAACCAAATCAAATATATCAGAATATTACAATATACAGGAATACACATAAAAAATCATATCTATGAAAAAGATGATTCTGTATCAAGCAATGGGTGCAGGAGACACATCGTCAAAATAAAGAAAAAAGCTGCATGAACGACTAATTCATTAAACAAGTTCCAAGGATAAGGTAGAGTGTATGTAATTACATTAGCAATTGCATCAATTTTTCTACATAAAGCAAGATGCTTTGTTAAAATGCGTCTGACTAAATCTCTTAGAACAAGTGTAACTCATTTTTAAACCTTGCTTTTTAGGCCTCACGTTGGCAGAGCAGGCTCTCCATTGTCCCCACAGTGTATAGCAAGCCTATGACCTCCACCACTTCCTTTCTCGCTATGATGCTATTAGCAGGTTCTGTGCAACAGCCAAAGACCTTGTTTGATCCTTAAGTTTCTCACTAAATCATAGAATCAGTGCACTAATTGGCAGATACTGACAATTTTATAACAGTTTGTTTATCAGAATCTTTCTCGAAAGGTGCTTATTTATGTCAAGACTGCAAGCGACATTCTTGTTTGTATTTTTTCCCTTAAACATATATATATATATATATACACACACACATATATACTTACATGGGTATATATGTATATGTATCATATATTAAAGATTATCAGAAACATTATCAGTGAGTTGTTCTCTAAAATAGTGGGGTATAAATTTATTTTTAAAAATACTTAGTTCAGGGCCCCGGCGCGGTGGCGCAAATGGTTAAAGGTCCTCGCCTTGCACGCCCGGGATCACATATGGGCGCTGGTTCTAATCCCGGCAGCCCTGCTTCCCTTCCAGCTCCCTGCCTGTGGCCTGGAAAAACAGTCGAGGACGGCCCAAAGCATTGGGAACCTGCACCCGTGTGGGAGACCCGGAAGAGGCTCCTGGCTTCGGGTCGGCATAGTATCTGCCCGTCGCGCTCACTTGGGGAGTGAATCATTGGACGGAAGATCTTCCTCTCTGTCTCTCCTCTCTGTGTATCCGCCTTTCCAATGAAAAAAATAATAATAAAAATAAATCTTAAAAAAAAAAAGACTTAGTTCATTTATTTGAAAGAACAACAAAGAAAAGGGTATAAATAGATCCTTCATCCATTAGATCACTCCCCAGATGGAAAAAGTGCTGGGAAAGGCCAGAACGAAGCCAGGAGCCTAAACTCCATTTGGGTATTCTATCTGAGTAGATGGCCTAAGCTCTGGGTCATTTGCTGCTGCCTTGCTATGGTACATTAGCAAGACTGGATGGGAAGCCAAATAGCCATACCCTGAACTAGCTTAGAGACAGTATTCCAGAATCACAGACTGCAACACACAATGCCAGCCCCTAAATTGTAATTTAATCTTAAATTACTACGTAAGCTCACAAAATATCCTGCCTATACTACAGGTAATTATAATTTATTTTATTTCAACCATTGTTTATTTCATATCAAAGTTCTTCTTAAGGTGTCTAAGATCTTATATTTTCTTAAAAAAAAAAAAAGATTTTATTTATTTTTGTTAGCAAGAGTCACAGGGAGAAGGCGAAACAGAGAGAATGATCTTCCATTTGTTGGTTCACTCCCCAAATGATCAGTAAGACAAGAGCTGAGCCAATAAGAAACCAGCAGCCAGGAGCATCTCCTGGGACTCCCACACCACTGCAGAATCCCAAGGCTTTGGAAAGGCAGATAGTCAGAGAGAACAAGAGACAGAGAGGAAGATCTTCTGTCCGATGGTTCACTCCCCAGGAGGCTGCAGTGGCTGAAGCTGAGCCAGTCTGAAGCCCAGGGTCCGGAGCCTCTTTCAGGTCTCCCGCGAGGGTACAGGGTCCCTATGCTTTGGCTAACTCTTGTATCAGAAAATTAATGACAGTTGTCTAGGCATGAGAGACCTTTCTGAATCTCTTAATCCAGATGTACAACAGTTCCCACTTTATGTTTCTACTAAGCCACTCTGATTTCCTAAAATAAATACATCTAAACAACCCAAAACAGACCAAGATCTTGCCTTGTGTTTACTGCATTAATTTCACCGGGAAATAGTCAGCTATCTGAGGCAATGGATGCTTTGCTTTGCTTTAGATTTGAAAGATAAGGCCTAGTACAGAAAAAGTCCGAGCAGCAGATTTATGAAATCATTTTAAGTCAATATCCGTCTTCCTATTTATTGTTTTTTTTATTTTTAAAGATTTATTTTTAATATTTTTTTTAATTGGAAAGGCAGATATACAGAGAGGAGAGACAGAGAGGAAGATCTTCCATCCGATGATTCACTCCCCAAGTGAGTGCAACGGGCCGATACTATGCCAATCCGAAGCCAGGAGCCTCTTGCGGGTCTCCCACGCGGGTGCAGGGTCCCAAAGCTTTGGGCTGTCCTCGACTGCTTTCCCAGGCCACAGTCAGGGAGCTGGAAGGGAAGCGGGGCTGCTGGGATAGAACCGGCGCCCATATGTGATCCCGGGCGTGCAAGGCGAGGACCTTAACCACTTGCACCACCGTGCTGGGGCCCCCCTGTTTATTGTTTATTTCTTTCAAAAGGAGGAGGAACGGAGAGAAGAAGAGAGAAATAGACATCTGTATTTCTATGTACTGGTTTCTCTATATTAGTTTCAAATGCCTGAAATAGCTGAGTTGTTCAGTGTGACATCAGGAGGACGGACCTCAGCAGAGACCCCCGTGTGAACGGCAGGAACCCCAGCACTAGATCCATAGCGTGTTTCTTCTCAGGTGTGCGTTTTCAGGAAGCTGACATCAAAACAACAGCTAGGATTTAAACTCAAGCATGGGATGCAGGTATTCAATGTGGCCCCCCACCTGAGACATCAGTTCACACTTCCATTCTGGTGGTGATAATGGATCCATCCAAGGGAAACAAGTGCTCTAGTGGGAAATTAGCCTTTTGAGGAGGGCCCTGTGGAAATTACCATTTCCCGATGGAAATAAGTGATAGTCTGTTATGACTGACATTAAGTGGGGAAAGGTACCTTGGCCAACAAAGAGACTAAAGTCTCAGAATGCATGGCTCTTTATTCATCATTGCAAAAGCAGGAGACCCAGATCCTTTCCAGGGTTTTGCTCTTGAGCTATTCTTGGAAGGAAATGAAATGTTAAATGTATGTAAAGCTCTGATACTAAAATCTGTAATAGGTGCAACAGTGCTGCTTATGTCTACAGTGCAGACACAATCATGTTTTATAAGCCAAAGTGTTTCACTTTCTACCTTTCAAATTCTAATGGCATTGTTCAAAGGATATAACTACAGATTAAAATTCTGCATCAGTTTTGTATTGATCAATAGGATTCAGTTGGTATGAAATCATTGCGATACTTCTTAAAAAAAGTAAACAATACACTATTCCTGTTATCTACGTATTTTCTTCTGTGCTTAGTTGCAAGGCTACTCGTTTCTTATTCATGAGAATCAGATTAAATCTTGGTAGGTTTTATTTTTAATATGTACTCATTTGTTTATTTGAAAGAGTGACAATAAGAGGGAGAGGTGTATATGCTGGTCCATGCCCCAAAGGGCCTCGATTTTCAGGTCAGGACTAGGCCAGAGTAACCAGGTGCTTATATTGGCCTCACATATCTGTGGCAGGGGCACCAGAACTTGGGGCTTCAACAGTTGATTTCTCCAGTGCATCAGCAGGAAACTTACCAGAAGTCTAAAAATCAGTACTTGAACTCTGATGTGTGATGTCAGCTGGCAATGCGAGCATCAGTTTAACTCGGTGCAGCACAGCACTGGGTTTTGGCAGAGGTTTTTGAAATAAACTCTGCTTAGTAGATGATCAAAACCCTTCCAGCTTTCTTCTTGACTGTATCGTGACTAAAGCAATTAGAAATAATACAACTTTTTTGACTTAATAGCCTATTATTTTTTTATGATCTTGATAATATTTGTGGCAACATTACCGATGACTTAGGGTTCAACCTGAACTGTTGTATGTTTTTCCATTATTTGGAGATGAAAGCAGAGAAACTTATTAACCCTACTTCTGGATATAGAATTTAGTTAATAATAAAACAAACTTTCTAGATGACCTTCTATTGTCTATTATTTAATACCCCATGCTTTTGATCTTATATCTCTTCAGAGCTTCCTATTATACATATATTCTTTTGATTACATATATATGATTCTTGGTCCTATTTTGAAACAGTGGACAACTCCATTATACTGTTTCTTTTGTTCTTTATTCACTTTCTAGGTAGTGCTTAGATATAGAAGTTGAAAAATAATTATTAATAGAATGAATGAGGTAAGGACTAAGCAAATCCTCAGAAGGTTGTACTTCTGATTTATAAGGAAAAGGCAAAGAACGCTGACAAAGAATGCCCGCTATTTTATTAAATCAGGTCAAATCAACTTTCTGTTGAGTGTTCCAGTGTGCATACTTAATAATAGATCCTACAAGATATTTTTTAAAAATCGATCATGTTGTTTATGTAACTTGTTGTGACAGCATTAATCTTTGTTAATAATCAGGGCACTCTCCTAGTTAACATGCTGCTACAACATGCAAGAAAAAGGCAATTATAGGTCTAACATCTAAGTTAATATTGGCTCAAGTTTTCTCTACACCCCACTCTCATCTTTAAATAAAGTGAAACAATGCCAGGATAAGAGCTCACATTCTCTTTTTCTTTCTAAAAATACAAGCAAGAATAGCAAACATAGCATTTCAACAACTTCTCCTGAATGAATGCAGACTGCATTGATTTAATATGACAAGAATTATCGCTGGATGGAAAAAAGTTGAAATTCTAGATAATAGTACAATTCATCTGATAGTACTAAGAAAATATTCACCTGCGAACTAAATGTGATACGAAATGGTTACAACAAACATTTAGTATGATTTGTTAAACATCTATGTATAAAATTAGAATATGTAATATTTTGAGTGCTTTCATATATATAATTAAGATAGCTGTGTATTTGAAAGTTAGTACAATAGGGAGGAGGAGGGGGAGAGGGACACACCAGAGTCAGACACAGGAGAAACCTTGAATCAGCTGGGTTCCTGTCCCAGTGATCACAACAGCCAGGTTTGGGCCAGGTCAAACCCAAGAGTCAGCAACTGGATCTTTCATGAACATGGTAGGGACTGAACTCCATGGGTTACCTTCAGCTAACTTCCCAGTCACGTATCCTGTATCATAAATGGAACAATTGGGATTCGAACAGACACCCTCATGTGGATGAGCCCATCACAAGCAGACCGGCACAGCCACAATGTCAGCCTCTACATATGTATTAGGCTAGGAAACAAAGTATTTTACGTTTCTTACTATGCAGTTCTCTTTATCATCATTCAATTAGGACAAGTGAGAGATATTTTTATGATCCTATTGAGTGTGGCATATCTTCACTCGTATCCCACAGCCCCATCACATGTTTATAGGTATTTTGTTTAAATAGGACAAAGATGTTTTGCTATAGAACCCAGCCCATAGGTGCACAACATGGCAAGGAATTTACAAATGGTAACAATAGCAACTTTGCTTTTTTGCCCTCAAACACCTGAAGCATTTTACAGAAACAAGACTTTTACTTTCTTTCTCATACAGCCCTGGCATATATGCACAGTTGAAGGAAAAGAAATAATGTGTCAAAGAACAGTAATAACTGATAATCAAATCAACAAAAAGTAATCTATTTATTTAAAACAAAACAATATAAAATCAGCATTGAAGTAAGTGTATTTAAATTTTTTTAGACCATGTTTAATTTTCAAAAAAAAATCCTGTTGTTTGTTTTCATTGGGAATACATCTCAGAATGATTTATTATTTCCTAATGTCCCTGAAGTAATTAATATTATTCAAAGAAAGAAACTTTCTGTGTTTAAGGAAAGCTTGGGATGAAAATTTAAACTTGAGAACATGGGTATCACTGGGGGGTTATTCCCATATTCCATTGGTACAAACCTTACTTATTGATCCACTTGACTGTCAGCACCAGCGATTCCTGATATATTTCATAACTAATATAGACGCAATTCTAAAGTGTGAAACACCCAAAAGGAGTTATGGATATAAGTTAGAATCCTCATGAAGTAACACTGACAGCTCTTACTGTACGTACAATGGCCAAAAAAAAAAAAAAAAACTGCACAAGGCAAGGTTTTTCATTGTAAAGCTACAATAAAAGAAGTCAAGGAACTTTCAAAATGAATGAAGAGTGATTCTGTATTCACGTAAGAGAAAGATGAAATTGTCAAGATGTCATTTCCTCCAAGCTTGACTTTTAAATACAATGGAATCCCAATGAATCAAAATTCCAGGAGGTTACATTAATAGCAATAAAGTGATCTAACATTTATGTAGAACTATTGAATACTGTAACACAGATGACATCAAATATGAGAGAAGATGAGCACCAACAAAACATTCATTGTTGTTGGGGAGTAAAATTGATATGATTGCATTGAAAGACAGTTTGACAATTTCCAATGAAACTGTCTCCTACCATGTGAATCAGCAAGAAAATTCCTCTGTATTTACAAAAACAGAGGTGACAATGTATACCTACACTAAAACCTGCACCTTGTTTAAATGATATTTATTTATAAGCAACTAAAAAAGCCTTCTGTAGGTTAATGAACAAATAAACTGTGCAAACTCAGGAAAGTGAAGTATCATTCCATGGTAGTGATCAAGCCGTAAAAACCTTTAAGATAGCTCAAATGTTTATTACTGTATTTATTACATTCTAAAAAGGATACCATATAACATGCTAACGTTTGTAGAAATGTGTAGTGCAAAGAAATTCCATTAATTTCAAAAATTTTTTTGCATGAAAGTAAGCATGATTGAGTTCCATTTTTCTAAATACTTTTAGAAGTTCCTTCACATGATTTCAGTTGTATCATATTGATTCTAGAATAGTATAGGGAAAACTATGGCTGCAATAAGAATATTGGTGAAAATAATGATTTTCATCAACACAAAGTTAACAAACATGCTACAAAAATAAAAATGCATTGTACTTCAGTAACAGCATAATGGACTTGTGACTGTTCATGAAGGACATCCATTGTAAAACTAGAGGGGAGTTTAAGGAGGGGAGAGGGACCTTGGGGAAGGGAATGGCCAACCCCAGAGCCTTTGGAGCTATATCACAAAACAAAATAAAATATTTTTAAATGTCAAAAAATATATATTGGTGATTGGCATCGACTTGAAGGGAAGTGGGGACAAACAGGAATAGAAGAGAAAAAATTTTAGCCAAATGCATTTCTACTTTAGATATAAGCACATCATTATACAACTATCAAAAATGGTAAATTTATAAAATAATTAATAATATTCTATGATTTGCATAATTATGATGTGTCAACTTGTTCATTAATTTCAATAAACATACTACCTTGGTGGAGGATGTTGGTAGTGGGGGAGAACATGCATGTGTTGGCATAGATATTTATAAGATATTTTGTATCTTCTGTTCTAGTCTTACAGGAATCATAAACTGTTCTAAATATAAAGTCTATTTTAGAGGTTAGTATTGTGACACGGCTGGAAATCTTCAAGTAGCAATGGCTGCATCCCATATTAGAGTGTCTGAGCTTGGGTTCAAGCTCTGCTTCTAAGCAACTTCATGTGTGTACTGAGGGACAACAGGTGGTGGGTTAAGATTTGGGATTCTGACATACTTGTGAAAGACCTCTATGGATTTCATTTTGGTAGTTAGCCAGTGAATAAAAGATATCCTAGCTCTGTCTCCTTCCCTTTCAGACACTATAGATGTACATATGTTCACTTAAAATAATTAAAAATAAAGTCTGTGGCAGAGAGAGAGAGAAGAGACAAAGACATTTGTCCCATCCCAAATGGCCACAATATCTGGATCAGTCCTAAGTCAGGAACCAGGATTTTCCTACAGGAAGCCCAAGCATTTGAACTCATCTTCTGCTGCTTTTCCAGATCATTGGAAGTGGAGGAGCCAGAACTTGAACAAGTGTCCATAAGATTTCTGGCACTGCAAGGAGTGTTTTAATTTGTTTTGCAACAACACTGACCCCCCTAAGTATATATTTTAAAAAGTAATCAGTGCAGAGGTACAATGGTTGAGATTTGATCCTTCAAAAGTGCAAAATAGTGACATCTAGGAAATTGAAACTTAGCAAGGAACATTGAACCAACTAATAAATCCAAGTATATGGGCCCATAACAACTTTTTTTCTTAATACTCTCAATCACGTGAGCTACCTTATGTTCTCAGAACACTGATGTGTAATGGAAAACACCATAAGAATATGAAGCATTTTCAAATTAATACTGATGTATGGAGACTATCGAATGGACATCTGCTTCAGTTCAGTGCTTCGAACCTGACATGCCTTCTACATTTCTTCTTTTGAAAAATATGAGTCCAATTACTTGCTCTCCTTTCACTCCAATTGCTTTTTGCTAAGCATATGACTCAGCAAGGGGTGTGAATAACTGGCCAGGTGATACATTTAATTCAATGTCTGAAGGAAGATGCTGACTAGTACAGTTTTTGTAATAACTAAACTTTCCTCTCTCCCTCTCATGTAGCACTGATCTTCAAATAAATTAACCTTTTTTAAAATCAAAAGAATACATCATCCATATTGTGGTGCTTGAGCTCCTAGTGCAGCTCCTTTTATATAAACAATCATTTTAACTCACTGGTTTTCAAAGATGGTAATTTCAGAACAAATGGAAATAAGGAATGATTCTCTGGGTTTAGACCTGCCAGCAGGCCCCGAGGTCACCGAGGGTGAGGCAGACGGTGGCCTTTGGCCGCAAGAACCAACAGAGACAAGCTGGTGAGGAATGTCCACTTTACTATGCAAAGCACACAAGTTTTAAAGGGTAAAAAAGGGGAGGGCAGGAGGGAAGCAGTCAAGGATGGCCCAAAGCCTTGAGACCCTGCATCTACATGGGAGACCTGGAAGAAGCTGCTGACGCCTGGCTTTGGATTGGCTCAGCTCCAGCCGTTGCAGCCACTTGGGGAGTGAATCATCCGATAGAAGATCTTCCTCTCTGTCTCTCCTCATCTCTGTATATCTAACTTTGCAATAAAAATTAAAAAAAAAATAAATCTTTAAAAAAAAAACAATTTACTTCAAACACTGTTCTGTAAGGATATTTTAAATTTTCTCCACTGCTTAAAAAAGCTGTAAGGAATAAAGAAAATGGCAATTTTCTAGTAATATTGCCATGTCTTGTGAATATACTTTTAAACTCTTTTTTTATCATTTCCTGGTGATTTCAATAAATTTTCACTTAGTTTCTATACTATGAAATGTGACTAATAATAATAACAACAACAACAATAATAATAATAATAATAGTTTAGCCTAAAAAGTGGTTTCGCTGTCCTAGAATTTAGAAAATTTTCCAAATTTTAACATCTCAGCTCTGGATAACAACTGTTAACCTTATTTAAAATTCCTAGGTACTGAAAATATTTCAGCATCATGTTTATAATTAAAAATCATAATGTAATAGTCTTGTCTTTACCAATTATCTCAATAGAAATGTTGTCAACTTATACTCTGTATTTAGTGAAACACCAAGTCCTGTCTTGTTCAGGGAAAGCGTGATGTAGATCAGTGTGGGGCTGGTGAGAGAGCCACGTTAAGCACTTCAGTTGCTAAGTCCTGTGTTCTGAAAAGGGAGCAGAGGGGAGTAACACCTTGCTTCTCACTCCTACTCCCCAAAGGCAGCTGCTTCTGTTTGCCATTTGTCTATTAACTGTGATAATTAATTGTGTCACACAGGATTTAATTGTGAGCAAACTTGATCATTGTTTTCATATTCCTCATTTTCAGATTATTGAATCAAATTTTCCCCTCTCCATGTAAGATTCATTAAACATTAAATAGAATACTAAAATCTGAGGATATCTGGATACATACCATGATAATTAAAATTGCGTATTTAGATAGTAGCCAAACATCAGAGTAACTTTCTTCATTTTATGTTTTAATGAAACTGTTTTAACCACAAATTTCAAATTATAAGCTTTTTCAATACATAGTAATGTTAAGTATTTGACAATTTAATGAACCTCCATGACAATCATAATGCCCTCATAATGCCTTGGATTTTTTTATGTGTCTTGCAAATCCTCCAATGGAGGAATCCCCATGCTCGTGAGAAAGTAGAGGCCAGTATTCCTTTGTATCTCTCTTGCGCTCACACTCTGCATTCCTGCCTCTGTCTCCATGGCTCTTTTTAGGTTTCTATTTCTGCTAAGTGACAATACAACATGGTGATTGTCTGCCATGAGAAAAGACTGACTGCACAGGCGTTCAGCCAGTATCTTTCTATTGGGCATCACAGCTTTCACAATAGTGAAAAACAAATCTATATTGCTAACTCACTCATTCTAATGGTATTTTTGTTATAACAGCCTATAACAATAAATATAGTTGGCACACAGTGAGAGGTTTTAATAAATGATTTTCTTTATATATCAATAAATATTTGGGTATTTAAAAAGCAAATCACTTTCCGCAGGAGTGGAGAGTAAGTCAAATTTATAAATTTACATGAGATAAACTTGCCACAGGTGAATGAAACTTGAGAATAAGTTTTAATGAACCAAAAAGATCAAAAGGATTGTAATTAATAATGAATGTGAAAAAAATAAAGTTAGAATACATCCTAGGGAAATTGAAATTGCCTATCATTTTCTTCTGATTTATATTTAAAAGTATTTAACTTTAAAATTACTTTGAAGCTAATTCATTTCTCTGCTTAATATAATTTAATGAATTTTTTATTTCTAATAAATCCATGACTCTATTCTGCAATACTATGCTTTGAATAACAAGTGCTGTCTAAGCTATAAAGGCAACGTTTTATATACTTCTGTGTTAACTTTCCTGGTATCTTGAGTCATACATGTCCATGTGAAACTTCAGAAATAATTGTCATATTAACATCAGGTGATTAGTTTTAGGTTTTTAATTTTAGGGTCTGATATTTGCTATTAGTCCTATAAATGTAACATACCTTGAGCACCAAAATCTCACACTGACTTGCATAGAAGAATGTATATGATCTGTTTAAAATTAAAATAAATTACATTATTTGGGGGTTAACATACACTTTAGAATTTCACAAGGCAAGTTAGTATCAGCATGTCATTTTTAAAGCATAGAAACCATTGCAATTGCCAATATTGTCTATTTCAGTCATGAATATGAAAACAATCAGGTAGTTACCTACTTATTCCATGTTTTACAGCAAGGCACTAAACTTTATAATGGTCTTTCACATAATACAATTTTATTTGATTATCACATAATTCTCTGTGTGACATATATATGCGGATTACTACTTTCATTTTATAGCTGACATAAAGTCTCAATTGGCACAGTAGCATGTAAATCTCTTATATCTATATGGATTGCAAGCAGCTTCAGTAACCAAAAGTATTTACAGTCTATTGGAGAGGATGGGATCTGTGCATTACATCAGTAACATATATATGATAAAAAAATACAGTTGCTTTTTAGTTTGAATATGTATTTCATTAAAATTCAAGTTGAAACTCAAATTCCCATTATAGTGATTTTTAAAGGGGGTAAGCTTTGGGGAAAGTGATAAAATCATGAAGGCGAAATTCTTATGAGGTATAGGAGGGAGCCAGTATTGACTTTTTTTCCCTCTGCTGCTATCAGAAGCCACAGTGCTCATTCTCTGTTGCTCTGCCGTTGAGTCATGCGAGGACAGCAGACATCACCATCTGTGAAAACGTGCCCTTCACCAGACAAGTCTGTGAATGCCTTGACTTTGTACTTCTCACCTTCCTGAATTCTGAAAAACAAATGACTAATGTGTATAAACTATATAAACTGCCAAATATCAGAAATTACACTGCAGCAGCACAAATTAATACATATGCTATGAGTCACTACTTGTAAGATTGGAAATCATTGCCTTAGAATGAACAGTTTTCAATCTACCCTCATCTATTCACGTGATCTACTTGGTACAATCTTATCAGAAATTAGGTTTACGCTTTGGTATTCTGAAATGACTTTCATTTTCCAATAAATAGAATTTTCAGGGATAGGAAATATAATTGTCCTTATACTGTATTTAGACATTTATCTCCAAGAACATTAATAGATATCCATAAAATTATAAGAGCATGGAAGAAAGAAACTATTCTAATGCCTTCTATTCTCTTCCTAACTGCAACCATTTTAGCTCTTGTTTTGAATAGTCATCTGAGTCATTCTTGTAGCACTGATTCAGTATATTTGTAGCAGCATATTAGTTCTAAGAAGGACCCTGTAAGTAATGAAGGGGAAAAAAAAATTTCTTCCTGATAGTTTATTTAAAATTAGGAATGAATAACTGATAGCTAATTATACTAACCAATATCAGAAATTTAAGATTATTTTTATACTGCTCAAATGCATGACAGCTCAAAGGATGCGAGAGGCTGTAATTTGCATGAGCTGGAAGGAGTCAGCACCCTGCCAATTTGTTTCTTTTGACTTTGTTAATTCAGTGTGTAATGTGGAAAGTTTTGAAAACTATGCCTGAAATTGCAGAACTTGTTCTTATTGTCACCTATTCTAAATACCTTTTACAACTACATAAAATTTTCCAGGAGTAACTCCTATGTGTCTAGAGCATTTAGTAATCCATCTCAACTCAAACTCTCATTGAATATATGAGTGCACAGTACTCATACTATAATGTCTCCCTCAGTGCTACATGAAAAAATACCTCTTTGTTCAAAGTATGGAAGCAATTTGTAGATGAGGATGATATATCTTGTTTGTTTTTTTTATATAACATGTGAACTGACTATAAATCAGGAATGCATTCAGAGCAACGGTTTAGGAAGAAACTAGAATTCACACGAAGTGCAGAATATCCCCTAAGACGGGAGACAAGCCAAGTTAACTATGAAGGTCCACGTTAGCACTTTCAGGGAGATTTCAGATGACAGCCCAATTGAAAAAGCCCTTGATTAAGGAGAGAGAGCTAAGGGTCTAGGGAAATGTAGATGTCCAGGATCTGTTAGACCGAGTTTTGTGAAAGAGAGGACTCTAGGCATCATTGTGACCCCTTGGGGAGTGGACCAGCAGATGAAACCCTTTTCTCTGTCTCTCCTTCTCTTTATAAATCTAACTTTCCAATAAAACCAAATCTTGAAAAAAAAAATATAAAAAGAGAAGTTTATTAGTTTTTATAGCATTTCTTTTTTCTGTTTCTTTCAAGACAATGATCATTCTAGATTCAAAATTGATAAATTCCTTTAAACCTCATGTCAGTTACAGCTGAACCAAATTAGCACAAGAGCTATTATTCCTGAGATTGTTACAAGTCTGATGCTTTTGTTTAGATTTTAGATTGAATTTGAGCCTAGTTTTTCTCCTAACAAGTACTCCAGGCCAACACCTCGTCGACAGGTGTCGAGGCTGTCTCTGAAGCAAGCCTAGCTGAAGGATGGTCCCCAGGATGCTTGTAGGCTAGGGGCTGGTGTGCCATGGATAATGAGAAGCACATCATTGATTTCTAACTTGCACCTGAAAGAGATGAATGTTACTGTCCAGGACCAAGGGACTGCTGGTCTACCTCTTACCCTTGCTCCATCCTCCTGCCATCACCTCCCAAACGAATCTAGCTGCGGCTTAATTGCTGTATTATGATTTCTTCTTTTATATTTGTTTACTATTGAGTTGCAAAAACTCCTTATATTTTTTGGATGGGGATTCATTACCATATATTCATTTGCAAACATTTGCTGCCACTCAATGAGCTCTCTGTTCTAGTATTTTGGTTTGTTTGTTTGCCTCCACTCTATAAGCTGTCTTTTTTGATTTTGGCTTGTTCCTTATGCTGTGAAGATTTTGTAATCCCACGTATCTATATTTTTTTTCCTCTGCCTGTGTTTATTTTTTAAGATTTATTTTATTTTTATTGGAAAGGCAGATATACAGAGAGGAGAGACAGAGAGGAAGATCTTCCGTCCGATGATTCACTCTCCAAGTGAGCGCAACGGGCCGATACTATGCCGATCCGAAGCCAGGAGCCTCTTCTGGGTCTCCCACGCAGGGGCAGGGTCCCAAAGCTTTGGGCCATCCTCGGCTGCTCTCCCGGACTACAGGCAGGGAGCTGGAAGCCGTGCTGTCAGGATTTGAATTGCCGCCCCTAGGGGATCCCAGGCATGCAAGGTGAAGATCTTAACCATTTGCGCCACTGTGCCGGGCCCTGCCTGTGGTTTTGATATCATAGCCAAAAGCAAAATCCTAGAAGAGCATATTGGGTAAAGTGTCTTGATACTAGTTTTGGAACAAACTGAAATGTGTCTATAATAATTTAATGAATGCATATATATATTCAGTTCCAGAATAAAGTTTGATTCTAGATAATGGACCTGATGAATAGTCTGGTCTTATACAGGAAAGATTATTTGGAGATATGGAACTAATTCTTTTGCCCCTGGTTTAACCTGTGAGAATAATAAAGAGGAGCAACACACAATTATTAGATATTTATAGGAAATATATTAAGACATACAAACACAATTTTAATCAAACCTCTAGATTACCAGGCTCTATGTTATGATTATTCATTAGGTACACTGGTAAATCCAATTGGGAAAATCTAAAAAGGAACTGAAGAGTAACTCTCAAATTACAAAGCACTTAGAAAAATGAACTCTAAAATAAATCAACCCTTTATAAAACTGCTTATGCAATGAAGAAATTATACACATCATCAGGATCCTTCTTTAGTAAGTGCCACAGCTCATATTTTCTTTTTCATTCACCTGATAATTCACCCCATGCCTGCAAGACCCAGGGCCGGACCAGGCTCCAGACAAGTCTCCCACGAAGGTTGTGGGACCCAATTATTTGAGCCATTATTCACTACCTTTCCAAACGGATAGGGAGGATGCTGAACCAGAACAGAAAGAACTAAGACTTACTTGTGCTCTGATGTAGACTACAGGCGCCACCAGGGCCCATTTTCCCTGCTGCACTAGGATGCCTGTCCCATAGTTAAAAAGCTATTCACCTAAAACTGAAACTTTAAAGCTTTATTCCATATGCCATGGTGTAAATCACAGGTAAAGTAAATGCAGTGCATTGAAATGTTTCTGAATACAAAGAATTGAGAACGATAAATAGCAATGCAGCAGTTAAAATTTATAGAAATCCTAAAGTCATAAAAAAGACTTTAATGTAGAGCTATCAACTCTTCATTCACAATGCCAACGAACACATTAGATACAATTTGGCCAGGCCAAAGGCGAGGGTAGGGAACTCCATCCAGGATTCCTAGTGTGGAAGGCAGAGGCTGAACACAGCCTCCCAGTGTGTGTGCTGTAAGGCATCTAGCATTGCTCATCTCCCAGACATTTGGATTTAGAGGCAGGCATCTGAGCCGTCAGATCAAACTCCTCACCACATCCATGAGTTTGAAACCCAGTTCATCTGTAACTATCGCTGTTTTTTTTTAATTTGTATTTTTGTTTTACTTGAAATGCCTGTTGTTTTTATACTTCATTGTACTCCTTTTACAATTAGTAATTTACACAGTATACATGCACTAACATGGTTAGTGTAACATAGTGTATTCCAAAATAATTTTTGTTTGTTTCTTCAGTAAGTGTTACACCTTAATGCATTGAATTTATTGTTTTTCAATTTGGAAGTACATACATGTATTTATAACATATGTGATATTTGGATATGTATATGTTGTACAATATACCATATAAGTATGTGTACCCATGACCGGATTCACATGCTTTTATTTCATGTGTGGTGAGGATCCTTAAAATCCACACTGTAAGAATTCTCAACTAGAGGATATGTTTTTATTATTTAATCACTACAATTCCTCCTGTCTGGCTTAAAATGTGTTTTATTGATCAACATCTCTCTAAATTTCTGTCCCCACATTAATGTTACTATTTCATGAGATCAACGTTTTTAGATTTCACAGATATATAAAATTATGCAATAGCTTTGTTTCTGTATATAGCTATTTCACTTAATATAATACTTTCAGGTTAATCCATGTTGTCACACATTTTAGATTTCTGTTCTTTTTAAGGAAAAGTAATTTTCCTGGGTATGTCTCATATTTTCTGGCTCCCTCATCCATGGATGCATAGTTAGGCTTATTTCATGTATTGGCTATAATGAATGATACTACAATGAACGTGGGCATATGTGGTAGTTTTTCAAGATCTTAAATTTCAATTCCTTTGGCTATAGACCCAGTAGTGACATTGCTCAATACATATGATTCCATTTTCAATTTATTGTAGAGTGTTTTTTACTCTCTTTTTAATAATATCTCTATAAAATTTAAGTTCCACCAATAAAGCACAAAGATTGTTTTATTTCTACTGTCTCAATATTTAACGTTTGTTCTTTTAGTAATGGTAACAGTAGCAGGCGGAAGGTTATAGATATAAATTGGCTGAGTGAAGATTATTTTTTTGTGCTGTTCATACAGAACAAGTAGTCGATACATCTACAATTTGTGGTTTCTCTACACTGAATTTTGCCGACTGTGTATTTTAGGTGCCTTTACTTATGTTGTATTTGAGATTGTTTTAAGTGAAGATACTGTGTTTAACAAAGGTGACATTGAAAGTAGAGTTTGAAATCCACTGTTTCTTCTATAGGTGGTGACCTTATCTTTGAGAACAATGTGGTTTTTCAAATCAAAACACAAAAAATTGGGGAGGGGAGGATTGTGACTATGGCCTTCATTTTGTATTCAAAAACTCAAATAAATGCATTATCTTTCCGGAGTTGAGTTATCATCTTACCGTTTAGAACGCAGTTCATTTTTAAATGTTGCATCCCTAAAGTCAGTAAGAGTCATGAATGTGGAAAACAAAGTTATACGTTAGAACACAAATAGGATCAATACTAAATTACCATTTCAGGGAAAAAGGCTCTGTTAGAGGATAAAGCTTTCCAGAATTTACTCTGCAATGCATATTTAACATGGAAATATTTTCCCGTATTTTACAGTTACTGATAGTCAAATGTCAACTGGAATTTGAATCCTATGCCCAGACAATGATGTGAACAAAATAGTCCTTAAATATAAGTTACTTCAAATTTATATTGTGGATATCTTCAAGATAGCTTTTGGATATGCTCCCTTCATTTATGTGCTCTGTTTATGTCCTAACAATATATATTCTTTGCAACATCTCTAAGCCCTGTACCTCAAACTTTCTTCTCCATCTACAAACTTTTGCCTTTTCACAAATATTTCATTATTTTACTCATACAAGTGACCTGTGTGACTGAGCTTTTTGTCTCTTCATAATTCAGTTGAAGTCTATCAAAATTAGTACATGTTTCAATGCTTTATTACTTTTGTGTTTATGAATTATATTAAGAATGGTTGAGAGACAGGTGTGTTGCATTATGTTGAGGATGCTCCTGGTAATGTCTGCATCCCCCATGAATGATAATCTGCTCAGATTCTGATCCAGCTCCCTGCTACACCACCTCCGAAAACAGAAGAAGATGGCCCAAAGTGGTACATGCTTGCCACTAATGTGGGAGATCAAGATGGAGTGCCAGGTACTGGATTCCACCAAGCCCAGCACGGTCATTACAGCCATTTGGGGCGTGAACAAATGGAATGGAATTATCTCTGCATCTCCTCTTCTCTGTCTTTCCAAGAAATAAGTACATATTAAATCTACGTATATACATAGATTATTTTAGAAGACATTTTTTTGCATGAACATAAGTCTTTGTTGTTTATGATACTAGGCAAAGATTACACCTATTGGGTTGCTTGGAGATCATATGTTTTATTTTAGCAGATATTGTACAACTGTATTCCAGTTTTATGTTTTTAATCTTCCTCCTGTAATGCATGGGATCAATCAGTGTTTTTAAACTGTGTTCCAAATTATCAAATGTGTAAATTTTTTTCTAGAAGCTTTGGTATTTAAACTCTCATATTTAAATAAGTGAGAATTTCAAACTAATTTTTGCTTGTGGTATAAGAGAGGCTGGATTATTTATATTTTCCATATAATTACCCGATATCTCAAATTTCATCCATTAAGCTGCTTCTATATAAGTAGCAATCTATCTCTGGAATTAGATATGAATCTTCAAAATATATGCTTATTCTCATTATAGTATAGCTTGCATAGATCACTGTGGGCAGAGGCTCCCAGGTCTCTGCCTGCTACCTGGTGGGCTCGTTTTAGAGCTTACCTGTCCATGACCTGAGGCACAGCTTCCAGCCCACATGTGGAACATGCCCTCTGACATGACTAGAAGGTCAAGGGAAATACATGTATCTTAGAGCCAATCACAGCATCTTGGATGGGTTGGGGTGAAGGCCAGAAAAAGTCCTGCCCTCCCCTTCCTTAAACTTTAAGCTTGAAGCTTGTGCATAATAAAACAGACCTTCCCCACCACCTTGTGTCTCACGGTTCTCCTGTTGGAGAACACCATTGCTTCACCGTCCGTGACCCTCAGGGCCAGCTAGCAGGCTGTATCCCTGACAGATGACAATAGCTTTCACTAACTCTCACTGAAAACTAAAGTGTCACTCACACAGTAGAGAAAATGTCAATTCTTTTCCTTTTTTTTTCTGCAAGTGTTAAATTTTGTTTCAGCAAATGCATAAACTGCTAGAAAACCATGTTGACCTACATGATTATTTTTAACATTTAGTGTGAGTTTTGTAATTCTTGAGTGTTGCTATATTTCTGTTTTAATTTTGTATCGAATGCATTTAATATTTCCCTTGAAGTCAACACAAGCATATATTATACATCCATACCTATAAATTAGCAACCAGAATCATTTCACTCATTCCTCAATTACTCATTTTTTAACACACATTATAAAATCATCTAACACATTCTGTCATTAAAACATAAATTTAAAAAAGGACTAATCCCAACAACATTAAAAAAAAAATCTACATGTTTCTGAAGTAGCATATTGACTTCCTGGCTATAATTTTCCTGAAGCTGACATTATTTTGCTGTTGACAGCAATAATAAAATGAAGTAATAATGCTAGATGACTCTGTCACCAGAAAAAGCACTCATGTTTATGGTTCCCAGTATGTTTGTAAACATGCAAATAATTATGAGAGTATCACGGAAGATGAGAAAAGTCCCCCAGTAGACATATTATTAAAGAGCCCAGCGAAATAGTTTAAAGGATTCCTTTCAACTTTTTTCTGCCCTTTTATATGGTGCTCTGTAAAATTAGTCTTTCACATTTGAACTTAACTGTTTTGATGGATTCATTTACTTGCACTTTAAAATTGTCAGAAATGAAATGCAGAGTAGAGACTGGAAGGGAGAGAACAAAATCAGAAAACAAACCAGCATACTGGATGAAAGCTGGACCTCGCATAGGAGATTTTTGTGTTACAACGAATATGAAGGAAATATGGGATAGGATGAGGGAACACTTTTGCATGAAGAGATATTAAAGACATGCTATTTTAACAACAAACTGTCTTAAAAAATAAATCTGGCCAGCCTACACAGAAATTAAACGAGTGTACAAGTATCCAGTTTGAAGAAATACTGGAGTGAAAGTTGTTCTCTTTTCACTTAAGAAAGCAAAATTAGGGCCCAGCGCAGTGGCCCAGCAACTAAGTCCTTGTCTTGAACGCCAGCATCCCATATGGGCATGGCTTCTAATTCCGGCGGCCCCACTTCCCTTCCAGCTCTCTGCATGTGGCTTGGGAAAGCAGTCGAGGACGGCCCAAAGCCTTGGGACCCTGCATCTGTGTGGGAGACCTGGAAGAGGCTCCTGACTCCCGGATCCGGATTGGCGCAGCATTGGCCATTGCTGTCACTTGGTGAGTGAATCATCAGATGAAAGATCTTCCTCTCTGTCTCTCCTCCTCTCTGTGTATCTGACTTTGTAATAAAAATAAATGAATCTTTTTTAATGAAAGAAAGATTAAATCAGAATATGAACGAAAACTACAAGTAAATTTTAATCAGTTCAGTCTAACTTACATGGCAATTAGACATTAAAGCAAGTCAAAATCTGCCAGTCACTCAATTTTATCCATTTTATAACTTTATTCTGTTTGAAGAATTTGGTCATAACATTTTAGTCTCCCGTTTCAATAAAACACACAAACGTTACCTTAATGAATCTGATCATTTGCCGCTTAATATAATCAAATTAGGCATTTAATACCAAATTAATCATGTTATGTTAACTTTCAGGAAGTGCAAAGAACTTTACACATTTTCTTTCATTTCAGAATGAAAGGAGAGAGACAAAAAAATATACAATGACAATGTAGGCATGGACATTGTCTGAGACTCCATCATCCTACTTTAGGACAAATTCAATTCTTTCAATGAAATTCTAGTTTTTAATTGCAATTCCTTCAGTGCCATAGTGCAAGGGTCATGCACTAGCATCTATTTCTACAAGAAAGCTTTTGATTCCTGTTTTCACCACTCTGTGATGCATTTTTATTCTTGTAACATGCTTGTTACTTCATGTTGAAGAAAATTTATTATTTTCACTCTGTTGTGAACTGTGTCACTGCTTCTATATTTTAAAGGATATATAATGGAAGTGCAGTGGGGATTTACATGTTCAGTTATGGAGACGTGCTGTATGTCTCCATGCATACAGACCAAAGATGGACTCCCAATGGTTAGAAACTTTTGAATAATTTCCCAGAAATGTTTAAAAACTTGAAAATACGTCCCCATGGTAGAAATGTTATTAAAGTGTTCATATTCTCAGCCTATAAACCAAACGTTACTTAATATTTAATGTAGTAAAACACATACTTGAAAATAACACATACACAATCATACTAATTAGGCAAAATAAGCAAACAAACAAAATGTAAAGCTCATTTAAGCTTGATTCCAAAGTAGAATGATTAGGAGACATTAATGGGAATAGAACAAGGAGGTAAATAAATCACCGTTGCATTTTCAGATTATTCGTGGACTTTCTCAGGTCTTTTAGTATATCGCTGCCATTGTTATTGTTAATTATTTTGTTGCTCTGGATTCATTTCTGGCGAAGAAGAACTGCTCATTTTACGCAGCTGTAATATATACTTACCTGAAAGAGTCTTAGAAGGCTTTTACTGGAATCATTCGATCACTTTTGGCCTTACTAAGGTTAGGGAGTAGTTCATGCACATGACATAGAAATGTTTATTATATTCATTGCCTGATGCAAACAAAAATATAGGTGAGTAAATATTCACATTTCTGTAATGAGTAAAAAAGACATTGTTTCAGTGCTAGAGGTTTTCGTGGTTTGTGCTCCTTCATCTCTGCTCATAAAACAGCAACTCACTCGTGCAAAGGGAAGTCAGACACCAGTGAGGCTTGCATTTTGAATTTTATCAGATAAGAAATAAAGATAATAGGAATAAATTGTCTCTTTTCTCTAATGTTGTGAGAACCACTTATATCTATGTCTAGGCACTAATGAGCAAACACATTTAGAGATTAATGTCATAGAACTCTTCCTCTTTTTTCTAAGATCCATTTGTTTTTATTGGAAAGGCAAACTTGCAAAGAGGAGGAGAGACAGAAAGAAAGAGCTACCATCTGCTGGTTCATTTCCCCAAGCATCCTTGCATCAAAATTACCCCCAAATCATGGGTCAAAAATTCCTACATTGTAGCACACAAACTCTCTTCTTATTCTGAAAGCCAGCACAACACCCACTGCCATCAGTTAAGTTAATCCTAAGTAATCCACCATTAGTTAACCACCATCAGTTAAGACAGTCTTTCAGAAGCATACGTCTTCGGACACTGCTTGTTTTATTTTAGGAAAGCACCAGTGAGAAATGGAACACTAGTGCACTCACAGCGAATGTGTTGGCCACAGTTCCTTTGGAAGAGAATTCTAGAAAGACTGAGGTAAATCTAAAACCGCTGGTCTACAAACAAAACCTCAGACAGGAGGTGAAGTGGAGGTGTAGAATTGGCTTGAGACAAATCACAAGAGGGAGAGTTGGAGAACGGATGTACTAAATTTAAGTCCAGGTGTGCCAAGATCTGCGTTCACTGCCTAGTTGCCCATGCCTACGGCTGCCACGAACCAGCATGGGACAAGTATTTTGGGAACACTGAAACACGAGTCAGTGCTTAAATTTCAGAATACTTATTTTAACTTAAAAGATACGTCAGAATAGCTTCTCTAAGTCTTTATAAGCTACAGATCAGATCTAAAATGAGCGGAAAATTGTAAAAGACAGTCAATTTTAACCTAAAAGATTGTTAACTAATAAAAATAGCAGTATCATCAGTATTATTTACAAGAGTTCATCAAGATCCAGAGACATATGAATAATACTTCAGATGACGAAAGTACTATATTAGTCTGTTTTGGAATATCATAGAATGAGCAATTTATATAGAAAATAAAACTATTTCTCAAAGGAGTGGTAGCTGGAAAGTCCAATATCAAATATGGAGACTCCACCATACTGCAAGGGCTTTCTTAATGTGCTCCTTCATATGTGTCATAAGGGATTACATGATTAGAATGACAGAACATGTGTCAGCACAAGTTTTTCTTCTACCTGCATAGAAAATCACTAATTGCATTTTGTAGTCTTTATGTATATTCTACATACTTTCTTTCCTCTCCTTCCCTTTCCTCTCCTCTTGTTTCTTTCCATCCTCTCTCCTCTTCTCCCCTCTACTCCTCTTCTCTTCTCTTCTCTTCTCTTCTCTTCTCTTCTCTTCTCTTCTCTTCTCTTCTCTTCTCTTCCCTTCTCTTTTTTCTCTTCTCTTCTCTTCTTCTCTTCTCTTAAGAGAAGCATCCCTGTTTTTTTAATTTAAAGATTTATGCATTTTAGAAAAGGAGTTACACAAAGAAAGGGAAGGAAAAATAAATAGAGAAGCACAGAAAGAAAGAGATTCTTTCAGCTACTTGTTCCCTTCCTGAATCAACTCAGTATTTGGGACTCCAATCCACATACTCAGCAGAATGTGGAATGCATATATCCCCAGTAGTGGCTTAAGCATTTATATGTTAATACATATATAGTATATATTGTATATTTAGTATTATTTATTGTTTTATTTTAGTTTATTATTATGTGTATATTTGAGTCACCAAACTCGAAATATCAGCAAGAATATAACCTTGTGCCTCAAGCAAGTTTATCAACTACACTTTCAGTGCAAGTCATCACAGACTTGTTACACTAAGGAACATCAGATATTACATAACTACAAATTAGTAGTTTTAATCAGTGATGTTGGCAGCAAAAAGTACACAGATATAAATATGATTCCATTTAATAGACTGTCAAAGAAACCTTTTTGCATATGAGAACTAAAAACAGGGAATTGGAGCATCTTCTTAATTTACCTTCACTGGGAAGATCTATGAGAAAGAGCAGTGGTTCCAGTTACTCATTGTTATATATCCTGAGTACCTTTGAGTATTTACCTGAAGGCTAAGCATAATATTACCAAGAACCAAGATGTACAAGCAGAAATGTTAAGTATGTGGATTTGTTCAGTAAAATTTTCTACACATATATGTATATATATACATGTATACATATGTATAGATTTTACATATGCATGTGTATATATATATGTTTTATAATCTGAGAGACAGGTGCACATTATCAGAAAGATAGAATTAGGAGCTGAGCCCAACCTAGATCCCAGTTGGGTGTTGTAGAGCCTTAACCCTTGTGCCAAATGCAGCTCTGAAGTCGGAATTTAAGTAAACAACTCGATAAAAGCACTGGCAAAAGATCTATACAGATGTGTCACCAATTCTAGATATAAAATAAGCATATGAAAAATTTATCTTGTTTTTATTTAAAATGAATATGATATTCAAAACTAGATTTCATTAATCATCAATAAAAATGCTATTTGAACAAATATAAGAAAAATACCAAAAGCTCTTGAGGATTCAGAACAGCTGGAGTTTTCATACACTGCTTATAGGCATGCCAAATAATACAGACGTCTGGAAAGCATTCGGCATTTTGGGTATCGTGTTTAACGTATGGGAGAAGATGCTGTATTATCTTACTGTCACAGCAACATGCTTTGAAAGAGAACTGTTGTATATCTCACTGTTCTCTGGGGTCAGAGAGTCAGTGAACTTGTTCTGTTTTTGAGGACTGAAGTTAGGGCTTGAGGTTACCAGCAGGGGTGTTCCTGAAAATCTCTGGGAATCATCCAATACCAAGTCCACCTAGGCTGTTATAGTCCCTTGAGGTCGGCTAGCAAAGCCAACTTTAGTTTCCAAAGGTTTCCTTGTTGTTCCTACACTTGAAGTCCCAACTCTCACAAGAAACACTATTCTGCAGGTCTGACATCTCTGTGGCTTACTCTTTTGTCGTATATTTGTACTTTCATTAACAATTTATTTTTACAAGTATGTGATGTATTTTAAAGTGTTCAGGTGGCTAAATTGACCTTACTTGGGTTTTTTGGCATGGTGTGGGTCTGAAGATTGGCTTTATGTCCTTGTGCTAAAAGCATCTTAATTAACATTCATGAAAGCAATTAGTAGGGTTACTTTAAAATGTGTTAAAGCAACAGGCACATCATTGCATAAATAAAAGAAATGACGCAATTTAATTGAAAATCTTTAGCACAATGTCTCCAAGTCACCACTTTCTTCCTGAAACAAAGGAGCAAGCATTGTGTATTTAAAATAAAACTTCCACATCAAAGAGTGGAATGGAGTTTGGAAGAGGGTTGTTATTCACCTCAATCTACATCTTTTCAACAAGTTTAATCTCAGAGGTAGATATCGCTTCAGAAGCTTTTCCCAGTTCCTCTGAAGAGTTTCTTTGGGAGGCTAGGTGAGCATGAAAATGTTAGGTTTTGTTTCTCTTTTGATATTTATGTGTACCTTGAGATCTCACACATTGTACTTTCAAGTTCCACTTTCTGTTGTTCCTGGCCTGCTTATGTTCTCTTGTAGTTCTGCTTGCTTTTGACTCTTTTCAACTTTTTGTTTCAGTTCTTTATCTGTGCAATCCCTTGGAGTCACAGGCTGAAAGCAGATGACTTAACAGCTAGTTTTAACAGTTGCAAAATAAAATGTGTTCAGAACATGGAGGTAGCTTGTTGTCAGACCCAGAGATACTTTCTTAAACTCGAAGGTTTGGGAATCTGCGTGAGAAAACCTGTAAGGACAATGTAACCATCGTGACATTATTGGAAATATTAATTACATGCATTGCAGTTTCAGTTCTGATTTTATTCCTTAGAATATACCTCAACAAAAGTAAAAACTAATTTTCTAGTGATATTTCAAAATTCAGTCACAAATCATACATAGAAGAAGTCCTAAAAACTTAGATAACTTGAAGGATATATTTTAACGGATTTGATATTCAAGGGAAGAAAAAAAGTGAAGCTTTAGGATAAACTATGGTGTTAACATATTAAATAAAGCTATTACAAGGGGCCAGCATTGTGGCATGGGAGATAAATATGTTTGGCCACTTTTGATCCATCTTCCTGCTAACAATATGGGAGAAGCAGCGATAGACGACTCCAGGGTTGGAGCCCCTGTGACCTGTGTGGGAGACCTGGATGATGCTCCTGGATCCAGGCTTCTATAAGCCCTAGCACTGGTTAGAGCCTTCAGGGGAGTGAGCAGTGGCTGCAGCTGAGCCAATACAGAGCCAGGAGTCCAGAGCTTCTTCCCGGTTTCCTACAAGCATGCAGGGTCCTGAGGCCTTGGGCCGTCCTTGAATACTTCCCCAGGCCACAAGCAGGGAGCTGCATGGGAAATGGGGCTGCCAGGATTAGAAGCAGTGACCATATGGGATCCTGGTGTGTGCAAGTTGAGGACTTTAGCTACTAGGCTACCACATTAGGCACCATCTGACCATTTTGTTTCTACTATGCTACTATGTAAGTCATAGCAGGTTTCCTTTTTTTTTTTTTTCACTTTCTAGTTGTACTCAGTTACTTTAAACCAAAATATTTCTGCTGCACTATTCATGATCTCCATTCTCAACATAAAACAACTAATCTTTGTTAGTGTCAACTATTTATTGGCTTATGATGGTACACAGTATAAAATTCTGTTGCAGTAGTTTTCAAGACTACAGTTTGACTTTTATTGTACCAAACATGTATTTTAACTACTCTTTCTCAAAGTCATCTTCCTGAATACTATACCAATGTTAATGACATACAGGTAAAGCAAAAGCTATAAAATTGCTGTAAAAATGGTGACAAATAAAAGTGTATTCTAAGGAAATCTTTACTTAGAGATCATCCCATGAGTAATCTCTGCTTCATCATTATCTAATTTGAACTTTCAAAAATCTAGAACATTTTGATTTGGTTACCTCAACCTCCTGGAACATATATTAACACCAGTTAGTAGCTTTCTTGATGAACTAGCTTGTGATAACAAATAAAGTATTCAAAACAGTCAGAAATGGAAAGAGCAGCAGAAACAGCCCCAGGGTTGTGTCTAACCTGCTCACGTGGGGCCCCAGAAGGAGCTGCTTGCTCCTGGCCCTAGACCAGCTCAGCTCTGGTTCTTGTGGCCATTGGTGGGGTGAACTAGTGGATGGCAGTTTCTTTGTTTCTCCTTATCTCTCTGTAATTTTGCCTTTCAAATAGATAAGAAATAAACACATTATATTTTTAAACTGGAATAGAGTATTGAAAATGGTGTCAGGACATCCTTTGAAACATCTTGAAAATTTCCTAAGCTTGTGTAACAATACCTGCTTATAATCAAAGCTCCCTACTTATAAATCAAGTGAAATCTGCGAAGTATTATAAAAACTAGACCACATCAGTCTTTTCAGAAATCTAAAACAAAAATTGCTCAAAACCTGAAATAAAGAAGAAAGATCTGAAGTGAATAGACATGGAGTAACAATTTATATGAGAATAGACAGTGATATAAATGTTTATCAGCTGACATATTGTCAGAAAATAACACCAATCTTCTGCAAGGATTAAACACTTGTAAGTTTTGCAGATGTAAAGAGACCAACCTTGAAATCTGTATTCAGGGTGAAAAGATCTTTTAATAAATATGAAAAACTAGCAAAATGATAGATTATTAGAAAAAACCCAAAATGTAGTTACAAATCTTTTATTTGTGCTTAATACAACAACCTGACAATGTCAACAAATGTGCGGAGAAATGAAATCACCCCACAAAACAAGGCAGGATACATTGGCGTGGCTCCCAGGAGATCACTCATACTGCACGCAATTTCCCTCCCTTGCTCCAATTCCCAGCAGTATCTGTTACACGTTCTCTTGTCCAGAATATCATGTAAATGGTACTCTGTGTCTTGATCCTTCATTTGGTGTTATGTTTTTCAGCTTGATTATTACAATGGTATTTATAAGTAAATGTTGTCATTGGTAGGCTGTATTCAGTTGTGTTTTTCAGTTTGTCATGGATCAGTCTGTGGGCACTGAAGTGGCTTCACTTCAGTTAGAATGGGTATCACCCCAAAATCAAAACACAAAAAATGCTGGGAAGAGGAACTTAAACCCACTGATGGTTGGGATGTAAACAAAAATAACAATTATGCAAGACAGCATGGTGATTACACTGATATCTCAAAATAGATCTATCATATGAAACAGCCATCTCACTCTTAGAAATTTATCCAAATGAAATTGACAATTGAAATAATAATTTGTACACTCTTGTTTTGCAGCCCAGTGCACAGTAGCTCAGCTATGGAATCAACCCTGATGATGGCATGAATAAATTATAATTTTTTCTAATTACTATTTAATGAATTATGTGTTCAGTGGACATTTAAGCTTGAGAATATAAATAAACTAAGAGTATATATTTTAAATATTGAAGGAAAAACGAAAGGGAACAAGAGGGAGGGTAAGAACATGGACAGGAGTGTGATGTTCTTAAATCTGTAGATATGAAACGCATGCAAGCTGTTCATCTTATAGTAATTAATTAGCTAACTAATTAAAACATAGAAGGAAATGTACTTGAGTAAAATAAGGAATTAAAGTGGACTGCCATTCCAGCCAGTTTTAGATCAGCTTGCTATAACTCTCCTTTCTTTCCAACGAGGTTCTGAAGCAGGTGGGTGTGTGTTAGTTCTGAAGCCTGCTAGTGCAACTCTGGTGACATATCCATTCACTAGCACAATGATGCTGCCCACTTTATCTAGCCATTGCAACCGCTATGTAATAGGAGCCTGAATGACCTCCTATCCACTTTTTGAATGTAATAGGAGCCTGAATGACCTCCTATCCGCTTTTCCTCATCACTTCTTTTTTTTTTTTAATCTGATGGAAGATTTTATTTTATTATTCTTTTTATTATTTTATGATATAGCTCCATAGGCTCTGAAATTTTCCCTTCCCACTCCCCAAATCCCTCCCCCGCTTACTAATTTCCCCAACATCATTACAACAATGCGGTTCTTCAGGAATAGTCGTAAGTCCATCATTGTGCTGTTGAAGTGTATCCTAACATTGCAGGTATGGACAATGGCAGGCAGCCCAGCATCCTATTCTCAAAATATATTTAACAGTTCTATTGGGAGTCCATGTTTGAGTTAGAAGTAGAGATTTATACTCACTGCATCTTCACATCTGAATGTGACCGTGTTTACTGCACAGTTACCATATGTTCCCCATCACTTCGGAATTGTCAAAGGAAATTTTCCCTATATTTTTGCATTTTCTTTTCTGCAGAATGAAGGAATTTTAGTAACTGATCTTCCCAAGAGGGTGTTACTTTGAGCCTTTCCCCTGTCATCCACAATTTTATCAACCAGTGCATTTTTCTTCATTTTCAGAATTTCTTAGTCATTTTACCACTAATGTTGGATCATTGCTAAGCCTCTTACCAGCTCTGTTCTTCTGCCTGCCTGAAATGAGAAGCAAAAAAGCAGCACAAAAAAAGTATGAATTCTTTTTTGAATTTTCAGTTGTTCCAATGATAACTATGTATTTTTTGTTATTATTTTCTGCCTGAAAGGTGTTTAAGGAGAGGGACCTTGGCAGCTTTCATTGTCTTCAGCTCTTGAGAAATCCTAATTATCTCTGGGAAAAAAAAAAAAAAAAAACTTCCTCTTTTCTTTCATTTTCATATTTTTTTCTGAAGAAATTTTTGGAACAATTTTTAGTACATGTCTGCTAGTGATGGATTTTATAACCTTTTGTTGTTTAAAAAAAGACTTTTTTTTTAATCTCTGTGTAGAATTCTAGGTTGACAGAATTTTGCTTTCAGTTCTCTACAGATTTCATTGTGTTATCTAGCTTTCAGTGTCTGGCTAAAAGCCTGCCTCTATTCTTATCTTTGTGACATGGCATATAATTTGTGTTTTGTTTTTTCTGGCTATCTCAAGATTTTTATGCTCATTATCCTTTCTTTGTATTTATTACTCTTATTCACTTTTTTTTTTGCCGTGGGTTGTTTTCTATTCCAAACATATATTTATGTATATGGGCAGTACAACTTGTATCCAAAGATATATCACAAGTTGTTGAGTAGCTTGAATTTGAGAATTAAGTTTTATAAGTAAAATCATATGACAGAGGTCATCTGGCGCCATAGCAGTGAATGGAGAACAGAACATACAGACAACGACCCCAGCCAAATGATGACAGGAATATCTGGGTGAATGAAGACTCTTAGGTCGGCTGTGTCAGCCAATGGATATTGGAAAGGTTTGCTCATCCACAGATCAATGAGAGTGACACCGTTTTAGGACTACCACATTTACCTGGGCAGAAATCTCCCAGCATGTGCCACATTGGGACACTGGGTTGTTACTGCATGGAGGTTCCTCATTCCTGGTGCTGGGGGGGGGGGGTTGGGACCCTGGGACATGGCTACTTCCTTTATCTCCCCCCCTCCTGCCAGACATGAGAAGAAGAAATAGAAAGTTTACAAGCAATGAGCACACCCACTTTTAAAATCTTGTATTACTCACACCTTGATCAATTATGTAAATATCATCTAAAATTTAAAAAAATGAAATAAAAAAAAAAACAGTCGTAAGAATTAAAAAGTGAATTTTTTTGGGCCCGGCACGGTGGCGCAAGTGGTTAACGTCCTCGCCTTGCATGTGCCAGGATCCCATATGGGCGCTGGTTCTATCCCTGCGGCCCCGCTTCCCTTCCAGCTCCCTGCCTGTGGCCCGGGAAAGCAGTTAAGGATGGCCAAAGCTTTGGGACCCTGCACCCGCGTGGGAGACCTGGAAGAGGCTCCTGGCTTTGGACCAGCATAGTATCGGCCTTTGCGCTCACCTGGGGAGTGAATCATCGGACGGAAGATCTTCCTCTCTGTCTCTCCTCTCTGTATATCTGCCTTTCCAATAAGAAAATAATAAAAATAAATCTTTAAAAAAAAGGTGACTTTTTTTAAGATTTAGTTTTAGTTTCATTGCAAAGTCAGATATAAAGAAAGGAGGATGGGGCCCGGGGGAGTGGCCTACCAGCTAAAGTCCTCGCCTTGAACTCGCCCGGGATCCCATATAGGTACTGGTTCTAATCCCACCTGCTCCACTTCCCATCCAGCTCCCTGCTTGTGGCCCGGGAAAGCAGTTAAGGATGGCCCAAAGCCTTGGGACCCTGCACCCATGTGGGAGACCTGGAAGAAGTTCCTGGATCCTGGCTTCGGACCGGCATAGCATCGGCCGTTGCACTCACTTGGGGAGTGAAACATCTAATGGAAGATCCTTTCTCTGTTTCTCCTCCTCTCTGTGTATCTGACTTTTCAATAAAATAAAATAAATCTTTTTTTTTTTTTTAAGATTTATTTGTATTATTTTTTCATTGGAAAGGCGGATATACAGAGAGGAGAGACAGAGAGGAAGATCTTCCATCCGATGATTCACTCCCCAAGTGAGCGCAACAGCTGATGCTATGCCTATCCGAAGCCAGGAGCCTCTTCCAGGTCTCCCACGCGGATGCAGGTTCCCAAAGCTTTGGGCCGTCCTCGACTGCTTTCCCGGGCCACAGGCAGGGAGCTGGAAGGGAAGCAGGGCTGCCGGGATTAGAACCGGCGCCCATATGGGATCCGGGCGTGCAAGGCGAGGACCTTAACCACTTGCGCCACCGCGCCGGGACCAAAATAAATCTTAAAAAGAGAAAGAGAGAGAGAGGAGGAAAGATAGAGGAAGATCTTTTGTCCACTGATTCACTCCGCAAGTGACCACAACGGCCAGAACTTCCAGGTGTCTCATGCAGGTGCAGGGTCCCAAGGCTTTTGGCCATCCTCAACTGCTTTCCCAGGCCACAAACAGGGAGCTGGATGGGAAGCAGGGTCGCTGGGATTAGAACCGATGCCCATATTGGATTTTGGTGCTTTCAATGCAAGGACTTGAGCCACTAGGCCACCACGACAGGTCGAGATGACGCTTGTGTGCACCAGAGAGGGCAGGGTCAGATTCAGGCTGGCATCTGTACCAGCCAGTACACGTAACGGTGGATGTAGCTTGGTCAGTTCTGTCCCAGTCCTGTATCTCAGGTAAGCTGGCAGGTGTCGTCGCCAGCCCAACCAGTCCCTCACACTTTTTTTTAACTTAGTCATCCATGGATGGATAATTAGGCTTATTCTTTATCCTGCTCTTGTAATTTTGGCTATAAACAACATGAAAAAATAGACATATCTTACATTTGCTGATTTCCTTTCTCTTGTACGTATTTCTAGAAGTGAGGAAACTGAGTCAGATTTTTTTTTCTACTTAAAATTTGGAGAAATCAACTTACTGTTTTCCATGACGGCTGTAACAATGTACATTTTCAACAATAGCCTATAAATCACTCCTGAGGCTCCCAATGTTTTTATAACAAAATAATCTTTTTATTTCATTTTTTTTAAGCAATAAGGATCAGTAGCAAAAATGGTAATATTGTTTACCTTAATATTAAAATGTTGTTGGAATTATTGTGAATAACAGGAGAAATATTCAGAGTGTTTCTCATTCCTTTTACTCAGAAAAATCATCATTGATTACTGTTCAGGGGCAAAGCTCAATGATAAAGTAGCATAAAGCTCCTGCTTATTCTAAATTCACACAGACAGAATAGGAATAGTTCATCAATACAAACATTTCCTGTAAATGTAAATAAACATTGAGAAATTGAGACACATGGTAAGATAACAGAGAATGGTAGGATGGATTTGGGCCATGGAGTTTTGGATTGTAAGTACAAATGTGGAAAAAAAAAGCATATTTTGAAGCCAAGAAATAACAATTTCAATGGGCCTTGAAAAAATCAGGATTAGAACATAACCAAAAAGAAAAAGAAGTGACCAAGAAGGAACACAAAAGAAACTCTGGGTAGATTATTTGTGTCTTGTAAACCAAGGTAAGAAATTTGATTTTAAGCTTGGAAGGAAATTACTGAAAATGTTACTCAGGGTAGTGATTTAATGCTTGATGGCAACATGGTGAAAAATAGAATTTATGTCCCTGAAAAATACCAAAAATATAAATATCCTGATCCTGCAATTTCTCTGTTGGATATATGTGTATAAATAAATAAAATTCATTTGTCAAAGTTGTGTCCACTCTCATGTTTATTGTAGCCTTATTCACAATTATTAAGCAGTGGAAACCACCTATATTTCTAGCAACAGATGAATCAGTAAAAAAAATGTTGTCCAGGAAACCAGTGATAACATCAAATTGTTATCTTCACTAGGTTCAACACAGACAACTAGGAATATTTACAAATTCCATCTTAAAGAGAAATAAATTTGGTAACTTCCTAAAGTGATACTAGAATCCAATCAATTCTATTTTCTATTCATTTTTTAGCTTCTAACAGGAGGAGGTTGAACTGACTACACTCTCCCAATGCTTTCCAAAATGCATTTTCTACAAATTCTATGCCACCAAAATTTCTATGATTACTAAAAATTATAGTATATCTTTAAAGCTTTCTTAAGTTTTCTATAGAGTGTGTCAGTAGGAAATGCATTCCCTTTCCAAAAATCCTTTATCATACAATAAGGCATATTTTTAAAACACATCATCAAATTCTAGTTCAATGAATTACAAAAGTATAATTTCAATAATCTGTGATTGATTTTGAATAAAAATGAAATCTATTTTGTGTCGCTAATTATATAATAGCAGTCTCTTATTTCAGAATGTGAATTTAAAGTATTATTTCTCAATTGTTGTTAGAATATATGATTATTATGCATATATTATATTCTCTAGCTTACTAGATATCCAAGAGAGGTAATTGTCTCACTTGCAGTTTGACTGGCAGAACTATGAAAATAATCATCATCTGAATGTTATTTAATTTTTCACTGCTTTTGAGGACTTTTCACTTCCAATAGTAGTAATTATATTAAAATGCATATTGCATAAAATGAAATGGGATAAATAGAAATTAATTTAGCATGGTTACAGACTCTTTATGGTCAATTCAAGAGAGTAATAATTTTGTCTCTACTATGCATAAATCATTTGTTAGCAAAGGCAGGGGATAAAAATGATATAGACATTATTCCTCTTATGAGTGAGAAACAGTTCAACTAGGAATAAATACAGATGAAGAAAAAATATATTAGAGGAACACACTGAGGTTCACTGAAATCCATACTTCTTGATTGTTAAAGGCATTAGGGGTACATTTAGCTTGTGAACCAAATGAGAACTGGTTTTGACAATGAAATGCTACAGGACAACGTTATATTACACCTGCTTTCCATATACACTGAGAACTACCATATATGAGACACGAAGATATGAAGAAACAGATTACCTTTGGGGAGTGGTGACTGTTGTAGCGCATGCGCAGAGGAATTGTGTAGGAAACATCAGCGTCAAAGAGTTTGGTTAGGAATAGCTTTTAGAGCATATGGCATGATATGTGATGTATCTTAGTTTTTACTATTGATACATGCAAAGATGTAAAGATAGTCTTTAAAGCAAAATGGACTTTAGGGTATTATTTGTCAAGATTTAAAAAAAGTTTCATTGCAAGAGGAAGACAGAAACAATAAAGTTGCTAGAAGAGGAAGCGGCAGGTGAACAGCCTCCTAACCTGACAAAAAAAGCAGAATTCAGTGAGGCTCAGTATGCACAAAAACTTCAATTATTCAGGTCCTTGATGAGAAATATGAAACCTCTCATTGACATGGTAAAGAAAAACAACATTAATTTTACACAACTGAGATGCACAGTGTTCTAAACTTTCCCACTTCTATTTTTTATAATTGAGTGACTTTTAGCAATTTTATCATTCGTGGGAAAAGCACATTCTACTGTTGCTTCTTTAACTCTGGCATTATTGATCATCTATTCTCAGTGTTTGTTTAGATCTCTTATATGGATTTCTGAACTTCTTTGAGTTTCTCAAGAGCGCACGTTTCGTAGGCCACTCCATGGACACATTTGTGCATGTTTGTGGTATGGGTTTTACATACCACCTCGCTGATGAGGAACAGTCCTTCTTATTGTCATCCTCCCTGCTGAAACCATCCAAACCCAAGTCTCTTAAGGGATCAGAGAAATAAGAAGCATGCTGTCTTTCTTTAGGTCTCACACTGCTGCCCTCTGAGGACCTGTGCGTTCCACGATGGAGCCAGGGCCCAGAAGCCCTGGATTTGGCCCAACCCCAATCAGAATATACCCATTCACATGTGTATTTTTAACTTAAAAAGTGATGACTCCAAACATAAGTTACACTAATGAAAAATCAACCAGTTGGATATCAGATTTTCTTTGTTTGTTTTCCAACTCTATTCCTCCCTAGAGAAGAAAACGAGCCTCAAATAAGAGAAGACCCCCAAATCAGCGATTTCTTCCTGTAGCAATCTTGTCCTTTACTAAGATCAAAACTCTTTTTAGAAAATCAGCATAACAGGTCAATTCGGGAACCAATAGCATTTAATGTTCCTCTCGATTCACATCATTCACAGAAACTAAAGACTTGAGCTTTTACACAGCTCTCCAGGCAAAATTGTTAATTAAAAAAAAAAGTTTACTATCAAATCTGCATATGTCAATCTTTTCTGTATTCACTTTAATACTTTAATTTTTATACACCAAAGTTATACGCTAGCAAATGGATTCCTGGCTGACGTGTAATCCTCTACTTTTTTTTTTTAAATTTGTTTATTCTTATTGGAAAGTCAGATATACAGAGACAAGGAGAGACACAGAGGAAGATGCTGAGTCCAATGATTCATGTCCCAAGTGGCCACAGTGGCCAGATCTGAGCCGATCCCATGCCAAGAGCCAGAAGCCTTTTCTCGGTCTCCCAAGCAAGTGCAGGGTCCCAAGGCTTTGGGCCTTCCTCGACTGCCTTCTCAGGCTACAAACAGGGAGCTAGGTGGGAAATGGAACTGCAAGGACATAAATCAGTTCCCATATGGTATTCCAGAGTGTACAAGGCAAGGACTTTAGCCACTAGGCTACCGCACTTGGTCCTATCCTGTATTTTTTCTATTTTTTTATTTTTAATTTTGAATTTTATAATATATTCCCATCCCCCAAATTCCTATCCACTGACTGATTTTCCCCATATTGTTACAATAGTATACTCCTTCATTAGGAGTTATAATTCCAACAGTCTGTTATTTTAGCATACCTTGACATTGCTGGTACAGACAATGTTAGACAGTCCAGCATCCCATTGTCTAGATACGTCTAACAGTTTCTTTGGGGGTCCCTCTTTGATTAGGAAGTAGGGATGCATCCTGAACTTTTAAAATACAGTTGAGCAAAATCTAAGGAAAATAACTTTTAACAGCTAAAAGTAACATTCTGGCTCTACAGTATTGGTTGTGGTTGTTATTTTAAAGAAATTCTACAGAAAACAACTGACTGCCACAGCTTGTACACTGAATTGCCAATATTAAAAATGAAACTCTCAAAATATTATTGTAATTTGATTTTGATTGACAGATGTTATATGCAAAAGGACTATGTAAATATATTCATTTCAATACGAAATTTATGTTTATATTACTCTTGATGATTCTTTAAATGTACAAATTACAGAATGTTGGGCTTTATAAATTAATTCTAGGATAATTATATTTGCTGCTAAGAATAGCTTCAAAATTAAAACATTGGAAAAGTATAAAGCCAATTAGTCAAGCTTTTTCTTTCACTGAAAACGATTCTGTCGTTCTTTGCTTGGTTTGACAGCCTGGTCAACAGATCTAAACGAGAGAATCATCACATGGAATATCAAAAATTGAGAACTCTCTATAGCAATAAACTTGCTTTCTAAGCTTATAAGCTAAATAGTTAAAAAGAATGCTTTAGAGGTATTTCATCACTTTAGCACATTTTTCTTTCATGTTAACTTGGTATTCTCAAAGCATACAATGTGCCTTGCTGACATTTCTGTTTATATTAGTAATTTTCTGAACAACAAAGATTCCCTCAAAAGTGATGTGTATAAGTGCATATATTCATAATTTTATAATTTGCATATTTATTTAGTGATGTAAACATTACAATAATATATTTAAATGTCGTGGCTTAAATTATATATATGTAATATAGTGTTAAAACATGTGCATCATGTAATGTGCATTTTACGGACATGTGCAGATCGCATATTCATATTTCTTATGTGTAACTGTCATATCAAATATGCTCAAATTCTATTACAATGAACATAATGTTTCTTCTGTATGTGACATTGTGCATCACTGAATTAATTTGTACTGGATTAATTTATGTCAAAATAATATACACCATGTAACATAAATCATGTAGCACATATGCCTGTAAGACACATATTGCAAATATATTACATATAACACCTGTATCTAAAATATAACTGGTTTAATTATACTAAGCTTTACATGGGTACTTATTTTTCTTCTCTTCACTTACAGCTAAATGTTCACTGAATTGGTGTTTAGTGATCTGCCTGAATTGACAGTACCCTGTTTTGGCACTGTTTCTTGTCCCAGCTATTTCTTTTCCCATTTAGCTTGCTAGTAATGACTTGGGAAAGCAACAGACGTTGACCTAAATCCTTGGGCCCTTGCTTCCCTTTAAAAGACCTCAAAGAACCTTTTTGCTCCTGGCATTTATATTTTGTTTTATCAATTACTCCTTCCATGTATCATGTATCATATTATTACCATTTACACAGACAGAAGTCTATTGCATTCTAGTTTAAAACAAATTGTAATAAGTAAAAAAGAAATATGTCTTAGAACCAGCATTTTGGCATAAAGAATTAAACTTCTGCCAGTGATACCAATGTTCTAGAAAGGCATTTGTTGATGTCCCAGCTGCTTCATTTCCAATCAAACTCCTTGGGAAAAGTGGTGAAAGATTGTCTCAATGTTTAGCATCCTGCTTTCACTTGGGAGACCTCAAAGAAGCTCAAAGAAGCTCAAAGAAGCTCCTGGCTCCTGGCTTTTATGTAACCCAGTCTGACAATCGAGACTATCTGAGGCCATCTTTCCCCATCTCTGTCTCTCTCTCTCTCTCTCTCTTTCTCTCTCTCTTTTTATAACACTGACTTTCAAATAAATAAATTTATGCAAAGAAGTACAGAAGGCTTGTATTATTGTCACTTTCAGTTTTTATTGAGTTATTTATGAGTTGTTATTATTGATTTATTTGCCTTTGATTTATTTGAAAGGCGCAGAGCAGGGGATGGAGGAAATAAGAGACAGACTCCTAAAGGCCTTCTATCCCCTGGTTCTTCACTCCCACAGCAAGCAAGGCTAGGGGAAGCTGAGCCACAAACTCAGTATTCAGTCTAGATATTATAGCAATATGTGGTTGCTAGAGACCCTTACACTGAATTCTCTGACGCCTGTGTCTGAAAGCTGGACACTGTGGGACTGAGCAATTCCCTCATGGAGTGTGGATTAATCCAATCAACATTTTAACCACAATGTCCAATACCAACACTGATAATCATTTTTTTTTTTTAAATGTGGAACCTGTTGCCATCAACTAAGAGTCATTTTATTTATTCTTCACCTTATACGTTCACCCAACTCTGGTAGTTGGAGTTCTGGTTGCTCCACAGATGTCTGTATTAAAAATCCTGAGATCCATGACTATGTTACATGACAGGACATATGGAATGAAAATATCTGAATGTGTAGATGGAATTAAAATATCTAATAAAATTATGGTTAAATAAAGGAGACAGCTGAACAGAGAACTCATGTTTAAAACAACCAAACAAACAAACAAAAAAGTTCCTTGGGTTGCCCTATGATTGTGGGGCCAGTTTGTGTTCCAGCGGCTTCACTTCCCATCCAGCTCTCTGCTTGTAGTGTGGGAAAGCAGTGGAGAATGGCCCAAAGCCTTGGAACCCTGCACCCTCATGGGAAACCTGCAAGAAATTCCTGGATCTTGAAACCTGGCTTTGAATTGGCTCAACTCCAGCCTTTGCAGTCACTTGGAGAGTGAATCAAGGGTGGAAGATCTCTCTCTCTGTAAATCTGCCTTTT
This sequence comes from Ochotona curzoniae, assembly GCF_017591425.1. Classification (NCBI taxonomy): domain Eukaryota; kingdom Metazoa; phylum Chordata; class Mammalia; order Lagomorpha; family Ochotonidae; genus Ochotona; species Ochotona curzoniae. The sequence continues at coordinate 4,122,288 of NW_024466218.1, forward strand.
CAATAGAAATAATCATTTCGTTTAAAAAAATCTTCTAAATATCCATTTGAATATTGGCATATGTATGCCTGTGAGGAAGTTTTCTGAGACTGAAAGAAAATTGAGGTGTGTGGTTCCCTGCCTATTTTTAATTTTAAAAAAATGCTGTTATTCACAATATATTGAGTTGAATATACAGAAATTATTGTCTGAGGAACTAAGGAAAAATTCACCCTGAATTAAGTGCTATTCTTTAACATGGAACAAAAATTTTTATTTTAATTTTATGTATTTATTTGGTAAACAGTGAAACAAACAGAGAGAACTCCCGAATGTTGATTGACACTGCAAATTCCCACAATAGCCCACAACTGATGCAACAGCCAGGTATGCGTGGTGAAATTGAGGTCTTTCACGTGAGGGTTGGCACCCAATTATTTGAGCCATTCCTGCTGTTAATCAGAGTCTGAATTAGCCAGATGTTGGATTTTGGAACCAGACTCAGTTTTGGAGTTCAAGTAGTTCAGACACAGATGTCTAAACTAATACCTTTACTACCAGATTAAATATTCACCCCTGTAACAAAACTTAATTGCAGGAAACAAAAAAATATCAAACGGTTTCTAGGTAATTTAGGTAGATCTCAGAATAAGCCTTATGAATATTTATGAGTACAAAATGTATGCCAAATCCAACTTCCTATGATTCACAATGCCTATTACCCAATCAGAAGTAGGCATGAGAATAAATAGAAAAATATGACTCACAGAAGACAAAAAAACCAAACAACTAAAACCAGCCAAGCATAATATACATACTAAAATTAACAGACATAGGTATGTGATCAATTTTCAAACTGTGGATGTTCAGTGACTTATTTAGAAATAAGGAAAACTATAAAATTAAACATAGTTTATAGGAATGAGAACTATCCTGTTGGAAGTGAAATTGTTTGCAAACTTTCATTAAATAAATAAAGATGTATTATTTCGAACATAGCATGGAACAGAGAAACATAAATCAGTATTGATAAAGAAATAGCACTAAGAAAACAGTGGGCTATCTCCAGGTAATATATATGTAATTGGAGTTTTCAAAAGAAAAAATAAACCATGTATTTTAAGAATAATGGCTGAATAGACTTAAAAGATTTTGGAAACTGTAATCCACAGAACAAGAAGCTCTTTGAAACCATAGGATTATGAAGACAAATGCCAACACATGCCATACTCCAGTTGTTCAGAAAAAAATATTTAAAAAAAAAACCTAGATGCAAAAATATAAACAAGGAGTGGGGGGAAGATCTTGTCAGTATCAATGCGACAAAGCAAGTAAATGGGCTTTTCATGGTCATGAGAACAGAAGATGTGACTTTAGAATTTTATTTCCAAGTCACACACATCTTCAGTAGAGGGACAATTAGTTAAGGGTCATGTGTTACTCTGGCAACCTATATTGGAGTGCTGGTTTGAGTTTCGGCTAGTCAATATCTATTTTGGCTTTGGGGTAAGAACCTGGTAAAGTAGCACAAGATAATACAAGTGTTCAGGCAATGGCACCTATGTGAGAGAACAAGATAGAATCCCTTGCCTTTGGTGTAAGCCTGGCCCATACCTGATTCTTGCAGCCATTTATGAAAGGAACTAATAAACCGAAGATTTTTCTCTTCTCTTGCTGTCTCTGTGTGTGGTGGTGGTTGCGGGTAGGGAGGATGTTTCTGTCATTTTACCTTTTTTTTTTTTCTTTTTCTTTTTAAGATTTATTTATTTTTATTGGAAAGTCAAATTCACAGGAAGAATGAGAGACAGACATATTTTCCGTGTGCTAGCTCATCCCCCAAGTGGCCACAATGGCCAGAGCTGAACTAATCCCGGGAAGGGGGCCAAGAATTTCTTCCAGGTCTCCCACTTGGGTGCAGGGTCCCAAGACTTGGAGCCATCTTCTGCTGCTTTGCCAGGCCACAGGCACGGAGCAGGGTAGGAAGTAGAGCAGCTGGGACACAAAACGGCACCCACATGGGATATTGGCACGTGCAAGGCGAGGATTTTAACCACTAGGTTATGGTTCTTCTCAAAACATAATTGGATAATGTAAGATCTTAAAAAGAAAACATACACAAAACAAAGACTTTCTCCCCCCAGTTATACAAACATTAAGTCAGCATCATAATATCTATACCACAAAAAATGTTCAAGTTAATTCTTTAGGCACACATTGGGAAAAGTAGCTAAAATAACTATTACTATACTAATAAATGATTGCTATAGTATAAATTTTCTTTAACATATTATATAAACATTGTACAGTATGTTTGACTATTAAAACAAACTTCTAAGCACAGTGGGTCTTTCCAGCATAGTTTTAAGTCATACATGATAAGACCTGCATGACATCAAAGCATACATTAGATTCTCCCTCTCTCAATTCCTTAAATAACACTGGAATTAGACAATCAGAATTCCCAGTTATCTTCACAATTCCTTGATTTGTAACTATTACCTATATTTTGTGAAATTCTCCAATCCTGAACAGCCTGATTTCGGTAATTTAACTCTAATTCTTATACTTCTTGGATTGAGGTGACTAAAAGACATTTTCAACACAACCAATTTTCAAACCATGAAATGAAAGATATTTGGTAGATAAGTCATTGACTATCCAAACTTGTTTTCACCTCAAAAGTTAACATACAAATGTTGATGTAACTCTGTTTATTGGAATACCTGAATCCAAGCAGGCAACATAATTGCAAATTTCCAGGCAGCAGTTTTTGGCAGCCTTATGGATAGTAATACATTGTCAGTATTTGTTTCTGCAAGTTCCTTAGACTTCTCAATTACTCATCTGGTTTAGGTCACATGGAATTAATTGTCGTCTAAAACAGAAAGACATCTCTCAGATATTTCTCTCATTTTATTCTCATCACCTCAATATGTACCAGAGCCTTTGCCTTCTAATGGAGCCAACAGTATGTCAATCTTACAATTAATGCATGATAATAAGAATAAGCTATAATTAGCAACTGTGTGAATACTAATCCCCATACATTTTGTGTTAATTCTATGCCAGATGTAAGGTGAAGTGTTTCATGTATAAGAATTCATTTAGTCTTCACAACTAAGCAGAATCTGCCTTGTTACAAATGAATAAACTGAAGCTTCAAATAATTAGGGCCCCCATATAGAGACTTGAATGCAATTCTGTCAGAATCTAAATCATGTCATAAAACCTAAGGTTAATAAAATAACTGACAATATACTAAACCAAAGTAAATCATGTGTTCTCAGGATATAATTTAGACTCTGAAGAGAATGTAATATGCCCAATTAACCTTAAAATAGGAAAAGCAGTCCATTATTAAATGTTCTGTTCCTCATTAAAATTCAATCCATACCAACATTTTAAAATCATTCTGTACAAACAGAATAATTGGAATTCTAATGTTATGTACTCTTGCTTCTAGCACAAGTATTGGAAATTGTTAGGACTTCTTGAATGATTATCTATAGATTATGCATTTACATAAAAGACATTTTATGTTTCAAGGCATGTAATTTTGAATCCACAGTGTGCACATATATTTGTATATAATCAGTGAAATTGGAATGCTTTTACCTGCGAGAATAGGATCTGTCATTTTCAACACCCCAATAAAACTCACGCACAAACTATTAAATTGGAGAAGAAAATAGAAACAGCGTGTTGCTTCTTTTGTGTATTTCATATGAAATGAAATGCCAGAGTAACAAAAGGTTTTAGCAATTCAACTTCTAATGACTTTAATGACAGAAGGAAGCCTAAAACTCCACAAGGCATCATGACAATTTTTTCCCATATGTGCTTTAATCATATGTACAGGCCAAAGCAGATTGTTCTACTTGTCAGAATGAGGATCAAATATAAATGAGAATGAAGTCAGCAAACTGTGTGCTGATTTTTGTAACAGCATTCTTACATACCACTGCTTTTTGTTTGTTTGTTTGTTTGACATGCTTCTTAACAATAATGTTCTGTATTCCAAGACAATGAAGAAGGGAGGACAAAAAGAAAGCTTTCACTTTATTTTCTATCTCAAAAGGTAATAATTATAAAGGACTGCATGTAGGTTTTCCTGTATATACTTTAATAATTGACAGTTTTATTTAAAAATGCCATCAGCATCTTTGTTTTTGACCACAGTTATCAATTATTTCGTCCACACAAAATCTTTTTAAAGATTAACTTTTTATTTGGAGATTACAAAGAGCATGGGCATTGGGAGAGATGTTTTTCGTCTGGTTTGCTCTTCGGATGACTGCAATGTGAAGATATGGACCAGGGTCAGTCAGGAGCAAGGAGCTTCTTCTGGTTTTCCTGCGTAGGTCGCAGGGAACCAAGCACTTGGGCCATCTGTTGCTGCTTTTCCATTGGCTTGGAGATGGATTGAAAGGAGAGGTACCAGGACTCCAACAAGTGCCTCATCCGGCATGTCTCTGACCAAGGCCTTACCTGCCATGCCAAAATGCCAGGCCCCATTCAAATTTTTCAATAGGAGATACGTTTCTGAGGGTATAAGGCATAGCAAACAAAGATTGAGATGTTGAGACTCCAAAGTATCTTTATTATTCATTAAAACGGGGCTTTACAAGGCTGTTGATGTGGTGTAGCTTGTCAAGCCACAGGTTATGATGCTGGGATTCCATTTGCATGTAAGTTCAATTTCTGGCTCTTCCACTACTAACAAAGCTGTCTGTTAATCACCAGGGAAAGCAATGAAAGAGTCCCACATGCAATGGCTGTTGCATCCATGTGGAAGACCTGGAGCAGGCTCGAGGCTCTTGGCTTTTTCGTCAAACAATCTAATTGCTGCAGCCATGTGGGATGTGAACCAGTAGATGAAGAATTTCTCTTTCTCCCTTTATCTTTCTCTCTTTCTTTTTCTGTCCTCAGTGACTCTGCCTGATAAATAGATTTTAAGAATCTTCTAAAAAAGTGAAAGTTTACTTTAAAATAACAAATTCTCTGTTTATTATGTAAAACAAAGTTATTTTAGTGTTTATACTATATTTTCATCTTTATTTGAAATCACAATATTGCTTTTTTGTTTATCTTCCATTAGACCTGACATTCAAGCCTAGAAAAAAGTTTGGTTTTTTTTAGACATGTTTCTAATAGTTTTCAAGGCAATCCTACACTTATGATAAATACTAGTATCTAATGTGATAGTATCAATCATCTTGTTTTGCTTTTTTGGATTCTTGTCACACATCACAGATTGCTTTGCTTTCCTACCTGCCACATTATTTGGTTTTCAGCTGCAGGTATGTGATGATAGTCCATTGAAAAATTAGATAAAAGGACAGATAAATCTATGTAGTCCTGTACATGAAACTGATCTTCGGCTGACCTCAGATATATGAGTAGGCCTAGATGAACAGGACTACACCATCAACCTACAGAGTTGTGAATGAAGTATATACCTATTGATGTAGACACTGAGCTTTTAGAAGGTGTAAGTAGGTGATAGGGCAATAGGCCACTTGATATATCCCTTTCATTTCCCCCTAGCGTTGAACTTGCGCTTAGAACCTAACACCTAAGAGCTACCATTATGGTAGTAGTGGGTAGAGCCAAATGTGTGTTAAGCCACCATCTGGTATGGTATAGCCCATGTGGCTGCTACTTTGACTCCTGGTTACACCCTTCATATCTAGTACCTTGGTGCCTCACCTGGGAAAGCAATGGAAGATGGCTCGAGTACTTGGATACCTGCACTCAGGTAGGAGACCTGGAAGAAGCTCCTTGTCTTGGACTGGCCCAGCTCCAAAATTTATGGTCATGTATGGAGAGGAGAGAACCAGTGGGGTGGACAATCTCTTTCTTTCTCTCTTCTGTTTGTAACTCTGCCATTCAAATAAAGGAAATGATATGTATAAAGAAAGATATTATCTAATGGTACTGTATGTAATTTAAAGAAGAAAGTGCTTGAAGGACAGATACTGCAGATTCTTTCCAATATGTAGAAACTAGACTCATTCAAAAGAAGAAAAAGAAGTGTTTGTGTGCATTGGCATCGCTGAAAATATTGTTTTGTAAATCTTTGTTTTATGCATTTGTCAAACTAAGAATATTATTCTATCATAGTTTTAATGGACTATAGATGGTTTTTAACTTCCAGTGTATAGGTGAGGTGGCCATTTTTCTACTTAATTATTTGTTGTGACAACTGTGTGAATTCCTAATGACTAAGTTGTTTGTTTTTTGAGGGAGGTGGTTGTTTTTGCTTTTTACATGTTAAACGTTCTATTGGATGCAGTGCTTAGCTTTATACTGCAGAGTAAATTGAACATATGTTATCCCAAAGGTGAAAGAAACGGAGAAATGGAAAAGGAGAGGCTATGAGAGGAGTAAGAATTGAAGGGGAAGAAGGGAATGGTATTGTGGTCTTAGAATTGCATCTACAAATTACAGTCAATGTGGCAAACACTAATTCAATAGTAAAATGAAAATTTTACTTATTTATTTTTATGATTTAGTTATTTGTCTTTTTATTGCAAAGAGATACACAGAGAGGAGAGACAGAGAGGAAGCTCTTCCACCCAATGTTTCACTCCCCAAGTGACCGCAATGGCCGGTGCTGTGCCAATCCAAAGTCAGGAGCCAGGAACTTCCTCCAGGTCTCCCTGGTGCAGGGTCTCAAGGCTTTGGGCCGTCCTGAACTGCTTTCCCAGTGCAAAAGCAGAGAGCTGGATGGGAACTGGAGCCTCTGGGTTTAGAACCGGCGCCCATATGGGATCCTGTCATGTTCAAGACAAGAACTTTAGCTGCTAGGCGACAGCTCCAACCCCAAAATATAAACTTTAAAAAGCATATACATTAACCTCAAAACATGTAATTTAATCGCTAAATACATTGTCAATTATATGGAATACTGCATATATTCAACTAGAAGTCATTACAACACACACACAAAAAAGGTCATAATCTTGCCAATACCTTCTTATTTAAATAACACAAATAGTAATTTTTATAAGTAAATTTCTATGTCCCAAACAAATGTCATGTCTGCAAACGTAGTTATTGTTTTATCACTCAATTTTCAACTGTATTCAGTGAAAATATTTTAGTGATTTATGAGTTTTTAAAAATTGTAGTTGTAATTTGGAATGCAATTCTTATGTAATTAATCATTAATAAAAATGCCACTATGGATGCCAGTGAAATAGCCTTTCAAATAAAAATAAATAAATCTTAAAATGCCCTTACCAGCCTCTAGCAGTTCTACTTGAAGTTATAAATTTTCTTCCATTTGCATATTAATATATTCTGTAATTATTGATTGGCATGGGAAATGCATGATCTAATCTCATTAAACCATGTTGGAATGATCTGATCATTAAAAATATGGAGACTAAATTCAATACAATTAAGCTATTGGAATATTTTAAAGTGAATATATATATTCAAATGTTATTGTTAGTCACACACATCACAAGGATTAATAAATAGTCTCTTTACTATACATATATGTTTAAAAACTTTAGAGCATTTTGGTTTTTTGAAGGATAGAGAGACAAGCAAAAAGAGGTCTCCCAACCGCTAGTAGGGTAGCTGTGTGTTTACTGGGGCCAGGGTTGGGACAGGCAGAACTCGAGAGCCATGAATTCGATCCAGACTGACCCAAGTGCTATAGGCATGCCTCCTGTCTTCCAGGGTGCCCATGAGCAGGAAGTTGGAACTGGGCCTAGCCAGAAGCCAATCTCAGGTACTAACATGAGTGATATAGACATCCAGATCATTGTCTTAAATCTGTGCCAAACATGTATCATCTGTAACTGATTTTATCTCTGATGTTTACCAAACATATATATGCATAAACACAAATGAAAGATGGACAAGTTACACACAACCACTCTGCTGATGACTTTCAGACTTATTTTACACTATTTTGAAGCTAGTTCTATATGCTAGTTTTTACTTTAAGCTGTCTTAACTACTCCTTGAACTCCTTGCTTTTTCATTCTCTTTTTCTAATACATTTTTAACACTAAAATATGGATTTAGACAAATTATGAACTGATTTTACTGTGCTTCATTTGGACACTATTTACTTTCTGAGAACAGAAAAACACTAGAGTTCCTTTTTCATTTAGTCATGTCCCTTATTTACACCGAATAAACAAAATAAAGTTTGTTTCCTAATTTGGTGTGATTGACATCTTTATAAGAAGGAAATCGGGGTACACATGGAGTATGTTCTTCATAAAGGCAGAGGTTCGAATTATACTGCTGCAAGGCAAAATACTTCCAGGACTGATGACACTCCAGGAACAGAATAGCAAAGAAGTATCCTTCTCTGAATGTTCCAGAGCAGCTGTGGTCCTACTGACTGTGTAGGACTGTGGTCCTACTTCTCTCACAGTTTAAGCTACAGCACAATGAAACGATTTCCATTACTATAAGTCATGCGCTTTGTTATATTTTATTACAGAAGAAACAAACTACAGGTTTTGCTACCAGGAAATATATGGCCAAATACCTAAAAATATGACATTTGTTTTCAAAGTGAATAATGTAGAGAAACAAAAGGACTTTTGAGCTCATTTTCAGGAAAATTCTAGACTTCCTTGAAGAAACGGTTGATGGAAAGTTGGATTTTTTTCCAATGTTTTTTAAGGACCCCCTAACAGAGAAGCAGAGTAAAGAAAGTTTAATCATCCTAGAGGATACATATATTACTGTGGATTGAATATTGCTAGAAGTTTGAGCAATAAAGACTGTTCCAGCGATGGTTCAGAAGACAACGAGAAATGTAATATTGGACATTAGAAGGAAGGAAACTCATGCAGTAGGTATAAAGTGGAAAATAAAATAGCCAAATTGGCTTCTGAAAGTCACATCTTTAGTTGCTTACTGTATCCATTTTAAAAAGCAATAACAATAGCAATAAAATAAGAGTAGACAGTACAGCCTTGTTTCTACTTACTACTTCCAGTTAAAAAAATTAAAATAAAAAGAAGTCAATAGGAGAAATAAAATTGATAATTTAGAAAATATCTTGTTCTCCCCAGATTGTATACTTTGGAAACAAGACAAAAGTTGCATCTGAACACACTCCCTTAGGAAAACAGACATGTAGCTCATCACTCCACTCAACCTTCATTTCAGAAGCCAATGCAGATGCCGCGATTCAGGAATTGAGACTTCACCAGAGTCAGCTGATGTCTTAATCTTCAATTCCCTCATCTGTAGCATCACGGGAAATAAGCTTCTGTTGTTTGCAGGCCACCTAGTATTTGTTATTTGTTAGAACAACCTGAATGGTTTAGTATAATAATTCTACATCTTCTCATTTTATTTATCATTCTGATACAGCTTGCATTCTAATCTCTTCGAAAGATTCTCAGATGAATCAGATAATCTAAACTGTATAGTCAGAAAAACAGAAAAATACATCAAGATTTTTTTACAAGGCTCAAAGTTTCCACAGCAGTGCAACGTTTTGCATGTTTTCTTCAAGCTGTGCTTTGGCATTTAATATGGAGCCTTCAGTCAGTAAAGCTTACTGTGCATGAAAGAAAATTTGACAGTTGGAGAGGAACATTGAGTGAGCAGAAGTGCATGGCTACATCCAGACATACTGTGACAATTAGAACTTAAAAGAATCTCCTGCAACTACATTTCACTATCCATATTCCTGCTTCTGTGTTTGGTCAAACAAACAAATGCCATATGTTTGTGCTGCCCAGGTACCAAGCTTCCTACATCTCATGGCAAATGGCAATATGGCTAATGCTCACCAAAAAAATATACAGAAAATAAAATCCTGGAAATTACTTAAATTTGGGTTTGAAGAGGAATTAAACATATATCTTTGTATTCACAACCATAATAAAATCTTTAACCTCCAGGATTCAAACTCGCAAATGGATTTATGATTTGTCAGAGCTTTTATCAGCTAATACCAGCTTATGGAATTTCCTGGTGACATGTAAACATTTTTCTTCTCTCTAAGTTCTGTGGCTTTCCCTGGGGAGAGTGGGGGTGGGGAAATCAGCCTAAGTAATTCTCATATTTTATAAAATTTTAGCTGTTTCTGTGATGGTTCCTTGGCTTTAAAAATAATCCTTAATTCTGAGTCAATGTTTCGTGGAGTATGGATTTGAAGTTAATAGAGTAAGGAATACTGGAAATTTGAGAGCTATAACAAGCAAGTGCTTATCAGAATCTATTGCTCTATCTAGAGTTTCAGTTTAATGAACATACTAACATTTCAGCATCCATTACACACTACACTTTTTTTCAATAATTAAGGGTAATTGGCAATAGAAATAAAATGAGCAGATGAAAATGACTGTACATTAAATATTGGCAGGCAGCTCTTTCATCGTGTGCTAGGGGAATAAAAAGGAAACAAGGAATGTCCAGTGGCAATCCTTGTGGTCAACTGTATCATTATTGTACACATTGCTTTTTCTTTTTTCATTGGAAAGGCAGATATACAGGGAGGAGGAGTACGGAGAGGAAGATCTTCCATCCGATGGTTCACTCCCAAAGCAACTGCAACGGCTGAACCTGAGCCAATCTGAAGCCAGGAGCCAGGAGCTTCTTTTGGGTCTCCCAAACAGCTGCAGGGTCCCAAGGCTTTGAGCCGTCCTCGACTGCTTTCCCAGGCCACAAGCAGAGAGCTGGATGGGAAGTGGGGCAGCCAGGATTAGAACCGACGTCCATATGGGATCCCGGGCGTGCAAGGCAAGGACTTTAGCCACTACGCTATCGTGCCGGGCCCTGTACACATTGCTTTCATACACAAAATACTTTTACAAGTTTTCATCTATTCACAAAGTACTTATCTGAGATTAAATAACAATAAAAATGCGTATATTTACTGATTTAACATTCAAATCCTCTCTGTATATTTGACTTTGTAGTAAAAAATAAATAAATGTTTAAAAACTAAGTAAAAACAATCTCCAAACATACTTTTTTTTTTAAAGATTTATTTATTTATTGGAAAGTGAGATATACAGAGAGGAGGAGAGACAGAGAGGAAGATCTTCTGTCCAATGATTCACTCCGCAAGAAAGAGCAATTGCTGATGCTATGCCGGTCCGAAGTCAGGATCCAGGAACTTCTTCCAGGTATCCCACATGGGTGCAGGGTCCCAAAGCTTTGGGCTCTCCTCGACTTCTTTCCCAGGCCACAAGCAGGGAGCAGGATGGGAAGTGGAACTGCCGGGATTAGAACCGGTGCCCATATGGGATCCCAGTGTGTTCAAGACGAGGACTTTAGCCACTAGGCCATGCTGCCGGGCCCCAAACATACTTTTACATTGATTTTATGTGTATGCCTGTGCAAAGAGTACAAACATCATGTTGGAAAGTATGTTAGTGAGGCCCAGCAAGGTATCCTAGTAGCTGAAGTCATCGCCTTACCGGTTTGTGTCCTGGTTGCTAGACTTCCTTCCAGCTCCCTGCTTGTGGCCTGGGAAGCCAGCCGGTGATGGCCCAGTTCCTTGGGACCCTGCACCTGCTTGGGAGACCCAAGAGAAGCTCGAGGTTTCAGGCTCCTGGCTTCAGATCAGCTCAGCTCTGTCCAGGAATGTTTATGAAGCACCATAAATATGACTAACACACATGTATGATTGTGCCATACACAAATATAGTTCTGTACACAGCATACATTCACACACGATAAGTGGACACAAAGCACATCATATATCAATATGAACATTCATGGCACTATTGGCCCGGCACGGTGGCCTAGTGACTAAAGTCATCGCCTTGCAAGCACCAGGATCCTGTATGGGTGTCGGGTGTGCCACGACTGCTCCACTTCCCATCCAGCTCCCTGCCTGTGGCCTGGGAAAACAGACTCAAAACCATGCGACACTGCACCAGTGTGGGAGACCAGGAAGAAACTCCTGGGTCTTGGCTTCAGATCGGCTCAGCTTCTTCTGCTGTGGCCACTAGGGGAGTGAATCAGCCGACAGAAGATCTTTCTCTCTGCATCTCTTCTCTCTGTAAATATTCTTTCCAATAAAAATAAATAAATCTTTATAATATATTTAACAAAGAACATTCATGGCACTATCATCACCAAAGATTAAGATGAATAAACTGTTATTTACATTTCAGAGGAGTTTTTTTTAACTACAAGCCTATAAAGTAAAATAAAATAATAAATACGCTTGGAATGTGGAAAATTGCTAGGAACATACTCTCGTTTTTTTCTATTATAATTATATGCCAAATCTTTATGTAAGAACTATGTGAGGTTTTTTATTTCAAATTCATCAACGTTTTCATATGCCTTGTGTATAGCTTAGAAATGCATCTTTCATAGAATTACAGCATGTTGCAATTGCATATAATGGTTTGAAAAGCATCGTGGTTACTCTTACAAAGATGGCTGCGTTATACACATTTATTCTCTACATTTAAAGCAATCATAGATTAGGACTCTGCGAAAAGATTGCTGCAGGCAGAAGAGGTGACATGTCACACATTGCATTCTGTGACACGCAGACCTTTGAATGACATGCTGTGTGAAGGTGTAACGGACCTGGACGTCACTCTGTGATTGAGCTTCCAGATGTAGGAATGTTCTAGTCAGTCTCCTAGTCAGACAGACTGGGAGAGCAGGTACGATGTTAGAACATTGTATTATTGCTGAATTAATGCAGGTGGTTGGAATTTTACTTGAACATATATACATATATGTATATGTATGCATACTTATATAATACACGAATGCATAATAATGCATTTTATAGAAAATATGAATATTTGAATAAGATAAATATAATAATTCATGTTTCATATTTATTTAAATGTATTTATTATGCACTTGATATGTGTTATATATTTTATATAATTATGCATCTTTTGCAACTTATAATATATACTTACATATAAAGTGTGTATTCATATATATATTTATCAAATCATCTCCTAGATATTGAGATGAAAAGAGAAAATTGAAAACTCAGTATCTCCTATCCAGTTTCAGGTATTTATGTAATACATATTCATTGCTCCTTTTCTGTATGCAAGCACCAGCAATAATGCCTAAAATAAACAAACAAATTACTCTTCACATAATGTCTATATTTGAATGAAGAAAGCAGAGCCAAGCAGCAAAAAACATCAGCGAGTGATAATCCTCTCATGAAAGAATAAGGTAGAAAAAGGAAAAGAGCAAAGATAACAGGAGTCCAACCTAACTCATTTTTTGATTTCTCCCGAATATACCGGCCTCATAGGCGATGCATTTCTGAGGGTACAGCCAGCAAGCAGAAGATCTCCCTGATGATGAACATACTTCATCTAAAAGACAAAAGGGTAAACCGTGTGCTGTGTCAGCGTTTAAGGTTTGGCTTGGGATGCTCTCATCTCATACATTCGGTACAAGCTGAGTCTCAGACTTTGTTAAATTAGCTCCCCGGGATGCTGTGACTCAGGCACCTGTGACTGCTTCCTCCGGGTGGAGTTCCAGGATTCTAGCTTCAATCTGGTCCTGCCCAGCACATGTGGATATCAGGAAAAAGAGCCAGTATGCGGGTGTCTCTTTGTCTGACTCTCTCTGTGTCTCTACACATTTCAAACAAAATTAAAATGGACATTTTTTAAAGGTATAAATAGTTAAATAGGTAAATGTTGGCTGTCAAACAGATTTAGGATGTTTATAGGTGGCTGAGAGAAGCCTTAATTACAATAATATGCGCACGAATCAAATTATATTGAAATGACAATAACATAATTGAAGTCTCTTAAAGCTCACAGACAAAAGGTAATATGAACTCACACATGTATTACGACCTGAAGTATATTAAAGTAATTACCGTCAAAATATAAAGACAATTTAGATCAAAATCTTAACCACATTTGTTGCCAGGCCACTGATTTCAATTTATTTTTGCACATTGTTCTTCCTGTTTGCCTCATTTTACATTTTTTTTAGCATTGGGAAAATTGCCTTTATAAACAAATTGTGTTCAGTCAATGAGAGAATGCGCTGAAGCACAGTTTATTTAAGAAGCAGAGTTTGTAGTTTATGACTCAATAGAGTAAGATTCTGGGTTAATCATTTAGTCCGTTTAACCTCATGGCCTGATGATGAAAGCGGGGCTCATTCTTTCCTTGCAGAAGTGACTCAGAGTGATAGCCGTTTCCCTAAGGAATAGTCATGTGCAAGGCAGATGCAGAAACACACAGAGAGAGGAAAGTCGTTCAGAGGTTGACACCCCAAATGCCTACCACAACTGAGCTTGGGTTACCCGAAGCCTGCAGCGGGGAGTCACATACAAATCTTCCTCATTCTTTGGTCTGCACAGCCTCTCTGCAGCAGCAGGAACCTGCTGGAGTATTCAGGACTCCAAGGTTCTGTGGTATCACATGAAGGGGTAGTGTTAACGCACTGTGCCACAGGATCTGTCCCATAGGTCATCTTTATTATAGAATTTTTTTAAAAAATGATTAAAATGTAAAAATATATAGGAAAACGACAATTAATATAATAAAGCTTTATGCTTTTAACTTGAACAATGAAATTTTCCATATTTACTTCATTTAAAGAAAATCTTAAAATAAATATACTGGAGATTTACCCCTGCACACTTCAGTATGAATCTGAGAATAAAGGCTTAACTGAATAACTAAAAGAATTAAGAGTAAAATGTTGTTATCAAGGCAATATGATTGACAATATTTTTTTTGCTTTTGCCTAAAATTCAGTCAAAAACAGATCTACTTGCTATCCCTGTAATGTTTTTATCATTTGTTGATAATAATATAAGAACAGATTTCATGTGGTTTATAGATGCAATTTTAAGAGTATATTGCTGCTCTCTCCCTTCTATTCCTTTCTTCTTTTTCTTCATATTTGCAATAACTTGGTTTTAATTTACTTTAGAATCAAACATTTAATCATCCGCTAAATACAGGATTTAATAAATAAAAAGAGAAATCCAGTGCTCAGTAGGAATAGAGATAAAAATTATAAACAATAATCAGGGCCTGGCACGAAATCCTTGCCTTGCATCCTCCCGAATCCCGTACGGGCACAGGCTTTCCCCCAGCTCTCTGCTTGTGTCCTGGGGAAACTGCAGAGTTTGGGCCCAAAGCCTTAGGACCCTGCACCTGTGTGGGAGACCTGGAAGAAATTCTAGGCTTTGTATAGGCTCAGCTTCTGCCATGGCGGCCACCTGGGGAGTTAACCAGCAGACAAATTTTTGTCTGTCTCTCCTCTCTCTAAATGTGCCCTTACAATAAAATAAATAAATCTTTAAAAACAATAATCAAATTTCAAGATATCTTTTGCACATGTGCACCTTCATTGTTGGGATTGTGTATTGTAATTATGTCAAAATGGACTAACAGAGAGTATTAAGTGAATAAGACAGATACAGAAGGCAAATCTACTTGTTGTGTCTTATATTTTAAAGTTAAAAGAAAAATAATAGGTCTGATCACTAAACACAATGCAGACTGGAACTGGGTTATCCAACATCATGATTCTTCCTGATTCATCAGTTGTCTTATATTTTATCAATTATGAAGAATTAATTCTATGAAAATAAGTCACTTGTCAGTTAAAATAAATAATCCATGACCTGAAATTCCTAGAATTCATGTGATTAATCTCAACATAGCTTTCCTAACACACTGATAGAGTGAGTTCTTGACAACTTTACACTCCACTAGCAGGGAAAGTTACATTAACACTTTTACTTTAAAAATGAGTCAGATACTGTGAACCAGTCCCAGCATACAGAATTGTCTCTCACATAAGCCACAGATAGGTGTTCAGGAATCAAAGAGAAGCAATAACAGAAATTAAAAAGTCTTCTGAAGACATTGAATAATTTTGTCTGTTTATTGGCCAAATTTGTGAAATGTCAGGCCAAGTTAAGCATAACACAAATGTAGATAATATGTAATACATTTAAATTTTACACAATATCTGTGCAGGTAAGAAATACAATTATAGTATAATTTCACTTTAATTTTTTTCCAACAGTTGGGAAGTACATTACTCTGCAATTTCTCTGCTTCCTTTTAATAGCAACAAATTCATTAATTATATTTATTTTATGGCGAGCTCAGTTTGGTTAGTAAGCGACTTAGCAGTTGCTTTGTGTGATACTGCAACATAATACTGGAGGCAAGATATTTACACAGAGATAGGCTAATAAGTACATAACTTCAGTGCAAGGCACAAATTAACAACGTAAAAGACCAAGTTGTAGAATCAGCGCCTACAAGCAATGCAGAGCATAGAATGATTTTTAGATAAGGTAATAGAGGTTATAATTTCTCCATTTGGTAATCTCACGCTACCAGTAGTATGACTCATAGAGTGAAGATAACCGGAAATAAAGATGCATGCAGAGAACAGGATTCTAAACCACTTACCAAGAAGATTGTGCACCTGGGCCAAAGACAAAACACAGATCCACTAAAGAAAAAACGAGTGTACAGATTATCTTTTGTTTTTTAAGCTCATTCTTTTTTTAGGTCAAGTCTCTTGTGGTCCACATAAAGGCGTGTCACAGATACCCGCACCCAATGGATTACATTATAGTGGAAAATATGAACCATAGTTTTACCATATATGAACTATGATAGAAAAGTCAACATTTTTTTTTCTCAAATGCATTTCTGAGAAATGGCCAAAATAGCAGCTATCAAGACTTCATATTTTGGATGAAAACATTCATTTGTGGTCAAAGTTGTAGCTGCCAACAGAGGGCAGATGTCAATTATTGCTGAACTTTTGCCAGGGAAGTAATGCCGAGGAGCAGAAATTTGGAGTGATCGTGAAAAGAAGAAAAACTAGTGGACTTTTCATACATAAACAAACTATATACATACAAACACAAATGCACACATTCATGTTTGTGTATTAATATATGTGTAAATTTTACCTGGTCTTAAATTTGCAAATTATATTTATCCCTATCTCATAAATATGATAATGCAATTTGAGCTTGAATTTGTTACAACTAGAATATATTGTAACAAGCATCAAAATATTTAATAAAATATTAAATAGCAATAGCAATCATTGCTTGATTATAAACATTGACAGAAAACTAGAAACAAATTTTAATACGTTTGTGAAATCAAGAATTACATTGTTGTTAAATAACAACAAAAAATGTAAGAGGTTTGGGCCCGGCGTGATAGTGTCGTGGTTAAGGTCCTCGCCTTGAACGTGCCAGCATCCCATATGGGCGCTGGTTCTAATCCCAGCAGCCCTGCTTCCCATCCAGCTCCCTACCTATGGCCTAGGAATGCAGTGGAGGACAACCCAAAGCCTTGGGACCCTGCACCCGCGTGGGAGACCTGGAAGAAGCTCCTGACTCCTGGCTTTGGATTGGCTCAGCTCGAGCCATTGCAGCCACTTGGGGAGTGAATTATCGGATGGAGGATCCTCCTCTCTGTATATCCGACTTTCCATTTTAAATAAATAAATCTTTTAAAAAGATGTAAGAGGTTTAGTTTATTGCTTTAGAAGTCGTTAAAAAGAATTTACATGCTGGATTGTTAAATTTCCAGGTATCAGGTAGATGATCAGATGCATATATATATTCATAAAATAGGGTTTGTAAATCTCAAAAGAGATCCAAAAATTAAGCACAAATTGTGACCAAAATATGCTATTCTGGCCTACAATTACTGATACTAACTTTTATTAAGAAACTTGATTCTGCTGAGTATACATACTTTTCTTCATCTACACACCAGAATTTGATATTATACTTCTTTTTATTCATACTTGATACACCTTATTAAAACTTGTTGGGAAAGAATAATATGAAGCACCTGGAACTGGCATTGTGGCTCACACATTAAGCTGGCACCTGATTTGGCAGCCTCAAATTTCAGAGCCCTGGTCCCAGTCTCAGCCAGGCCATTATCAGTCCAGCTCTCTGATAATATACCTGGAAAGGGAGGGAAAGCTGCTCCAAATAATTATAACCTTGCTACCCTTTTAATAGCCTTAGGTGTAGTTCCCTTCTCCTACCTTAGCCCTGGATCAGCCTGGGCTCTTGTCACCATTTGCAAAATGAACAAGCAAATGAAAGATGTCACAGTATGATGCAGCGTACATGTTTGTTTACACAAATGAACACACATGTAATAGAGCTGAAAATATTTCATGCAAGGTATGATAATCAGTGTAATTGGAGCCTTCTGCCTTGTTCAACTTTAGTTTTTCAAGAAACAGGGCGTCTAGTGTTTTCAACTAAAGAGTCAAATAGTCTAGATGAGAAATTGCTTCCCCGTTACTCAGTATTTGCTAAACTGTAATGGGCACTTGTGAAAGATTTATCTATATCCTTGTTTTTTTGTTTATTTTGTTTTTTTAAGAGTACATTTAGAGCTTTTTGAATCAAATAGAATTGTATCAATTACAGCTTTCTTAACCAGCAGTCTTTATTGATTTTGAAATTTAAAGTACATCCTTAGCAGTAAACATATCCCATGCCCCAGTCGAATATTTAAAGTTTGACTATATGGAAGAATTAATTAGGCATGACAGAGACCTATTACTGCTCATGAGCAGACTTGGAGTGCAGACATCATGAGAATTAGGAAATAAAACAGCATTACAGGAATGGTGGCCAAGAAAGACCCAGGTGGAAAGAATGCCTTATAAAAATACTGAAATGAATAGGGGGAAGTAACACATTTCCCATGATTCTAAGAGAAAACTTTTTTTTTTTTTAAATTAAATAACTGTATAGACTTGATGTCTCAGTCATTCTGTTCTTGAGATACTAATGTAATATGTCGAATGCATTCTTGTGTGCAGTTTAAAACACTAAAATAGCAAATATCTTCAGATTTGGTGTTACGATTAATTTGTATTGAATTCTAAACATCAGCACTCCCTAAAAAAATACTGAAAGAAAAATAATACTGAAAGAATACAGAGTCTGAGCTTTTGCTTCCAGAAAGATGCAAAGGAGATTGTCCACTCAAATTCTTGCTATTCTAAAACTATTCCCAGAAGATATTTTGAATCAATATCACTCGGAACTACCAGTTAATCCCAACATGATTAAAAGTTTAAATATGGGCGAATACAGTTGTATTGTGACACTAAAATCAATTCCTTCATTGAACTGAAGGCAGGAGGATTTGCTTATTGTTCAGGCTCCTGTAGAATGTGCTGGAAGGATTCTAAATATGCTATCTCCAACTTCTCTTCACATATGTCAAACACGTTGTTCTTGGGAAAACGGATATCTCATGTTCTGGAACAGAGAGTTCAATATTTAATTTAAAAACTTGACTTTGGCATGAGACATCATGATCTATCTTGGATACCACACATATTATCACTCATTTCATTTAAAATGACATTGACAATATAGGTAGTACATTGTCACATTTTCCTAATCTATTTTTGCAGGCGGGGTCACCTACTCTTCTCACATATTGAAGTCTAATCAAGTGCATTGTTGTTTCAGCCTCCATTACAAATAAAATCTTCGCATCTCCTACAAAAGTTGATGCCCAAAGTCAAGCTAATCCCTCATCCATTTCTGTCTCTTGAGATTTGGTCCGAGTTCTCTGGAGGCAGGATAATACAACACTTTTCCTTTTCTGCCCAAGGTTCCTGAGCCCATAGTGTTTCAGCTATTATGGGCTTCCTATAATCTTCTCTTGCTGTTATTGAACGCTGAAGTATAAACAAACATAAAGGGCTTTTGATAGCATTTCTGTGTCCCTACAGTGTAACAGCAATGTAATTTTTACCTGAGAAATTATGAGTATCAATCTTTCCAATAGAAGATAACTTGCTCCCTCTGCCTATTGTTTCAGGGCTGCGAGAAGCCAAACACAACCAGATGGTCATTTTATCTCCCAATTTTATGATGCCATTTTTGTGTCCTCTACTGCAAGTGGTTTGCTCTTGGGAACTAATAATTCTAGATCAAACAACCCAAAACAAAATCTCCACATCAGATAATAGTCTTTATTTTATTTTTTCATTTGTTTTCCCAATTGACCCCTGAGTGAAACATCAAATATGTCCATCTCAGTTAAGGTTTGCAGAACTGAGAAAATGGCCACTAGCTCGAGATTGTACCTACTAGGTTCACTATCAAAATGTCCATAGCAGTAGTGAGTTTACCAGACACGCCTCCAATACAAGCAGTGGAATATGGTAACATTGACTTCTGGGTTCCCAGAGATTATCGTCAACTCAAGGTTGATACTTCCAAGTCTATGTGAACTCTAGATATTTTCCTTTTTTTTTTTTTTGAAACATTCACTAGTGGCATACTTAGCTCCAAGTTCCTGGGCAAGACTTCAAAAGAGAATTTTATATATACTCACAGAATTATTTAGGAGTACTTCTTCAAAGGAAGGTGGGTTTGACTTCTTTCTTAGTCACCTTGCTTTTAATTATGCAGCTATGCATACTGGGACTGGGATTTCATTGTGAACTGCTTCTGTGTGAGAAACATAGTGAGGATCTTAAACACTGATGTAAAGTGCTTCCAGTTGCGCAGATAAGTTAAATTCCAGTTGTCCATGCTTCTACTTCATTGCCAAAGAGCTCAGATCAGTGATGTACTTTCACCTATCCTTGGTGTTTTTATGAAAATTTAACTTCTATGTCTCTAAATGTAAAGTGCTTTACCTGGCTTCATTTCTTTACGTTTCCAAAAAGTATGCCTAACATGAGACATCATAATTTATTTTACTATTATCTGTTAATTAATTTATTTATTTGAGATGGGGAGGCAGAGAGAAGTTGATGATA
Organism: Ochotona curzoniae; assembly: GCF_017591425.1. NCBI lineage: Eukaryota > Metazoa > Chordata > Mammalia > Lagomorpha > Ochotonidae > Ochotona > Ochotona curzoniae. The sequence goes on from NW_024466218.1 coordinate 4,143,033, forward strand.
GATAGATAGATAGATAGATACTCTGCGAGTTAGATCCTATCCACTGGTTCATCAGCCAAATGTCTGTAGCAGGTGAGGCTGGGAAATGCCTCGGGATCATACAGCTGTGGACGCATAGAAGGATAGTTTGAACAACGAGGACTTAGTCAAACAGAGGGATGTCAGGTACAGGATTTAACATTTGTTTTAGACAAAGTGACTGGATATCTGTTTTCTGTGAAAATGGTGTAATCTTTTCTATGGTAACTCTCTTCAGAAAATTCATGAAGGATTGAAAAATCAACTACCGCAGTGAAGCTTGGCAGCAGATGTCTGAGCCCATGGAGACTCAGACGTGGATTACGACAGCCAATCGCACTCGGGAGGATCTCCTCATCCTCGAAGTGGCGATAGCAGCAGCATCTCAAATCTATTGAAACCAAAGAAGCAGAACCTTCAGAATACGCTCGACAATTGGTCCATGGGGCGACATCGGGTGGCACTTTCCCATCTCCTGGATCATATGGTGGTTAGGAGGCTGGCCATGGCTTCCCCTCTTATGTCGCCCTCTCCCATATATACAGGAAGAGGAAAACATGAGGAAACAATGGTCTCACTCCTGTCCCTAATGCTCGGCCTTTCCCACTCTGATCAACTATGTAAACGTCACCAAAAGTAACAGTAAAAAAACAAAAAAAGAAAGAAAAAAGAAAAGAGAGTGCGTGCCCATGGATCACATAGCATACTAAAATTGGTATCTGATAGTTAACAATCTGGAATATGAACACAATTTTTATGTATTTATAATCACTAGTCATAGAACAATTGAGAAACTGTGAGATTAAATATAAGATTATAAGTCCAGTCATGTAGATTACAACTAGAAACCACCAACACTTCTAGTTGGTACAAAAAAAGTGAGAAAAATAATCATTCTTTTGAAACCAAAACGTCCTATAGATTCATCCGTAGTGGGCCTGCCTCTCGGAGCTGGGAATGGAAAAGAGAAACTGCTAGGCTTAATTCTGAAGGTAAAAAGAGAAAAGCAACCCAGCCACGCATGACTTCCTGATCATTTGTCTCTGCCACCAGCTTTCATATAAAAATTCACAGTGGAAGTTGTCATCTATCAGGATAGGATTGAAAACATACACTTGAGACGCTCAATCTATTTGCCCTGCACAACAGAAAAATAGAATATATCTCTGAAAAAAAAAAAAAAAGAGAGAGAGAGACCCATCAATGGCCGAAGCCAATTCAAGAGGATCCAGGATATCTAAAGGTTAATGTTAGCAACTGGTAGTAACAAAACTTTAACTAATAATTTAGTGTTTTCAACTGTACATCATGTGTGTTTATATATTTTTCCAGGGTCATTAGCATATATAAGGTGTTCCATATTGTTAATGAAAGATGCGTATTAGAAAAAAGAAACTATGGAGATTAAAGTCTGCCTACAGAGATCCAATTTTCAGCCCTACTGTGTGTCTTGAAGTGCCATGTTGTGATCCCCCTGAAATTGTTTTTATCATTTATGATTGTTACGGCTGTCCTAGGTCTTGTGTGTTCCCATTTGCATTTTTGGAGCATTTATTCTGGATCTAAGATGAATGCTGTTGATATTTTTATAGGGATCAAACAATCTCTCACTGCTTTGAGTGAGTTTATGACTGGATAAGAAAGTGTGATATACATGCATTGTGGAATACTATTTAGTCATAAAAAAGTGGCGTACCAGTGGTGCTGTAGCATGTAAATACACCAGATGAGAGGCAGCATTCCATACAAGTGTCAGTTTATCTGCTGGCTGCTTCAATTCCAATCCAGTTCCTGGGAAAATTAATGCCCCTGGGAAAATCTTTCGGGGATAGCTCAGGTTCTGCGGAACCTGCATTGACATAGAAGATCCAGCAGAAGGTACTGGCTCCTGGCTTTGGCCTTCCCAACCTTGGTTATTACTGTCATTTGGGCTGTGGATCAGAGGGTGTACAATTTCTCTGTACATGTAGCTATTTCATTAGGAGTTCTTCTTTTATTCAGAGATAGAAATGCATACTGCAATGTATCTTCACTTCACTGTATGGCAATCCATTACACAGCTCTTCGACAAGTATATATATATATATATATACACACACACATTTTATATATGCATTTTTTTCTCCCACGTATCAGGTTGTGTTGCATTTTGCATGAATACAGGCTCATATTAAAGAAAGCATATGGTATTTGTGCTTATACCACAATTATACTATATTATTTCATTGGGTATGGATAATCTCTCTGAGGAGATCGGAGTCCGAGGTGTGATAACTGTGCTGAGAAAGATCGGGACACAGGTGATGCAACGCAAATGAAGCAATGCACAGTTTACTGAACTCAAAAGGGCATGTATGTACTAGGCAGGCTATCGAAGCAACCACCGAAAGCCCCTCTAACGATATTACATGAGGACATGCAGTAGCAAACAACACAGTGGCAAAAGAGCAAATATGTTTTGCAGGAATAGATTCTGATGACCAAATCAATTAACTAAGGAAGGAGATACACTGATCTACAAGCAACTAACAAGGAAGGAGGCACAGGGAGGTGCTGATCACCCCAGCAATGCGTGCCCAGCTAGGCAGCCACAGTCCCATGCAGGAAGTTTTCCTCCCGCAAGGATCCTCAGCAGATTAAAATTTGGGGTCCTCAGGCATCTGATGAATCGGTTCAGGGAGCACACTTCCACAAATGAGCATAATGGTGTGGAATTGGGACCACTTTATTGCACATGGTAAAACTTCATTCTTTTTAATGGCTGAATAGCATGTCATGAGTAGCTGTACCATGTTTCTTCTCTTTTTGGGGGGGAGGGGGTGTTATTTTAGTTTTGTTGGGAAGTCAGATATCCAGAGAGGAGGAGAGACTGAGAGGAAGATCTTCCTTCCTTTGATTCATCCCCCAAACTGCCACAATGGCCTGAGGTGCCAGAACTGAAGCCAGGAGACTGGAGCCTCCCGGGGTCTCCTACGAGGGTGCAGGGTTCCAGGGCTCTAGGCAGTCCTCAACTGCTTTCCCGGGCCACAAGCAGGGGGCTGGTTGGGAAGCAGAGCCATTGGAATTACAACCGGCACCCGTATGGGATCTCGGCTTGTGCAAGGTGAGGACTTTAGCAGGTAGACTACTGCACTGGTCCCTGTGCTGCATTTATTAATCCATTCCTTTTTGCAGTAAGTTCTCTCTAAAATGCCAATGTCACACATTGCTAAGGTGTACTGTGCTTCCAGAATTTCATCAGATAATGCTAAGATCGACTGCATTCCTATTACAAATATATGCAGCATAAGTTATTCTATATTAAAAAGATGTTTCATTTAGTTCACAATTTAAACTGATAAAATTCTTATATCAAGTTGACTCAGAGATAAGAACAATATAAGTAATCCTATCAATTTGATATTTTTATCCAATGTATTTGTCCCTGGGGAAGTTTAGGAAGATTGAGAAAAATGATGTTTTGGGGGTATGATTGTTGCAGAGTGGGTCAACCCACCTTGTGAGGTGCTGGCATCTCACATGAGCACTGATCAAGTGCTGGTCGTTTACCTTTTAATCCAGTCAATGTTACTGGGAAAGTAGCAAATGATGGCCCAAGTGCATGGGCTCCTGCTCCCATGTGGGAGACCTGGGTACAGTTTCCAAATTTGAATTGGTCAAGCCATGGCTGTTGCAATCATTTGGGGAGAAAAACGTGTGTATAAGCTCGCTTTCACTCGCTCACTCTCTCAGTGAACTCTGCCACTAATTAAATACATATTCTTATTTAAAGAACTATCTGTTATCTGTCATTATCATCCATGTCTAATCTACCAACGCTGCAACAAAAGATAAATGGATGATTTCTAAATGGGTTTATTATATATAGAACACAGAGAAGTAAGCAAACAAAACACCAGAGCCACAATAGCAGCAAAACAGGTACAACTGTTCTTTGTTTGGATGTGTTGTCATGAACAATGAAATGCAGCATCGTGATAAGTGTATTCTTATCTCCACTGTTAGTAATAGTTTATAACATATAATTACCTAATCCTAAAAATAACATATCTGGGGCCCTGCACTGTGATCTAGTGACTAAAGTCCTCGCCTTGAACGAGCCAGGATCCCATATGGGACCCGGATCTAATCCTGGTTGCCCCACTTCCCGTCCAGCTGACTGCTTGTGGCTTGAGAAAGCAGTGGAGGATAGCCCAAAGCTTTGGGACCCTGCACCTTCATGGGAGAGCCAGAAGATGTGGGCTCCTGGCTTTAGATCGGCGCAGCACCGGCTGGTGAGGTCACTTGGGGAGTGAATCATCGGACGGAAGATCTTCCTCTCTGTCTCTCCTCCTCCCTATGTATATATCCGACTTTGCAATAAAAATAAATAAATCTTTAAAAAAATAACATATCTGAAAATAGTTCCCTGCCAATTGAAATTGCAGCTAAAACACCTGTAGATTCTGTAACCTTTAAAAACTAGCAGTTTGTGGTATGTGATGTAAAGTGTAGAAAATACTTTTAAGAATCTTCATACTTGTATGACTCTGGGCTAAAGTTGGCTGAAACAGAAAGAATCTTATTTTTAATTAGGTTGAAAGAAATCATAACAAACCACACATTGTGTGCCAATGCTGAGATATGCAGATTCGGTGAGATAAACGGGAGATTTTTGCCTTTTCCAGCTGTGTTTTTTTCCTTGAATTAAACCCTCTTCTAAATATCCTTTAAGTAAATCATTGGATTTTATTTGCTAACATTATTTGTTATATATTTAGCAATAACAGTGTTTGTTTATCCTCTAGGCTTAATTTAGAGGATGGGATTAAAACTAAAATTATTTCACAAATATATGAGCCTAAATCCTCTTCTTTTAAAAGAAATGTTGAAATTAATACAAGATAATCACCTAGTTCAATAATCTTCATCAATTTTTCTCTGATACTTTGATTTAAGCATGCACAGGTCATAATTGAAAGACCATATGCTTTATTGTTCCATACAAATTATTGTTAAAATGCTGTTTGCATCTTTTTATAATTATTTTTTGTCCCATGATTTTAAGATCTATTTTTTTTTTAAATTTTCATCTACAGAGCTCTGTCTGCTTCTCTTCTTATCCAGCTCCCTGCTAATGTGCCTGAGGAAACAGTGGAAGACACGCAATGCCACAACCAATTTCCAGTCCTGAGTTTTGGCTTGCCCAGCCATGACTGTCACAGCTGTTTGGGAAGTAAACTAACAAATGGAGGTTCCCTTTTTTCTCTTTCTATCTGTAACTTTGTCCATCAAATAAATAAATCTCTTATAAAAAGTTACATAGTACTCACGACTTTATATGGAAGCAATGTATGGCTCGCAAACAATAACAAAATAAATTCCAGAAGCAACAAAATTCGACCAGATTATTCTATGAGTCTAGTTTCCATGCTACAAAGTAATGACAATTATACTTATCTTGTGGTCTCCTTATAAGAATCAGTTATTATGAATTTAATGTACAGTGTGTACTGGGTATTAGGCTCTTCAATGACCATTTTAATAAAATACTCTCTTCATTTGGAATGCTAACAAAATCTATGATTGGATTAAAATGCATCTAACTATTGCTCATTTTCTGTTTATATAGCTTAATGAGGCCTAATTTAATTTTCTTGGATATAGAATAGGGTTATTTTGCTCAGAACAGATGATTAACTGGCATAGAGAGGCGAACCCTCAGTGCTGAGCAGTTTATCATTGAGAAGATGATTTATAGCCTCACTAAAAACAAAAGCAAAACCCGTTGTCTGGGTTTTTGGCCATTTATGGGCACAGAACCGTTCATGTTTGTACGGGACAATGGATTGCCACAAAAAGAATCAGTGGGAAGGACTTTATTTTGTTCACTTAAAGACGTTGGATATCACAATTTAGTGGATATTTTAAATGGTCACAATAGTAAACATGTTTCATATTTGTTTTATTCCTGGTACGAACTTTTAACTATATATTTTATATACATTGTCCCTCCAAAACTTTTGTTATCTTAAGATTATTTTTCTTATCATATGTTAGGCTTATCTACTGTAACTGTCTCTTTAGAGCATTAGTGTTAAGTCATGGGTATTTCATGTGGTGGAGCTTCAGATACAAATCTTCAGAGAAAATATGCCAGAATCTCTTTATTTCATTATGAGCGCTCCATACATTCTATGTATGCCTGGGTGAGAAGACAAAGGAAGCAACATAACATGGTAGTAGTGAGTTCCCACAAAAAAGAATATTTAGATTTTCTATGTCTTTGTTGTTTTCAGATAGGTTTCATGCTTTCTATATGAATCATAGAATTATACTAACACGGAAATGTTTTCAATGAAAGTTACTCTGCTACATTAGAAGCAATAAGTGTTTTTGGTTCTGAAACTCACTGTTGATTTCTCACAGGTGGAAGTTACAGCAGAAGTATATTTTTATAGTTGACTTAATTATAATTCACACAAAGCTAGTTCACAATACCAACACCAACTTGAACTGTTCGTGTACAGATATGATTGAACCCTCTCTATTACTCTAAAATTATGTTGTCCCGTCTTTCTGTCACATTCTTGGAATTTTACACCATAAAACAAAAATGGTGTTTGTCAGCTAAAACATGGTCTCATCTCTCAATTATATTCTTTGCAATTTTCAGAAACAATATTGAAATTGGTTGAAACAATAAGGAAGAGTCTTGCATGATATCTTGGCCTTGATTAGACGCAACAAACAGCAGGTGTCAGAAAAGGGAACTGTCTTTGCCTTAAAAATTCTTAGGTGAACGCAATCCCCTGACTCTCTGATGTTCTTTTGTTTTTCCTGGATATTGCTCTGGGTCAGGTTTGTCCCCTTTGTGAGAAAGCATACTTATCCCTAACTCCTGTTTTCCTGGAGCCTCACTGGAAGAAGTGTGTAGAAATTGAAACTCTTTAACTAAACTCTTTAACTAAAAAAAAAATAATAAATATATTGATACCTCACCAAAAGTGACACACAGAATGAGAGAATTCTTTGCACACTACACAACCAATAGAGACTAATATCCAAGATTTTACAAAGAGCTTTAGAAACAAAACAAACAACCCTGGGAGTAAATGGATCAAGGATCTTCAAAAAATAGTTTCAAAAAATTAAGATTCACTTTATTTTTATTTGAAAAGCAGAGTCACAGAGAAAGACAAACAAAAGGGAGAAATCTTGTACCTGCTGATGTGCAACCCAAGTGGCGGAGCCCAGTTGATCCGGGCTGAGAGCCAGCAGCATCCTCGGGGCAGAAGATGTACACAAATATGACCTAAGAAAGGGTTTGGTAGTGTTCGCCCTAGATTCTGGGTCCTTTATTACTAAAACATGGCAACTCCAGAAATTTTCAAAGAGTTCATGAACAAATACATTTTAAGAAAAATTTATGCATGATTTCAAACAATACTGCAAAATAATCTGATCCTGTTTTTTGATTTGCCATGAAAATTTGGCAAGTTTCTGGTGAAGCAATTTTTCTCTACACTATGATAATAAAAACATAGTAAAAGGAAGAGCCTAGAAAAAAACATTTAATCACCATGCCAGTTGCACTATTTTATACAGCTGTGTCAAAAGGAGGGAAAACTCTTTTTAGAACCAGAACTGGCTATAACAAGTCCTGTTTTAGAACACAGAAAACATAGGAACTCTACTTAAAATTAGTGTGTAAACCAACTTTTTTTTTTTAATTTTAAGCTGAGTAAGAGCATTTTTTAGAAGTGAGAGACGAATCTTGCGTCTTGGTAGGCAACCTGTTTGCTAAAGGTCTAGTTCAGCATCTAAGCTAAAATCTGGAAACATTTCGGAGCTGAATCTATCTGCAAGAGAGAAAAAGAGAAACGGGGCAGCCAGTTGCACACAGTTGCGTTTTGTTTGTTGTTTGCTTTTGTTTTTCTTTTAAGATGTATTTATTTGAAATACAGATCGGTAGAGAAGAAAACAGATAAGCACAGACAGAAAGAATGAGAACTAACCTCCATCTGCTGTCTCACTGCCCTGATGGTGGCTACAGGAAAATCTACGTGAGTCCAATGCCAGGAGCCAGGAAACGCATTCTGGTTTACCACGTTGGTGATAAAAAAACACGTGCTTAAGTCAAAATCTATTGCCTTTCCACGTGCATGACCAGGGAGCTGGATCAGAAACTGAGCATCCAGAATTGGAGCCAGAATTTACAAATGACACAAGCTTCGCAAGTTGACACGGTAAAGCACACACACAAACACGCACACACACCTAGGGAGACACTAACATTTCATGACTTACTCTATTCAAACCATCCTGTTTGATGCTTTTATATTTGTTCCAGAAATATCTACATTCCTTCACTTTGAAGTACTGACTAAAAATAAATTTGATTACTTTGGGGGAAAAGCATGTAATTTTATTATTTATGTCTTCTAATATTGTTTGCAGTGGTTTTAATGCTCATTTTACCGCAGACTTCCATCGAAGGTAGACATTCGCAATAACTTTAAGACAAATATAAAGAGTCACCAAAATATCCTCTGGCATGTAAATAAACATGAGAATTATAAGAAGTAACAACAAATACGTAGTTGTGGAGTTCAACCTCACTGGTATTACTCCATTCTTCTTGTGATTGGATTTCATATTTGGGGAAAGAATAGTGGCTGATGCTATTTTTGTTTTCCAATCCAAAGAAGCAGAGGAAAAAAACAGTTTTGGAAACCTAAAGTGATAAGTGAAATGAAGTCCATTCTTCTAGATATTTCCTTTTTAACTTGGGTATAAATAACAAAAATATGTGGGGCGATATTTATATCTTTTTATTCAGATATAACATTCACCACTCTATGCATTCTAGAATAATCTCTCAAATTCAGCGCGGTAGAAGAGATATGGGTAAGAACGCTGACTTGAGTTTAAATTAAACAACTAACAAGTTATAGAAAAAATGCTAATGAAAATTAAAACCCATAAAACAAGCAACAAGCAACAGCATGAATGTTAGATCCAGTTGTCATCTACGTGGTGACAACATCTATCTCATTTCTTTTTCAGGAGAATCAGTAAAACCCAAATATTTACATCGGTATATCTCTGAGTATATTGCCAACTAAATAAAGATTTAAAAAAAAAAAGAAACACAGTGATTTTAAATGAGAATTCTAAATCCTAGCATTTGAATTACAGGAAAAGAAATCAACTTGGTCAATCTTCAAACTGCATCACATTTCATCATAGAGAAAATGGTAGGAACTTAGTGATAATATGTTTCAATCACACAAAATTGCCAAGATTCATATTAGCCATTTTAGACGTTATTAAAAAAGTTTACAGTTCTGCCAAACAGCTGTAATGAAAGTATCCGAGTGAAGAAAATATTGGTCCGCAGATGCTAGGAATGTGTGCCCTGTCAATGCGTCCTGAGGATGGTGTTAAAGTTTAGTTGTGCTTATTTGATGCTAGCGCTCTTAAGGCTGATGAAGAGATCAGCTTGCTTTTCTGTAATGTCAGTCAAGAGTTTTAATGACTACAGATTAATCCGTTTCCGAGGAAGTGGCCTTTAGGGATTTCTATCCCATCAAGGAAAAGAAGAACTGGCTTTTTTTTTTTTTTTTGGTTTTGTTTTGCTTTTTCTATCACACAGAAACAAGCAAAAACATGCAACGACCACATTAGCTCCTTTGTAAAGTTCATGGGGAACGATTGGCTAGAGTAGTACTCTCATTTAATTAAAACGGCCAAGACTTTCATTTTCTTCTCAATGTGAATCGCTATTGAGTAAAACATCTGTCATGTCTGATATTTCTTGGGCAATAAATTTAAATGAATTAATCATTCTTCTGATTTAGAAATTTTACAGGATGAGAGATACTTGCCAATGGACCATAGAATTCTTGCCTCGTTGATTTTTAGATTTCAGAGGAGATGGGAGAGGCTGTGAAATGACATAAATTTTAAAAAAAGTCATTCTTGAGTTATTTTTTCTATTCTATTTTCACCTTCTAATAAAACACAGTGTATGATACTATATACACATAAATGAACCTGCACATGAATGTAATATATTGTTCTTTGTGTTCAATCAATTATGAAGTCACCAAGAACTGTGCCTATACCTGGGCCTCACAGTATATACAAATCTTTTAGAATTCTAAAACATTGCTATTAAAGCAGGTACTTTAAAACTATTATAGTTGCATAATTTGCCAGTTACGTAAGGATACTTTTGAAAGGGAAAGCAGTAACACACAGTAATCAGAGGAGACTAGAGGTGTACAACATATAGTACTGACAAACCTGGAGCATATGTCATCCTGTATAAAACAGAAACATTAATACTATTGTTATGGGGTCTGAGTGAGAACACAAAAGACATGTCCAAGGTTTATTAAGGAGTCTTTGTTAACCAAGCTTGGTGCTAATAGAGCACACTAGAAATAGCAAATCACAAGTCCATACTGCAATCCGACCAATCATAATCCAATTGATCATAATCCAACCAATCATAACCCCAAGAGGAACCGGTGGTCATTACTCTGAAGTCTAGCCGTTACACTGGAGACCTATGTCCCAGCCTCCCCAACAATATAAGTTATCCTAAGAGACATGCAACAAATGACCTAGGTGCACTTACAAAGCTGCAGACATTCACCTTTCCCTGGCTTCTCTGCCCACATTCCATCACTGCTAGGCCTCACCTCTCCTGGAACTCCTGATAGTACACGAAACAGAAATAGCACTGCTCTATTCATTGTCCCAGCTAAGCAGTACACAGGGAGCATGTTCAGGGGATTACCTGTCCCGAATCAGCCAAGAGTCGAGGTGTCAGAGCAACGGAAGCACCTTATCAGAAAGAGAGCCAGCCCCTGCTCCACTGGCCTTTTAAAGGGGCCTTTGAGGGGAGTGGTTACACACAATGCAATACAATCCCCTCTCAGATGATAGCTGAGTCACAGGTGGGCAGGAGAGAATACCTAGGTAGTAGGGAGAGGGGTGTGTGGATGAGGATGGAATTAACATTCGATTGCTGCCAGGCTCCACCTTCAGGGCAGAGGACAGGGCACACAACTGCATTCCATTTGCCCACTGTCAATGGGTGCTGGCTATTATTGGCTGTACCCCATAACGCTATTTATATAAGCATATTATATCTTGCACATATACATATTAATATATAATGTGTATGTAATAACGCATATAATAATCAGTACATACATGTATGTGTATAGATGTGTGTATGCATATCTGACTGTTTAATATATTTTACCATGAAATAGTCAGATAATCTGGTTCCTAAACATCGTTTTACAGAGGTTCTTATAAGAGATCCAAGTATGCCAGCTTAACACGATGATCTGCTGTTTTTTCAGGGTGCCCTCAGTTTTCCTGACCGTACAACCATATTTAATGAGAAATTAGATAGAAATTGCTTATGTTTTAAGGAAGTGCAAAAGTTGGCATGTTTAAGCCCTATTTCTATGATATGTATGCCTGCTTATTAAGTTGTATAGCTCTGAATACCCACTCTGAAATTCCACAGCAAAATCTCTGTGGGCTGTGTGCATCTTGAACTCAGCAGTCTGATTTCTTCTGGGCTACATGATGCCTGAGACATGCTATTGAATGTCAGATAATACAATTACCAAATTGTTGAACTTGGGTAATATCTTTTTCTGTTTATGACAACCCATTTTGGAGCTATCACAGGAAAATATTACCAGTGAAGGGTGTGATCATTTACCAATGTCATTAGAACTCCTTGTACATAAATCAAAGATAAATTCTTTATTAGCCTGAAAAAATTATTACTTTCTAATTTGTGCTAAGCCTATGAGTCCCTTTGACACATAAATATATACATTGGATTCTATGGAGACGCTAATCATGTTGCTTTAAATGATATTTCCAAGATGCTTAGCTTGAAATATAGGCTCTTTTTTTGTGCTAGATTGGGCTTCTAATTTACAGGAGGCATAAATGCCTTCAAAAGCTACGTTTGGCCACAGGGAATTATTATCTTGGACTGAATTACCACTGTATGAGTGAAACATTCATAAATAATGATTAATCCATACTGTGGGAAATAAGTGACTAAACAAATTAAACACATGGAAGAAAAAAGACAGACCTCTGATGTCAAAGAATTTCAGATAGTGTGCTCAGATCGTCTGCCTAAAGAAGATACAGGAATATAAATATAGGAGTATAAATATTAATTCCCTTGCCTTAAATATATTGACTCACTTCCATCAGTTTAATGTGGAAAGGAGAGCAGAGTGATTGCATGCAAAATAAACTTGACAAACATTATATCAACCTGTTCTATGTTAATATCAGTATGGTAAACCATAAAGATTATATGAAGTTTTGATGTGAAATGAAATAGCACTTTACTTTTATGAACTTACATGCACCTAAAATATTTTTATTTTTTTCTATCTATAGACACACACACACACACACAAAGCACTTTAGGTCATGGGAAATGCATATTTCTAAAACATATGTATGAATTGGGCTGGTACAATGGCTCAAATAGCTAATCCTCCACCTCCAGGCGCAGGGATCTCATATGTGCATTGGTTCGTGTCCTAGCTGATTCACTTCCAATCCTGCTTCCTGCTTGTGGCCTGGGAAAGCAAATTGAAGATGGCCCAAAGCCTAGGGATTCTGCACTCATGTGGGGGACCAGGAGACATCTTCCAACTCCTCCCTTTAGATCAGCTCAGCTCTAGCTGTTGTGGTCATTTGAGGAGTCAACCAGCAGATGAAAGGTCTTTCTGTCTCTTCACTCTGCAAATCTACCTTTCCAGTTAAAATAAATAAACGTTTTTAAACAAAATATGCATGAATAACAATTTGGGTATCAAAATAAACATGTATTTGTTTGTATTTTTGCTCTTCAGTGTCCACACACATACACACACACACACGCCTGTATGGGTTTTTAATGTCTGTTTCTCACACAGCCTCCTAACAATGTGCATCCTTGGAGGCAGCAGTGCGTCAAGTACCTGGATCCCCAACCAGCAAAGCAACCTGAGTACCAGACTTGTGGCTTTGGCCTGGTCCTGGGCTGCTAAGTGTTGCAGGAATGTGGGCAGTGCATTGATAGATGGAAAAATCTCCCCCTACCTGTGCGTGCGTGTGTGTGTGTGCATTGATCTGCTTTTCAATGCAATAAAAATGAAACATACATAAATTAAATGCTACACTTAAAATACACTCTAATCGTTTCTCACATATAGTTGTTACATAACGAGTATTATATTTGTACTTGCTTCATGAGACTGAGGTCAAGTACTTGCTGTTAGAGTGTGCTGCCTTGATTCACAATGCTTTGGGCAGCCCCATAATCCCATCTGAAACATCTTCCTAAATGATTTTGTCCTTCCTCATTCTAAAGTAATATACCCAAAAAAAAAAAAAAAACGTGTTTGCCCTGCAGGTAGAAATGTGTTACCATGATGCTACAGTCCTACAAAAGTGGCACTCAACGAGAGAAGATGTGTTACAACCCGAGGGGTGCACCTGTGCTTATCCTTGGACCATTTGGGATTTGAACATATTTGTCCTTACGGTGTCTAGTGCTCCATTTTAGATGCAGAAAATGATGCTGCTCCAGGCTGTAGCTGATAGAATTTAGCCCATTCTCCTTAGCAGTTTGAATTGCATTTTTTAAACATTCTTCATGTTTTCTACTGTTAGCAAAGCATCTATTAACTTTTTTTTTTCCTTTCTCCTTTTGTAAATGTAAGAGGTGAAATGTATCCTCATTTGGTATTGTCAATGAAGCTTCATTGAAAGGATAGTAGAATGTGTAATATGCTTGGTGCTATTTTAAATTATATTGTAATAAAGGGATCTGTACAACAAATGACCTATGTTGGCTCAATCTTTAAACAAATTCAAGCAGCTTCAAATTATACAATATTTTGTATCTTCACTATATTTTAAGTTCACTTTGCACTAGAAATAATAGCATCAACCTCATTAGGTATAATATTTAATCTTTATTCATTATTAAAATTTTAGTTTTTTGGTTGAATAAAACACAAACTTCCTTAAAAGCATACGTTAGTTTACTCATCACCAAATTGACTAACTCGAGTTTTTTTGTTCAAACCGCCCATGGCATGTATGTTTTAGTAGATGTGTGAGTAGCCGTGTTTCAGTAATTTAATAAACATTAGTGTTGGTTTCTGTACTATATATGTGTTCTAACGCTTGTAAGAATTTGACAAAGTTAACCGCAAAATTTCACACATTTCACAGTTTGAAACGGTAAATTTCATAAAGATGATAATAAAAGATACATTTGAGATAGAGGAAAGATAATATAGTGACATTAACATGAAGACCCAAAATCCCTTTTGTAATTCCAGCTTACTAATTCTCACGTCTTTAAGGTTGACAATTGGAGTCCTTGTGCTTATCAATTAGATTTTCAAGTTGGAAGGCTAAATATGTAAATGTTTGCCATGACTGCACAGCTATGTTGAGCACCTTTGAACAGCGTGGGTTATGTCTAAGTAGTTTAAGTCATCCATTGCTTCTAACCTCAGAATTTTACATTGGCGTTTTTACTCTGTAAAGCCTGCTAAGTAATGGCAAACATTCTTCTAATTCCTACTGTCTTCCCTCCTGCTTTGAGATCGGTTACATGATCTCTTCAGACAAGTTTCTTCCTCTTGACCACTGTCAACATTGTCATCGTCTCAAACCAATCTGTCATGAAAATGTCCCCAACACTGAAGTTGTGATAGCTTAACCCAAATATTCCTACACACATAGACAGATTTCCTAATGTTCTCTGCATGCTAGGAGATGGCTGTCGACTTCGGCTTTATTTTAAAATCACTCTGTGTCTGCGGATTCCTACAGACCAGGCTTTTCAGTTTGGAATCTTGGGGTGTCTAGAGAAAGTGGAGGAGACAGTGAGGACTGGAGGAGCTTTCCCAGGGCATGTGTGCCTTGGTAGGTCTTGCTCCCTCAAGGCACAGAGGGAAAAAAAGGCAGAGGAAGGGCTAAGTGACAGCTTATCCTGGTCTTTCTAAATGCAGTATAAAAACCTCTGCTGGGAGACTTTCTGTTTTCTATACTGACGGTGTAAGGCACACTGCTTATTTGATTTATTGGTGCCGAAAGGTAATGACCTTTAATAGTTTGGGGTAAAGTCCCCTTCAACACCTGAGCTAATAATTTCTGCAGTTCAAGATCCAAATTGGCACACTAATTTCACATCATCCTTCTCAGAAAGCTAATTCTGAAAAGGTGAGCTTTTCTCTGAATTCAAGCTGCTAAAACAAACAACCCATAGACTGAATGACATAAAAACAAAAAGCGTATTTCTCTCAACTTCAAAGGATAGGAATTCCAAGGGAAGGTGCTGCATGATTTGGTTCTATGTCTCAATGATCCCATTGCCAAAACAGAAAAGGAATCTATTTGGAGTTTCTTCAAATGAGCACTACTTCTACTTGAGAGTTCCACTTTTGTTGTGGGGTATGAGAGAGATCACTCCAGGTTTATTAAGGAGTCTTTATTAACCAAGCTTGATAATAACAGGGCCCATTAGAAATTAGTAAGTGACAAGTCTGTATGGTAATCCAGTCAATCAAACCCTGAGAAGAACATATTGTCATTACCTTGAAGTCCATCCATTAAACTAAAGACCTATGTCCCAGCTTCCCCAACAATGTAAGTTATCCTAAGAAAGATAAAATGAACAACCTTGACACACTTAACAAAGCTGCAGATACTCACCTTTCCCTGGCTTCTCTGCCCACATTCCATCACTGCTAGGCCTCAGCTCTCCTGGGACTCCCGATAGCACACAAATTAGAAACACACAGCGTTTTAGCATTGCTCTCTTTTCTGTCCCACCTATGCAGTGAACAGAGAGTGAGGAATACAGACACACAGGGGCCATGCTCAGGAACACCTGTCCTCAGAGTCTGTTTGTGAAAAGCCAGAGAGCAAGTAGGTACTGGGGAGGCCAAGAGTTGGAATGGCAGGACAATGGAAGCATGTGACCAAGAGAGCAAGCCCTTTGCTATTATGGGCCTTTTTGGGGGGTTGCGGGTGTGCTTACACAACAATGCAGTAACAGCCCCTCTGAGGTTCCAGGTGATGATAGCTGAGTATCACAAATGGCAGGTGGGAACACCAAGGTGGTGGTGAGGGGGGCAGTGGCTTCCAAGCTTGGGACCCTGAACGCGCTGCTACCCCACATTTTGGTGCTCTAGCTCACAAAAGCCCTGCTTTCTAAGACCATCCTGTTTTGCATCAGGATAGCCACATGTGAATTAGGGTTAGTGGGGAGACTCATGCGGCATGAAAGAAATGGGAATGTTAATTTTCTTTCTTTTCCAGTTTTTTTTTTTTTTTTTTTTTTTTTTTTGCATTTTTGCTTGTTTTTGTCTTGTTTTGAGGCCAGAAAGATCAGGAATGATCAAACATGAAATTAGGTTGGAAAGATCTTTTATTTAAGGTTTCAACTGATCTCAAAGTGATTGCTGAATTTCATCTCTGTATAAAACAGGGCTAGAGGCAGACATGACCCAGCAATTGCAACCACCAGCATGTGCGTAAGCTGATTGGAGCGACGGACTGTACCAGACCCTGTACTGGCAAGCACACACAAAAATCAGGTCTGGGATCACCTCAGATGAATTTTCTTCTGGAATCCCCCCAACTGTCATTTCCTGACATAAAGCAAACTATTATGAGCTTGCTAGGTGCCCAAGAACAATAAGGAAACTTTTCTCCCCCATGCAGGGTCCTTCAGCCTAGTGACATTTCAAGCATCAATGTTTAAGAATCATTAAAGTAGCCATATCATTATAATTATTTTAGTGCCCCAAAGTTCGTGCATTAAATTGGTTACAAATCATAATCATACCATACAATAAGTGGTGTAAGAATGAAATTTCAAATATACATTTGAGATTTTTCAGGATTTTTCAACATTTTTTCAACATTTTTCTGATTTGAAATGTTGATAATAAATGCATTCAACCATTAATAATAAGTCTAATGATACACATTATCAGCCTGACTATGGATAAGAATATCAATAAGTCATGGTCATTGACTGTAAAATAGAAAGTTTGGTATAAATTCTTGGAGTGGGAAGGGACCCATTCGGGAAACAATGGAATCAGCGCTGGGTGAAGGTGATGGTAATTAATGTCTGACTGATTTTAAGATTTAGTAAAGAATCCATGATGCATGCCTTTATAAATTTCTCTCATTCATACGCTTTCCTTTTCATTTGATATTCTTGATATTTTAAGTAATATTAGCTTATGTTTAGTGAAAATAGATTTGGATATAAGTAACCACCTGTCACTATGTAACCGAATGAGATATGCCAAACGTGGAGTTTCTGGCTTGAGCTGGGTCACTGCAGGTTTGAATTAGTAAAAGCTTGGTGAAAATGTCTTCTCTGAAGTGAAATATTGTTTTCAGGATTGCTTCTATGATCATTCTTTAATAATGAAGTAAAAATGAAACTATTTGATGTTGTGCAAAAGCTTGTGAGGATTTCTGAATAAAGAAGGCAACTTTTCTGAGTTGTCCATTATGAGCATCACGTTACACTGGTCCTCATCTCCTCTTGACTTCCTGCAGATCCACACACTGTTTGCAAGCTCTCCTGTCAGCCAGAGCTGCTCTCTGGAAACACAGCAAATTACATTTCTGTCCGTGATACCAACATCCCAAATTGGTCGCTCAGTTTCTGCTCCATCTCCTTGTTCATATACCTGGAAAGGAGCAGACAATGGCCTAAATACCTGGGCTCCTGCATTTACGAGGGAGACCGGATAGAGTCTCAGGCTTCTGGCATAGTATGGCCCAGCACCAGCACTGCAGCTGTTCTGAGGTTAAATAAGCACATAGATTTTCCTTTTTCCATTTTATGTCCTCTTTCTGTGTCACTTTGCCATTTAAATAAATATTTTAAATATCAGCTAGTCCAAAAATAAAAGTATAATATGTGTCCTCTGATAATTGGCAGGTAATACAAAGTGTATAACATGAACCGAACCTCTTGTGAATTGCTGTGAAACTGTGGTCTTTTTACTTTTTCTAGTTTTTGCTTTTGTAGACTGTAATTACTGTGAGTTAAACCTGTGTTTAGAATGGGCTGAAATTATACTTTTATAAAAACTAAAGAGAAAGAAAGAAGTGATTTAAGAAGATTGCAAGCTGGAGCAGCAGACAAAGTGGTCATCTTAGAATTTTGTCTATGAAGTACATGAATTCTGTTCTCTTTAGTGTAATATTTCTTTAAAAAAATCTAAAATAGGGTTTGTGCCTTTTCCCTAATCATACTCTATATTTTCTTCTCAGAAGGCTTTGCGTTTTATTTACCCATATAAGAAGCTAGATGGAAATACCAATACTGAATACTGCATAAAGGAGTATGAATCTGAAATTATTTTGCAAGCATAGTCCTCTATTACTTTTCCAGGCAACAAACACGGTGCTGGATGGAAAGTGGGCTAGCCAAGACAGAAACCAGCACCCATCAGGGATCCTGATGCTTGAAAGATGAGAATTTATTTATTAGACCATCATGCCAGGCCCCAGTAAGTATACATATTATTTTAAAAAAATAGCTCATAATCATTATGACCTTCACAAATAATATTATGCATAATATTTGGAATTCTTTCACTGTTTTTTCAATTGATCCATATGTACTCACGCCAAACAAAATAAGTCATGCGAGTTTACAAAACACACATAAGTCTGTGGGTCATCATTACTGAAATTTGATATCAGAATGAATCATTAAAATACTATATACATGCATTTCTCTTCATAAGCAGAATACTTCTAAACCATTTCATTAAACCGATAGAAAAAATAAGTGTGAAAACAACTTATTTTCTCTTTTAAACTATTTGTATACGTCTAAGTGAAACATAACCTTGAAGCCTTTACAGATTTTCAATACCCTGAGTGTGAGTGTGTGTGTGTGTGTGTGTGTGTGTGTGTGTGTGTATCTACTCAAGCATCCTATCCTTTGATAACTGACTGAAATAGTGCTATTGAAAGTAAGATTTCCAGGGAGGATGAATAGTGCAATAATGCTCAAGACAAAATAAAAATTGGAATTTGAAAGCAGACATATTTGTTTAACATGCAGTATCTAGCAATAAAAGATTATGAGGCACCAGTAAGTGAAAATCCATCTCTTTATCCGGAGTCAGGTTTATATAACAAAGAGCACACTGCTTTCTATCGCACATAGGACAAATAGATTAAAATCTAGAAGTGTGAGGCTTATGAATGGAAAGGCGAATGAAGAAAATAAGACAGTTTAATTTTAGTTTTTGGCTTCTTGGTCTCCTACAGAAATAGTTTAATGAACAAATTTAATGAGATTGTTTCAGAGTTATTTCAAGTTCTTTAGAATATTAGAATAAAAAATATTCATCTATGATTTTTTAAAGTCTCTTTCTGAAAAAAAAAAGAGACATATATAGTAAGATACTGTTCTGCCTCTTCAGATGGAGCCATTTAGTACTACTATTTAGTTTTCTCAAAGCTCTTGATTTAACAGAATAAACTAGGTTTAAGTACAAACCTAAGGACAACTTAATCTTCCGATCATTTCCCTTCTGCTGCAGGCTTCCATTTTAGCTTTATTCATTACAGCCCTAAAGCCTCTGCTTTCTAAATGTGTAGGTTAGAGAAAAGTACCTTGGAGCTCACCTGCTCAAGATTAATAATATCACTCCAAGAAGATTAGAGCTATTACTCTTCCTGACCTGATCCAAATGGTACAAATGGGATTTTAAGGATGATGTCTGTTCGGAGATGCAAGGGAGTGATGAGGTGCAGGGGACAGCTACCCTGCCGAATCAGGCGAGATAAACTGCCATGATGGTATAGATGATACGCCATTAGCTTTAGCTGTTATCCAAAGGGGATAAAAAAAAGTTACAGCTGTAAATAAATGCATCCAGGCCTTTAACACAACGGACAAGCAAAACAAAGAATAGGGAGGTCAGAAACATAATTATGATTTTTAAAAGAAAGCCTGAGGCTAAATTCTTTATTTAAGTAACACAATTGCTGACAATATCAGATGAAATAGGACAATTGCCAGCATTATCAAATGTATATGTTATATATATAGAGAGAGAGGTTTTATATATATATATATTTATATATATATATAGAGAGAGAGAGAGAAAGAGAGAGAGAAAGAGAGAGAGACAGAAGAACACAGAGAGAGAGAGCCTTTCTCCATGTCTACTCATATTCTGGCTAATTTAATTTAATTTAAAAGATTAGAAATATCATTGTAGTATTTAAAAACTTTTGATAGTATCTGACATTGATTTTAAGTGATCATGGTGATATGACAATGAAACTACTCCATTTATTATCTAATACTCCTTTGTGATGGCACCCAGGAGGCGTAGTAATGAGAGACTAAGTCACAAAGTAAGTCTCGTCTCTTTGAAGCCACAGTCATCAGATGCACATTCTGCTTTTCAGAATATTCTGTGCAGTGGCTTCTGCATATTCTGTGAGTGATAGTGACACTGATAATAAATTAATTATGATTTGCACACACCACATGTATTACATGTACTGAAATCTTTCAATTTATTTTATTCTCACAATGATGCAATTATTTTATATGCTTATTTTAGCATTGAAGAATTTGAGTTACAAGAGGATGAATAAATTACTATCTCTCCCCTCTTAAACAGCTTAATTAATAACCACCAAAAACTCCTTAATGAATCATTATTATGGTTTGTTTCACTCTTCTTTTAAGGACATCTTTATGATATTTACATAGAGTGTATTCCCTCTTATAGCATCACATTCTTTATAGAAAAAAAAAGCATGATTACTTCCTTTAACCTGGATTTCTTGAAACACGCAAGGAACCGTATTGTTGCCAAACAACATGCCAAGCTGTTTGGAGGCATTGTGAAATCCTGAAAGTGGGCTGTCTTGCCCAACGCACAGAAAGAGGAGCACTGATATTGGGATTGTGGAAAATAGGTCTTTATGGCAGTGAGTGGAGGCTCCCCAACTAGTCAGGCGTGAAGGTTCTTACATACAGAAATTGGGACCTGAGAGGTGCATGTGTGCAGGGTTCCTGATTGGTCAGCGATCCTGAGACCTTTGGGGAATTTACAATGATCTCTTATGCTCCAGGACACCTTGGAGACGGAGTGGGGGTTACTTTAACGTAGTTATAATTCTTCCAGGATTTTTCAGAAAAAGGATGCTCACTGCTAAGGTGTGTCTACAGAGACCAGAGGCTCCTTGTGGTCAGAATTTTGAGAAGATTGAGTGAATTTCTTTTGTTAAAGTCAGGCAAGCTAAGGGAGACAGATGAAGTCTGTCAGACAAAGTTTTGGGTTAGGGAAAAGGCATGGGACTGTATGATGCTTTTATATGATAGGGGTTTAGCCTCAGTATATTGGCAAGAAAGTCTCCATAATATTTTTTAATCATAATTATATTGATATTCACAGACTTATTTTTTGTTTCCCATTAAAATATAGCTTAATGCTAGGTAACTTTGGTATCTACAACCATGCCTGAAATTTAATATGTGATTATGATTCTCAAGTGATGAATTAAACAATAAAATATTTGAAGGTAAAATGACTGAATTGGGAACATTTAAAAGATTTGTCATGGACATATTAAGGAGGGACTGAAAATCATTAAAAATGTCTGCTTCTAACATCAATTCAATAGTGTGATGTTGCTATGAACTAGGACACAGTAAAGAAATGTCACTGTTGAGCAAGGAGAGTTAATGAGAACACTTTACGGTATATTGACTTACCGTACCACCAAGGAGAACAAGAGGCATTTTCGAACAGATGGGTGCTCATGGATGATTTAGATTTGGGACAACTATATGCAGAAACATGTGTAGGAGGATGTGGAGAGCATGTAACACCAGCAGGGTGGTGAGGTGGCTAGCAAGGACAGAGACTCCGGACACTCTCACTGCTTCCTGAGTAAGCCAAAAAGTGGACAGAAACAGAATGCTAAGCAAGTATGATACTAAAACAGGACTGAGTCCAACAGCACAGAAGAAATTTTACTCAGTGCTGGGCTACAGATACACAAGACCCGTAAGATTATACTACCCGTAACTTTGTCCTCGTCTTGTTTGACTTAACTACCCTTTCTGCGGTTCATTAGATGAAATCACCTAACATCACACTGCACAGAACATATCCTCAATGTTAAGCTATGCATGCCTGTACTCATTTTTTAAAATCTAGTTCTAACATCTAATTATCCCCCATTATGATACTTACAAATGTCATAGCTGTCTATTTCTCTATTGCTAAGTATTAACACAAAGAAGAGAAGTATAGGTGGAGTTTCAAGTGGAATATGAATATTTTTACTGATTAATTAAGTACTCTGAATATTTTCATTCTGTCTTAGGATTTCACAGCATTTATTGTATGTTTTAATAAATATTGAAATCTTTCCTTTCAAAGGCTGTAGCATATAATTAGTATCAAAATTTGGGGTGGATGTATGATGATTATTTTTACTTCAATGCTGTATAAATAATTAGAAATTATTGCCAAAGAACATTTTAAAACATTTTGTACTAAGGACCTCAATTTTTGTAATGTTAAATGGAAAACATAAAATGGCAAAGTAATACTCTACACCAAGTTATTTGATTATACTCTGGGTCTAGTATAATATTTTGTAAAGACTTATTGAGTGAAGTTATCAAATCTAGTAAATGATATCAACGAAATAACATTGGAAATTTCTTTAGCTATCTAAAATTGGTTTTAGCCTCAGGTTCCTACTGTCTATAGATAGGTTTTCAGAGTTTACCCCACAATTTGTAATTCAGTACATACATTTGTATTAAGTTTGCATGTATTAAATGTATTCGACAAAATAAAAGTAATCACCCAAACATGAATAACCCATACAATAGTAGCAACAATGAATTAAGTAAATAAATGAGAAAATATTCGTGTTACATAGGCTTCTTTCATTTAGGCAGATGTTTATGTTGCAAATATGAATCATTAGAGTCTAACGTGGATTAAAGTGCATCCTATTTAATTGATCTAGCACCCTCTGACATCTTTTTTGTTTAATTAGCAGAGAAATAAAAGAAGTGTACCCACTGGGACATCCCTAAGTCCCTGTAGAATGAGAGAGAAGAAACACATCCACTGGGACCTCCCCTAAGCCCCTGTAGCTGTGGTCTTGGTCAGGACAACGTCAGGAGAAAAGAGGTCCTCTGGACAGTCCTACAGGTGTCACAGACTCACCTCCTTAAAACAACCTCTGCCGATTGCCGAATGTTCCGCATCAGGGGTACATCCAGGACTGTGACTCAGACACAACTTAGAGTGAGGTGCATTCCAAAAGATGTGTCAACAAAAACGCCAAAATACCACTCTGAAATATGTACTAAGATTTCAAACAACTGAAGAGAACAAAATCTAATTCAAAAATAATGGGGTATCACAAAGATAACTAGAGTGCTAAGGACATATCCATTAGCTTAAATGTATCTTGGAAAGAAAAGAAAACATGGAAGGGGAAGGGAAGGGCAGGTGAAAAATGTGGGCTGGAGGAAGACAGGGTGGGAAACACCACAAATCTGTTTTGTGAAATTTGTTCACTGTATATAAACAAAAAAATTCTAAAATCTTGAAAGTAGCATGCTTTATTATTTGAAGACCATATACTAAGTTTCTGTTATAGAATATATTCCTCAAAAATTAAAAGAAATAATCTATTTTGGGCCCAGCACGGTGGCCTAATGGCTAAAGTTTTCACCTTAAACTCTCTGGTATCTCATATGGGTGCATGTTCTAATCTCCGCAGCTCTACTTTCCATTCAGCTCCCTGCTTGTGGCCTGGGAAAGCAGTAGAGGATGGCCCAAAGCCCTAGGACCCAGCACCCACATAGTAGACCTGGAGGAGGTTCCTGGCTCCTGGCTCTTGGCTCCTGGCTTCAGATCGGTGCAGCACTGGCCATTGCGGCCACTTGGGGAATGAATCACCGGATGGAAGATCTTCCTCTCTGTCTCTCTTCCTCTCTGAATATCTGACTTTGCAATAAAAATAAAATAAATCTTTAAGAAAAAAGAAATAATCAATTTCAACCTCATGGTAATTAAACTCAAAAGACTAGCAACCATTGATTCATACTTTAAAGATGAAGTTTGGGCAGGTATTCAACTGTTAAGAGAAACCCAACCGAGGCTCACAGTGTGTATCAGGGTGACCAGGATGACTGTGGAAAATTACGGTATTCTCTATCAATGTCACCAACTCATATTTGGAATAAAGAGTTTGAATTTGCTAAATTAATCTATTTCATTTAGCTTTTCTGTTTAAAACACTCCTTTTTGCTCTCTGGAGAGCATGAAATGTTGAATCTGTAACACAAAGGTACATCATATTACTTTGCCGTTACTCTACAATAAACACACTTGTGGTTACTTTACAAATGAGAATATAGAGACCTAAACAGAGACTTTATGATTTGGGGGTAATATGCTAGATATTTTTTCATACGTGCTCCTTTATATTGGTGTGTCGAGTTGGTTTCTTTTCTGTCTTTTTTGCTGAACATAAATAGTGATCTGAGAAGAGAACTCGAACTAAAATCGTCCGATACTTTATCCACACTGCATTGTGACTGCTTTTGACCTTGTATTTTTGTTGGCAATAGTTTGTATCCAAATACAATGAAACTGTAAAATATCAAACTGTTTTACTGATTTTTGAGACTTCTTTCTTATCATTTTACTTACAGGTATGGGGAAATCTGGGAAATGGTTTTAACTTTTTTAAACATTTATTTCTGTTTTATTGGGTGGTCATATTTACAAAGAGAACACGATGGAGAGAGAGAGCTAGTGCAGCTGCTGTTTCATTCCCCAGGAGATTATAGCGGCCACAGCCGTCCTCCCTGCTCTCCCCGGCTCCACACAGGCTCCCGGTGCTGGCAGGCTTAGGATCACTGTGTTGTGTCATGGCACAGTCTCCTAGTTTAACTCTTTCTTACTTTTTTTTTTTTATTAACTAAATTCTTCTAGTATGAAAAACAATTCTGTGATCAAATCACAACTCTTTTTTGAACTTTGCGAATGACCTAGGGTCAGCTACATATTTGCAGTTCTTATAGCGTGTTTCTACCATATGATAGAAATTGCTTATTTTCGTAAGTTTTTTATGAAATGAGGGTACCTAAATGGGGAAAGTAAATGTATATTTCTATTTTTATAACAGCTACTCTCTTCAAAAACTGTATTTCTGTGTTTGTGCACTGCATGCATTTTCTGAATTCCAAAATTATTTCTATGACACAAACTCCAAATTGGACAAAAATATATTAGGACCAGAAATCTGTCTTCTTCAGCCTTATATCCCCCTCACTGAATAAAATGTCTCCCATATACTCTGCACATTAAAGGCACTTCTTTGGCCGCACGGTTGACAGGTTTCATAGACCCATCTGATGTGCAGACACATCTACATTGGCAGTCTTCTGCCTGAGCTCAGATTTTTAAAATTTCAATGGCCTCATAATCATCATTTCTTATATATCACATAGCATTATCTATTTCAGCATATCTGCTCTGAGTTTCCATTGCTGCATGTATCAACAGAACATTTCTCTTTATGCATTAACATGAAAATACCCAATTTATTTTCATTCGTTTCAGTATTCTTTCAATTCTATTCCTGTGATATGACCTATATCCATGAATAACTATCTCTTTTTTTCTCTGTTTTGGATACTTTGCTTGCTTATTTATTTATTTAGATAACCTTTGAAATGCATTTTCCTACATTATTATTTTTAATAGGATTTTGAATTATATTTATTGAATGTATATTCATATACATTTGCTAAGGATATTTATTAAAAAGGAGTACTTTGGGTTTATACTAGCTTGGATTTTTTTCTTTTTTATTGTTAATAACATTGTATTATGTGATACAGTTTTATAGGTGCTTAGAAACATCTCCACGCTTATTTTGGAGTCCACGGTGTGAGTTTTAATTTATTTAATTTGTAAGGCTGTTAACATCAAGATTTGAGGAAGCACTGAGAACAGCATTATCTCCTATCTAATTTTTCACAATCTTATAATTCTACCACAAGATACAAGGAAGAATATCTAATTAAGTATCAAAAATTAATTAGTTAAACTTGAAAATCAGGGCCAATTTCAGGGTGGCTCAGATGGAGTTGCTGCCTGTAATACTGGCAGCCCATTTCAGCACACCCGTTCCAGTCCCAACTGTTCTTCTTTAGATTTAGTTTGCTGTTAAGGTGCCTGGAAAGGCAGCTGAAGATGGCCAAAGCACGGGGTCCTCTTCCTCTCATGTGGGAGACCCAGGTACAGTTTCAGGCTTCTTACTTCAGCTGGCTTACTCCTTGCCATTGTGGGATACTGTGGCAAGTGGGAGGGAGCTGGAGGAAGCAAAAGGTCTATCTCCTCTCCTTTCACTCTATCATTGTGCCTGTCAATTAAAAGGGAAGAAATCTCTATAGCAATTGAAAATATATGTATCTGGTTGGCAGAGACAGAGGCAAGCAGAGACAGAGATGAGGGGCGACAGAGAATGTGTGTGCTTTTTCATCCAATGGTTCACACCCCAGCATGCGGCAGCATGAAACCCAGTCTAGGTCTCCTGCTCGTGTGGCCAGTACCTAACTGCCTGAGTCGCTGCTGGCTCCTAAGGCAGGAATTAGCAGGAAGCTGGAATCCAAGAGTAGAGGTGGAACTTACGCCTAAGCCACTAGGTTGGCGATGGGGGCATCCGATCCAGTTCTTCACCAACAACTGCATGTCTTCCCTCGCATGGATCCCTTTTTTTTGCCAGCAGAATAATTTTGAATAAAATAATGTAGGTGTGGTTGTATTTGAATAGGTCACAATTTAATGGAATTGAGGAACTCATTGAACTGTAGTGCAAGTACTCACCAGAACTATAGCAGAATTATCTCCTAAGGTCTTGAAATTAATTATTTTTTTCTTATATTAGCAAATAACAATACATGATTATGTTTATTACTTATATGCATGGACAATACAGATATAAAAATAAAACAATATACATTGAAAGTACTTAATAATTTATAAATAGATACAGGCTTTGAGGATATACATAGAAACTAGATATGCTTTTACTATGTTTTCCTCCGTAAGTCATTCAGTGACTGCCCACTGTACTTATAAATCCTATGTGCAAGGCATACTCTACCCTCCGACTGCCTCTTCAATCTTCTCTGACACTACTCCCCTCTTGGACCATCACTTTCTGGACAAGTTGCTCTCTTGAACCATTCTTACCTGTTCCAAATCCCATTGCATCTCAAGGCCTTTATACTTACTCTTACCTCTTCCTGAAACACAGCAACCGTTACTCATCCAGCACCACTGTCTCCAAAGCACCATTTTGAAGAAGGCTTTCCTGTCCTTTACAAGGCGGCACACACTCTGACCCACTGGATAGTAATTGTTTTACCATTATCATGGGAATGTAATCTGTTGCCGTGTCTACTTAGCAGCAACTTCAGGAATCTCCTAAATCCTTTGGGTTTGCTAAATGATCTGCCGATGTGACAGGAAGTGATGATGTATCTAACACTACCAACTTCCCAGTAGTAGCATTTTTGGAAGCACTTGTGGTTTCTGTGTCTTACTTCTATCTGCATTCAAGTGCTACAATTGACAGTTAAGGTGACTCTGCTACCAATTTCATTTGTTCTCTTTTTTGTGTGTCTGTCTCTCTTTCAGATGTCTTCAACACTCATGCAATGCAATTAGAACCCTCACACCAGCTCTCACATTAGCCATCGTTTTTGTACAATATTGTTCATGTTTGATTACTCTTATGTCAGTTTTTTGTTCTGATGTAAACAGCCATGTCCAAGTATGAAAGCCTACCAGGACTGTTCCCTAGTTTTGACCCATGAAGGAGAGAGTAAACATTTAAAAAAAGTTGGATGCATATTGAGGCAATGAAAACAAAACAAAACAAAACAAAAAACCATCTCCACTATAGGAAAAATTTACATTCCCTCCTGAGAGTGAGTAGTGTAGAGTATAAATCTGTAAAAATCTAAACTAGATTCTCTTTTACTATGCTTATTAAAAAATAAGTAAGTGAATTATAAAATGTTTTGTTATCTTATTCATTGCATTTTTTGGCCTACAGGAAAACAATACTTGTGGTGAACAATATAATGTTTGGCTCTATGCATATTTTTTAGACTTTATAAGAAGCAATTTTTCAAAAAGATATGGAAAAAGACATTCCCGCTGAGGCCTTCTTTTTCAGAACGAGGCTCATTGCGAGTTAAGCTGTTTCCTCTGTGGCAGGTGTTAAATTCTGCAGAGATTCTTTCTAAAAGGCAACAGATACCATGAGCTTTTTTAGCAAATAGTCTTTTCTTTTGTTCTGTTAAGGACTAAAAGTGATTTGGCCAAGTGGCAATTCAAAATGTTAAAGTAGAAAGTGCAGTAGTTGATACAGAGCCTCACAAATCTCAGTTGTTTTTCTACAAGTGAAGTATTTTAAAGTCACCACTACAAACAAAAAGAATCTGCAGATTGTTCTGATGTAGCTGTGAAGATAAAATTGCTCCATAGGATATTCAACAGGGAGAGTAGAAGTACTTTCTTATTCAAGTTAGTTGTGGGAGGAGAGGCATACACTGGGGATGCTGCAGAGAGCTATGGGTTTCTACTTTATGTCACAAAATATTCATCAATTCAGGGAACAGAAGTACCTCAACCTCTGGACCGATTGAAAAAACAAGTTGTAAGTGGCTAAGATAATGAAACACCTTTGGTAATAACGGGCTTAGATTCTAAGCTCTAGCCTGTCTGTTTAGCTGTTTGAACCCTGGCTTTGACAATCTTTCTTTTGCTTCCTCAGATCCCCTCCCACCCCCTACTCCTTAAAAAAAGAAAGAAAAGACAAGGACCAGCATTTAGTCTTGTCATTAAGTTGCTTCTTGCAGTGGCTT
Organism: Ochotona curzoniae; assembly: GCF_017591425.1. Classification (NCBI taxonomy): domain Eukaryota; kingdom Metazoa; phylum Chordata; class Mammalia; order Lagomorpha; family Ochotonidae; genus Ochotona; species Ochotona curzoniae. Next base: position 4,172,092 of record NW_024466218.1, read on the forward strand.
CATACCTGGGTCAATGTCTGGATCCCTTTCTCATCTCCATTCTTGTTTGTGACTCCCAGCTAATGCCCACGCTGCGCATGTCCTCCCGGTGCTCGCTGAAGCAGATGAGCACCTGTTATCTCTGTATGTTGTCCTTACTGATGTCCTGCCCTCTGGCTATTTTCCTTGCCCATTTGTGTCTGTTGTGGCCATTTAGGGAGAGAACTAGCTTATGCAGGGTCTCTGTTCTTTCTTTCCCTGTGTCTCTGTCTTACAAGTAAATAAAACTCAAAGGAAGAATGAAAGTTCTCGAAGGCAGTTTTAACTTTGGGGATTAGGAATATAAAGTGCCAATATTACATCTGATGCACCTCCCCCAAACAAACAAAAACAATAAATATGTTAGGATTCATGGAAATTGCAGGATTTGTTCACTTAATCTGGTTTGATTTATTTAATCATCTAAATAGTGTGTGCTCAGCTAGTATTTTAATAAATCCAGTAACATGCAGAAATGTGTTTATCTTAGTTCCGGACACTGAGAAGTCGGATGAAGGTACAGACTGACTCAGTATCCGATGAGGACCTGCTCCCCCATAGAATGCACCTGCTCCTCGTAAACTCACATGGTACAAACAGAAAGCAGGTTCGCTGGGATCTCTTACAAGGCTGCTCACTCCATTGGAGGAGGCGTCATGACGTAATCACCACTCCTCGTCCACCCCAGAACGCCGTTTCTTAATTATCTCATCTTAGGGATTAAGTTGTCAAAACTTGACTTTTGAGGAAGACAAAAACTGTCAGCTCATAAAACCACTCAACATAGAGTTTTGAAACAAAACTTTAAAAATACAGCTGGAACCATTGTATATATATATATATATATATATGTATATATTTATATTTATATATATTTTTTAATCTATTTTTTCTGTCAAGATTTTTATGAAATGTACTCATGTTATAGCCCACATATGTGTTTTGCTGTATTTTCTAGGTCAGTTTAAGTATTGTAAATGTTGCTGACCTTTTCGAAGAGTTAGCTTTTGGCTGATTGATTTTTCACTGCTTTTCTGTTATAGTTTATGTATAGTCCAATCATTGTTAGGTCTTTTACCTGCTCTCTGTGAATTTAGCTTGCTCTTCATTTTTTGGAGTCTGAAGATAAAAACCCACATTTTTATTTCAGATTTTTCTTCTTTTTAAACTTTTTTTTCTCAATATAAAGAGAGTAATTTAATAAAAACAATACAATCCTGTTATAGCAATACTTCCCTCTCTTCTTGGCTCCCTCACTCAGGGACCTGCCTTGCTTCCTGTCTCACTTACATTCTTTCTCTTTCTCTCTCTCTTTGCTTTCTTTCTTTCTTTCTTTCTGCCTTTCTGCCTTTCTTTCTTTCTTTTCTTCTTTCTTTCTTTCTTTTTTTCTTTTGATTATATTAATTTATGTTCATCTACATGTGGCTTACCTTGATTTATGCTGTTCAACTTCAAAATATTGGATTTCCTGGATTCTTACCATCATACGTAAGACATCACCATTGGAACAAGATACTATTCATTATTGTCACTTAATTATAAAGTAAGTCAGCACTAAAAGGAAATATCGCTGTATCCCCTTTACAGTGATAATTATAAAGAGACAAAAAGAACAAATCTTGGCAGGGATGCATGTTAAGGGCAAACTCTCTTATTCTGTTGATAACGTAAATTAGACCAACCGCTGTGCAAAACAGTGCCAAAAACAATAAAAACAAAATTGATATTCAATAATTCAGCAGGATATAATAATCTAACAGCATATATATATATACATATGTGTATTTCCATTAAAAAATAAATACTTCTCTAAAGAGAGCCTTACATTCTATAACAATATTCACAATATTTAAAGAATCAACTGAGTTATCTATTAAAAGATGAATGGATATAGAATGTATGTCTTCTCTACAAAGTATGCACTGATGCATATAAGGAACATCTGGCCATTCATACTCACACACACACACTGAAGCATGGTTCAGCCAGAAGTAAATCAATTTTGTTATGGCCACATGTAAAGAACTCATCGGCCTTGTTTTAAGTTAAGTATGTAATAATAGGGAAAGAAATATTGAATGTTTTCCTCACATATAATGCTTCTATTCAGTTGTTTCTCAGTTGCTGGAAAAAAAAAAATACCAGCACTTATATTTATTCTGGATTGACTTTTTCTTCTTTTCAAGTCCATCATTTTTTTTTTATTATTACTTTTTTATTGGAAAGGCGGATATACAGAGAGGAGAGATAGAGAGGAAGATCTTCCATCCGATGATTCACTCCCCAAGTGAGCACAACGGCCGATACTATGCCGATCCGAAGCCAGGAGCCTCTTCCGGGTCTCCCACGCGGGTGCAGGTTCCCAAAGCTTTGGGCCGTCCTCGACTGCTTTCCCAGGCCACAGGCAGGGAGCTGGAAGGGAAGCAGGGCTGCTGGGATAGAACCGGCGCCCATATGGGATCCTGGGCGTGCAAGGTGAGGACCTTAACCACTTGCGCCACTGAGCCGGGCCCCAAGTCCATCATTTTTAAAAAAGATTTATTATTTATTTCTATCGGACAGTCAGATATACAGATAGAGTGAGAAAAAATCTTCTGTCCGATGATTCACTCCCCATGTGACTGCAACGGCCGATCCGAGGCAGGAGCAACAAACTTCCTCCAGGGCTCCCACATGTGTGCAGGGTCCCAAGGCTTTGGGCCGTCCTCTACTGCTTTCCCAGGCCACAAGCAGGGAGCTGGATGGGAACTGGAGCTGCTGGGATTAGAACCAGCACCCGTATGGAATCCCGGCTTGTTCAAGGTGAGGACTTTAGCTGCTAGGCCACGCCGCTGGGCCCCAAGTCAGTCGTTTTTTTTTTTTTTTTCTATAATTAAATGTTTTTCGTGTGTGTAAAATGTAACATGCATCTCTAGTATGTTATCTTTCTGAATTTCTCATTATTTGAGAGTCAGAGTCACAGAGAGAGGGGAGCATCAGAGAGAGCGTCTGGGTGCAGGTTTGCCTGTGAAGGGCCACCATGGTCTCACTTGGGCCAGGCTGAAGCCAGGAACCAGCAGCTTCCACCAGGTTTCCGACAGGGAGGCAAGGGCCCAAGCACTCACCCTGGACTGTGTTGTCCTCCCAGGAAGCATAGCAGGTGCCAGGATTGGAACTGCAGAGCAGCACAGACTGGAAGCAGGCCTCGTACCTTGGGAAGCAGCAGAATTCTCACATGGCAACTCTGGGACCCTTGTGTCTAGTAGTATCTATAGAATAAATCGTAGTATTTTCCCAGATTTTTTATTCATACCGTGTTTGTTTAAAGACTTTTTTTTTTCAAACTCAATTACTGATTTCAATAATTTTGTACTATACCTCTGTTCGACATGAATTCTCTCAGCATTTTACTGACAGTCTTAGTTTTGCCTAGAACTTCAAACACTCTGTCATCAACATTATTCATGTATTTTATTCTTACACTTAATATAAATATATCAGCTACAATAGTGGACATGCAGTTTTGAATTTTTTTTTTTGCTGCTCTTTAACTTGAACTTTTATTGTATTCCATCTCAACTGTTTCCAATAGACACATCAGGACTCAGCGTTGAGCTCAATGTGCCAGGTTACAGCTGTGATGCACACATCCCATAGGAGCACCAGGCCCTGCTGCTCTGTTTCTTTCTTTTTTTCCCTAAGATTTACTTATTTTTATTGCGAATTCAGATATACAGAGAGCGGAGAGACAGAGAGAAGATCTTCCGTCCGATGATTCGCTCCCCAAGTGACTGCAACTGCTGGTGCTAAGCCAACACGAAGCCAGGAACTTCCTCCAGGTCTCTCACACAGGTGCAGAGTCACAAGGCTTGGGCCGTCCTCAACTGCTTTCCCAGGCCACAAGCAGAGAGCTGGATGGGAACTGGGGTCAATGGGATTAGAACCGGCACCCATATGGGATCCCGGATGTTCAAGGCGAGGACTTTAGCCGTTAGGCCATGGTGCCGGGCCCTGCTGCTCTGTTTCTAATCCAGCTCTCTGCTAATATGCCTGACAGGACAGTGGGAGAGGACACAAGTGCTTGGTCACCTGCCATCCACCTGCACAAGGTAGGTGAAGTTCCAGGCTCGTGTCAATGTCCTGGCATTGTGGCACTTTGGGGTATGACCCAGTAGATGCCCATCTTTTGTTCTTCTCTTATTCTCTTTACAATTCTACTGTTCAGATAAAGGAATAGTTTTTAACTTTGGCGTTATTTTTGCTTTCCTTAGTCTATGTGTGTGTGTGTGTGTGTGTGTGTGTGTTCTGTTTGGAGATTCCCTCTTTGAGCAGTTTGACTATTTTCCTATGTGTTGTTTTCTGTGTCTGGTATCTGTTCTTACACATTACTGTTTTAAACATTTGTTTATTTTTATTGGAAAGTCAGAAATATAGAGGAGGAGAGAAAGAGAGGAAAATCTTCTGTCCACTGATTCACTCCTCAAGTGGCCACAAAGGCCAAAGCTGAGTCAATTTCAAGCTACGGGCCGGGAGCTTCTTCTGGGTCTCCCGCACAGGTGCAGGAGACCAAGGCTTTGGGCCGTCCTCAACTGCTTTTCCAGTCCACAAGCAGGGAGCTGGATGGGAAGCCGGGCTGCCACGACATGAACTGGTGCCCTCGTGGGATCCTGGAAGATGCCAGAGGAGAACTTCAGCGGCTAGGCTTCTACACCAGGCCCTTACACATTATTTTTTTAAAACTAAAATTTTTCACATTTATTTCTTCAAAACAATATTTTCACTCCATTCTGATCATGGATATGGCTGATTCAACAAGAAGAATCCTATTTTAATATTTCAAAAACTTTTGTTAATTTCACAGGCAGCATGTCAGTGAGAAAGAGGGAGACACACAGAGAGATCATCCATCCCAGGTTCACTCCTGACATGGCCGTAATGATGGGGTGGTCCATGCTGAATATAAGAGCAAGGGATTTCATGTGCAAATCCTATGTGGAAGGGAGGAAGCAACGCATCTGTATCAAAGCGCACGGGCCCCTCGCGCACTGATAGAAAGCTGCACTGGATTCAGAGCATCCACACGGTTAATGATGCAGTGTTGCAACCAAGATGTGGCAAATCAGGGATTTGACCCCGATCTGCAGCACCTAGTCCTTGCAGAATACCAAACGACATTTTTTTTTTTTTAACGTATATTTGGAAGTCAGAAGTTTTCCCATTTTTTCAACTGTTCTTTATTTTTTTTTCTTTCTTGTTGCTATTGTTTAAATAAAAGACATCTATTCTTTTTGTATATTTCTTTGTGCGCCTATGTAAACATGCACCATACGCAGCTTGACAAATCCATGCCCAGTTTAATTCTCACTCACAAACTTTCTCTGCATGTACTTTCTCTGTGTGTACTCCATGCTTAAATTTCTCTTTCATCTTTTCAGGTATCAATGGATTCTGAAACTTTAAATCTTCATTGTTAAATTTTGCTTCAGCGTGTTTTCAAAGAATTACTTCATCCACGAGGGCTGTTGTTTTGGCGAACACCGAGCAAACACTATGGTTTCTTGAATAAGAAAATACATCTTGAGCAGTAACATTGCCAAGTTAAAAGACTGATATCTCTAACTGCCTTGTAATTGAGAAATCCAATCATCAAGAAAGATGGAACAAATACAGTAGCTACCGTTAAACAAATTATAAAATATTATTAGGAGATTATGCAAAGCAAGACAGATTAATTGCAGCTAATTGAGTAAAGTCACAAAAGCAATTGTTGGTTTCATTTGTGATACAAATGCCGTTTACAAGGTTAATTGCTGTGTCACCTCACAGCCCCCAGTTGTTTTTCATGTTGTGACAGAGACTGTGTGAACAGATGGATTGAGATAACATCTGGCTTGGGTGAGCGGTGACAGTACATCTGACACCCACGAATGAGTTCCTTCAGTGCACATTCTCAGGGACACAGGGAACTAATAGAGAAATATGGAAGTCGAAAATAAACAACTGCGTGCATGGTCAGCACACGGGCCCTTGTCAAATCCCGGAGTGACATCGTAATCAGCATGCCACAGGTTCCGGCTCACACTCCCTCCCGGCAGTCGTTGAAGACTGCTTGTGTTTGACTCAGTCCGTTTTGCATTGTGTCTTCCATCATTTTGCTTTCAACTGTGTTTGTGCAACCACATAAAAATGATATCTTCCATTTTTTAAGGAAAATTACAACTCGTAAAACATCTTCCTCTTGATCTTGAAAATGACGTCACACATTACAAGTTATCATGAAATCTAAGTTGGTAACTAAGGGCCGCAAAAAAAAAAATTGGTTTTAAAAGACAGTAAATTATGGAACAAAATTCTGCCCTAAGCAATGGAAGGTGTGCGCATTTGGAACAGGGAAAAGAAAACCTGTGTAAGTGATAATTTCAACTCAAAAGTTTAATTGACAAATCCCTTTTCCTGACGTTTTTAACTAATATTAGAGACCCGTGAGAAACAATACAGATCAAGGGAACTTGATTTCACCTGTTCTATTCTAAAACTACTTCAGTATAACTTCACCATACTAGACATCCTCTTTCAATGGTCTGGGACTGTCACTAATGCCATTTCTAATATAGAAAGTCTTCTTATTCAATTTAGTATGAAAATACAACCAAACTTCGCAGCACATTCTGATTAAAAACTGAGTAGTTGTCAAAAATTCTGAGAGTGTGTCTATCTTTTTAAACGCATTCAAAGGTTGCTTCTATTTGGTTATATGCTGCGTTTTGTTCTTGCTGAGGATGTGTTCTGCCTGGTTGTGCTCAGTATGAACAATCAGGCCACAGCGTGACACCTCACAGAGGTAGTTCAAGGGTGAAGCTCTCTTGGACTTCATTTCTCTCTGCAAGGCGTCATGCCTTTGCTGCCGTCTTATCAAGAAGGACTGCAGCAGGTTCCCAGTTGTAATTAATTATCATGTGGTTAGCACTGCCATCAACTCGGCAGACGCTGCCTTGTTTGTTGTTCTCTATAACGAGTGTGTTTCACAATGCATCCCTGCTTTTAATGAGCGCCCGCCATTCTTATGCTTTTTTGATGGTTGGGGTAACATTGGTGCTATGTCTGTGAAGGCGGACGTTTATGAGGAAAGTGTATAGTAAAATTATATCACTCCTTCCTTTCTCTCAGAAGATTCTCAGCATTTACCCTTTTGCCTGTCAATACGGATATTATCTACCTATAGTTATACATAATGATATCGATATATAGTTATAAATATAGATATAGATGGATATAGATATAAGTGGTCTACTATATGCATTTTTAGAAGTCCCCTGTAATAGTATAGTGGAACTCCTGAAGGTGTAGTAGTGCATGGCCTGGGTCCAGCTACCTGGGTCCCTTGCCCATCATTCCAGAACAATAATTAGCATAATTTCAGTACAAAGAATATTTTTCTGACTTAAATCACTATAACCAATATTCCTTAAAGCATGGAGAGAAACTGTGATGTTGAAGTCTTTTTTGTTCAGATGTCATATTTATATCAAAAAAGAAATACAGTATTATCAAGGCTGTGGTAGATGATTTTTCAAATTTTGTTGGTATATAAATCACACTCATTTGAAAAAAATCGTTTTGACATACTTACTTAAGGGACAAAGAAAGCATGGGAGAGAGAGAGACATTCTGCTTGTTTGTTCCTTCCCCAAGGGCCTCCAATGACACCAATGGGAAATGCGACTGCTTGAGCCGAGACGGAAGCCTTTGCAAGTCTGTAGAGTCAGAAAGTTGGATTTGGGAGCTGAGGTTGGGCTTTAAGCTCTGCAACTTAAGGTAAGATCCTGGTGACCCAGCCAAGTGTTTTAACCACTAAGACAATCACCAACCCCGGATTCATCTTCCTAAAATTCACAGTTACAAATGATCTTTTAGTGCCCAGCACCACCTAGCGGCTGAAGCCCTTGCCTTGAATGCGTCAAGATCCTGTATGGGTGACAGTTCTAATCCGGGCAGCACCACTTCCCATCCAGCTCCCTGCTTGTGGCCCAGGAAAGCAGTTGAGGACAGCCCAAAGCCTTGGGACCCTGCACCCACATGGGAGACCTGGAGGAAGTTCCTGGCTCCTGGCTTTAGATCGACACAGCACTGGCTGTTGAGGTCATTTGGGGAGTGAATCATCGGATGGAAGATCTTCCTCTCTATCTCTGCTCCTCTCTGTGTATCTGACTTTGCAATAAAAATAAATAAATCTTTAAAAATGATCTTTTAGTATATTCACAGATATGTAAAACAATGTAATCAACGATAATTCTAACACCCCTACATTGAAAATCTATGGTTGTTAGTTATGACTCTCCACTCCCTAAATTAGTCCTCGAAAATCATGAATTTACTTTTGGTTCTATTGGTTTTTCTATTTTGAACATTTCATATTAATACCATCATACAATATGTTGTTTTGCAAGCATCTTCTCTCACTTTACATTATAATTTCAAGGTCCTTCCCTATTGTAGCAAACATAAGCACTTCAGTCCTTCCTGCTGCTTAATAATATGCCATTGTCTAAATACACCACATTTTATCAATCCACTCATCGAATGTAAGTAATAAATGTAAACATTAAGTGTTCTTTATATCTGCTGCATACAAGTGTTTTAACAGATAAAACTTTTATGAAGGAGTTTCCCCCAAAACTGTGGCTTTCTACTTCATTGGCAACTGAACATTCTTTAAAAGAAAAATTTTGAATTAACAAAGTTTAAGGTAGTTTTTCTTTCATGAATTGGGCTTTAGCATTGTATCTAAGTTTTAAAACCACCTTAATTTCCTGCAGAGTACCTCCCTTGTTTTCTAACTGCATCATGTGTTTTTTTTTTTTTCAATTTATGTTCATGCCCATGATCCATTCAGCCTAGGGTCTAACATTTAATTCTAGCTTTGTGTTTATGGTCCAACCAAAGCAAGAGTTTGCACAAAATTACCACTGTGGAAGCCACGGGACAGAATGAAGAGGGCTTCTTTTGGCTGACTTTAAGTAAGGGAAGAGAGACAACTGCAGAAGTTCCTTCAGAGTATTAAGTATGTATACCTTAATCCTGTAAAACGGTGAGGATGGGTATGCTCCTTTGACTCAACGCTTAGTCACTGCTTGGGATGCCACAGCTCACATCTGCAGGTCCGATTCATGACCAGCAGAAGGCGCAAGTCCTCGGGTTCCTACTACCTGCGTGGGGGACCAGCTGCTTGCTTTGACCATCTCTGGCTGTGGGAATCCGAAGCCAAGAGGCAGGGACCTCCTCCAGGTCTCCCACATTGGTGCAGGATCTCAAGGCTTTGGGCCATCCTTGACTGCTTTCCCAGGCCACAAGCAGGGAGCTGGATGGGAAGTGGAGCTGCCGGGATTAGAACCGGCACTCATATGGGATCCTGGTGCGTTCAAGGCGAAGACTTCAGCTGTGAGGCCATGCCACTAGGCCCTCTAAATTCAGTTTCATCTTTGCAATTGAAGCCTGCTGGGTTGTTGTAGTTGAGAGCCGTCTGCTTATATCAGAACATGTTCCCCGTTTCTCACTCTGAGCCCCCAAGTTCACGCGGGGAGGGAAGAAGCGAGGCGAAGCAGACAGGCAAGGCGCCAGTGACATGGCAAGTCATTATCTTTTTTACAGGGAATCAGAAACTCAAATTCAGAAGCATTGAGCTGCTTGTGCGAGAGCACCCAGGTATTAGCGAACATGCTTGCTATTGAATCTGGCTGCGCCCGTCTTCATAATGTGTTCGAGTATGCATGCCTGCACAGGGTGGCAATTAGAATATTCTTCCAAGGCTGAGGAAAGGACAATAGATCAATTAAAACTAGAACTAATTGGACACACTAAAACAAAACCTTATTTAATTGTAAGACAGGAAATAAAATTATTTTCATTAATCCAAGTTTGCATGTATGTACGGGTTAACAGAACTGTACTCAACATTAAAATAGAATAAATTCTCTAAGTGTGTTACGTCTATGTGATGAGTAATTCAATACCAGAGAAGTCAGGCGTAATAAATATAGTGATTTTTTTTTTAAAAAAAAAGGTTTATTTATTTTGATTGCAAAGTCAGATTTAGAGAGAGAAGGGACAAGTGAGAAAGATCTTCAGTCCACTGGTTCATTCCCCAAGTGGCTCTAACTGGCTGGAGCTGAGTTAATACAAAGCCAGGAGCCAGGAACTTCTTTCAGGTCTCCCATGTAGGTGCAGGGTCCCAATGCCTTGGGCTGTCCTCAACTGCCTTCCCAAGCCGCAAGCAAGGAGCTGGATGGCTAGTGGAGCAGCTGGAACATGAGCTAGTGCCCACATGGCATTCCAGCGCATTCAAGGCCAAAACTTTAGCCATTGGACTACTGAACCCAGTCCAGCGATTTTTGCAAAATACTTCCAATGGATTATCACATTCAATTTAATTAAATTGGGTAATAGTCTCTTAAATGTTATGTAATATTGATGAGTGTTATGTCATATGTTAACAACAGACACATCACTACACCTGAAGGCAGTATTTTTTTTTAAAGATTTATTTTTATTATTTTTTTTTATTGGAAAGGCAGATATACAGAGAGGAGAGACAGAGAGGAAGATCTTCCGTCCGATGATTCACTCCCTAAGTGAGCGCAACAGGCCGATGCTATGCCGATCCGAAGCCAGGAGCCTCTTCCGGGTGTCCCATGCGGGTGCAGGTTCCCAAAGCTTTGGGCCGTCCTCGACTGCTTTCCCAGGCCACAGGCAGGGAGCTGGAAGGGAAGCGGGGCTGCTGGGATAGAACCGGCGCCCATATGGGATCCTGGGCGTGCAAGGCGAAGACCTTAACCACTGCTCCACCGCGCCGGGCCCAAGACAAGTATTTTAAAAGTCACTTTAACATTTTCAATTCAAAATAAGTGAATAATAACCAGATTGAACCTATCTCATACTAGTCAGCAAACATTTAATATTCGAGATAATCAGAGGAATAGCCTGTTCAGAAATTCTAATATGCCCTTTAGGCTTTGCATGATTCTCCACGTGTGTGTCCTACAGTGAGTTCATGAATGCTGACATCAATCAGCTTTGCTCATCAAGCACAATTTATAAAAGAAATAAAATGCTTGTTGTGGGAAAACACAGATTTATCCTTCTAAACACTTTTGGAAGTATTTTTCTATGGGAAACTTAAAAACCTTTTAATTTCTAGGGATAACACTTCTGTTTGATATAGAGTCGAGTTCTTTCTCTCTGGTGTGTGTGTGTGTGTGTGTGTGTCTGTAGGGGAGAGAAAATACAAAACGTAGAGAAAGAAAAAGAAATTGTGTATATTTGTGAGACTGGCATGAATATCAGGAAGTTAAGATTTATTTGAAACGTGTGCAGGTGTTACTACCTGCACTACATAATATAGATTAGAGATAATATATAGAAAATTGCACAAAAGGAATGAAAAGTAAGATTAAAGTGCATTGGTTCAGTCATACAGAGCACATAAGCGTTTTTTTTTTCAAACAAGCTTGTAACAGATTTATTTGTGTTTGCTTGCAGATGCTGAGATCCTGTTCCTTTTTGCTGGAAACATCCATCTTTTCATATTAAGAATCATCAATTTTTATGTCCTAGCAAAATCTTCTGTCAAACTGATCTTGCAGCCCTTCAATCATCAATCCTCAGGTGTGCTGATAAATCATTGTTCTGTGTTTTGTCATGGTCTGCGAATTTTGGTAAGTTATGCAGCATCTGGCCCGGGTTAAAGGCATAGTTATTGCACCTAAGCAGATTTTTCAATATCATTTCACAGTGTCCATCTGCTTTAATGAAAATAAGCATTATGCTTCCCTTTAACCATTCTTTGTTTCATACTTTCAATTTATTTTTATATATCTGAGGAAAAAAGATAAAATTCAGATATAAAACAAAGGATAATATGATCATCACAGAAGTAAAATTTGCATTTTTAACATTTTGTTGCATTATTATTTTTTTAAGAGTTATTTATTTTATTGGAAAGGCAGATGTACAGAGCACAGGAGAGACAGAGAGGAAGATCTTCCATCTGATGATTCACTCTCCAAGTGGCCACAAAAGCTGGTGCTGCGCCGATCCGAAGCCAGGAGCCAGGAACTTCTTTCCAGGTCTCCCAGCGTGTTCAAAGAGAGGACCTTATCCATTACGCTATCGTGCCGGGCCCTTGCTGTATTAATTTTAACAACCATTGTTTTTTTCCTCATGACAGCTTTTATCTTTTTTTGAACTATACATTTTGGATGTATACTTTAAGATCAAGACAAGCTATATAGCAACTGGAGGCAAAAAATAATACCTTCTTGGGTTTTAAATTTTAAGATTATATAAGCTTTTCTATTAAACCAGAAGTCAGTGCAAGTTTTTTTTTTAATATAATTATATTTGCTGGAGTTTTGGAATCTTAGTGTTGTCTTTATTTGCATTTCCCTTACTGCCAGGGAGCTTGAGAATTTTTTCATATGCTTGTTAGCTATTTGGACTTGTTCTTTTGAAAAGTGTCTGCCTATTTCCCTCCCCCATTTCTGGACTGGTTTATTTGTCTTGTCGTTATGCTTGTTCTGGAGTTCTTTGTATATTCTGAAACTTTGTCCCTTGTCTCCTGTGTAACATACAATGATCTCCTCCCACGCAGTTGGCTGTCTTTCATTTTGTTGATTGTTTCCTTTGCTGTGCAGAAGCTTCTTAGCCCACATACAGAAAAGTACCAGCAACATCTGCTGCTGAGGTTGTCGGGGGAAAGGAACCCTGCTTCACCACTGGTGGAATTGCAGGCTGGTGCAACCACTATGGAAGTCAGTATGGAGAATACTTAGGCAACTGAAAAGCCACCTATCTATATGACCCAGCAATACCACATCTAGGCATATTTCCAAAAGACTTGTTACATGAGAAAGCAACCTGCACCCCAATGTTCATTGCACCACAATCAATAACCGCAAAAACATGGAACCAACCTAAGTGTTCATCAACAGAGGACTGGATAAAGACGCTGGTTCATGTACTCTATGGAATACTATTCAGCTATTAACAAAAAATGAAATACAATTGTTTGTAGATAAATGGTCCAAACTGGAAATCATCATGCTAAGAAAAAATGAGCCAGTCTCAAAAGGGAAGTGTGGCAGAAATTAATACATTCACAGGTGGAAACATTGAGAAGTATGTCCTCATGCATGCAGTGCAAGGATGGACTCACAGCGATATGGCTAATAATCTACATTTTGGGAGATACTCAGAGATAACATGATGGATTTCTGAAAATTCACGAAGACATCCATTGCAAAACTGGAGTGGAGAACAGTGGGGAGGGGAAAGGACTTGGGGAATAGAAAGGGAGACCCCACTACCTATTTAACGGTGTCATAAAACAATAAAAAAAAACAAGTAAACAGCAGCAACAAAAGTAGGTGAGGAAGGGAGGGAGGAGGGAAGGGAAGAAGGGATGATCATAAGCAGTGCTATAGCGTTAGCATTGTGTCTAAGAGCCACACTGAACCTGTGCTTTGTATGAATAGCTCATTGAAAGAAAAGTTAATGAGAAAAAAATTTATTTTTCAGGCAGATTTTTAGAGAGAGAAGGAAAGAGAGACAGAAAAAGGTTGATTACTCATTCCCCAAATGGTCACAGTAGTCAGAGCTGAGCTGATCCAACGCTATAGCCAGGAGCCTCTTACCAGCCTCAAGGGGCTGCAGGTAACCATGGCTTCAAACCACCCTCCACTGCTTTCCCAGGCCACAAGCGGAGAGCTGGGTTGGAAATGGAGCTACTGGGACTTGAGCCTGTGCCCAGATGGGATGCCAGCAGTTGTAGGTAATACATTAGGCTATTGAGCCACTGTGGCAACCCTTGCATGTGGTTCTGATGCACAGAAACTGGGATTAGCAAACAGTAGCAGCAGGACCCATCTGGTACACTACCCATGTTTGTAAATCAAGTTATGTTGGAAGACAGTCATACACATTCATTAACATACAGGCTCTAATTGCATTACTGCTTCAGTGAAAGAGTTCAGAAGTTGTTACAGGAAAACCATATGGTTCTCAACTCCTAAATGTTTACTCTTTTGTTTAAGAAAAAAAAAAATCCTACACCAATGTAAATAAATATTAACCCATAAGTTTCTTTAAGTACAAATAATAATTCACAATAATTAGTGTTATTCTTAATTCTTTCATTAAGCTTATACTAGCTACAAAATTCTGAACAATTTACACTACTTAGCCCCATATAATCCTTTCCTTATGAGGTACATGCTACCACTGCTCTTAATTTACAGAATATCAAAACTGGGTCATAGAGAAACCTAATGGGTACCCAAGGTCACTCTGTTAAAGACAGAGGTAGGAGCCCAAAAGAGCAATGTAATTAGAGTCATGTGCTTGTTCAGCTCACATTTAAGCCAAAAATCTAGAAATAAGGTAGGGTTTGGAATAATGAATAGAGATCATTCTTAACACAGGAAAATATAATCATCTTAGGATAAAATTTTCATGAGTTCTTTCATTTTTTTTTAGATTTATTTATTTTAATTGGAAAGGCAGAGATACAGAGAGGAGGAGAGATAGAGAGCAAGATCTTCTGTCTGATGGTTCACTCCCCAAGCGGCTGCAATGGCTGGAGCTGAGCTGATCTGAAGCCAGGAGCCAGGAGCCAGGAGCCAGGAGCTGCTTGGCTACCATGCTGGGCCCTCACAAATGTACTAAAATACTTATTTTGGATGGCAATTTACAAGGTCAAAGAACATGATTTAAAATATGCTGATATTTTAGTGTATTATGTAGAACATGGATGCTGATTGCATACACATTTTAATATTAAAATAAGAAGAAATAGTGATTTCAAGTAATGGATTTGTACATAAGTGAAGAATCTTAAATGAGGCTTCTTGATAAACAGGAAAAAGTACAGAAGCTTGTGAAGAAGTGATTCAAGCACTCCTGATACCTAGTGGATTAATAGGAATTCAAATGCTCTCCATCCATGATGGCCGGGCCTGCGTCTGATGACAATGATACAGACATTGACAGACTTCCATTGGGGTAAGATCTCTAAGGCTGGTGGAAGAGTTCTTCAATAGAAGCTGGTGAAAGAACCAGCCTTCAATGTCCACACTTGCTATTTGAAAAGATGTGGAAAAATCCAACTGATACATCAATGAAGAGCAGTCATATTCTTGTTGAAATTGTTATCATCAAAATGGCAAAAATAGGCACATAAATAAATAAAAGTAATTGCTGGAGGATGCAAAGGCAAGGGTGTTATGGATGGGAATGAAAGTCAGTAGAATTACAATGGAGAAAAACTGTAGTGGTTCTTTTTGTCATTCCACTTCCTTTTATTATTATTGTCATTTTATGATACAGTTCTATAAGCCCTGGGATTTCCCTTAGTCCCTATCTCTGGTCCCCTCCTTCCCCACAGACCTGCCCTGTATTATTGCTATAACATAGTTCTCTACAAAAAAAGTCCTATGTCCATCATTGAGGGCATGGACACTGGCAGAGAGTCCAGCATCCTATTGTCAAGATATAGTAAACAGTTTCGTTGGGAGTCTATCTTTGATCTCGAAGTAGAGATGAATACTGCATTGTATCCTCACATCTAGATAGGATAGTCTCCATTACACAGTTACTACACATCCCCTTAAATGAAAAGTCACAAAACAAAATCAGTAACAGAAAGGAAAAAAAAGTAAGGAATCAACAAAATCATGAAGTTAAATAACATGACAATGAATGACTGATGTAATACTGCAGAAATGAAAAAGAAAATCAATAATCTTCTTGAAGAAAGTGATGCTGCTGTATGATCTATGAGTTAATAAAGAATTTAATAAGAAAAAAGTGTTTTGAAGAGATGAAACCAAAATAATAATAATAATAATAATAATAATAATAATAATAAGGCAAATGTGAAGTACATCCTAGTAAAATGACAACAGAAGACTAAATCAATTAACAACCCATTGTGAAAATTACAGGGCCAAATTACCACCACTCTTTCATTTTAAACCTGAATGTAAGTGGCTTAAACTCAACATTCAAACTTTGGGCCAGGTGAGATGGTCTAGTGGTTAAAGTCCTCACCTTGCATGCACTAGGATCTCATATGGGCACCTGTTCTAATCCCGGCAGCTCCACTTCCCATCCAGCTCCCTGCTTGTGGCCTGGGAAAGCTATCAAGGATGGCCTAAAGCCTTGGGATCCTGCACCCATGTGGGAGACCAGGAATAAGCTCTGTGCTCCTGGCTTCTGATAGGTGCAGCTCTCACTGTTGTGGCCACTGGTCGAGTGAATCATCAGATGGAAGATCTTCCTCTCTATCTCTCCTCCTCTCTGTTCATCTGACTTTGCAATAAGAAGAAATAAATCTTTAAAAAAATGTAAAACCTGATCTTTCTAAAGACCAAACTATATACCCATTTTGGGTATATGTGTAAAGTAAATGAAATATGCTTATCGGAGACCTAGCTAACACATTCATACTGGTTGTAGCACTATTCACAACATACTTGGATTTCATTAAACACATGAAATGCGTATAAATGTCCATTGATGGACAAACAGCAAAGGAAATTATATGTATATATATATAATATATATAATTTATATAATATAAAGTAATATTATTTTGGCATAAGAATGGATGAATACTGACTTTTGCAGCAAAATGAGTGGATGTAAAATTTTCATAATATTAAGTAAAGTAAGCCACACACACTTTCTGTGTTGACAATGGGGAATGACTGGAATCAACGAAGGTTGTGGGTTGGGATGCAGGGTAGGAAAATGATTGTCTTTCTTCTGGTGTTTTATACCATAGTGTGGGAACTGGACTACTTCACAAACATGCACGATATTCTGAAAAAAGGAACAGAAGCAAAGATGCAGTATGTTCCAAACACAAAGATAAGAAAATGCAAAGTTCAAATGCCTCACTGAATTGTTTCATGATTTGCATATATGTTGTGGTATTCAGCTCTGCTCCTTAGAAATGCATTTGCATTATCTATTAATTGTAAGCTTGATTTTATAATTAATAGATACTGGCAAATAGCACAAACGACAAGAGAAGGACTAGAAAGCAATACGCATTTTTTTTTAAACTTGAAGTAGAGGAACATTCTTCCAAGATACTACATATAAATTGGATGATCCCTCAAATTTTTGACATATCCCTGTAGAGCCTCTCTGCTTCCATTGGCATCCACTGCTCTCTCTCTCTCTGTAAACCTCCTCCTCCCTACCCATAACAAACAATATGCCAGATGTTTTATTCTGTATAGATTGAAAAGAAATTCATTAGGGACAAATTCTGTAGTATAATTAAAGGTAACACACTTCTTTTTCCCATTTTGTTCCTAGGCTCTTTGTTTCTCAGAAGGGATTTGCACCATCCTCATATTTTTTGGCTTTTAATTTCTTCCCTAACGTAAATTATTCTTTTTCAGGCTTGAAAGTTATTGTCTTTTATAAAGAGAGCAAGAAATAGGAACATACTTGCTTAGCACTTTATGGAGATTTCATGGTTGGGGATATTTCAAATAGTAACGTTGCTATTAATTAAACTGCATATGCAGTCCATTCTCTTCCCTTCTACATACTTCAGCATCACCCTGTTCCACAACTCTAAAATGCACCCCTGTCTAATAATTTCAATATTTCCTTTATTTATTTGAAAGACAGAAAGGGAGAAGGAGAGAGAGAAAGAGACAGAGAGGAAGAGAGAGAGAATCTCTCTTCCTGATTCAGTCCACAAATAGCCAGGCGGAGGCCAGTGTGCAGCCATGAGCCTCCAACTCCACCTCCGTCACGTATGTTGGCGTCACCTCCTCCCCTCCTCCCGTTCTTTTTTCTGCCCTTTATCTCTCTAAGTTTTTGAGACAACATATTTTAAATGTACTTTATAGTTCAAATGTTTAACATATCACCAACTAAGAAGTTACACAAAACTCAACAGTTAAGTGAAAATTCAGATGACGACAGCTACAAATAAAATTGAATGGAAGGGTGAACGTTTCACTGTATACAGGAAAAAAGTAGCTCCTTTTGTTTTTGAGGAATCTCAAGGACTGTTAATTTAAATTCTCACACTCTTTGTGCAAGGCTTATGTTTTCCTTTTTTTATTAAGTTAAATATAATCTAATTTAAATTGATTATGGAGAAAAGGGTTAAGGGTTACAGGAAAGTGGGTGAAGTCATTGTTTCCACATTCTCTTTTCTTCTTCCTGTATCTGGGGAAAGGAGGGAGATAAGGGGAGTAGCAGCACCTAGCCCCTCAACCATGCCAAAGTCCCCACGTGGGGCATGCTCTGAGGGTCCTGCTTAAGTGGTTTTGATAGTTCAACAGTTCTGAATTACTGCTGATCTTGCCATTCCATGCACAATGAATTCCCTCCAGAATCCACTGGCTGAGATAATCCACTTTAGAGTCTCTGTTGAGTCAGATTTTCACTGCAAACACTTGGTCGGGGTAGTGGACCAATTTGTTTTGTCCTCTGCCCTCTGTTATATTACCAGGTATCCTCTGCAGGTTCCAATATACTGCCATATCCTCCATGTGCATCTGGATATGCTGTCCACTGCTCCATCTAAGCCACTGAAGAGGCCTAGCTCTGACACATGCACTCCATGGTAAGATCATGGAAGCTGCAATGCTCTCCATGGTTGGATTCTGGTGGCCATATCAAAAGAAAACCTCGTCTGAGATGATTCTAGATCTGTTTTTTATATGTGCTTGCTAATACAAAGTCTGGCACAGTCCCTTGCCCAACTATGCCTACGAACACACTGGTGGTTGCAATTGCTGGGAGGATTCTTCCTCTAGTCCTGTCTTCCATGCAAATCAATGGATATTTCAGTCCAGCCAGATCCTGCTCACCACACTCGGCTTTTATGCAATGAGTGGGAGCTGCAGCTGAATTGGAGCAACCTACAATAACCCACACCAGTCCCACCCCTGGGCTAGTTTGTATGCTTGCCAATATGTACAACAGACTGGTCAAGTCTGTCCCACATTCCATACATTTCTCACACATGCCAATGGACATTGAAACCTAGTTCAACCTAACAATCCTTAGCATCCAGCCCACACATGTGCCGATGGGTGCCTCTCTCTCTCTCTAGTAATGCCTGCCCCTAGTCCTGGTTCACACGCTCACACATAGGAGTGGCGACCTAAGAGGGAGGTGCCCACTATTTCTCTGATAGGTACAGTTGTACTCCCAGTGGTTCTGCAGTTTAGCTCAACAGCATTAATGGCCAGTGCCAGCATCTTCCAGTTGATGCTGCGGCAAAGTCCAACCAACAATGTAGCTTATGCAGGCATCAGTAGATAGAGTCTGTCTGGCCTGGCTTTCCCCTGATCCAGTTCACATGGAGGTTAACAGGTGTTGTGACCCTGTCCAATCTGGTCTGTCCCTATCCCATCTCTCATACTTACCAGTAGAAGTGGTGGTCCAGCAAGGGAACCCAAGGCAGCTCTCTTAAAATTTACCCCTCCCTCCCAGGACTCACATGTGCTGGTTGGGCACTATGGCACAGTCTGGCATGGCCCGCCTCCACTTCTCATTTGCCAATGGTACTGTAGACTGGCCCGTTCCAACCCAGGCCCAATTCCAGCTCATGCTGGAGGTGGCTACAGCCGAAATCAGACAAGCCCAGCCTACCTGGCCCTAATGTAAACAGGCCCTGCATGACCCAGACAGAGTTGTGGTTCTCGGATTTATCAGTGGATGACATGAACTGCCTTGGCCTGGCTCACCGCAGACCTGAGCCAAAGGTAAAACTACGGTTACTGTTACCTGGCATGGTCTGCATGCTTCCTGTCTTGGTTCTTGTGTTCACCTGTGGGGATTATGTCCCAACAGAGGTGTTCCCCAAGCTCCTCATCAGAACCTTTCCAAATGCAAGATTTCACATATAGTAGTGGGTCAATGGACTAGCCCTACTTAGTCCACCTTCCATCCTAGTAGGAAAAGTGGTCTTTCATATATATATATACATATACTGGCTCGCTCCCCAAATGGATCCAATGGCTGGAGCCAGGCAAATCCAGACCCCAGTCAGAAGCTTCCTCTGGATCTCCCACATGGGTCCAGGGGCTCAAGGCCTTGAGTCTGCCTCTGTTGCTTACCTGGGCAATAAGCAGGGAGCTTGATAGGAAACACAACAGCAGAAACATGAACTGTCACCCATACAGGACGCCGGTTCCCTGCAGATGGAGCCCTTGCCTAATAGTGCTCTGAGGCTGGCTCTATCTTTTGACCTTTTGGTAATATCTCTCTTACAAAGTGCAATATGAGATTGCATGGTGGATTTGCTTTGCATTTCTGTGATGACTGGTGAGATATGGAATGCTTTTCATGTAAATATTGGTGCATGTCTGTTTTGGAAATATGTTTTTCCAGATCACCTACTCATTTTATAACAGTCATAAATTATTTGTTTTGCTGCTGAATTCTATGAGTTCTTACATTTTGTTGACTATCAACTCCTTGGGAAATATATAGCTTGTAAATGCATTCTGAATCACAGGCTGCGTATACAGCTAGTTGATTACATCATTCACTTAAATACGTTAGTTTGATCTGTAATTATTTTTCACTTTTTTTTTTTGTCTTTTTGTATCAATTCAAAAAACCATTGTATGGCCCAAAGTAAAAGATATTTTTCCTTTTTTTTTTAAAGTTTTATATTTTCAGATCTTATGTTTTTAATCTACTTTGAATAGATTTTTGTTTAAGGTATAAGATATTAATATCATTATTTGGCATGTGGATATCTGATTATCCCAACATCATTTATTAGAAAGAGAATCATTGGGCCTGGCAGGGAGCAG
The DNA here is from genome assembly GCF_017591425.1 of Ochotona curzoniae. Taxonomy (NCBI): domain Eukaryota; kingdom Metazoa; phylum Chordata; class Mammalia; order Lagomorpha; family Ochotonidae; genus Ochotona; species Ochotona curzoniae. The sequence continues at coordinate 4,192,944 of NW_024466218.1, forward strand.
CCTAGTGAGTACAGTCATTGCTTTTAATGCGGCAGAAGCCCATATGGACTCTGGTTCATACCCTGGCTGCTCTACCTCCTTTCTACCTCCCTGCTTGTGGTCTGAGAAAGAAGTCAAGGACAGCACAAAGCCATGGGATCCCCACCCGGGAGACCTGGAAGCAGTTCCTGACTGCTGGTTCCTGGCTTCAGATCAGCTCAGCTTGGCTCAGCTCAGCTCAGCTCTGGCCCTTTTGGCCACTTGGGGAGTAAACCAGCAGATGGAAGATCTTTCCCTCTATCTCTTTTTCTCTGTGAATTTGACTTTCCAATAAAAGTAAGTAAATCTTAAAAGAGAGAGAGAAAGAGAAATGAGCATCTTTTATTTTAGGGCATTTGTCCAAAACTAATGACACATAAATATGTGTCACATAAAGTGGAACTGAAGAATTTCTATCATTTGGTTAATTTACAACTATGTGACATCATAGCACATTGCAATCCTCATGGTTGTGGTACTTGTGCAAGTAATCTGTTGTACTTTAAAGTTGTATGAGTACGTTGCCTATAATCATATATAATGTGTAATGTATGTAATGGCAATAAGCTATTTTACTGATTTTTCTATTGACTATATATATATTAATCATCATTCTAGAGTCCATCTCTATTGATAGAGGGTTCAGTGAAAAATATTTTCTCATGTTACACTGGTAGCAGTCATGTTTGTCTCGTGCTTATCACATACCTTGATTGCAGAATTATGATTTATGCTGAGCTTAATTTTCACCATGGCCTTTGAAACAATCATATCTTTTTCACTCTATCTCTTTCTTTCTGTCACATTCTGTCTGTATCTCCCACCTCATGTAGCTAGATAGTATAGAGAGAGATGAAGATTTACATATGCTTTTATGTACTTTGCATATATAATTGGCCGTGTCGTTGAGGCTTCTGTGATGTACAATAGGATATATGCATAGCAATAAAATTTGCTATTTTTTCTATGTCTACGTGAAAAATATACTAGAATTTTTACAAGGATTCTGTTGAATCTATATTGTGCTTTGGATAGTATTAGAGTACTTAGCAATACTTAATTTGTTAATTCATGAACACAGAATAGATTTCCACTTAGTTTGCTATTACTCAATTTAAGTCAGTGTTTTATATTCTTCAGTGTACAGCTATTTCATCCTTGCTTTAACTCATTCCTAAGTTGTTTTGTCATTAATGTTTCCTTTACTTTCTTCACATTTTGTTTTCAGATTCCATAGCTTTTATTTTTGTGTTGTTTCTATCAATACACTTGATTGCTCTAGGCTTTTACCTTTTTGCTTTTGGTATTTATATTAGAGTTGTAAGGGTTCTACATGTATCATGATATTATTAAAACATTCTAAATTCCATTCTATGCTTATCTACAGCACTGAGTTTTAAACTTTCATGTGCTTTCATGCCCCAAATCAGTAGCTTGTGTCTCAGCTTAAAGAATTTCCTTTGGCAATTCTTATAAGATAGCTTTGGTATTTATGAATTCCTTCAGATTTTGTCCAAGAAACTGTGACTTTATTCTTCATTGCAGGATAGCACTGTTGGGACATTTTGATGCAGGTTTCTGTTCTCTGTAGAACTTTGAGCAGATCATCCTACGTTCTCTGAATTTTCATGATCTCCGCAGAGACTTGAGTGTATAGTCCTCATTTCATTTCTCACATCAGTGGAAAAGGGGAGTTGTGCAAGCAGAAACCTTGAGCTCCATCTGGACCTCAATCAATCAGGCCATTATCTGCTACATCCTCAGATGTGTCAGTAGGAAGCTGCACCAGAGGTGGTACAACCAGGACTCAAAAGAGGCAGATATGGTACCTGTGCTGCAAGAGTCACAGCATCAGCCCTAAAAGAATTACATTGAATATTTTAAAACTTGTAATTCTTCCTTACTTTGAGATCTGTTACTTGGAAGATAATCATTTGCTTTGGGAGAATTGTATTTCTTTGTATGCATCGAATTTTCAGGAACTGACTGAAGTCTGACCTTGTCCAGGTTTTACATAGTTTTGTTGAAAAAAGATGATTACCTACTGGTGGGTGCGAAAGTGCCAACTAAGTGAAGCACATCAATTCTGGTTCCAGAAATGAAGCAATATCATGGCATTTGTTAGAGCTGAGAGAAGCATTAATAAATATTGCAAATGTTCTTAAAAAATCAAAGCTGTGGTTTGCAGTGACAGAGAGGGCTGCTGTGATCCTCAAAGTTGAAGGCAGTCAGTGTCCTCCTCATCTCTTCCCTCACATGGGAAGGTCGTGGCCAAGGACCTCATCGATGCTGCTGAGCTTGCCTTTCAGGCATGTTTGTAGCAGTGGTGGCCCTGATATATTCTACACCGTGCACTTGAAGGAGCCACAGAGTCAGGGTTTGGGACATACATACAATGTGGAGACCGTGCGTTTCTGTAGTTTGAGCATCACAACCCACCATGGGGAACCCTCCACAATCTGCTCACAAAATGACAACCACCTTCCTCTAGAGCAAGCAATGAAGGAGAGAGACATACACGGAATAACACAGAGACAAATCGGGGAGAAAAAGTAATGAGATACAGAAACTGAAAAAACAAAAATATAAGCAAGAATTTTCAATATATTTGATGAATAAGTCACATGTTGTAATTTCTGCTAAATTATACGTATGGAAAGGTAGTCGCTGGGTCTGGCTCCACCTGCAGTGTTAGCATCACATCTGAACACCAGTTTGAATCCTGGCTGCTACACATCCCATCCAGGACACTAAAAGTGCCCTGGAAAAGCAGTAGAGCATAGCATCTGTAACTGAGCCCTGCACTCATGTGGGAGAATAAAGGAAGTCTTTGGCTTGTAACTTCATACAGTTCTTGCAGGAGCCAAGTACTTCCTTCTTCCAAGTCTCTCATGTGAGTGCAGGATCCCAAGGCTTTGGGAAAGGCTGGAGCTCGACTGATCTAAAGCCAGGAGCCAGGAGCCTCTTCCAGGTCTCCCACATGGCACAAGGTCCCAAGGGTTTGGGCCATCTTTGACTGCTTTCTCATACCACAAGCAGAGAGCTGGATGAAAAGTAGGGCTGCCAGGATTAGAACCATGTGGGATCCTGGTCCACTCAAGCAGAGAACATAAGCAACTAGGTTACTGTGCTGGGCCCAGTACAAGTATTTTTATCTTTTTCAAGGACAATGATTAAACATCCATTTTTCTCTGTAAAGATTAAAACTACTCTGGCTAGAAAAAAATGATACATTATTTGTTATTTAATGAATTCTTTAAATAAATGTCTCATCTTGCTTTTAGTTTTTATTTTCAATTCAAATCTAGTATGGTTAGTCATCTCCTGTCAAAAGGAGAAGTTGCAGTATAGAGTTAAGGGACAGAGTGAGTATGAAATTAAAATGTGAAGTTTAGGTTCAAACTCCAGAATGGCTACTTGTAATGATTATCTGACTGTAAGGAAGTAACATCTTTCTTTTATTACAATTTTTCCTTCTACAAAATGTATGTGATAATGCCAGTGGCAGAGCTCACCCTATATGCTCATCATAAAGTTGCAGAAGAGACATAGAAAACATTAGAACCCTGATAAGGGGGTGACTGGCACAGCAGTGAATCCTTCCGCTGGGATGTCTGAATCCTGTATGTGAGCGTCTAGTTTGGGTCCCACCTCCTTCAGTTGTGGTCCAGCTTCCTGCTAGTATGTACTGTCGGAGGAAACAGATGAGAGCTCAAGTAAGTGGGTCTCTCTCATCCCTGTGTTATACCCCGCTTTAGTTCCTCCAGCCTGACTTCACCCTGGCCAAACCCTACTCGTTGCGTGCATTTGTGTAAACAGCAGACAGAAATCACCTCAGTCTCTTTTTTCTCTTTTCATGCCTTTCAAAGTTAGGGCTTTTAAAGTTCTCATTGCTGCACAACAACCAGGATCTTTTTCTCAAACTATCCAATAGCAGACCCCTTCCTGGTTGGTGCCGATTCCAGATCACCCAATTTAAGTTCAGACCACACTTTAAGTTGCTCAGCTAGCAAATGTGTTTACAGAAGCAGGCAGCTGTAGGCAGCTATACTTAAAACTTAGTAAAGGAACCAAAATGGAGTCATATCTGCGGACTGCTATCACACTCCGTCACAGATGACATAGCTGGCTGTGGTGTAGTCCTCTCCTTGGTTTTGAATGTTCAGCACTTCCATTACTGAGTAGTCTCATGAACTTGATAGGAGTTTTGGTTAGACAGTGAGGTGCAGCAGATCCCAGGAGTAGAGTGCCGGAGTCCAGCTCCAGACGAGTTCGGAACTTGAGAAGGATGCTTGGATTAGGTGTAGGGAAAATAAACGGAGCACTACAGTTTCAGGATCATAATGGACAATGCTAGAAAACTATCCGCTTTATTTATACAGAGGCAGTCACAAACTCTGGCGCAGACTTTTTACGTCCTGGCCAAGTGGGTGTTTCCAAGGATAATTCTGCCATTTGTTTCACCATAAATGTTATCCATCCTGACCCTGTGGTCAGGAAGTTCTCAATAGATGGCAAATATTAGTAATACATTCCTGCTACAAACCTCATTCTACAAATTAGTCTTGAATCAGTGAAGGGAAGAAACGCATCACAGAAGGAAGGACCAACAGATCAAGGAAAGAATAGATTCCTACTACACCTGGGGACGGAACACCCTTGATTAGCATATGGTCAATGGGGGAGGAAAATCATAAACAGAGGTTCCTACTACACCTAGGGACTTAACGCCCTTGGATAGCATATGGTCAATGGAGGCAGCCATAAAGTAAAAAACAACATCAACTTCCAAGCTCACATTGATCATAAAGACCAACTCCGCAGTGGCAGACAATGCCTAAATAGATTACAGAATTCTCAACGGGGTTGTCTGGTGTCCATGTAGAGGGAGGTGGAAATACCTTCAGGTGGATGAACCCCTCCCAAGTCAAACAATAATTGGATGTGAGTTTTTCTTGGGGAGGCATCTAATGCTGAGCAAAGCAATTCGTTCCATTTAAGCTGAGGCTGTTAGAAAACAAATACAGAACAGAGCAAGAGGGACTAACATCCAAATCATATCTGTAATGAAAGAGAAAAATAAACCCAAAGAAGATGACCAACTGTATAAATGCAATGACCACGTGGAAGGGACCCAGTGCTTCAGCCAGTTGAACAGTTTAAAGTTTGAGGTCTTGGCAATGTTCCTAGGGCTAGGGGAATTCTAAGAAAATGGAAGATTGGTTGTCACCAACTTATCATGGACATTTCAAACTTGGTAGGTGTTGATCCCTAGTCATAAGGGAATGCAGAGACGGGAGTTGGTGACAAAATAGAATGGTCAATTGAAATGAAATATAGAAATTCCTGATGGGAAATTGTTAAGGCACAAACTTCTGTTCTTGCTCCCTTCAGAGATCAATTACTAGAAACCAGTTCGGGTGTGATCAATTAGCAGCCCACATTCCTGACAGCCAAAGTGTGAGTGACAGCAAGGGCAATGCTAAGCGAGAGTTTTTGCAGGAGCAGGAAAATTTTTTTGGCTATCTTAAACTTTGTACTTTTTAAAATTGAATTTTTTATGGGCTTAAAAGGATGCTATCTTCTATTTGTAAATAATCTGAAGAAAATTGTTAATTGTACACATTTCTAAGATATAAAAACATGATACTAAAATTCACAACTTCATGAAGCCATTAGGAGTGTTTACTTCAAATGCTATCCATAATAATCAAAACTTTTGGATTCAGAAGAACAGAATTTAAAGTCATTGCTTTATACAGTAAGTGATACATATATATATACTTAATGATATTTTTACTTGCTTTATGCAAGCTGATTTGAAATTGGTAATTAAACTGGATCCACTTCAATTTAACAGTAATCTCTCAAATTAGAATACCGAAACCACAAAGATTTATTATTATTATTAAGGTGGTTAAACACAAACATAAAGAGGTTGGAAATGCTGGTGTAATTGTAATATTCTTCTGACCTCCAAATATAGTCATTTTCCATTAAATGAAGGATGTATACTAAATAGATTATAGCTTGTTTAGTGTTGCAGACTTTCTATCACATATATTTCTGCATTCAAGGTTAATATCATTGGAGAAAATTGTTAGGAAAGCAGTACTTTTAACACCATAGCTCCTGGCATTTTACAATCTCAAAGGTAATAAGCTTGGGAACTCAAATTTATGAGTGCCTGCTTGTGAGAGGAAAATGTGGACAAAAGGTGAGGGTCAACAAACATAAGGTTGGAGGCAGCCAATTAGCCCGAGGAACAAGCAGCTATGTCCCTTTCTTTCCCCCTTTTCTACCTTACAGCCACAATATCCTTTTCAATCAAGCATCAGCAACAGCAACCTTCTCTACTGATGAACAAATGTGGCAGTACACAGGACACATAACATTTTTTAGTAGTAGAATTAGACCAGATCTAGCTAGACAAGCATAAAGGTTGTTGTGTTGTTGTTTTTTTAGTTTTAAACTGGGCGTATATCCAGGGAGACATCTTTGTCATGGCTGTTTTTAAGACCAAGTTTATACACGTAGGAAAAGAAATTATGTCCTTCATAAATCCATTAAGAAATGTTTAATCTGTAAATTTAAATATAACTTAGCTCAGCATCTGAAGTGAATAAGCTGGGATCAAGAACTGCAGACTTGTTCTCTCAGGAGTCAGAATATGCATGTCAATGAAACTCCAAATATGCTAAATCACACATACTAGACGATCAATAAGTAGGTGTTAATGCATTGAGTTTTTCATATCACATAATTGACTTCATGCTTTGGTCTTTGAAGAATGAATTATTCTCCAGAAGGAAATTTTCTATAAACTAGTATTTACATGACTGTTTGCCTTTTAGTCTTAAATTATTATTATTATTATTTTCAAACATACCCTTGCTAAACTAGCAGACTAAATCTAACTGAGTATTTTTATTGAGAGTGAGTCCAGGACAGCTGTTTCCCTGGACACCTCCCAGAGACCCAACACCCCATGCAGCAAAGTCAGGAGTGCTATGCGGGGATCATGCTGTTCTTGTCTCATCTGGGACACCGACAGGAGACAGACATTGTCTACGACGAAGAGCTTGCGTTACACATCATATGCCCGTGCAGAGCAAGGAGCCCCTCTGCCTTACCTCATCCTCTCCCGTCTCCCGCACCTGAGATGTGAAAAACTCCAGTGCTGTATACTCCAGGTGGCCGTTTTCCTCCTGAAAACACAGCACCATGTGGAAATGACCCTGGGTCATCTATCATGGAGCAGTCCTTCCGATGCTCACCCTTGAGGAATAAAATCCTTTGCACGGACCAAAAGCCTCAGTCTTTCCCTCTTAAGTAAGGACCTGTGAACCTGACAGGAATGTATATCTCACAATAAATATGTTTCCATTTATTTCTGCTACTTTCTGATTATCCCCCTTGCCATGTGAATAACCTAACAAACCTTACATAACCAATACATAATGGAGTTGGAGAGACTATATTAGACTTAAAAACCTATGCTATAATATGCTCATATGATAATTATAAAAAAGAAAAATACTGTTTTAAGAACTGAAACTTTATACAATTATAACTCTGAAGTTAAAAAATATGTATTGCCAAGGAAATAACAGAGAGCTTTATTCATTTTTTTTTTCTTACTCAGAGCACAGCAGTGTGCCAAGCTGGTTTATCTGATACGAAGTCATGAAACTGTGAGTGATTCAGTATTTCTAACTGCAAGATGACCATACATAAAACCAAAATGAATCACAAAAAGTTATGTTAGAATGAAAAATACTTGGTCCTAGTAGGAAACATTTCTGGTGGACATAGGAACCTGGGAAAGTCAACGAATTAAAGAATCACTAAGTAAGAGAATGAAAAGAATTCAAGATTAAACAAAGCATGAATGCTGGAGACAGGCTGTAGCATCATAGTCAGGGATGGATTTTTACTGGCTCTACGTAGGGTAGTTTCGTAAAATCACATACATTCTGCATATGGTTGAAAAGAGAAACCTATTTATAAGTAAATAGTAATTATAATTTAATGTAAACAAGAAGCCATTGAGAATGATAATTATTTAAAAATAATTTCATTAAATAATCCAATGTCAATGCTCCTCTTTTGCCTGGTCTGCTTTTAGTGAGTCAGGTAAATTTGCTCTTGTTTTGATGATCCACCTATCAGTTCTAGAGATAAGTCAAACGTGATTGTGGCATAGAAGATTACAGCTCATTGACTGTAACTGACAGGCAATGCATGCGTGCTTTGATGTGCATGTGTGCACCTGTGCTTAACCACCAATCCGTCCTTCCTGAAGTGCTGACCTTCCTGAAATACTAACACAACAATTAAAAGCAATAGAATGATAGTTCTTTCTGCGTCCCTAAGGAAGACCTTCTACCAAGATGTTAGTTTTTTAATATATATAACTTGTTTGCATCCTGATATTGTCAAAGAGTTATTTGTGTTTTTAAGAGTTACACCGCGTGTTTGCAACTTATCCTAATTAAATTTAAGTGGACATTTTTTGAAAAAGGAAAACAGCATTAATTAATACAAAAAGAACAATGTTCATGTATCCCAGTTAAAATCCTGAAAAAAACCCATCCACTCCTCCCTTTCTATCTCCCTCCCTCAATCCCCCTTCTTCTTTCTGTTCTTTTTTTAGACTTTAATTTTTTTGCAAATATAATTTCATCCCATTCTAGCCATCTGTTCAACAAGTAAATAGAAAGATCACAGGCCTACTGGAGCATAAGCAAGGACTAAAATCAATTGCATCATGGGAACCCCATTTCATTTCTATACAGTTTTAAAATATTTATTTATTTTTATTGGCAAAGCAGATGTACAGAGAAAGAGGGAGATACAGAGAGAATGGTCTTCTGTCCCATTGTTCACTCCTCAAGTGGCGACAATGACCGGGGTTGGACTGATCCAAAGCCAGGAGCCAGGAGCTTCTTCCAGGTCTCCTACACAGCTGCAGGGTCCCATAGCTTTGGCCTATCCCTACTGTTTTCCCAGGTCACGTGCAAGTATCTGGATGGAAGTGGAGCAGCTGCTACATGAATCGGTGACAATGTGGGATCCTGGCGCGTGCAAAGTGAGGATTTAGCAACAACCTTATCACTCCAGGTCCACATACATTTCTTTCTTTCTTTTTTTTTCACTAAGTGTGATGGATTTATTCATCCATTTTGCTGCAAGGACAGGATTTCAGTAATTTTTAAATGGCTGAATAATTTCTTTATTTGAGGAATCTCTACTTTGCCCATTTAGCTCCAATACAGTATTGTTCATTTAGTATGCTGCAATGGTGTGTCTCTGTGTGACTGTCTAAACATTTACATTTCAGACTTCAAACTATAACATGCATGTGAATAACCTCAATAGAGACATCACTATTTCAGACGAAGAGAATGATACATGAAGAAAAAGTATGTATGTACCTCCAGGCATCCACAGGATGTTCTTTGGTGCATCAGCAGAGAGTGTGTTTTGGGTCTCAACTTAGCTTTCAATTCCATCACCTTGCCACTGTGTACCCTTCAACATGTGTAGTGACAGGTCAAATATCTTGAACTCTGCGAGAAACCCAGGAAACTCAGATCTGAGGGTTTTTTTTTCCCCCTAAGATCTTCTGTCTGCTGGTTTACTCCCCAAGTGACCACAATGGCCTGAGCTGAGCCCATCTGAAGCCAGGAGCCAGGAGCTTCTTCCAGATATCCCACAGGGGTTTGGGCTGTCCTCCACTGCTTTCCCTGACCATAAACAGGAAGCCGAATGGGAAAGAGGGGCGTCCAGTACGCAAACCGGTGCTTATATGGAATCCCAGTGTGTGAAAGGCGAGCACTTTATCTGCTAGGCTATTTCACCAGGCCCAGATTTGAGTTCTTATCTGGTTTTATCTTGGCTCAAACCTGGATATTGAGGACATTCAGGGAGGAAACCAGCAAAAAAAATTTTTTAGTATCTCTACATTTCAATAATATTGAAAATAAAAAAAAATGCTAGAAACAAATGTTTCAATGGTTGAGGAAAACTTCATACTTCATCGAGAAACTGTTGAAGAGATGCATATAGCACGTTTCTACCTTTCACCGTTAGTAATGAAGGCTTTGAGCTACAGTTTGTTAGTGTGTAGGTTTTGAAGACATGATTTATTTGCCACACACATAAAATGTGTGGAAGGAGAAGGCAGAACTCTTATTTAGGTGCAGCTCATATTTTAAGACCGATATCTGTACTATAAAAATGTTATGAGTCAAATTCAGGGCAAACACTAAGGGCATAGTCATGGGGTACTTAAAAATTTTAACAGCATACTCTATGGACTGTATGTGTGACACTTTGTGCAATTCCCCAGGTATTGAGTCGTCCCTCACTGCTTCAAACAGCTGGCAATGAATCGTGCCCTTGGTACGTGACTGATCACACAAGGGAGAGGGGAGGACTCTTATTCTCAGCCCGGCAGAATGTTGCTAACAGCCTCTTTTAGGGCTGAAAGTGCAAAGATTTCTTATGATTGGAGGGTTGGAATCTTTCATTCCTGAATCTAATACTGAGAGAGGCTACATGGGACATTGTTCTCAATGCTCATACAAATGTCAGCTTTATAAAGACACTTGCGATTGAAGTATGACAGTGAAAGAATATTAAGTATCTAAACTAAAAAGAACCGTCTGCATACATGTGGGCTGGGTCTAGGAGTAGGTCAGGTTGATGTAAACACTGCACTCATGGATATGCACAAGAGCCGATGACTATGCACCATGGCAGGATGCTGATGTAGTTTGACAGTAAGGACAGTAAGGAGTGGTCTCCTCCCCTTCCTCCACTGCAGACACAGAAAAAAAAAAAACTGAAATATGTTTCCATTCACCTTCCTCCATGCTTGGACCCTCCCCATCCTAATGAGAGGCATGCATGGACATGCATCTCTCTTGACTATATAAGCATTAAGAATAAAATAAATGGTTGAAAAAGAAGAAGATATCTTAAATTTAACAAAAGCAGTAAAATGTTGGAGAAAATATAAGCAAATTAAGGTTAGTTTTTCAGACACGAGACAACTGAATAGTACCCTATAGCTATTTTAAGGTTTATAGAAGCCAGTTGTATATAAACTGAAATTGAAATGTCAATGAAGTAGTCACAGGATGGGGTTAAGAACTTGCATTTTGTTTTTAACTTACTGGATACTCAATACCATGTCAATTAATTCCATAATGTTGTAAATTGTTGTTGATGCTATGTTGGGGCTTTTAATTGATCAGGATGATATTCTGCCAGCTCTGCCTTCAGACCAGAGATGGTCTCCCCAAGTAACCGTTAAATTTATCTGGATAATAAGAGGTTGGACTCTATGCTTGGTATATGCTTGCAATGAAAGAATCTTGACTGAATTTGAACTGTGGTACTGCAACAAGGTGGAGGAATTCACCATGGGGGAAGGGCACAAGGAGGGAAGGGGGAATCCCAGAGCCTATGAAACTGTGTCATATAATGCAATGTAATTAATAATAATAATAATAAAAATAAAGACCATTATGCTCAGTGAAATAAATAAAAAAGAATAAGGTTAGTTTGGGCAATTAAAGTATATCACCTGAGACAGATTTATAATCAGACTGAGTATACTTTTGTATAAAACAATTACATGGAAAAATCATTTACATTTTTAAATGGTAAATATTTACTGTGGGTTTAATCCATTTAGCTTTAAAATCCTCTCCTCTATATTAAGAGATCTGGATACATTTTTATGATTTAAATCTAAAATTGTTGAATGCATTTTTAAGCTCAACAACGGGATCTTTGAAAGGCGTGTATTGAATAAACTATTCCAAGGAAAACAAAGGAGTTCAAAGAGAAAACCACAAGGATTAGACTGTTCAAAGTGCAGGTGAACAGTTTTTATACAGAAGTTGAAAATCCTGATCCTAAGCAACAGCTTGAGAGAAGACCATAGTCAACAGCTTAGATTCCAGATAAACACTGCCTGAGCTTCACTCATTGTGAAAATGCCGTTTTCCATTTACAATTACATTTATATGTTTAGCTACTTTCCACTGACTGTTTACTGAGGATTTCATTTCTATTTGCCATTTGACTAATACTTACTATTGCAGCCAGCAAGAGCTTTCCAATAAGCAGAGAAATAACTTTAACAAGTACCAGTGAATTGAATGTAGTACGCTTACGATAGTAAATCCAGATAATTTCCATTACATTTCTTTAAGCCTATATTCAACTAAGTCTTACCTCAAACAATAGCTGATTTTTCAAGCCATTGAAAAATATCCAAGTATAATTGATATGAATAAGTGTGCTTTCCATTAATTCAAATGATTAGTTTATCAGTTACTGAATGACAGTATTTGCATTACGGTTGATTGATGTGAATTCTTATGTTGATGATGCAATGCATAAACTATAAGACCCCAAATTTAATTTGAACTTCACCAAAATGATTAATTTACAAAATGCAGAAGATATACAAGGTAGTTTCAGAAACTCATAGAAAATGTGCAGTCTAAAATTCCATGCATGCTTTCTAAAACCTTTACACCAAAAAATACTTACTAATTAAGCAATTACAAATTTTTATTTATTTATTTATGTTCTTACTTTTTACTGGAAAGTCAGATATACAGAGAGGAGGAGAGACAGAGAGGAAGATCTTCGATCGGATGGTTCACTTGGCAAGTGGTCACAACAACTGGAGCTGAGCCAATCTGAAGCAGGAAGCCAAAAGCTTTCTCCAGGTCTTCCACGCGGGTGCGGGGTCCCAAGGCACCAGGCTGTCCTCAACTGCTTTCCCAGGTCACAAGCAGGGAGCTGGATGAGAAGTGGAGCTGCTGGGGTTAGAAACAGCGCCCATATGGGATCCCTGCACATTCAAAGTGAGGACTTTAACTGCTACGCTATCACACCAGGTCCATCAAGCCTAGAATTTAAGATATATTCAATATTCACTCTCTTCTCACTATCATTTAAGCTTTTTAAATAATACAATTAATATTGTGATTAATAACTTATATGAAGATACTTAATCAATAGTAAGTATCTGAAGTAAAAAGGAATCTGAAGGAATCTGAAGGCAAAGTAATCTTTGACAGATGAATCTCAAACAGTCCATTTCCAAGAGCTTAATATCTGGATACCTTGAGTCTCCTCAACTTTGTTCAGAATTATGCAAAATTATGACATTTATTTTCATTATCTAATTTTAAAGCCCTATATGCTGCTGACATCCTCCCATATACAACTTCACATTTGGTGATCAAACATATACCAATTATTCAGACGTGAAAAAGTTGAATTAGTTGTCTTATATTTAGATATTGCTTTAAATTCACTTAATTCATCATAGTTTAAATCCTGGATGCTCCACTTGCAATCCAACACCCTACTAATACACCTGGGAGAGCAAAGGGATATGGCTTAAGTAGTTGGGTTCCTGGACCCACATGGGAGATTCAGAAGATGCTCTTGGCTTCAGAATAGTTCAGCTCCAGCCACTGTGGCTGTTTAGCAATTTGGGAGTAAATCAGTGCATAGAAAACAATATCTCTCTCTCTCTCACTCACTCTGTCTCTTTCTCTTTCTTTCTCTCTCTCCACCCCCCACTCCAAACCGAGTATTTAAATAAATAAATAAATAAATCTTAAGAAAGAAGAAAGCACCTAAAGTTTTTTCTTCAGTCTATGTTGATATTGGATTTGGGGCTTGACTTTAAAATAAATCTAAGCTTTGTTAGCTTTTCTTTTTTTCAAGATACTAAGTTACAAGCATTTATTCTTTCAAGAGACTACTGGAGACAATTCAACAGCCACTTAGGTTTCTCAATAATTCAGGAGTTTTTTCTCTTTTGTCACTGACACTCTCATGCAGAGATTAAATGGAGAACTACTACTCAAAGTGACGGTAGAATTTAAAGACAAAAATAATTTAGGAAGTTATTTATTGCACGCAGCTTGACTACCCTTGATAAAATGAAAATTGTTACAATTATAAAAAGGCAGTCACTACATATTTATCAGTGCAGGTTTAGGTGTTTCCTTTTTTTATTGAATTCTGAAGAAAAAAGTATAGCAATTACACAAAACACGGTGATTATACTTAAATTAGTTCATCAAAGCACTTTTGGAAAGAAAGCCTAAGAGACCAATTTTACCAAACTTCAACAAAAGAAAATTATTAGCTTATATAATCAAAAAAAAAAAAAAAGAAAAATAAAATCAGAATTGCAACGTTGGAAAAGAATAAAACATTAAAATAGTTTTTGGTTTTTTTTCTTGGGCATATGCTTTCTCGCTTTCTTGGAAGACAAGGGCAATCAGTTCCTCAATTCTAGTGCCTTCCATTTCTATGATTCAACTCAAAATTCTACTATCCAGTTCTGACAGTCTTGTAGGTTTAGTGATGCATTCTAATATTTGTCATCAAAGCAGCAAGACCCTAAGAACTTACTGACACCAAGTTCATTGAAATAGAAAAATGAAACTGTCTTTTTTTGTATCTCTGATACAAAGAGAACAAATTTTTGACAAGGGTCACAAGGCTTTCTGATCTTTTAAAAGAACATGGGGAGCAATTAGACATGCCGTATGCAAGTCCTGTGCGAAGCGTAGTCCATATTCCTCTGACTCTATCAGCTTATCCATGTCATGTCAAAGGGCCAGCGGCCCCATATGGGCCATATGGTGGAATGCAATATTAAATGTGCTAATAAAATTAGATTGTATAACAGTTAATCCCTGCAAGAAACAATTGAAGAAACATGCTTCAGACATAAAATTCATAGTAGATTCAGCTAGAAGTGATGTATATCACAGACTCATTCTTAAAATTATGTTACTATGGCTCACTGAGATGAACTACCAATTGTGCCTTTCCTGCCATTTCCAACCAGGTTGAGTTAGAATAAACATTATCATGAAGTCATAACCTCTCTATGGCTGCAGAGATACTAGTTTTCATGTTTGTTGTTTGCTTCTTTAATATTCATAGCCCCCCAGCTTCAAAGCTTTGTGGCTTAATTTTCAAAGGTGCAATTTTTAAAGATTTATTGTATTTATATTGGAAATTCAGATTTGCAGAGAGGAGAGACAAAGATCTTCTGTCCACTGGTTCACTCCTCAAGTGGTCACAATGTTCGGTGCTGAACCAATTCAAAGCCAGGAACCAGGAGCTGTTTCTGGGTCTCCAGTTTGGTTGCAGGGTCCTCTACCGTCCTCCCAGGCCACAGGCAGGGAGCTGGATGGGAACTGGAGCAACCAGGACAATGGTACTTACATGGGATCCTGCAAATGCAAGACTAGAAATTTAACCACTAGGGTACTGCTCCAAGGCAGTTTTTCTTTTTAATGGCATTTTGTTCTTTGTTTTACATTGTTAAAACTTTGCAATGTAGCCCAGCGCGATACTGTAGTGGCTAAAGTCCTCCCTTGTACGCACTGGGATCCCATATGGTGGCCGGTTCTAATCTCAGCGGCCCTTCTTCCCATCTAGCTTCTTGCTTGTGGACTGCGAGGGCAGTGGAGGACGGTCCAAAGCCTTGGCACCCTGTACCTACGTGGGAAACCAGGAAGAGGCTCCTGGCTTTGGATTGGCTCAGCTCCAGCCGTTGCGACCCCTTTGGGTGTGAAACATCGGACTAAAGATCTTTTTCTCTGTCTCTCCTCCTATCTGTATATCTGCCTTTCCAATAAAAATAAGTAAAACTTAAAAAAAAAAAAAAAAACCTTTGCAATATTAGATTCAGCATGGCCATGTGACATGTTAAGCCACCAATACATATGCGCACAGGTTCATGTCCCGGCTGCTTTGTTTCCCTTCACTGAGTTTTCTCATTGATGAGCACGCTGACAGGTGGTGAGTTTCTTCCTTACTGCACGTGGCTTCCACTTTATGATGTGGGAAGTAGATCTCACTGCCTGTCACTTGGTCTCAGTCTAATGACTATTTTATAATCCCCATACTATGAGAAGGTGAATCCTTACTAAAATCATTTCTAGGATAACTGTCACAATCATGAAGAACTAAAACTTCAACGTGACACTTAAATGAATGTCAAAAGACACTGGGATTTATGGTTGTGCGGGAGTTATGGGGTTGACTGATTTTATCTGTGTCTTCAGTGTTTGATTTTTGAATTTACTCATTTATTTTTCTCCTTTTGATTTTTGTTTTCATCTGTTTGGAAAACAGAGAGATAGAAAAAGAGAGATAAAATGAGAAGCGCAGTGACAGAGAACTCTTGCCTGGATGGCCAACACTAGCTATTTCCTGCTATCTCCCAGGTTGCAGAAATATTCAAGAATCCAGAATTGGAGGTGAAACTTGGATGCCAGGCTAGTTGCTCGAACAGATGATGTGAACATCCCAATGGCTTCTAAACATTCTTAGAAAAAACTGTGCCCATGTTGGGCCCGGTGGTGTGGCCTCATGGCTAAAGTCCTCACCTCCCATCCTGCTCCCTGCTTCTGGCCTGGGAAAGCAGTCGAGGATGGCACAATGCTTTGGGACACTGAACCTGTGTGGGAGATCCAGAAGGAAGTTCCTGGCTCCTGGCTTCAGATTGGCACAGCACCAGCCATTGCGCTCACTTGGGGATAAATCATCGGAGGGAAGATCTTCCTCTCTGTCTCTCCTCCTCTCTGTTTATCTGACTTTGTAATAAAAATAAATAAATCTTAAAAAAAAAACTGTGCCCATGTTCATTTTATTTTCATAAATTTTCAAAAGAGATCTACTAGCATAATCAGCACATTAAAGTACCACAAGAGGAAGACACTTCAAAATGTTATTGAAAATAACTAGAATCACAAGAGAGATGTGTTTTACCTCAACCTTTTGAAATCCATTTGTAACATTTTTTTTCTTAGCGTTAACTTCCTTGAAGTTTCACAGATCTTTCAGGCTGGCAAATATTTCACTGCTTCATAAATTATACCTTGAAATTATTTACTGTATTTACTGGGCAAAAGGTTTTGTGTTTATTTTTATTATTATCTCTAAGTATTTTTTAATGTTACAGTTCCATAGGTTCCAGTATTTCCCCTCCAACTCCCCGAATCACTCTTACCCTATTATTTTCCCCATATGATTACAGTAGTATAGTCATCCAGAAATAGTTAAAAGTATGTTCTTCTGTTATTTAAGTGTTTCATGACATTGTAGGTATAGACAATGGTAGAAAGTCCAGCCCCGTATTTTCAACACATATTTAATAATTTCCTTTGGAGTCTGTGTTTTGTTCAAGAGTAGAGATGCATATTACAATATCTTCACCTCCCAGAGTGCTGGTCTCCATTATAGAAGTTGTCTAGGTGAAAATATGTGTATACATGTTGACCCAATATCTATTTTCTTAGCTCTTACATGAAGGTTGCCTTATGTCAGAGGCAATATGTGAGATTTGTCCTGTTGTAATTAGCTTATTTCATGGAGCATGATGTTCTTTAGTTGTGACCATTTTGATACGAACAGTAGAACTTCATTTTTAATAGCTGAGTAGTATTTCATAGAGTAGATGTACCACAGTGTCTATTCACTCCTCTTTCAGTGCACATCTGGGTTGTTTCCATGTCATTGCTATTGACAATTGGGATGCTGTAAGTTTGGAGTTGCAGGTAACTTTTTGAGAGCATATTTAGTTTCCTTTGCATAGTTTCTAAAAGTAGGATAACTGGGTTAAAAGGTAGATTGGTTTTCACTTGTTTTAACACTCTCTGTACTGACTTCCATAGTGGCTGCCCTAGGCTACACTACCACCAGCACTGGAAATGATCAAGAGAATGGAGAAGCAAGCTAAAGAATGGGAAAAATTACTTGCACACTACATAACAGATAGGAGACAGATATCTAGAACTTGCAAAGAGCTTCAAAAACTCACGGACAGCAAAACAAACAACCCTGTGAATAATTGGGGAAGGATATGATCAGACCTTTTTCAAAAGAACAAATTCAAATGGCTAATAAACATAAAAAATGCTCAGGCTCTCTAGTTATCAAGAGAAATGTAGAAGAACATCACATTGAGCTTTCCACCTAACTCCAGTGAGATGTGCTTACATTCAGAAACTACCACCAGCACCTGTTGCCATGGATGTGAGAGCAGCTTCAGCTTTAATATAGTAAAATATATCCTTTTGCTTATGTAAATTTAGTATTATGCCTTCTTACTATGCTTTTAATTGCATCTATTTTGGCATTCATAATATATATATTCATTATATATATGTGTATATGGGTTTCATTCAAAGCTTATTTTATCCTCAGAAAATTAGCAAAGAGAGCATTTTATGTTTTAACTAGTTATTTAATTTTCAAATATAATTTACTCAATTACTTGCATTTTCTCTCCTGATTATAATGATCATTTCATCATATAATTGGGTTCTTTTAAAATCTACCTCTAAAACAATCAAAATCATCTGCATACTCTCTTCCATAATGATACTAATAATTTACATAACTTCTAACAGTGTATTAGGGTAACTTTTTTTTCATATACTCCCAGAGATGATCATTTTTGGATTTTTGCATGGTGACCGTTCTTCTTGGTGTCAGATGATATCTCATTGTGGAATTTATTGGCCTTGAGAAAAATTAACATAAAGTGAAATTGCAATGCACTGATTTCACACTGGAATTATTTTTTTGGAATGTAACCACAACTCGAAACAAGGTACAAAAAGTTTTCTCTTACTACCTTTGGCCCAAGTGTTAGAATGTTTCTTGTTTGTTTGTTTTTTTGGTTTAAGATTTATTTATTTTTATTGAAAAGCTAGGTCTTACAGAGAGAAGGAGAGACAGAAAGTTTTTCTGCGTGCTGTTTCATTCCCCCAATTGACCACAATGGCCGGAGCTGAGCCAATCTGAAGCCAGGAGCTTATTCTGCGTCCCCCTTGTGGGTACAGGGTCCGAGGACTTCAGCACATCCTCTACTCCAAGGCCACAGGCAAGGATCTGCTGAGACATAAATGGGTGCTATGTGCAAGGCGAGGGTTTAACTACTGAACCATTGAGTTTGGCCCCCAAGTGTTGGAATTTTTAAATACAATTACTGTGATCTTTTAATGTTAAAGGCCAATCTGTTTGTCATGAAATAAACTCCACCCCCCCAAGCACGCGCGCGCGCACACACACACACACACACACACACACACACACACACAGAGTATTGGTTTCTTCCCATTTACAAAGGTTTTTTTTTTTATTGTTATTAACATTGTATTATGTGATACCCCTCCCACAACCCTCCCCCCATAGTGGATTCCTCCACCTTGCTGCATAACCTCAGTTCAAGTTCAGTTGAGATTCCGTCATTGCAAGCATTTACCTAGCATAAAGTCCAGCATCTTATTGTCCAGGTAAGTTCAGTGGCCTTTTGGGTAGACCTTCTCTGGTCTGAAGGTAGAGCTAACAGGGTAAAGTTCCGGTCAGTTAAAATTCCCAACAAAACATCAGCGTCAATATACAACGTTATGGAATTAATTGACATAGTATTGGGTAAACAATATGTTAAAAATAATGCAAGTTCAATTCTTCAAAACATCTGGGTTGAGACAGTATCAATGACAGGTTCAAAAAATAACAAACAACCAAACAAAAATTACATGTTAAATCAAGGCAAACATGTGGCATCTAACCTTTTGGGCTTCACTCATTTCCCTTGGCATTATAGTTTCCAGTTGGGCCCATTTAGCCACAAAGAACTGCATTTTGTTTTTTTTTTTAATAGCTGAGTAGTATTCCATGGAGTAGATGAACCAAAGCTTTCTTATCCAATCTTCTGCTGATGGGCATTTCGGTTGCTTCCATGTTTTTGCAATTACTGATTGTGCTGCTATGAACATAGGGATGCATGTTGGTTTGTCGTGAAACAGGTGTTTTGGGTTCTTTTTTTAAATTTTATCAAAAATGTGTTCATTTGTGTGAAACACAGAGTAACCCAGAAGAAAGGGAAGGATCTTCCACACAGTGGTTCACTCAAATGGCTGCAGTAGCCAGTCTTTGCCAGGAACACAAGAGCCAGGAACTCCAGGCTGGTTCTATGCAGGAGTGCTGGAGGCCCAACTATTTGGTCCATTCTATAATCCTTTCCTAAGTGCATTAGCAGAAAATGAAACACCAGATGTGTTATACCTAGGAGTCAAAGTGACATTCTGATATGCATACTTGTACTGCAAGCTAATGTGTGATCCCAAAACTAAAATTCTGGCTCTTAATTTTGTTCGTATTTTGCTCTTTCTTGACACATACATGACAGGAAGCATGAATGATGTTTTTAAGAAGCTTGCATTGAAACATTAATATTTTGATTATTAATGTTTTTCCCAACTGAAAGAAGATCATGTGTTATTGCTCAGTAAGCAAAAGCCAAGATTGGAAATTTGGAAATGTGTAGAACACCCTTTATTTAATTTCACCTAGCAAAAAGGTGAAAAAATTTTAAAAAGTTTCATAAATGATGCATACTCTTCTTTAAACATATTTAAATACTATGATTCAGAATGATCATCTGGCTCAGGTTTAAGATGTCATATCCCATGACTGAAGGTTCATGTCCCCTATTGGGTTACCTGGGTTGAAGTGCCAAGCTCTGTTTGGATTCCAACTTTCCTTTACCATGCATCTTCAGAGGCAGCAGATGATGGCTTAACTATGTGGATTCCTGCCACAAGTACAAAATACAGATTGTTCTCAAGTTGTGGTTGTTGCAGTTATTGGAGAGAGAATAGATGGAGGATTTTTCTCTCTGTCTTTCTGTCATTTCATATAAAAAACTCACATTTGAATTCTAAAAAGAAAATTGAAACGTTATTCTAGGCTTGCCTTTTTCAGATATTGATCTGCATTTCCTAAGCTCTGGCATTGATCTCAAAGTCCAAATGAATGAGCACGACACACAAAACTCTTCATATCTACACATTTAAATCCCCTATATTATCAGAATAAAAATCAGCTTCAATAACTCGACATACACTTACAATTCTACATGATACTTTGGTGCCTCTGTAAGTGCTAATCCTAATGCTCCAGTTGATCTCCCCTCATGTTTCACCCTGAGCTCAGATTGTCCGCAACGTCATGCCCTACCATGCTGCCATCCGGAAGCTTAGGAAACACTGTTAAGCCCATGCCTATCCCTTATGTGAGTGCCACATTTTATATAGCACTTTAAGTATTTATTTGGGCTCACTGTTTCTGGAAAACAAAACTATATCTTATTTACCTATGTGATCTGAGATATTATATTGTCTGTAAATAATTGCTGAATGATTACAGTACAGTTGTTCTGTGGATGCAGTTAATTTTCATGAATTATTTAAACACGTCTATGTACTAATTTTTGTCAAGTACACTGGATTTCATGGGAGTCCATTTATATCATTAAGGCTAAATAAAAGAAAGGCTTGCAATTTTTCAGACCTGATTTAATTCAGTAATAACAGCTGAACCCTTTTTGAGATTCACATGGGGAGATTTTTAAGGGTTGGGACAAATATGCAAAACTCTAATTTCTATGAACACAAATCCAAACATTATTGTGAGAAACTTAAATCTGTCTGATTCTTTCAAAGTCAGGGGTAGTTAGCCAAATTGGCTGAAATATGTGTGAAAGAGATATTATCTATGATAGATGACATGGGAGAGCACAAAATTTAGGAAGCAGCAAAATAGGATAAAAATTACCAGCTGAAAAATGAATTTCCTATATGAAAACAAGTAATTTCTTTCTGGGAAGAATTAATACATAATTTCTAGATTCAAAGTTGCAAATTTTGTTGTTCAATAATAGTTTCTATGTAAGAGGAGTTCTAGTCGATCTAAACACAAGAGATTACATTGATTTTATGATAGCAATACAGGTCATTTAAAAAAAAAAGATTTATTAAATTTTACTGGAAAGGCAAATCTACAGAGAGAAGGAGAGACAGAGAGAAATATCTTCCAACTGCTTGTTCACTCAAGTGTTGAGCCAATCTGAAGCCAGGCACTTCTTCAGGTCTCCCATTCAGGTGTGGGGTCCCAAGGCTTTGGGTCATCCTCTACGACTTTCTCAGTCCACAAGTAGGGATCTGAATGGGAAATGGAATTGCTGAGACACAAACTGGCACCCATATCAAATTCCAGAGAATGTAAGGTGAGAATTTGGTCATTGAGCCATTGTGCAGGGCCCAACAGTTCACCTTTTCTTAAATAATTAGAAAAACAAGTGGTTTTATTTTTGACACTAGACTAAAATTGTGATACTGGAGTCAAACAGTGTCATGCAGTGTGTTCAAGGGTTGCCTATAAAACTGGAATCCCCTTTGTACATTGGTTCAAGCACCGGCTGCTCCTCTTCCAGTTCTGTTCCTTGCTAATATGCCTGAGACGGCCACAGAAAATGGCCCAAGTGCTTGAGTCCCTGCCCCCACATTACATACCTTAAAAAATCCCTGGCTCTCAGCTCGTGCTTGGGCCAGCCCCAGTGGATGCTGCCATTTATAGAGTGAGCCAGTGGATGGAAGAACTCTGTGTGTGTCTCTGTCTTCCCCACTGTCTCGTCTCTTTTCTCTTTGTGACTCTGGCTTTCAAATAAATAAATATTTTCCTTAAAGAAGGAATGCAAGCATTAATTTTATTATTTTAGAATTTTATTATTTTAGTTTTAAAAAAAAATCCCAACCCACTGAAAGACAATTCTTTCCAATGATTATCTAGTTGTACGTGTGTTTTTCAAATATGTATTTATGTAGATGCATAGCAAATTAGCTTTCTATTTCTTCTGCAGAAATAAATGAGTCAAGTTACTTTTAAACCATCTCTACTTCCTTCCCTGTGGAATGGCAGTTATGTCTCCCTTTAAAGGCATTCCAGGGGGTCTGTTCTGTAATGCCTTTCTCCTGTTAGTGGTTTTGTATTCATATAAAACTTCTTGGCTGCAGCGTAGAACATCTTACAGACATGAATATAAACCTAAGAATCAAACAAGCTCTAGAAACAACGTTATACTATTCTCCTCACATTCTAGGCTTTGGATAATATCGCTGCCTCTTTCAGAGTTATGTCTTATGTTTCAAATGAGGCGATTGACTCCAATGCCATTACTGAACTACAAAAATGCCTTCAGTCATGCTGTAAAATCTATTGTAATGCTGAACAATAGAAGCCCACAGAGCTTTGTTCAAATGTGAGGGTTGTAATGTACTAGGCAAGGGGATGTTTACTGCAAAATAAGTTTTAATCTCTAGACTCTATATGCCTCATCTATGATCAGTACACAGTCATTACAATGAAACAGTTGTTCTGCATAGATGATGAAATTAGCAATATTATAAGACTTGCTCATGGGACAATTATTTGGATTAGTGGTTAAGCTACAGATTAAGATCAGAATACCTGAACACACACCTCTGGCTGTTAAATCCTAAATGCAAACCCTAGGAAGTAGTGGTGGTGTCTCCAGTGATCGGATTCTTGACGTTCATGTGATCGTCTTGGCTGGAGTTCCTTGCTTCACCCCAGCCCAGTTTCATCCTGCAGACATTTAAGGAATGAACCAGCACATCAGATTATGCACTTTCTCTGTTTTTCTCTCTCCTCTCAAATAAAACAAATAATAAATACAAATTTCAATTACTTCGCTTCTGATTTTTGCTTGACAAACAATGCATGAAAAGTAGCTATTTTTCTTTAATTGTCATTGAGTACAGAGTGCCTAGGAAACTCTTGTCTCTTTCAAAGAACAAATTAATTTGAATAAGAGGTACCAAAGAAATAACCATAAAATCTCCGGAAAATTTGGAGGTATCAATGAGTGTGTTAATTTTTTTTGTTAACATTGCTTTTCCTACTGGTTTCAATTATTTTCAACAGATTGAACAGCACGAAGAACCTTATAGGAAAACAAATACCTCAAAACAGAATGTGCAGAAAATCTACACGGACCACAGGATAATGTACTTCTACAAAACGGCTAGACACAGCTGTGAAGTGTTGTCTGTTCAATAACAAACGCTTGGTAAAGGCAGTCATTTTTTTTTTTCAGTAGAATAAATGAGTGTGAATTTAATGGTAGGTAAACAATTATTTTCACTTTCAAGGAAAATTGGGAAAACACACAAGGCCAATAGACTCCAGTACTGTGCTTCATTAAAATGTGAGATCTAAATTATCTTGTTGGAATCATTAAAATATAACTGTATGAAAGTTCTTATTAATTGTTTTTACCATGTTCTAGTTTATGAACTTAGGCAAGTACCTATGCTCTTTACAGTAATTTGTAACTACTCAGGTAAGGTGATATGTATGAGAATGTTCCCTTATGTTGGCTGGATAGTTGAACACACATAGGGAGTACTGAGAACTAACTAGCACATAATTTAAGTTTGCTAACTATTTATTAATGAGTTAACATGGTTGCTTTTTTCTTGGAATCACTTCTTTTCAATCAAGTCACTGTCTCAGACTCATAATTTCCTTATAGAATTATATCATCTTGGTATTGATTAAAATACTTCATTCTTGTGTGTGTGTGTATGTGTGTGTATGTGTACATTCCATAAAAGTATATATTATAAGGTTTGTATAACAATAAGTGATATTGCCTCTATAAAATAATAGCTTTTAGCTCCAAATTCAATTTAAAAATAATCTAAATATCAATTTTAAAAAAAGGGAAAATATGGGCCTGTCATGGTAGCCTAGTGGCTAAAGTCCTCACCTTGCATGCACCAGCATCATGTGTGGATCAGGTTCAGGTCCCTGCAGCCCTGTTTCCTTTTGTCCTGGGAAAGTGGTTGAAGATAACCAAAAGCCTTGGGACCTCCACGCACGTGGGAGATTCAGAGGAGGCTCCTGGATTCTGGCTTAGGATAGGCTTAGATACGTTATGGCCACCTAGAGAGTGGGCCAATGGACAGAAATCTTTCTGCGCCTCATCTCTGTATGTCTGCCTTTTCAATAAAGGCAAATCTTAAAAAATATATATATTAAGAAGGAAAAGGAAAATTGTTGCTTTGGATCTTCAAGGCTTAATTTGAAATATATCTTGGCTACATAAACACATAAACCTGGAAAAGAGTGAGCCTCAATTATTCATGTGAAAAATGGTAATGATTACTGTGTAGGAATTCTGCAAAAATTAAATGAAATCATGCATACAACAAAGATAGCCAAGCATAGAGAAAATTCTCAAAGTAGGTAAGTCTTTGTTTTCCTAAAATTATAAAAATAAACGTAAAAGGCAAAGGAAAAAAATCTATCATCAGCTTCCAAATCAACCTTGTATTATCTATAATATAGTGAAATCTACAGAATACTAAATTATTTTAAATATTCATGTATTTGCAAAGCAGAGAGAGAAAAGAGAGAGAGAGAGAGAGAGGGAGAGACAGAATCTTCTACCCTTTGGTTTGCTTCCGAGATGGCCTCGGTGGCCACTTGTGGACTATGCTGAAGCCAGAAGCCAGGAGCTCAGGCCTAGTCCTCCACAAGGGTAACAGTTTTCCAGATGCCTGGGATGCCTGCCACCTTTCAAGGTGCAGAACAGGAATTTTACTGTGAAAATCGCAGGCAGACGGCAAACTGAAGCCCCGATATGGGATGATGACACCACAGCTGGGCATCATTGCTCTATTCAACTTGCAAACAAATTATTAAAGGTGATCATTCCCTTTGCAGAGGTATTAATTTAAAATATACTAAGTAAACTATGAAAATGTATCGTGATCCCCCCCGTTTATTTAAAATAAATGACTATTTTTCTTGCTCAAAGAATAAATGGTATTAACAATCTTCTTCCTATGAGAATATATGTATATGCTGTTCACCTATGTCTATATTGCCTTATATCAGAGAGCACGTAAGCGCACTTAAATAGGAGAATGTTAATATTAATATTGTTACTGAAGGGTTACCCTACTGTAATAACATGGGGGCGATGGGAGGAGAAAGGAAGAGGGGGAAGGGAGAGAGGAATCACTTTACCAACAAAACTATATCATGGAAAATAATAACAATAAAATTTAAATAAAATAATGGAAATCACTTCCAATCGTTTGCATCTCCTTCAACATTTTTTAAAAGATTTATTTATTTTTATTTGAAATGAAGATTCAAGAGAAAGAGTGAGAGATAGGAAGCTGGGGAGAGAGAGAGAGATCTTCCATCTGCCAGGTCACTCTCCAAATGGTAACAAGAGCCAGAGGCAAGCAGATCCAGATCCAGGAGCCAGAATCCAAGAGGTTCACCTGGGAGTCCCACACTGTGCAGGAGTCTAAGCACCTGGGCTGTGCTCTGCTGCTCTCCCAGGTCATAAACACTGAGCGAACGGGAAGTGGAACAGCTGAGTCTAAAACTGGTGCCGGTAGAGAATGGTGGTTCCTACAGGACCATCTTGTTGAATCATGGGGCTGGACCCTGCTATAACATTGTTTTAATCACAATTAAGCCACTTATATATATCTAATGGTATAGTCGGCTATGAACCTTGTTGAAATGGATACAAAATATGCAGGAAAAGCAAAGCTAAATACTAGTGTTCCAGACTTGAAGGATACAAAATGTAAGATATTGTTCTTTCTATAATCTATCTTTTATGTTAATTTCCTCTTTAAAAATTAGTGATTCCACTATTATGTGATTCTTACACACAATATCTCTTACATCACATTTTCTCTCTCAATATATAGTAGTTGACTATTTGACTATGTAATGGCTTCTTATTTTTTAGAAATGCTGTGTTGCAATGCTCTCCATTCTTCCCCTGTGTACGTGTGACAGCAGGTAATGATGCTCTTATACAAGGACTGATAGGAAGTAAATGATGACTTGTTGGAACAATAAGGTGAAATACCACCCCCTCTTGCAGTGAAAAGCATAAGTATATGATAATAGAGCATAGCCTCAATGAGCTACAGAGTGCTTAGAAATGTGGATGAGCAAAAAACACTACTGCACAACTGAGAGGGCACAAATGCAATACTCAATAAATATGCTTAGAGCTCCGGCCTGATGAATGGAAGGAACTATTCTATATAGGCCTGAATGAGAGCACAAAGAGACAGGAGACATGGCTCTGAAAAAAAAAATTAACAAATGTAATATAAGATGAATCATAAAAATAGGTACTAGAATATGAGTCATAAAAATAAATGTATATTTATACAGAGATAAGTGAAATCATAAATATCTCATAATGTGAGTCATTTAGATTGACTTTTAAAATATCTACAGATTTATCCATTTCAAAGAAACAGTAATAGAAAGGATGAGACTGAAAAAAATTTTTTCATATGCAGGTCATTTTGTAAATTCTTGCTACAGCCAGGGCTGGGTCAGGTGAAGGCCAGGAGCCAAGCACTGCATCTGAATCCGCACATGAAAAGCAGAACCCACATCATCAGCTCATCATCCTTTGCCTCCCAAGGGCATCAGAATGAAACTGCTCAGGAAACAGAGGGAAGACTTAACCCTGAGCTGCATGGAAGAGCGAGGGGTTCCAAATGGAGAGTTAATCCACCTTATTCCAATGCCTGATGCCATTTGGCATGATCTTACCCAGGATTCATTCAAATAAAAAATAGTAATAGGTTAGTACTGGAGAAATTGAATAGTGAGAGGAAAGAACCCAGAGAGTAACTAGAAAATGATAAGCATATTTCTTTGATGTATATTAAAATGAAGCCACAGGAAGATTAAAAGGAAAAGAAAATTATGAAAGATGGCAGAGAAGTTAATCTGGCTATAAAGAGAAGTGAACGTAAGATGGAATATGAGACTTTGATGATGCCAATGATTTTATTCAGCTATTGAACCTTAAAATCATTTTCAAATTTTATATTAATCATCACTCTAATATTACTAATCACACAAATTTCTAAATGTACGTACTAGATGTCCAACTTTCTTGATGAATAAAGGAAACTTATCTTCTTGAAACTATTAATAAATTATTACACCCAATGTCCAAAAAAATGTGGTTTTGTTTCTCTGGGAGGAATATTAAAGCTAAGGAAAATGAAGGAAGAAAAATCTGCTAGGAAACTTTAAGGTTATTCTGAAATGATATTTATCGTTTTTTTTTTTTCAATTCAAATATACACTATTTTAAAGCTAATATTTTAAAGCACATGTATTTTAAAATGGCTTCACATGTATTTTTAAATTTTCCTTTATTAATGATACTTAAATTCAAAGATAATTAACATGTTATTTGAATCAACTTGAGATAATTTGGCTATCGTATTTTATAGCATAGTTGTGGACAGGCTCCTTGAAAGAAAAGATAGTATAAATAACCTTTTCATTAATTGAGTATAACGTTTAATGACAAAAATACCAAACTCTAAAAAATGATGGAGAAATGCATCTCTTTCATATATAAAAGTCATTCTTTCTGTGCCTCCTATCCCTCCTAGACAATCTTGTCTTCATTAAACTGAGTAACAATTTTGAGACTCTAAACACACCTTGCAGGTTTACCATGTTAGAATCTCTGAATAAGAAATTCAGCTCCAAATAAGAACAGATCACTTCATTCAGTTTAGAGATATTTATAACTTCTCCTCATGTCATGTCTAGAATACTCCCACACTGTGTCAAGGCTGGAGGAGAGACCATAATAACCTCATGCTTTCTTGGGTATTTCCTTGTATGTCACGAGAGTTTTCAGGGATTCTAGAAATGACACCATGTCTTTGTATTCTGAAGATAGAAGATGTACTTGGGCCTTCGGGCATTATCTCAGAATAAGCATTGCAGTTTGGAAAATAAGCAGTCCTCAGAAACCAATAACTGGCAACCAAATACTGGCAACACTTGTCTTGGGAACATTAGGCATTACTTATCAGAGCCACTAAAAGCTTATTTTGAATTTAGTAGTTTATAAATATAGCGCAATAGTGCATTTTACTTCATGTTGCATAAATATTATAAATATTAATGTATGAGTAAATACTGTCATAAAGATGAACTATATACATATTTACACTTCATTTGAAACATTCGTACATTTTAGATTACCAGAATAAAGTGTTAAGTATTCTCATTTATAATTTCTACCTTTCTATTTTGCTTTTTTACTATATTAATACTTTAAATATTTACTTAGCAAGTTAGTTGCTTTAAGTGGATATTTGGAAATGATAAGGGACACGGGATAGCATGAACGTAATTTTTGTGCCAAATGGAGAAAATTGGCATTTTTCTATCAGCCACAGACCTTTCCTGATAGTCCTTATTAAAAACGTAAGTAGAGAGGACGGTGTTGTAGCATAGAGGGTAAGCGCTGCCTGTGATGGTGACATCTCAAAAGGGCACTGGTTCACACCACTGCTGATTTCCTAGGTAAAATAAGTAGAAGACGGCCTAATTGCTCGGTCCTCTGAAACCCATATGGAATACCACAATAACATTTCCGATCCCTGTATTGAATTGGCCCTGACTAGTTTGTTTCAGCTACCTGCAGTGTGAATCAATAGATGAATTATCAATTTTCTGTCTTCTCTCTCTGTCTCTACTCAGCATTTCACAAAAACAGATTTAAAAAAAAAAATCAGTACATATTACCTGATGTTGAAATGACCTATATTTGGAATTTCAAAGATTCATAAATTAAAACAGTATTTTACTAGAATTATTTGGCAATAAAAAAATTATGGTATAAAAATTATCTCACATATATTTATTTTAAAATCACCCTAAACAAATTATATTTTATAAATCACAAGTATATATAATTGTATCTAATTTTTATATTATATAATTAAATTTAACTTTGTACAATATATATAATTTTATATCATGTATTATGGATTTACATAGCATATTTATATATATTTTATATGGTATATTATGTACTTTAATATAATATATTCCATCTAAGGAAATAATTCCTGAGAAGTCCTTATAATGAATACAGAATTAGAAAATTCACTCAAAAACATCTCTTTGGAGCAAGGTTTTAATACCCATTGACATGTATGAGAGCAGAAGGGGATGTGGGACAGACTGGACTAGTCTGCTGCATACTGGCAAACCAGGGCAGGGGGCGGGCCTGGTGGAGGTTATTGTGGGTTGCTACGACTAGGCTGCAGCTTTCACCAGTTTATGTGAGGGCCGAGTATGTGCTGGGCAGAACCAGGCTGCACTGCGGCACCCATTGGCTCCAGTAGAAGACATGGATGTAAACAGAACCAACCCAGCAACTGCAACCACCAACTGACGAGGCCATGGACTGTGCCAGGCCCTGTACTTGCTAGTGCATACAAGAATCTGGTCGGGGAACACCTCAGTCAAAGATTCTTTGGGGATCTCCCCAATCGAGCTTCCGGACTCAGAACCCTAACCATGAAGAGAGGACAGAACAAATCAATCAAGCACCTCAGCTATATGTTGGCAGTAAAACCTGAGCAAATGGACACTCTATGATGGACTGTCAATCAGTGGATTCTTCAACAACCTCATTATGTTTGGAGTAGCGAGAGTGTCAGCAATTCAAAACTGTTGAACTATCAAAACCACTTGAGCAAGACCCTCGGAGCATGCTTCACATCTGGGACCTGGGGTGGGTGGGAGACTGGGTGGGGCTGCTCCCTTAAAATCTCCTTTTACATCAGATATACTAAGGAAACAATACAAAACTAATTGTCTTGCCCATCTTCCTGTAGCGCTTGCTTGAAACTTGTTACCCTAATTATGTAAAGATTGTCCAAAAAAATAAATAAATAATTTTAAAAATCTCTTAAAGACATTCTGGAAAAATATGATTTGATATCATTCCCATTTTCAAGAGCAGCTGAAAATTAACTGCAGTCATAAAATTTAAATATTTGTGTTAGCATGCTAAAATAAAGGACCACAGTATTTAGCTGCACTGATCAAGACAAACATTTTGAAAAAATTGTTATTCTACGTGTCTGTCATACGTAGACAAACATGGCACGTGCAGTTGAGTTAGAATAAATAATACCTTCCGTTGGAGTTATTCCATGTCCTCCTCCTCCTTCCTTCCATGACTCTCCATTCCTCAGGACCTGCAGTAGCTTGGCTGCGCGTGCATATACGGATGTAAAACATATAGCTGTGTATGCACATGCAAAAACACTTCTACACACATCCCATGCAGTAGCCTGTGCAGTAAGATCCCATCACTGAGAATACTGCAGTCTCTAAGAATGTTTCTTTCCATTAGAACCTTATTCAAACCTACATTTATGTGAACTCAAGGGTTTGTTAACTGAAAATAATAGTACCTGTTTAATGTTGGTAGGGTACTAGTTGTTACTATTTTAAATTGTTTGTAAGCTTTTCTTCTGGCTTAAAAATTGAAAGCATCAAAGGTAAATATTAATCTTACGACATATGCAATTTGATATTGTATCTCTTTGTTATCTTGCAAACCTTTTAAATACGATTATTCAAATAACGTGGCCATGAGCATAAGAACTAAAAGAGGAGATGTCTACCCGTACTTCATTGCTTATGATGGGTTTATCTTTAACTTCCAAATATGACAGTTACAGACTAACATGGGGTCCAGCATTGCAGCCTAGCGGCTAAATTCTCGCCTTGTACACGCCAGGATCATACATTCATGAAGACTGCTGTCTCAGCGGCCCTGCCTCCCACTCAGCTCCCTGCCTGTGGCCTGGGAAAGCAGTCGAGGATGGCCCAAAGTGTTGGGACCCTGCACCCGCGTGGGAGACCCTGAAAAAGCTCCTAGCTCCTGGCTACAGGTTTTGGACGGGTTCAACTTTGGCACTGTGGTCACTTGGGGAGTGAATCCACGACAGAAAATCTTCCTCTCTCTTTCTTCTCCTCTCTGTCTGACTTTCCCCACAATAAAAAATAAATCTTTTTTGTAAAGCTGAAAATTAAGGCAATTTTTCAGCAAATCAAATTAATATAATGTATCTAGGACTTTATATGTTATTTTCAGTGTTTACATTCTGCTTTTATACTATAGAGCTAATCATTTGCAAACACTTCATAATAATATCTACCTGCCTGTCTCTCAGAGGGTGTTTGTGGCCTATTAACTGTTGAAATTGCAGTAAAATCAGTTTAGCTAATTTGTAATTTGAGAGTATAACTTCACATTTAAGCAAAATAAATATATCGATAACATTCTTATGTAAGAGATTGAAAATACATGTGTAACATATAAGCAAAATACTTGCTAAATTGGAAAGGCTCATTTTGTATTTATAAAATAATCATATTTGCCTTTGTATGTATAAAAGATATCCCATAGTGGACACTATGGTCTTTGTATTTCTGGCCAAGCTCCAAATTTTATGAAAACTGTGGCCAGAAAAAAAGAAAACTGTGTTAATCATTTTCCTGGATGAGGAAATACTATACTAATGAGAAGGGCATTTTGGAGAATATAATACGAAGGAAGATTTGGCATAATTTAGCAATCATGTATCTTTAGCACCGATATAATTTTTTTTAATTTCTTGGCTGAAAGTATTTATTAACTTTAGTTCTCATTGCAGAGAGCAACTAGCGCAAGTGTGGTTTATACATCCAAAGGAAGAATCAGCAACGCTTGGATAAGTGCAGGTTACTATTTAATTGTCCCAACAGTATTTGTTGAAGAGAT
The DNA here is from genome assembly GCF_017591425.1 of Ochotona curzoniae. Classification (NCBI taxonomy): domain Eukaryota; kingdom Metazoa; phylum Chordata; class Mammalia; order Lagomorpha; family Ochotonidae; genus Ochotona; species Ochotona curzoniae. The sequence goes on from NW_024466218.1 coordinate 4,225,561, forward strand.
CACCTTTTTTCCCTGGATTATTTTTAGTTTTTTGTCAAAGATTAGTTGGTTGCACATGTGCGTAGTCACCTCTTGAGTTGTCATTCTGTTCCATTGATCTTCTCTCTCTGTATTAATACTAGACTGTATGCCACTGCATTGTAGCAAGTCTTTAGGTCTGGCATCATGATTCCTTCAGCTTTATTTTTATTCTTCAGGATAGCTGTGGCTATGTGTGGTATTGTGTGTTTCCAGATTAATTTTATATCATCTTTTATTTCTTACAAGAATGCCTTTGAGATCTTGATTGTGATCACAGTGAATCTGCATATTACTTCATATAATATGGACATTTTGAGGACATTGATTCTATCGGTATGCAAACATGGCCAATTTCTCCATCTCTAAGTGTCTTCTTCTATTTCTTTTTTTAATGTTTTGTGATTTTCACCATTGAGGTCTTTCACATCTTTGTTAGGTTTATTGCAAGGACTTTAACATTCTTCTTTGTTATATCAAAGGGAGCTGTTGTTAAAAGTTCTTTTTTAGACAAGGAGTTATTTGTGTATACCAGGGCCATCAATTTAGGTTTATTGTTTTGCAACTTATCACCCTGTCAAACAATCTTGGGAGTTCTAATAGTCTCTTTAATGAGTCTTTTGATTCTTTTGTGTGTAAAATCATGTTGTCTATGGCAAGGGATACATTGAATTCCTTGTTTCCAGTTTGAATTCCTTTAGCTTATTTTTCTTGCTTAATAATTCTGTCAAGGACTTTCAATAGTATGCTAGGTAAGAGCAGTGAATGTGCATACTATTGTTTGGCTTCAGATCTTAGTGCAAACAACTTCCAGTCTTGTTCCTCACCGTTGTGATGCTGGCATTGCCTTTTCATATATTGCTTTGATTGAGTTGTAAAATGTTGTTATCTATCCTGCCTAGGGTTTTTAGCATGAAGTAGTGTTAGGTTTTGTCAAATGCATTCTCTTATTCTATTGAGATGATCCAATTTTTTTTTTAAATTCTAAATTGGTTGGTGTGCATCGTATTTGTTGATTTGTGTATGATGAACCATCATTTCATGCCAGTGTTAAATCCCACTTGGACTGAGGAATGAGCTGTCTGATGTTTTGTATTGTTGGATTGCATTGGGTAATAGTTTGTTGATGCTTGTTGCATCTTGATCTTGCATGTTTGTTTATCAGATATCAGACTGCAGTTCTCTTTCACTGTTGTATTCCTGCCTGGTATTACTGTGGTTAATTAATTGGCTTTGCACACAGCGTTTGGAAGGATTTTCTCCTTTCCGTTGTTTTGAATAGCTTGTTGGTGTGTTCGGTAGGATTCAGAGGTGAAGCTACCCAGGCCAATGCTTGTTGTTGCTGTTGTTGTTGTTGGATGCTTAAATACTGATTCATGTTCTGCCCTGGTTATAAATCTAGATAGATTTTTAATTGCTTTATGATTCAATTTTGGCAGATCATGTGTGTCTAACAATATATTTCCCCCCTTTCTAGCCTTCCTATTTGCTGGCATATAGCTGTTTTTAATGTGTCGTAATTACTCCTTGTATCCCTTCTGAGGTATCCATTATCATATTTTTTTTTTCTTTTCTAAGTCTATTGTGTTGATTCTCTCAGTGATGCAGAGCTTTGATTCATTGATCTTATGTACTGTTACTTGGTCTTTTTGATTTTGTATTTCCTCCCCTATTTTGATTATTTCTCCTTTGTCTGATAGTCTTGGGATTATTTAGCTGTTGTTTTTCTAGCTCCTTCAGATGAATGGTTAGTCTGTTTACTTCATATGGTTCTAATTACTTTATATTAGCCTCAATTGAAGTGGGAGGATATGTTGGGCAATGTATCATGAAGTCAAGAAAGAAATAATAATTAGGAAACAATCTAAAAATCGTGAAGGTCTGAGGATTTCAGTATAGTAGAGTGAGCAAATTAGGGTCTGGCTAGCGGATGACTCCATTCACACTGGCAGAGGGACATGTGGAAGATGATAGCTGAGCAGACTGAAGGCTGACTCCTCCCTTATTATCGTTGAAACTTTTTTAAGTCACTTTTTTGGGGTCTGCTTCTAGGATTTGGGTAAATTTCCAAATATACTAAGTCAAATGATAGACCTTATTTCAGGTTTCTGAGGGTTCTCCATGTCATCTTCCCTAGTAGGTACATGAGCTTATGTTTTTACCAGCAGTGGTTTAGGGTAACATTTTCCCTCATCCTCACCAGAATTTATTATTTTGTATGATTTTCAGATGACTAACACTCCAATCTTAGGCGATGTCTCCTTGTAATCTTTATTTGAATTTCCCTGATGGCTAGTAACACTGAGTAGTTTTTTTTTTTTTTCTTATGTATTTCCTGGGCATTTGCATTTCATCTTTTGAACAGTTGTTCATAATCTTTCCCCATTTCTTAACTGCATTGTTTGTTATGTTACTGTTGAGTTCTGAGCTTTTATGTATCCTAGATTCTCTTCTCAGTCGCATCGTTTGTAAATGTTTCCTCCTGTTGGCTTCTCTTTCTTTTCACTGTGCTTTGGCCACTTCCTTTGTAGTGAAGAGGCTTCTTGGCTTGATGTCATATTTGCTTATCTCTGTGTTTCTTGTGTCTTTTGCATGAAATCTATAGTAATTTGATGGCATCTGATTGTCGATCTGGATCCTTGGCTCAATACTTTTCATTTTTGTGTAAAATATGTAGTAGGAGTCTTTTTTCACGCTTCAGCACATGTAGATCCAGTTTTCCCAGTACGATTTGTTAGAGAAACGATTTGTTAGAGAAACTGCCCTTTCTGGATCAATTTGTTGGCTAATAAAAAAATTAGTGGATTGTAGATGTGTGTTTTAAAATCTAAAATTGCTGTTCTGTTATATTGATCTGCATTTCTGCTGATGTGCCAGCACTAGGATATTTTGGCTGCCCTGTACTATGTGTGGTCATGTGATGCCTGCAGCACGGTTTTCATTGTTTTAAATCATTTTAATGGTCCTCAATCTCTTGTATATTCATATGAATTTTACATCATCTTTTTCTAGATCTGAGAAGAATGTTGTAGTGTTTTGATTGGGATCACATTGAGTCAGTAAATTTATTTTAAGTCTTGAGATTTATTTATATTATTCATATTAATTATAATAATCCAGAATCGTGGAATTTTTTCCCATCATTTGCTGTCTTCTAGTTCCTTCTTCAATGTTTTGTAATTTTCATCAATGAGATATCTCACATTCTTGGATAAAGTTATTCCAAAATATTTACATTTTTTGCAGCTATTGTAAGTGGAATTGATCCTACAAGTTCTTTCTCAGACGTAGAATTGTTTGTGTGTGCAAATGATTATGTGTTGACTCAGTACCCTACAATACCACCAAACTGTCTTAGTAGTAGCCTCTTATTACAAACTTTTAAATTTCCTTAATACTGAAGCATATGATTTTAAAACAACATTACCTTGACTCTTTTTCAAGATTTATTTTTCTTGCTTAATGGCTCTGGATAAAACTTCCAGGACTAAAATTTCGCCATGTAGCAATAATATTACTGTTATGTTAGAGCTACAACTTGGCTTTAGCAAGCTAAAGATCATTGATGGACCAAACAAGAGCTGATTCCATATACTGACAGTTTTGATGAAATAAAGTAGGACCAGTATATTATCATCAGTTATAAAAAATGATCTTCAACATTTTTCCATTAATGATTACAGAAAAATAGATAAAAGAGAAGGGGTTGTTGATTGAAAAAAATAATTTTTAAAGGTGAAGGTTATGATGTTATCATCTCAGTCCTGTGGAAAGTATAAAACTACTGACGTAGGAAGGAGTTAGAAAATTTCGTATGACACAGTCATCAAACTTCAGAGAATTTATATATGAAAACATAAATTGGAATCCATCAGATGCGCAGTGGATTGGCTTTGGACAAGATTGCTCTAAACCATCCACAGGAGGGATGGTGAAGATAAAATGCTGGTGGGTAGGAAGGTATTGTCTGAGAACATAAACATTTCTTTTGAATGGCAGAGTGATGTGTGGATGACAGGATAGAAGAGATATAGATGATGGAGTATTTATTTACTGATTCACTCCCCCTAATTGTCAAAACTGCCAGGTCTGGGTCAGGCGAAAACAAGAATCCAGGAAATCCCCTCATGGGTTATAGGAGCCAACATGGTGTGCCATCTTTTTTTGTTGGTTTCTTAGGGCATTTTCAGGAACCTTATCAAAAATAGAGTAGCCAAAATTTGAACAGCATACTGACATTAGATGATAACGTCACAAGCAAAGGCATCTGATGCTACACATTATTGGTCCCACAAGGAATTTTTAAATTGCTCTTATTTCCAGTTAAGTTGAAAATTGAAAAAAAACAGTTTGGTGATGCAAGAGAGCAATTTAAGAGATTTGAGAAAAGAATAAGATTTAAAAGGTAAACAGTGAACATACGAAGAACTATCAAAGTGGAATTAAATTCAGTGTACAAAAAGGACTATGTCCTTAATTCATTTCCTTCTCATTTGTAGTATATCATATGTCTTTTTAGCAAACATATTTTGTTCCTTTCACTAGTTCAAGAAGGAAAATAGGAACCAGAAATATCAGAAATACTGCATTATGGTTCTTCAGAGAGAAACAGGAAAAAAATTCTAACAAATAGATTTCAAGCTGTTGTGAGGCAGCAAGGGAATATAGATAAATAAACTAAAGATGAACAAATCACACTGCAGTAAACAATAGAGAGAAGACGCCTCATGCTGTCTTCAAGGTTTCATCTGAAGCATTAAAGAACTGAGTTACCCAAAACCAGAGAGCGCAACTCTGGAGGATGTGTATATGCCAGAAGAATATAAGAATATAAGAAGCAGAAAATCAGGAATGGAGCCCATAAACAAACTAGAAATAACTTTATAATAAAAACTTTTGGTATATATATATATAAAATACCAAAATATAAATATATATAAATATATATATATTTAACCCACCAGTATGGTGAGTTCCCTAGACCTAATATGTATATTGTGCAGTGTGTGGTGCCAGAGCATTTGTTTCCAAGGCTAGCTGAAAAACACTTTGGCGCTGAGGTTCTCTCTGAATGTAGAGTTAACAGCACATCAAATGAGCAGGTAGAGCATCTGTTTGCGTGGGATGCATATATATATATATATATAGAGAGAGAGAGAGAGAGAGAGAGAGAGAGATGATTTAGGTTAACTATTACAGTGAGAGAGAGTGAATTGCTTTAAACATCTGAATATTTGGAAAAACATTTCTTCGATGTGAATAACTGAATGAAGATTATAGTCTCTCTGTTCATCTATCATATTTCTATCTATCCAATCAGTGATACATTGCAGCTTTAACAACTTGCCAATTTCTTTGTGCCTTTATATATCTAATCTTTCAACTATATTTATTCTTAGTATTGAATTTTAATAGCCATCCAAGCTTCTTATTATAAACTGAAAGCATGATATTAGAAAAACTAGAAAAAAAATTAAATAAGAAAGGAAAAGGGTGGGTAATGTGGGTAGAAGGCAATGTGGAGTGGCAAGTATTTCTAAGTTCCTAAGCCTATAATACGATATATGTGAAATTTGTTCATTTTATATAAGTAAAAATAGCGTTTTGTAATAACATGTTGATGATTACGTAAATTCTCCATGTTTATTAAGATTTATGTAATTTGGAGGCTGGTGTTGTGATATAAAAGACAAAGTCACATTAATTTGTGTCCTGGTGCTACATTGCCAATTTAGCTCTCTGCTAATGGCTTGGGCAAAGAAGTGGAGAATACCTAACAGGTTGGGCTCCTGCTAGCCATGTAAGAAGCCTGGATGAAAATCCTGGCTCCTGGCATTTAGTGGCTCAGCCCTGGTTGCTGCAGCCACCGAGAGTAAACCAGCAGATGGAAATTTATCTCTGTCTCCTCTGTCTCTCCCTTTTGTGTGTGTGTCTCTGTCTCTTTAAATAAAACAATTTTTAAAATCTTTTGAAAAGATTTGTGTAGACTTCTACTTATATTGGACCGAGTCGCTAACCCTGTCAGTGGCCCATACACTTATACTCAGGAGAGTTGCCTGGGAGAGTTATAAATGATTACTAGTCCCTTAACAGTTTTTGAAATGTAATAAGTAAAACATTCATAGTTGAAGTATGCATGCTTTCAAATGTCTTCTAACCTTACTGTCAAGGACAGATTATATTGCATAACATTTGAGAAGTGTCTCTTTGAGCCTACAGTGGAAGGGTATGTCTAGGTTTGGACCACAAGGGCATTTGTTAACAAGGCAATCTAAAAAGAGACCCAGGAACACATTATACAGAATGGACAGGGTTCAAGATCTGGAAATACAGATCAACGAAGCGTCAAGTCAGGAAGCTCTGCACAAGAACTTGGTCTCACAGAACAATGCAGAGCAGAAAAGATGGAGAGATGTGCTGGTGTTTCTAACAGGACAGGCTGTCATGAACACTGATTTTCTACCTTCTAACCTTTCACATTTACACTGAGCTGGCTTAATCATGCACGTGAGAGAAGCAAAATATGGGTGTGCTAACATTTTGCAGAAAAGCACCACAACATGGCCTTGTTCTGCTCTTTAAGCAAGGTTAATATGAAAATTTGGGATCTGTAATGGCTTAGGTCTTCAAGTATGTCTGAGTTTTGTTACAGTGAACTAACCCCTTAGGCTTGAGCTGCCATCCTCTATTAATTACTGCTTTGTCTGCAACGTTGGCTTCAAAACCTTTGACCACAGAGCTTTAGGAATATACATCTAACACAAAATTAATTAGGATACATATTTATTTCTGTCGTTCCATATGCCTCTTCACTATTGCCATGGAAAAAAAAATACAAAAGTCCTCAATATCCTCCTGGAAATGGATTCTTGGAATATAAAGCAGTGAAAACAGTAAAAAAAAAAAAAAAAAAAAAAAAAAAGAACAAAACCCAACAGTAGATATCTGCATGTTCTGTTCAAATAGCAGAAGTGTGACTGTTGTTTTCTACCTTGGAAATTTAAGCGTCATGCTTCAAGTTTCTCGGCTGTCAGAGAAAAGCAAACATCACAATATGTGACACTCTCAAGTATTAGCAATCATTAATGTAGTAAGGACCTCTAAACTGTCTAGTGTGATCAACTTGTAGATCCCAGTTTTCCAGTACGTTTGAATGATTTTGTGTGCGTGTGTGCAGCCAATAGATGAAAAAATGAGGTGAACTTTATCAGGACCTGTTCCAGACCCATAAGCATCACGAGATCATTTGATATAAACAGTGCTAAGATCAAATATGCAACAATGGCTGTGGTTTATCTTGCAAGTGGCATCAGGAACATTCTGGAAGGTAATGAAACCACTCTAGAAGTTGCACAGATGCGATGATTCTCATAGTTATTGCTGCAGTGAACATTTCTGAGTGTAGAAGTGACATATGATTAAAGAATGATGCTTGCACGCCCGGGATCCCATACGGGCGCCGGTTCTAATCCCGGCAGCCCCGCTTCCCATCCAGCTCCCTGCCTGTGGCCCCGAAGAGCAGTCGAGGACGGCCCAAAGCTTTGGGACCCTGCACCCGCGTGGGAGACCTGGAAGAGGCTCCTGGCTTCGGATCAGCATAGTATCGGCCATTGCGCTCACTTGAGGAGTGAATCATCGGACGGAAGATCTTCCTCTCTGTCTCTCCTCTCTGTATATCTGCCTTTCCAATAAAAAAAAATAATAAAAATAAATCTTTAAAAAAAATGATTAAAGAATGATGTGGTGCTTTTAACAAGATCACTCCTTTAAGCAGTCACAAATTTGATATAAATAAAAGTCCCAGAATACAGATAACAGCAATGACACTCCTAGTAATCTCATTGAAATCTTTCACACACACATGCACACACACACACACGATGAATACATATGCAGATACTTACTCATTCATGGGAAAATTGAATTAAAGAATAAATTCAGTTTTGTCTTGAAAAAAGCTAAAATTCATGCTTAGGAAGGAGCCTTAAGAATTTCGTGACACACATATATCCTGTAAAAACTATGTATTTTTTTAAGGACAGCCAATATAAATTTATCTTTCAATTTCATGTTCTATTCACATCCTTGTACAAGGAACCTGTCCCTCAAAGCAGGCCAAATAGACTTGGAACACAGTTTTGAATAACAACCTGCCACAGACCCGAGAATTTAACTTGCATTGCCTAGCATGGTTCATGAATAAATAACTGCTATGGAGATGGAATTTCTACTCAGAAGTACTCATGAAAAATCCCTTTGAGTCATGCCTTAGGGAATTTTCAAGATATGATTTTCTTTCCTACCAAGTGACTATTCAGCTGCTTTATCATGATTTCTTACTTGGTATTTGTCTATCTATTGGAGTTTCCACTGTCCACTTACCCTCCTTAAACTCACCTTTACAGCTCTTGCATATCAGTTTCTGAAATTTTTCTTCCATTGCAGAGAATGAATGTAATGTGTACATATATATGCATATATAGTAATATATACATACACATATATATATACATATATGTATATTACTAAAAAGTTCAATATTTCCACATATTGGGAAAGCAACATAAATAAATTTAGTCAATGTTTTCATCGACAGCATCACAGAGAGAAAGCAAGCTTGCATGCAAATAAACATGGGGAAGCTGGTTTGAAATGTGAGTTCATTGTAATATTCTTCCCTTTATGTCCTTCTCCGGATTAAAGAAGCTGAGGTGTATGTTGCAGTGGGGTGAAAATGCTACTTAAGATGTCTGTTTCCCAAATCAGAATGCCAGTTTCAACCTGACCTGGCTTCAAATTCTAGCTTCTTTCTAAAGTGAATTGTGAGGTACCAGTGGTTACTCAAGTGATTTGGTCAGCATCACCCAGATGAGAGATGTGAATCGAACTCCTTGCTCTTAAGTTCAGCCTGCCCTGTTGTGGCCACAGCAGGACTACGAGGAGTGACCCAGTGGATGGAAGACTGATCTTTTTTTCTATTTTTTTTTTAACAAAGTGAAAATAATTTTAAAACTGTAAAGAAAAGGATGTAATACTTGCATGATTATAATGTTGGTGAATAGGTTATACTTTTTAAATTACCTTTATTATTTATTTATTTATTTGTTTGTTTTTTTTAATTTTAGATGAGGTTAACATAGTTGATCAGAGTGCAGTAGGTCAAGGGTTCTTAAAAAGTGGATGTAATCATTGTTTCCAAATTTTCTATTTCTCCTTCCTAATTGGCGGAAGAGTGGGAGGCATAAGGGGAAAAGCCATACTCAGCCCCCCAACCACCCCAGCAACCAGGGATGGGAATGACCACCTGATACCAAAACAGAGTCCCAGCGTGGTACACACTCCAAGGGTTCTGCCCAGGTAGATTCAATAGTTCTCAAATCTTGTTGATTTTTCAGAACGTAGGATAAGGGAACACCTTCAGTATCCACTGGCTGACATACTCAGAGTATTCATTCACTCAGATATTTGCTATTATTTTTTTGCCCAATTTTTCTCCTTCCTTTGGGAGAGTACGGAGTCCCCTTAATGGCTCAATGAGCTGCCATATCCTCCATGTGGGTCTGGGTCAATGTCCACTACTCCATGTTTTCCCCTGAGGAGGATCAGTTTTTGCAGGTGGGCCAAGGACCTGGGCCCATCAGGACCCCTCACCCCTGAGGTTCACGGAACCAGTACCAACCACACAAGCAGGCCAATAACCCAGGCCACTCAGCTCAAACCCTGCCTGTCCTCCATCCCTGGGCTTATGCATCTGGCACCAATTGTGCAGGCAGGCCACGGAACTGAGCTATGTAAACAGGATCCTACCAAAACCCCCACCTGCGAGGTTCATGGATCCGTCACCTATCATGCTTGTGGGACAAGAACCCAGGAAAGGCCACCGGGTCATAGTGGAAACCCGACATCCTGGGCTCAAGGACCCAGCACTCACCTCTCCTTGATCATCAAGGCTCACACCTCGATATCCATCAGCAGGTGCTGCAGACTGGCTCATTCCAACCTGTCTCAGGTTCCAACTCCTAGCCTGGCCATGCCCAGCCAGCCCCAAGTCTCATCCCTGATATGAGCTGGCTGTTGTTGCAGCCTGATCTGACCCCTCCTGCAGCCCATCCTTGTTCTCACATCTGCCAGTGAGTGATATGAACTTGTTCAGCCTCGTCCACCCCTAGACCAGACCCATATGTATGCCAGTGGGTAGTGTAACCAGACTTGGTCAGGTCTGCTCCTTGCTTTGGTTCTTGTGCTCATTTGCAAGAACTGTATTCTGACATAGGGTTTCCCAAGCTTCTCTATCAGATCTCCTCCCAGTGCCAGATGTTGTACACACCCAGGTGTGGGTCCTTGACCCAGGTAGACTTTGGCCACCTCTGTCCCGGCAGAAACAGTGGCTTTGTCCAACCAGCCCACATCCATTCTGTTTCTCACTGTTTTGTACAACAGCCCAGCCACATCTGGTCCACATCCAGGCATGGCTTTCATGTGGCTCAGCAGGAGATGAGACCTTGCCCAGCCATACTGGCTCTCATGTGTAGCAGTGGGTGTTGGAGTCTAGTCCATGCGCATGGAATTCCCCAAGCCCAGTTCACACCCATGCCAAAGGTGACTGTATCCATATCCAGCCTAGGCCACTGCCCTCATTCTGACTTTCACTAACCAGTGGAACCCCAACCCAGCTGGGGCATCCCCTTAGCTCTCCAACCAGACCTGTTCCCAGGCACAATTCTTGCAGGTGCCAATGGAGATTGTTGTTCCCCAGGAATGAACACCCATATGCCCTCACAAATTCTTTCTAACTTATGGCAATGTCTCCAAAGTCCCACTGAAATCATTCCTCAGCTGGACATGAACTCCCGGGTTCCTACCTGCCCCTACCTGTGCCATCCAGCCGGCCCCTTATGGGCCCCAATATCAGGTCCCTAAAGCTCATCATGGGCAAAGAGCTTTGCCCAGCGCCATTGGTCCACCCCTAAATGCCGCCAGCCATGTTTAAATAGTGGGTGGTTTGAAAGCCCTGGGTGGGAAGGCAAGACTCCACTCCCTCCTCCCAACCATGATTCATGCTGCTGTCATAAGTATCCATTTCTTAAAATTATTCATTATTCTCTGCTCTAGATTCATGAAAATGAAGAACCTTTATACAGCCACAGAATTTTCTTCCCAGAGGAATGGTTGGGAATTCTCACTGAATTTAAATTGATCAAACAGTGTTGGGCTCATCCTGTAGATGATTTGTTGGTACAATATAAAGTACATGAGAGCACCCCCCTTGTCCCTTTATTATGCACCCTCAACTTCAATCTTCTTCTTCTTCTTTTTCTATATATTTTGAGATAACATACTTAAGACTTATACAACAGCAGTGCTTAATGCTTCATGAAATAAAAGGCTTCTTTATTTATATTTGCCTTCAGTAAAACTGTGTGTAAATGTCTTTCATGTGACCAGCACTCTAGCATGGATGGTAAAGCCAGCTAGGGACACTAGAATCCCATTTATGTGCAGATTGCAACCTCTGCTGCTCTACTTCCAATCTGCTAATGCCATGTGCAGAAGATGGCCCAAGTCCTTGGGTCCCTGTCACCTTTGTGAAAAGACTGAGGAAATTCTGCTTACAGACTAGCCCATTTCTAGGGGGTAGTCATTTTTAAGAGTAAACCAGTGGGTGGAAAAACAACTGTCTCTGTGTAAAACAAGCAAAAAAAAAATCTGTCTTTCAAATAAAAATGTGTTTTCTTGAATTTTTTCCAAAATTCCTTACAAAATAGAATTTTCAAAAATTACTCTAGGGCCTGGGATGAGAGCATTGTGGCTAAATCCTTGCCTTGAATAAGTTGGGATTCCGTACAAGCACCAGTTTGTGTCCCAGCTGTTCCACTTCTTACCCAGCTCCATGCTTGTGGCCTGGGAAATCAGTAGAGGATGTTCCTCGCCTTGCATGTGCCAGGATCCCATATGTGCACTAGTTCTAATCCCAATGCCCCTGCTTCTCATCAAGCTCCCTGCCTGTGTCCTGGGAAAGCAGTCAAGGACGGTCCAAAGCCTTGGAACCCTGCACCCAAGTGGGAGACTTGGAAGAGGCTCAGGGCTCTTGGCTTCAGATGAGCATAGCTCCAGCCGTTGTGGCCACTTGGGGAGTGAATCAACAGACAGAAGATCTTCCTCTCCTCCTCTTCTCTGTATTTCCAACTTTTCAATAAAAACAGATTAATCTTTAAAAAATGTTCAACTGTCATTTATAAACAGTTTTGAATTTTAAACATAGTAATATTTGTAAAATCAAAATACAGAATCTTTTCATCACCAAAGATGACTTGTGTTACTCTTCTTTAGACACATTAATATTAAAAAAAAATGTTTATTGGGTATATTTTAGATTTCAACCATGATGTGTGGGATACATAATATGATCACGTAGTGAAGTAAATTCCCACATCTATCATTCCACCTTTCCCATGACAAGGGCCACAAAAATCTACTTATGGAGCAAAATACCTAATACATGTAAGCTTTGATATCTATAGTTAATAAAAGCAAAACTCTAGAGTGGTTCATCCTATGTGTCTTCTGTTTTTTGTTCTATGCCCCTGTAGGTCACCATTTCCTCTTCACTGGGTTGGTAATTTCTATGTTACTATCTGCATATATTTCACTGTTTTTTTCCTTATTCTACACAAATGGATCTCACTTCTCTTAGCATATTATCCTCTAGTTGTATCTAGGTTATGACAAATAGCAAGATTTACATGTTTATAATATCCCATTGTATATAAGTACCACATTTTTATTCATTTGTAGATGAATGAATCTGAAGGCTGTTTCTATACACTGACGGTTATGAATAATGGTTCAGTAAACATAGGAATGAAGACATTGTTACAGGGTGAGGCCTTTACTTTTGTCAGGAGTTTCTCAAGGGACAGGTCACTGGGTGATATGGCACTTGTTTTGTAATTTCTTTAGGAACATCCATGATGCTTTAAAAAATAATGCCTCCTCTCACCTGTGTTTCTACAGACAGCTTTAGAAAATGTCTTTTTTTTTTTTCACATGACAAATCCATGCCTATCCTGTCCTCAAACATTCCTTAATTTGAACAAAAGATAGAAAAAAAATGCAATTACTCTGTTCTATACATACATACCTTAATCAATTAAAGAATTTATAAAAATATAAGGTATCGGGCCCAGCGCGGTGGCACAGTGGTTAAGGTCCTCACCTTGCACACCCGGGATCCCATATGGGCGCCGGTTCTAATCCCAGCAGCCCCGCTTCCCTTCCAGCTCCCTGCCTGTGGCCCAGGAAAGCAGTCGAGGACGGCCCAAAGCTTTGGGAACCTGCACCCGCGTGGGAGACCCGGAAGAGGCTCCTGGCTTCGGATCGGCATAGTATCAGCCCGTTGCGCTCACTTGGGGAGTGAATCATCGGACGGAAGATCTTCCTCTCTGTCTCTCCTCTCTGTATATCTGCCTCTCCAATAAAAAAATAATAAAATTTTAAAAAATAAATCTTTAAAAATATAAGGTATCAAATCTTTGTAGAAATGCCTTTTTACATACACTAAAATTTCTAAAGATTGATCAGTTTTTTTTGTTGTTGTTATCAATACATGATATGGTCTTACCATGTGGATAGTTTTACTTTTACCAGTTGCGGCTTCCAGTTTGATGTGATCAAGAGCAAATGTCTTGTGTATGTATTTGTGTACAGGTTTTTGTATCCATGTATTTTCATTATTCCGGGATGATGAGATAACAGTGAGATTGTTGCCTTACGCAGCAGTTTCATTTTGTTTAAGCCACCACCAAAACACGTCCAGAGAGGTTTTGCCATTTAGTGTTTCCACCAGCAAAGAGTGCATCACCATGTTCCACGTTGCCGTCAGTATGTGGTCCTTTGCCTCACTGAGACATTCTGATGTGTCTAAGGAAGATCTCATTCAAGTCTTCATGGAATTCCTGTAACTGCTAATGATGCTGAGTATCTTACTGCATGGTATTGCCAAAAGAGTGACTTCTTCAATGAATTGGTGCTTTTTGTCTTTAAAACATTTTCTTCATCGGATCACGTGTTCTTTTACATATTGAGCTGTGATGTGCTTTAAATATTTTGGTTACTAGTTCTTTGTCAGATAGGAGCCATACAAATACTGTCTTGTGTTTTGCTTACTTTTTAGCCTCTGGTAAGATCTTTCACGTGGCAGTTTTCCATACCCATTAGATCCAACGCAGCAGCTTTTGCTACCACGCATCTCCTTGTTGGCACCAAGTCTAAGAACATTCTGACTGTCCCTGCTGCACAAAGAATGTTCTTCTATTTTTCCATAAAATCTTTACAGTGTGTCACTATACTCATCAATATGTGAGTGCTCCGAAAGTCTACGCCGCATTTCCATGTTGAAATAATGTGTGAAATTAAAGTCAAACTCTATTTATGTTTTTTTTCCCCCTAGGAATGGCAAGTAAAATTAGTTCAAAGGCTATATTACTTATGGCCTGGGTCTGTTTCCTGACTATTTTTCTGAGTTTTCAACTTTGTCTCACTGATATGTGCATTTCTTGTTTCACAGAGATCAATTTTGAGCAGCAGCCAGGTAGACCTTGAAATTAATTTGAATATTTTCAGATTATTTTAAAATTTGTTTTGGCTATTTTTGTTTCTTGTTTTTTTTTTTTAAATATATTTTAGAATCATGTTCTATATTTTCAAGAGCTCTTGCTGGGATTTTGATAAGAACTGCATGCAAACTGAATATCAACTGGTAGCAATTGACATCCACTAACGTTTCTGCTTCTCCATTTATTTAAACCACATCAAATTCTTTCCTCAGGATTGGGTACTTTTCAGCATAGAAATATTCTGCATGCTTTGGTAGATTGATATTTCTGTTCTTTTTTGAGTGAGACTTATACTCCGTTTTTTCTTCAATCAGAGGGAGAGAGTGAGAGAGCCCCCAAATGCACCTAACAGCATGGACTGTGCTGTACTGAAATCAGGAGCCTGGAAATTATTGTGGTATCTCATGTACAGAGCAGGGATCCAAATGCTCTAGCCATTGCTGTTTCCACCCAAGGATCCATTAGCAGAAACAGGGATCAGAAAAATTCAGAACCCTAAACGAGGGACGCTGGGATGACGGCATTCCAAGAGCATATTAACTACGCTGCCAAATGCCTTCTCACTAATAATGTATTTTTAATTTCAAAGTCCATAAGTTTGAGACCAGTATGAGGAATCTTGAGGAAATTGATTGAGAGACATTGAGGAAATCATTGAAAATATGTATTAAGAAAAATGTTCTTGGAATTTTTTTCTCAGTAAATTCATCTCTGAATTTTACTTTTTAAAAATGCACCTGTAACTTACTTGTATATAGAAATACGTGATCTTGTTCTTGGGCCTATGACCATATTGCATTCACTGTTTCTTAGAAATTTGGAGAAATTTCTGTTTGGGGAAAAAAATGCATTGGTTGTTATTTCGTACATGAGGAACCATGTCCTCTGTAAACACGAAGTTTGATCTATTTTTTTGGCTTCAAATGTAGAGTAATTTAGAAAATGCACAAGAAAATGAAAAGGTTGTTGCTTTTTTTCTGTTTTATTTTTCTTACTGTGGTTTTCTTCCTTCCCAATGCTCTAAGGTCTTTTTCTTTTATCATTTTTGTTTCTATCTGGAGATCTTTCAGCCATCATTTTAGGTCTGCTGGTGACAAATTCAGCTTTCCTCCATCTGAGAGTAAGTGGATTTTCCCTCACTCCCTGAGAGCTGTTGGGACCGGTGTGTGCCCTCTCTTTCAGCTATGAAAAATAGTGCCCCTCTTCTTTCTGGCCTTGGTAGCTTTTGATTTTAGATAAAACAACTGCTATCTCTATTAATACTCCCTCAATATGTAAGTTGTCATTTTTTTCCTGTCTGATTTCAAGCTTCAGTTTCTTGCCTTTAGTTTTCTGCATTTACCTATGCTGTGCCTTTCAGAGTATGTATTTTGTTTCTGGTAAAGGATGATGCATTTTGTTTTCAGCGTTGTATGGAAATAAAAAAAAAGCTGCAAATCGGTTGCAGACAGAGAGGTTTTATTCGCAAGCTGAACAATGGAACATGAAAAGAAGGAACACCTCCCTGGAGAGATCCTGGGGATGGGTTTGAGAAGCAACAGGAGAGGCTGGAGTTTCAGGAGGTGTCTTGGGCTTCCCTGGATTCTCTGTTACTATCCTGAGGACATAAGACACAAACTCGTGTTCTTGCTTCTTTGGTCCCGCAAAGCTAATAACAGGACTAAAGGCTTTTATTTGTTTTTTTCCATCCAGTTGCTGGTTTCTCTTTGAGCAAGAACCTGCAGAAGCCATTGCCAGTTGGTACTCTCTAAGGACTTGGGACATGGCTGGTTAACTCCAGTGCTGCCCGCTTGAAAGTGTGGTGTTCCTGGCCACCAGGTACAGGACAAATGGTGGCTTTCCCTGTGACAGGAACGTTTCTCTTTCTCACTGAATTGTCTGGCTGCTCGGGGTTTAAAAAGTATCCTGTTTGCCAATACACAACCTATGTTAACTTACCAAACCTTTACTACTAAGTCTGAGGAATGAAGCTTCCACACACACACACACAACAGAAAGAATCAGAACTTCCCTACAAAATCGCTTTTTTTTTTTTGAGATTTATTTATTTTTATTGCAAAGTCAGATATACAGAGAGGAGCAGAGACAGAGAGGAAGATCTCCTGCCCGATGATTCACTCCCCAAGTGACCACAACGGCCAGTGCTATGCAGATCCAAAGCCAAGAGCCAGGAACTTCCTCCAGGTCTCCCATGAGGGTGCTGCAATCCAAGGCTATGGGTTGTCCTCCAGTGCTTTCCCAGGCCACAAGCAGGGAACTGGATGGGAAGCAAGGCTGCAAGGGTTAGAACCGGGGCCCATATGGGATCTCAGCGTGTTCAAGGTGAAGACTTTAGCCACAAGGCCACCATGCCAGGCCCTTTTTTGTTTGATTTTAGATCATTATATTATTAAATAATGATTGTTTCTCGGATATCAATAGAAATACGTCAAACACATATACCTCTTCTGACAACCTTCTTTTTAAAGTCTTCTCTAAAGTGCATTGCTGTGATCTCACTCTTCATCTTCAATCCATGTATATTTCATTGTGATACATTTTTATAAAAGTGTTAGCACGCCATGAAATAGCCCATAAAAGTTTTAAAATAGCATTTCAGGGAATATTCTCTTGTGGAAAGATCATGCAAAAACATTTAAGTTGCTTTCAGCTTTCTGAGTGAGAATTTTAAGATCTGTGTCATACAGGAAAATAGTTCACAACAAAACGGTGTAGCCTGAAGATCTACTGAAATGAGATATAACCGCATAGACACGCACTGAAATAACAGGCATTTGCTGCGCCTTTAAAATATACTGTTGCTGTTGTTTTAATGATTTATTCATTGGCACATATACAAACATAAAACTGTAAATATGTTATTCTCAAGATTTGTAACTGAAGCTAAAAATTTAAAATTACTTGATGAATCTCATTGCTTTTGTGATAATATTGCCATTGTAATTATAATATCACTCGGCAATAATAAGACCAATGACAGAAATATGGATAATTAATGCTTGTTTATGCTTATCAAAACTGAGTCATTTACAGACTAATGGTTACAAAGATCTTTCATAATTCTATAGGTCTAGGATGTATGTGTGTCTTTGTGTGTGCATAATGTTATAACATACATTGAGAGCTTCAAATCCAAAATTCTTTGAATAGTTATATGTGGAAAAACTGTTGTGGAATGCAGTTAAATTATTTGCATTCATATTCTTCAAATGATAATTTTTAACTCCGTGTTTCTTTTTTACTTTTACAGAATCCTTTATCATAGTAAAAATAGTGAACAGGGTTGTACCGATGTTATGGATTGAACAGGAATTGTTTCCCTAAATGTATGCAAACAATTAGATCTGAAATCTCATGTTAACTGTTAAAAATCAGTGTTACCGGGCCCGGCGCGGTGGCACATTGTTTAATTTCCTCACCTTGCACGCCCGGGAACCCATATGGGCACCGGTTCTGTCCCGGCAGCCCCGCTTCCCTTCCAGCTCCCTGCCTGTGGCCCGGAAAGCAGTGGAGGACGGCCCAAAGCTTTGGGCCCCTGCACCCTCGTGGGAGACCCAGAAGAGGCTCCTGGCTTTGGATTGGCATAGCATCGGCCGTTGCGCTCACTTGGGGAGTGAATCATCAGACGAAAGATCTTCCTCTCTGTCTCTCCTCTCTGTATATCTGCCTTTCCAATTAAAAAAATAATAATAATAAAAATAAATCTTTAAAAAAAACAATCAGTGTTACCGATTAACGGATTTGGATTGAGGCTTTTTCCAATTATGAGTCTGGTGCCTTTGAGAAGCAATTAGATTGAATCTGTTTGCTGGGGAAGAGCTTGTTGATAGCTCCACATATTTTTTAAAGACTTTTTAAATTATATTTATTGGAAGGTCAGATTTACAGAGAGAAGGAGAGGCACAGAGAATGATCTTCCATCCACCGGTTCATGGCTGTGACAGCCAGAACTGAGCCAATCTGAAGCCAGGAGCTTCTTGTGGGTCTCTCACTCTGAGTCAAGGTCCCAAGGCTTTGGGCCTCCCATCCTGCTTTCCCATTCCAGGGAGCTGGAAGGGAAATGGAGCAACCAGGACATGAACCAGCACCCAAGTGGGATCCTGAATGCAAGGCGAGGACTTTAGCCGCTAGGCTGCTGCAATGGACCATTCGTGTGTGTTTTATCCAGTGACAAACAAGACGCTGCCTTTGTTTCCTAGTTTACCATATGACATATTTTTTAAACCTGCTCTGTCATTGCCCGCCTCCTGTAGGCTCCATGCTAATGAGAATGACTGAACTTAACTTTCAAACTGTGAACCAAAATAAATCCTTTTCCACAAAGGATTTTTTTTTTCCCTGATATTTAAGTTGGACTGAGGGAAAGCTGACTAAAGCGATAGGCAAAAATAAACATGGCACATCTATAAGAAAGAAGAAAAATGCTTTGCTGTCGCTCTTAACACTGTGTGGAGGTATGATTATAGATCTGATATTGCTGAAAGATGACAGTGGCTGAAGCTGAAGGGTATGAGGTCCCAAGGCACAAGCTGGCAGGCAGGAGAGTGACGGGAGCAGAAGCACATTTGTGAAGTGCATTATGGACCCAGTCCAATGTCTAGTGTCTTTATTAGAACAGGGATATTTCTGCACAGTCACATTTATGGGGACAATGCTACATTACAGGGAGGAAGAGACCAGAGTGATGGCTCTGTCATCCGAGGAACACTGGAGCTTTCTGGCAACCACCACAAGCAGGAACGCGTCAAGAAAGGATGTACTCCTAGGACAGAGAAGGGCGGAGGGAGCAGGGACAAGCCTGCTGACATTTGGATTCCAGACTTCAGTTCCAAAACTGTGTAAGCCATCTTTTGCTGTTGTGCTGTGCTACGGAGTTTGTGGTCATCTCTTACAGCAGCCTTGGGTTGTAACACAAGAGTAAGGAAGGCCATATTCGTACAAGTTTCCACATACACATATTCATATTATGCAGTATCAAATAACCAAACTTTAAAGGCATTATTCATCTTTGGTCATTTGAAATGTGCATATATTTAACTATGTAATATATTCATATATGAGAAAGCATAATTAATGTACGCATTAAACAAAGTCATGAAAAATTGACAAAGTCTGAATCATTGTACTTAAGTCTAGTACATCTCAGTTACAATGCTGGTAAGAGCTATTTTTACTCATATCTAATCATATAACATGAAATAATAAGCTCAATGAAAGTAATGACTGAAATTTGTAGAATATATGTGCACAAATAAGTACTCGATTCAAATTTGAGTATCATTTGCTGATATTTTTATGAACTTTGATGATTACATCTCAATGTCTCTGTATGAACTATTTTTAATTCTGTGATTTCAATTTACTCCTTAATGCACTATTATTTTTGGCTGGTTGATAACTCTCAATACTTCCCTTTCATCTTTACTGCAAATTTAATTACACTCTGTGTCTTCTGTTACTGTTTTGAGAAACTACAATCACCAAATATCTAATCAAATTCTAATTACTAAATTACTCTTTCATCATTGAAGTAGATCTTAATTTTCAGGGGCAAGGAGAATAGGAGTTAGAACTAGTTACTGGAAAAAGTATTTACAAAAAGATTAGAAATTATGCAAAGAATGTTTTAATATAACTTAATGTGTCATCATCTCTGTCAGTTTGCAATTTTGAATTTTTTTTTAAGAATTGCCTTACCATACATGCACATTTCACTGGAAATTCTAACATTAGAGATATCAAACCAGTATTATATATACAAATCAATCAAGCTGCTTGTAAAAATCAGCAGTCATGGCAGGTGAAGGCCTGACTCTAGAAACATGATTTTCTTAGAATGTTCTATCAAAGTGTTTATTAAGAGAGTTACAAATCGACCACATTACAGATACAGTGATTTTTCAGTATTTTGCAAATTATAGTCAGAGTAAAGAATGACTACAAGAACAAATTGTTCCCAAATATTTGGTGGTAAACAAGTTTTCTTTTATTTACATGATTTATAAAATATTACTGAAATAATTATTATTTTACAATGTTAACGTATTTTATTTTTAGCCAGTTGAAGAGATAGAGAAGAAAGCAGAGAGAGAAAGAGATCCCAACTTTTAGTTTCTTCAGGGATGACCAGGAATTCAGTCCAGGTCTAGATGGTAGTAAGAGATCTGATCGCTTGAGACATCATTCTCCTAGGCTGTTCATTAGCAGGAATACGGATTCAGCAATGAACGTGACACTCCGATGTGCATGCGAACATTCCAAAGCAGGGTTATTTACACTGCACCAAATGTTGGCCCCTATTATTATATCCTTTTCAAATCTATTGAAAATGACTAACAAAATAAGTGCAATGAAGAAGTGATTAATTTTGCAAAATTGCAGTATAGTAAGTTATTTTTAATGATGCTCTCAATTTGACCAGTTTTCAAGTTTTAGGAATGCGATAGGCATATGACCTTTGCACTAGGAAGATTGTATGTGAAAAATACAGAAAATACATTATGTTTTTGTTGGTATTAGATGGAAGACTTACTCTTCATTGCCACTTAAATATAGGTACTTTGGCTACAAAAAATGACGGTAGTGTGCTGGCAGTGCACATAGCAATTATTCAGGGGGAGAAATTGAGAGTCATTTGCCACAAAAGTATTTCAGAACTTTCAGGAGGAAAAGAAGCCCTGCAATTAAAGAACTCTCTTTTAGCAGAAAGCTATACTTACAGAGATTTTTAAAAATCATAACCTTTGCGTAATGACTTGCTACAGAATGTCTTCCACAGGTGTTCAAGCATTCTGAATAAATGATTTGTCAGGAGTAATTGGTGGGTTATGTTACCTTAAGAAAAGGTAGCTATTTTTCTGGTGAAAAGGAAGGAGGTATGTGTAGGTAGTTTTATATTCACGCTATGTTAGTGAAAAAAAAAAAGAGAGAGAGAGACATATACTTGATAGAATTTTGTGCTATACACGTAGCTGTAATTTTAAATAAAATAGATGGGTTCATTTTTTACAGTGGTTCTACAAGAAAATTTGCCTTATGTTTTTAAGAATATGAGAAAACCTTTAAACGAAATCCAAATATACATAAAAATAAATGAGGTTTTTATAGAGTCTGAAATATTATGATGCCTTCTTTTCAGTAAATTCCACTTATGAAATTTATCTAAACAGGGAATATTATGTAAAACAAGGGTGGCTTTTGTGTACCTATCAGATTGGTTTTACTAACTAACTCTTGTGCATTTACATGGAGAAACGTTTCATTATCTGCTATGTCTTGCGCCGAACTGTATAGATTCAAGGCTTCAAAATGCTGTGATAACAGCTTTGTTTTCACTTTGTTTCTATTTTGTATTCTACAACATAAATGCATCATAATATGGCATGAGACTTGTTAGAGGGCAACAAATTGGCATGCTTGTAATGTAGTTCATTTATGACCAGAATCAACTCCAACATACAAGACGGTATTAACACATAATCCCAATATTTCTATAAAATAAAGAAAATAATTAGTTGTTTTCTATTCTATAAATGAAAGGCATGAGCTCAATTTATAGCAGGCTTAAACAAAGCACAGTTTTATTTAGGATCAACAGTGCAAGCTCCACTCCTATCCAAGATTTTTCTCTTTAGTGGAATGCTCTGAACAAATTTTAAACAATGTGTCTGTGTTCAAAACCTTATGTGTATTTTATCTTTTTAAAAAAATAATGCTTAAATCAGCTACCATATTACAGCATTGAAGACAAGACATTTTAGTTATGTAGGAATATAGGAACAGATATTATGTATTTAGATTAGATTCGATTTAAAGTATAATATAAATAATTATACATTACTATACAATACATTATTATATATTCTATTATATATGCTATATTATACATTCCTAAATAAATCATATGCTCCTATATTCCTACATAATTAATGTCAAAATGTTTGATGTTATAATATATGTAAATATATTATATAGTGATGATATGATGCCATTATATATAAAGATAGAGAAGGAGAGAGAAAAAGAAAGACAGATCTTTCCTCCTCTGTTTCAGTCTCCAAAGAGCCACAATGGCTACGGCTAGGTCAGCCAGAGCCAGAAGACTGCACACCCCGTGGCGGGGCATTCCCTGTGGTAACAGTGACTTTAGTGCATTGGCCTTCTTCTGCTGCCTTATTAGGCTCATTATCTTAAGACCTGATGATGAATGGACTATCTGGAACTCAAAATATGTGTTAAGGAATCGGACCGTGAGAGTAATTGAGTAATGCTAAGTAGTGTGGAGATGTGAGAGCGTCCATTAAGAGAGAAGAGAGTTCCGCAGCTCTTTTAAGGGTTGTTTTTGCAGCCTGGAAAGGTGAATGAGGTCGAAGAGCTTCTTTCTTAAAAAAAAAAAATAGATAAATACAGGAGGCACCCAGATACTTAAACCATGAACTGCTGCCTTCCAGGGTGCTGTTCGTGAGGGGTTGTATTGAAAACAGGCAGCTTAGACTCCAACAGACATTCTGATATACAATCTGGCTTCCTCGGGAGTACCTTATCCACAATGTCAAATGTTCGTCCTTCAATCAAACATTTTAAAAGGATTAACCTGTTTTATAAGAGAGTTTCAATTAACTTCATTCATTGAACTAACATTAAGGCTTTCTGAATATTTTATTAGTATTAATAAGTTCTGTAATCCCTTCATAAAAATACTCTCATATTCTTTAAATAATGGTGCCCTTATAGTTGCTGAATCATTATGGAATCACTGTGAATGGGGCAAGAGCCTAAAAAATATATATCACTTCGGTGTTTCCGTGGGCTTTAGTGTGTGAGAGGAGCAAAGGTAAGAAAACTAAACGACGCACTGATGACTGAGACTGATGCAGCTTTTGCTTCTAGAACTGTCACTTTGAACAGAAATCCAGAAAGCAACATTCATGATTGTCTTTGCAAGTTGTGAGAGGGAAAAGGGCAAAATTTTGAACTGAAAACAAGAAGGCATTTCCTATCTTTTACTACGAAGTAGCCTTACACGTGTTACTATAAACTTTTATACCTTCTTACAGTAGGGATAGAGAAAAGCTGCTTCTGAATAAAATGATGTCATGTATTGTTCATATGGATGAAGATACTCTAACACTTCTGCCTAAAGGGAGTAAGTAAAGTCGCATCAGTCAGGATACCCATTTCGGGAAGATGCTAATTTTTCATATTTATACACCTAAAAATCCTATGACTTGAAATAAAAAGCAATTATTACAATTAAATCCAAAAAGCAAGAGTGGCAAAATACACACCTGCTGTGTGCTATCTGTGTACATAGCTAGGAATACGGCAGCGTTTTCGCACCATTACAGTGCTTACAATGGGATCACTGTTTGCATGACCCTTTGTCTTCAGGCAGTATCTAAAGCACATCAATATTCTTGATATCGTGAGATGACCAAAACCTCCATCTCGAAAGCTCTGAATCTTAAAGATGATTCTTTATCTGAAAGGCACATTTTTACAGAGTGGAGAGACAGGTCTTCTGCTGCTACTTTCATTCCCCACATGGAGATAGCCAAGTTGATCTGGTGCTAGGAGCCGGTGGCCTCTTACAGGTCTCCCATACGGGTGCAGTAGCCAAGCACTTGGTGTTCCACTGCTTTTCCAGAGCAAAAGCAGAGAGCAAGATTGGAAGTGGAGCAGCTTATATAAAAAAAAATGTAGCCAACATGGGACTATAACTTAACCTCCTGAGCCACCACACCCTGCCTTAGTTTTCTGTTGCTGCAACAGACAGTAACACACCAAGAAATATATAAGGAGAAGAAATTTATTTCTGTTTTGTTGGCTGGGAAGATGAAGAGGATGATCCAAACTGCTGCCAAGGTCCTTCCTGCTATGAGCTAATACTGAGTGTAAAGAAGCATTGTGGAAAGGGCAGCAGCAAGGAGACATATGTGAGCCTGAACTCATGTTACATTAAAGATGGGCTTATGATGGTGAACTAGTTCTTGCAGTGATGGCATCAATGCCTTCATGAGAGTGAGGCCCCCATGACCCAATCACCCCATCTATATCAACCACTCACACTGTCACAGTCATGATTCAATTTTGGCATTAATATTGGGATGGGATGCTTCTCCACATCTTCTTTAGTTGCTGAATTGATTTCTCATTTTCATTCCTGCTTGGGGAAATTCATCAGCCCTGGTTTATTTTAACTCTCAAGTGGGACTTGCTGGAAGGATTCAGTTTGTAGAAGCTCTAGAAATGTAATTGGCGTCATGTTTTATGGCAGCCATGTCAACCTCAGACCATGGCCCAGTTATTTTCTGGTTAAATTTGCTTTGATATGTTAACTTATTTTGGTTTTCTTCTCTATATATTTAATTTCAAGTTATTTCAAGCCCTGAAAACACTACATGTTCATTGCTTTCCCTAAATCATTTTATATTGTTAATGGAGTTAATTAGTGACATCTCCTAAGCTGGAGCTTTAACCTAAGACACATTAATTGACACTGAGCTTTTAACAGAACAAACAAAACATACTCTTAATTTGATTCTCACCATGGTTTGTATTTTCCATTTGCCTCTTTGTTCAAAACTTTCTTAAATTTACCTTTTAGTGTTTCAATTTGAGAAAAAAAAAAACAAGTATTCTGGAACTGCAAGTTCCTGAATTTATGAATTATCTCTACTTCAATCTATCCTTGTTTATGTAGGATCCATTTTCTGGTTTTCTCTTGCTTAAGCTAGTTTGTCATGGTCTGCCAAAAGTTTTCAAAACACAGTGCTGCTATTCTGCCTTATAACTTCTGTCCTTAGGGTACTCATTATAGTATAGGAACCGATTTCAAAATTACCACAGGCAATATCTCACAAATGGCTCACTAGTACAATTAAAGGGTCATTATCCTTCCAGTTACTGAAAATGGTTTCCTTGCAAACTTAAAACCAAATACTGTAGTGCTGGACATTAAATGAAGCATGCAGGTGGGTGTGCGTATACATTCACACACACAAACACATAGACATGCACCAAGCCTAGAAAATATACACTCAAAAAGCTCATGTTTTTACACCAAAATAAATTTATAGCTTAACTCTATTTTCAATGACTATTTGATGCCCCCTTATATGTATACATATATTCATATCAATTTACATAGTCATTTGTATTTATATGATAAATGTCCATAAACATGTTCCTTCTCTTGTCTTAAGAGTATATTTGTCACCACAATGTCTTTGGCAATTTCAGCATGCTCCGTAATTGCTTGGCACAATACCATTGATCTCAGTGTCTTAAAACAACAAAGTCGTCCTTTCCACTCATTCTGTATGACTGTCTCTGATGAACTTAGACTCGGTTCTTTTGTCATGCTGGAAACAGACGGAGGTGAGCACTCATTAGCTTGACCACAGCTCTTCATAACACATGAGAATGACAGTGTGACGACCTGGCTCTTAGAACGTCAACCTGGAAGTAGCAAATAGTAATTCAAGTTTTTTTTTATATTTCCATTTTTATTTTGCTGTTAATGTAAAAGAGTCACTTTAAATTGTATAAGTATCGATGTTTGCATTATGTACTGCTGTAAATTTTGAAACTGTGGTTATTTTTCTTGTATACCTTCCTGGTATTTACTAGTCATATGTGTCCTAACAATGGAAGAAACAAAATCAGAATGTTGTAACTTTCAAGGATACAGTTTTGGGTACCATGATTTGATGAAATAATCCACAAAGTGCTTATCACAGGGTCCAGATTGTGGTGATGAAAATGAAGGTATTGGTATTACTTTTCTATCATACTGTAGCAGATTCTCACAGCTATAGCAGCTTTAGCAACGTAAATATATCGCTCCCAGTTCTATGAACCATGCATGTGGCATAATCCACTGTGGGCTGCACATAGCTGAAATCAAGGAACAGATTAGATAGTATTCTTATTGAGAGCTCCGGGAAGAATGGGCTTCCTAGTTCATTTTGATTGTTGAGCAAATTTCATTCCCTGTGTCTGTCAGACAGATGCCCTGGCTTTCTCACTGCTGGGAGCTGAGGTCCTCTGTCAGTTCACTCCACTTGCAATTTCCTGCACGGTGTATTTTCATCCTGAATCTAGCAGTGGGGTGTCCTATCTCCACTGTGCCAAAACCTGTCTGACTACCTCTCTTGCTGCTTGTCAGAGAAGACATCCTGATGCCAAAGGGCTCATCTGAGTGGTGGAGACTCACTCTGGGTGACTGATACTGGCCTTTAATGCCACCTGTGAAACCTCTTTCCAGGCGGTCATCAATTAGTATTCAGTTGAATAAGCAAAAGGCCATAATGTTGGAGGAAGAGTGGTGTTTCTACATCTCAACCTGCCACAGGGAAGAGGAGGGGATGGCTTTACATTCAGAGCATCCTGTGGGTATTTGGACAACTACATGTAAGTGTGGAGCTAGACAGGAGAAGTTAACTCACTGTTATTCGTCAGTATTCTTTTGTCTCTTAGAAGGCAGGAAAGATTTGTTAAAAAAAAGAAATCAAATAAACAATCAAAAACAAAAAAAATACACAGGAAGGACAGAAGAGGTAGGCCACAAGAAGGATTGCAGTTTGCATAATCTAGAAGCTTAACATCATGTTCAAGAGTTCAATGTATTGATTTCTCTTGAACCCCATCGATAATATTTTATCTGAGTGAACTCTTAGGAAAACTGAACAGTGGCCTGAGTAGACGGTTGCTGTAGAGAACAACCTGTCCATGCATAATGCATAGGACAGGGATCAAAGCGAGTATCTGGGACTGCTGGGATATTGCTCTGCTCCCGCCAGCCCCGTTGGAGTCTAGGCTGTATTTCCTCACTGATGTGATAAATACAAGAGAATTGACTATATCAGCTCAGACTACTCTCCTCTCCCAACTCTGGCCACACCTCTTTCTCACTTAGTCACAGCAGGAAGCAAAATTCTTAATGGGGAAATGCAAGTGAAACCATTTTGTAATGTGTTATCCCGGGATTCTTTCCCGTGCGTTTGTTGAGGAAGCCCTGTATTGATAGGGGAAGAAAGTAAGTAATAGACAAGAAGTCCTCATGACCCTGTGACGCTACTAGCCCCTTTTGCACTAGAACACCGTGTAAGCATTCTTGTATCAATTCCAAATGATCTCTCTCTCTCTCTTTTGTTGACATGAGAGTCTTTATTTCACCTTCTATTGGAAGTTTTGTTTTTTTTTTTTTTTAGTAAGTATAAAATTGAAGCCAACTGATATCTCTTTCATCCAGAATTCTTTATCACCAAACAAATATGTAATTTCATTTCTTTGAAGTCCCTGAACATCTGACTGAATGACTGGCTATCATGCCACTATTTATAAATATAAATATAAATATAAATTATATATATATATATATATATAAAGTGCTGCACCTTTGCCCATATTACATGTCCATAAAGATTTCTCCTTGTCTTCGTCCTTTAGGGATATTTTTGAGTTGTCCTTTTAATCTCCAACAGCAATCAAATTCTAGATGGGCTGAGAAATAAGACCCATGTTTTAATCAGGTGTAAAGGTTTTACTTATTTGTTTATTTTACTTTTTTGGCTATCATAAAGACTAATTCATGAAGCTGTTGGTTTAGGGTGTCCGTTGAACTATTCTGGAAGGACAGTATGTCTACAACTTGAAAATGGAAATCAGCTACCCAATGTTGTTGTGAAAGGAATAGTGAAGATTTGAAACTTCCAGTCCCTAGGAATGTTTAATACTCAGATTGCTGAAAGAATCTAAGAATGAATTGCATTTTAAATGGTAAAAAAAAAAAAAATTAAAAAAAAGCTCAAAAGCCAGGTGAGGCATGTATGAGAGTCAAGTCACAAGGGCTACGGTGCAGCAAACAGCTAGACTGTAGATTGAAAGATGAGCATTACAGATTGTGTGATAAGCCAAATCTGAAATGCTCAGTGAAATGCAGAAACACTACTTTATAAACGTATGACTATGGTTTTGCCTTTAAGATGGTAAAATATCTTTCCTAAACTCAGTTCTTTTCTACTGACTTTCAAAGGAATAATAATTAAAAAAAAAAAAAAGGCCTACTCCCTGCCGGTTTGTTGCTGCGTGTTCGGGAGTTACCTTCAGCTGCTAAATTGGAGCTTTATTAAAATATCAAATCACACTGTAACCGTTTTAGTCAAAACAGAGAAATGACAGGCAAACCTAAAAAATGTTTTGAGAATATCATGGTATTCCTAATAGGGGAATTATATGTACATGTATTTATACACATATATATGTTCTTTAAATGGGTTCTAACTATTTTTAATGAAAATGATTTAAACACACTGTAGACTTTTGTGGAGGATACAGGGCTATCTCTCCAACAAACTTTGGTCATTTATTGTCTGACTTTGTCAAGTTATATTACTTCTCTGTCTCACTTTCTTCCTATGAAGAAATTAAACATCTGTCAGTGATTATTTTTATATGTTTTATTATTCATGGATTACTGCAAGGATGCGTTGATGTTTCTCATGGGCTGCTTTCTGGATTTCAGCTTATGGCCTGGAATCCTTCAACGAGACTGTCTGAATTCACATTCCTCTCTATATTTTCTGAGGAAGGGAGCTAACTGTTGCAGTACATTGCCTTATCGAGTGAATCATAGCATACCCTGCCTACTCTTTCAACATTATTATTTTAACGTATTTACAGCAATATTTTTCGTATGTGGGTTCAATGCCCAAATATCCACGACACGTAAGGCCATGTGTGGCTGGAACCAGGAGGCAGGAACTCCGTCCTGATTTCCCACATGTATAGAAGCTGAGCTGTTAGAGCAATCACTTGTCTAGCATTGTGTGTGGTGGTAGGATGCAGGACTCAAAAAGGAGGCACTCTGGCTCGGGTGCACCAAGTGGCATCATGACTTCTAGATCTGACACCCATTCCTATCCTACTGACTTGCATGACCAAAAACTCTCCTTTTTTACGCAGGTATACTTTAATTTGCATTGCCTTTGAGAACAAGAATTTTTTAGGCAAATATCTGGTTCAAGTTTTAACACTTCTTTTTTTATTGCACTTTTGTTTATTATTATCATATTATGATACAGTTCCATAGGCCCTGGGATTTCCCTTATCCCCTCCTCAAATCCCTCCCCTATATTATTACTATAATATAGTTCTTCATACACAGCCATATGTCCATCATTGAGGACATGAACAATGGCAGAGAGTCCAGCATTCAATTGTCAAGATATAGTAAACAGGTTCATTGGGAGACCATCTTTGCTTGGAAGTAGAGATGCATACTGCATTCATTGTATCCTCACATCTGGATATGATAGTCTCCATCACACAGTTACTATACATCCCTTTAAATGAAAAGCCACAAAACAAATCAACAACAAGAAGGAAAAAAAAGAAATTAATAACAACACCAACACCATGAAATTAAATAACTTGTTACTGAATGACTAATGTGTCACTGAAGAAATGAAAATATTTCTTGACATATAAACATGATAGAATAGGAAACAGTTTCAGAGTCATTATCTTTTCCTAAGTTATTGTAGTGTACCACATATGGTGACATATAATAAAATAAGTAAATAGCTAGTCTCATTATTTAGAAACCTAAACAATGCTGATCAAATTATACTATATATATATTTTAGGCAGCTTGCAATGTTTTGCATTATCTCAGTAACAACTTAAAATGTGTTTAGTACTGTCATTATTGAGGACAGACTATCACATGGGTGAAGTGTGACATGTATTTTACAGTTTGCTATTAATTTGGAAAAACATTCGTATTTGCAGTTACTTTCAGGAAACTTTAGGCAGTATTTCCTATATGTCCAAGATTCATAAATGTCTTTTGCCAACTGTTTTGTAAGTACTATTTGAAGGCAGCTTTTTTTTCCAAGTTAAAAAAAATATATTTAGATTTAGAACATGTTTGCAAGGTTTTATTATTGTCAGCACTAACATTTCCTCTGTCATGTTAACCAATATAAGTAGGTTTAGCTAATGGGATAATAATGTAAGTTTGCATAATGCAGACTTCAGATTTCTGACAGTATGATAAAAGTTGATTTGCATCAGGTTTCCAATTTCAGGCACATAAGTGGTCCTAGCATTCATCCACAGCAGGCAGTTTTTACAAACATTGATTTATGAGGAGATATTTCAACTGGTATGATCCTTTTGAGGCTCAATGCATAATCATTCAAATGCAGTTAGGCAAATAGACTGGGTTGATATAAAATGGGGATGAATCTTATGTGTTATGTTTTGATATGCACCTTTAATTATGTGCATATCAAAAACATTAAATGCCAATTTAATTGATACAAAAGCAACATTATTCACTTATATGTGTGTATCTATGTATATAAATATGCATACATATATTGTTATGCATTATATATATACATATATATGTATATATATACATATATAAACATAATATGTTTATTATGTTAATACATTATATATATATATAATGTATTTTGAACCTGAATTTTTACTTGTGGAATTTAAAAGCTTCTTTATTTTGGTCTGATATCTTTATCCTAGGACTTTTTGTTACAATGAAATGTAGCTGTGTACTTATTGTATTAGAGTAATTCAAGTTTGTGGGAATTATTTAGAATTAAAAGCAAAGTTTATTTTGGTGCGAAAAAATAAAACCCTGTGCATACTTTTGTCATAATAAGGCTTTTTCATGACTTTATTGAAAAAATATTGTATATAACTGATTCTTCTTTTTTTCTGTAGATTGAAATTATCGTTCAACATCATCTTTCTACGCTTTAATTTTCCTTTCTATTTTGCCAAGATATTTGAGAGACAGAGGAGAATTAATTTAATTGTGTTTTTTAAAAAGTTATTGATTTCATCTGTATTATGCCTTGACCCATTTGCTAAAGTAGAGCAGAATGATGATATTTGAAATAAATTATCACCTAAAGCAACTGGCAGCTAATCAGTTGTGGAATATAGTCATTTTCAAAATGACACAAATAGTTTTACTGTAAGACACAAGCTAAAAATTGTATTTATTCTAAAATCCCTTAAATCAGGCACCAAAATGAAGCTATCAAATGATTTCATTCTAAAATGTATCAAAAACCTGTATAAATTTAATATGTAATATGGCAAAACATCTGTTACACCATCAGGGATTGCTTTCTGGACCTCCTTGGATACTAAAATCCACAGATCATCAATCTTTTTGTTGAAATTGGCTAATATATTCATAATACCATGTTCATAATATCCTGTATACCATAAGTTTAGATTACTCACTATTTACTGTAGTGTACATGAAATGGCAGTAGTTGCTAGATTGCTTTTATAATCATGAGAAAAAAAAATTCTTTCCCCTTAAATTATTAGATGCATGGTTGGATTGTACGCCCTGTAAACCCAGAGGATATCAGATATGAAAAACATTGGTTAATTCCTCATGTTTTGTCGTAATTCCTAGGGAAGCACATTTTAATACAACCTCATTTTAATCCCAAGGGATTTTTGCTTTGAATTACTAAGCAAAGTTTATTATGTTAATATTTTTTTAATTCCAATGTGGATGTTCAGTTCAGAAACACAAGAGATTAGTTGACAGTTCCCAATTTCCACTTAAACTTAATGACTTCTGAAAATAGTTGGCTGTACAATTTATTTTAACTGTTCTCTAGATAAACTCCTGAAATCACTTTTTCCTGTCAGTGTTTTGACTCCTACACATCAAAGAATCATTTTGATATCATAAATACTTCCTTGATATCCTCTCTCCCACCACACAGCTCTTCCAACTGTGACTTATCCTTCATACTCTCATGGTGGGTTGCTTTCCATTCTACTTACTGTTGTAATTGTCAAGCATTCTTGTCGCTTGATTATAACAGTTTAAAAGAACTTAATAAACGCCCAGCGGCATGGCCTAGCAGCTAAAGTCCTCACTTTGAACATGCCCGGGATCCCATATGGGCACCTGTTCTAATCCCGGCAGCTCCACTTCCCCATCCAGCTCCCGGCTTGTGACCTGGGAAAGCAGTGGAGCATAGCCCAAAGCTTTGGGACCCTGCACCTGCGTGGGAGACCTGGAAGAGGTTCCTGATTCCCAGCTTCAGATAGGCGCAGTACTTGGGGAGTGAATCATCTGACGGAAGATCTTCCTCTCTGTTTCTCCTCCTCTCTGTATATCTGACTTTCCAATAAAATAAATAAATCTTTAAAAAAGAAAATTGATTTTCCAGAAAAAATGTATCTATTTTGTAGGATTTTTTTTCTTAATGAGTCAAATATCAAGATGTGAACCCCAATTCTAGCACTGAACTACAAATTAGATTTTAGTTTGGACACATTTGATTTCACTTTATATTTTATTCAATTAAACAGTTTTATTTCAGAGGGAGAAAGGAAGAGTAGATATTCCCATGTGTTTATTCACTGCCCAAATGCCCAGAAGGCCAAGTCCTGCAGACAGATGGGAAGAACTCAATTAGCTGATCCACCTGCCTCCTAGGGTCTCTATAAACAGGAACACAAAATTGCACATGGAGTGAGATTTGAATATATGTCCTCTGATTTGAGATATGACACTTGTCATAATTACATGGCCAAATGCCTACCCGGCTTCTACTTTAGTGACGGCTCTGTTACATAGTCTTTCTTGAAAATTTGAGCTTCTTTTGTTCCCTCGTTTTCCTTTTCTTTCCTGTCCTTGCTAAAAATACATCCTTGGCTCCCCTGGTATATCCCCAGTGTATCCTCCGTTTGCACTCACTGCAATGCTGTATGATTAGTACCATTTTTTCTTGTACTCTGCAATGTGGGAGGAACTGATCATTACTTGGTAACGCTAGTTACATCACAGAGTGTTTGGACTTTGGATTTCATTCCTCCACATGGACTACGTCAACTCCCCTCTTCATTCTTCATATACTTTTCGTTACAATAGATATTGAGAACTTATTTCCATACAGACTCACACGTGATTTGTTATCAATTGATATAGAAACAAAGATTTTTCACTTCCCAAATAACAACAGATTTAGAACACATGAAGGCTAGCAGCCAAGAATCCTATCTGGGTCTCCCAAAGGTCTGACAAGAATTCAATGTCTTGGACCATCATCTGCTATCTTCTAGGCACACATACAGGGAACTAAAAGGAAGCAGGGGGCAGTTAGTATTTGAACTAGTCAGTGTGCTTTGGGGTGCGTAAGTCCCAAGCTATGACACAACAATTGTCCTGTTCAATGTGATTTCTAATTAATTAATTAAACTTCTAATGATATGTAAATATTTTCCTCTGTTTGAATTATAAATAACATAATGAACAATGATGCAAATTTTTTAACAGGAGACTATTATTTTCACATAAGAGACACAATGAAAATCAAATTTACGTATATTCATCTGTTCAAAAGGATTATTCATCAAATTAACATTGTTAAGGCAGATTGTATGTGATTTAATCTGTCCAGTATCTAGGACATGGAACTATTAACAAAAGAATTTGAATCCAGTTTTATCACGCAAACTGTTCATGTTTCCATTAAACTTGGCAAGAGAACCTTAACACACTGTGAGCTGTCAGTGCAAAATGATGAGCAAGAGGCCATGGCTGAAGGTCTCAGGATAAGGTTAAATGTTTTGTTTTGTTTTGTTTTGTTTTCTTCAGAAAAATCCTTCAGTGGGGAAAACATACTTGTTTCTAAGGTCATCTAATTATCTCTTTTAAAAAATAAATTGTTATTATTCTTTAAATTTTCTGATACAGTCCTACAGGTTCTGTAAATTCCTGTCACCCTCCCCAAATCCTCTGCCACTCACTGCTGATTTCCCCTGTAGTATTACAATGTGTAATCTTTCAGGAACAATCATAAATCCATCATTCCACAATTGACATGCTTCCTAAAGTTGTAGACATGGGCAATGTCGGAGACTCCGGCCTCCCATTGTCAGGATGGGGTATATTGCACGATGTCTCCTAAACTGGACCTGTGCCTGTCCACTACGCTCTATTACACATTCCCTTAAACATGGAGCCAGAAAACACGCTCCACAACAGGGAGAAAAACATTCAATGTCTTTAATTTCCTTGTGCTTCCACAAGTTATGCCTCCGCCTAGGATACTGGCATTCATATGAGTGCCTGTTTTTGTCCTAGCTGCTTCACTTCTGATTCAGTTTTCAGCGTAAATGTCTGGGAAAACAGCTGATTAACCCAATGTTTGGGCCCCTGCCAGCCATCTAGGAAAGCCAAATGAAGTTCCAGGCTCGTAGCTTAGGCCTGGCCCAACCTTGGACATTAATGTCTTGCTCTTTCTCTCTCTCTCCCCACTCACCCGCTTCTCTGTGTTACTCTGTCATTTATTTATAACATTATGATATGTGTATGTAATATGAGAATGATTTCTGTTTTTCATAAGGTAAAAGCGTAACTGAGGGTATTAGTATATATTATCAAATAACTTTCTAGAAGTGTACACCATTCTAATTTCCTACCATCTTTTTATTATATCAGTGAGTCCCCTCTTCTGAATGAGTCTTACACATTTAAATATATCCTGTGTTCTTCCAAAATCAGATTTGATTTAGGACTTTTATTTTGTGTTCCTTTCATTGCTAATAAGGGAACATTTTTTTTACATATCCACTTTTGTAAAAGTGTTAGTATTTTCACTTTAAAATAATATCTCTCTCCATTGGTTTTATTCAAAGAGATTTCTCCATATAGCAACCTAAGTGTTATTCCTTTATATTTTCCTTATCTAAAACATATCATTTAAAATTAATTTTCTGCTATTTCATATGTGAAGTTTCTTTTTAAATCTGAAAAACTATGCTTCAATGGTTATTCAAGATCACAAAATAATCATTTCTTTCCTTCCTCTTCCAAAACTTACCTTAATTTTACCTGGGTTTCTTGTATTTCAGATACTTTACTTCTGGGTTTTCTTTTTATTCCCCTTAGCAATATGCTTACCTTGTTAATTAATTCGGTTTCTGAAAAATTTCACATGTTCTGAAAAGTTTCACATGTGAATTGTAAGAAAATTCTGATGAATAATTTTCCATGTTAAAATGTTGAGACTTTTTTATGGATGTTTTTCTCAGGGGAAATACAGACTAATGGACCATTTAAAATGTATGTAAATTAATAAACCCCTACTATGAAAGTGAAATTTCAACAAATGGACACTGTAGCATAGTCTCTAACAACATATACATTGTAATAAGGGACCTGTATTTGAAGGCCAGTTATTCTGTTTAGTAAGTATAGAAAAGATTAGTAGTTGCCTGAACAATGAGTTCCCAGTCTGATACTTTTGATTATAAATGGTGGATAATAATACAGACCTGGCATGGGTGTTATGAATTTTAAAAGGATAATTATTTTAAGTGCTTATCTGATATCTTGGCACTAAATTATCACTGAGTAAATGGTTGCAGCATTAATCTAATTTGTCACAGGACTGAATAAGAGTGACATGGAGTGATTTACAAATCACCATTAGACCATTTTTTTTTGGATAATATGGTCTGATTTCATCTGTGATATATTTCTGAAAATTAAATCATAAACCCAGGCTCCAAGTTAGAACAACAATGGCAAAAAAAAAAATACTGAATCCATAAAAAATCTGGTCTGATATAACATAGTTATACTATTCTAGAGTATGGTCTGAATACAAATGAAGCAGTGATTTTTTTTCCCTTTTTTCTTATTTTTTGTCAAAACAAGACAAGCCCAAGACTAAAACTTTTCAAAATGTGTCTTTAAGTTATCCAAGTATCATTTACAAAGGTCCAATTTGTGATTTAAAAAATGTAAAAATCTAATCAGTTTAATGCAGTGAAAACTATTTGTCCCTGTTTTCTGTGTGATCATATCAAATATAAAAAGAAACTGAAAAACTCTTTATCCAATTTACTTAGAAATAGACCTACTTACATGCAACAATGTATGTTTTAAAAAATTTCTCAATTGCACTAACATTTGAAAAATTTGAAAATGTAATATAGTCTTGACCAAATGTAATAAACAGAACCTAAAAAATCTACAAGGGAAAGTTGATTTAGAGCCTAAATAACTGTATCATGAAGAATAATTTTTTTAATTCCTGACATCTGGGCCAGGGCTCAGTAAGTGGAACGTGTGATTGCTGAGACAGCCACTATGAGGATTTGTAGCTCCCATAAAACAGCATAGAATACAGCTGACAAGAAATTATCTCTACACCACTGTTCTGAAATCATGCTTTTAAATATTAAAAGTGTATAATTTTTAAAAAGAAATGACAGTGGGTAGCATTAGTCAAGTTTTAATATCAGAATGTAAAGTTAAGAAACGCAAGCAGTAAATAAAACAAGAAAGACATGCGTTAGCTCTTCAGTGGTTAGAAAAATAGAGAATATTAAAGGAGATGTGGGTGAGTGAGACGCCATACATTTGTTGTCTTATTTCTAAGAAATAATTCATGTAATCATATTTTTAAACAACATGAGGTTTTGGTGGAAAGATAGGTTAGGATTGTCAGTTACCTTAATTGAATTTTCATCTAGAAATGGTGAAGAATAAAAAATCTGTTCTATCAAGAGTGATTTATACTTGAGTTGCTTCAGGCAAAGTCAGCAAAGTTTCCTGACCACTCAGGAGTGAGAAGTCCCGAGTGTATGCGGCACAAAGTCAACGCCGTATAAACTAACAGAAGTGTCCAGAGATGGTAGTTCTAAATCCAAGCTATTATCTTCCTACCTTATTCTACAAATCTATCTGCTGTACGATTTTTAATAAATAATTTGAAAATACAGTGAATCTGAAGACAAATTAACTTTAGAAATGAATCCACTAAGTGCATGTACTTAACTTTTAAAAATATAAAGTCGGCCTGCACTGTAGTGCAGTAGCTAATGCCCTTGCCTGCCGTGCACCAGAATCCCAAATTAGCTCAGGTTTGTATCTCAGCTGCTCCACTTCCCTTCCAGCTCCCTGCTTGTGGCCTGGGAAAGCAACAGAAGATGGCCCAAACGCAGAAGAAGCTCCTGGTTCCTGGCTCAGCTGACTGCTTGGGGAGTGAACCAGTAGATGGAAGATCTTCTTCTCTGTCTCTTCTCTCCGTAAATCTGACTCTGCCAATAAATAAATAAACAAATAAATCTTTTAAAAATGTAAAGTTATCTTTATATGCATACATATATGCATATGCACACGCTTGCGCTGTGAAAACCTAGTACCTTAAACTCTGAGAAATGGGAATTTAATGAAACAAGTGCAAATGCAAAAGACCAAGAACCAATTAAAAAAAATCGAATTCAAAAATACATATTTTTAAGAAACAGAAAATATACCAGCTATAATATTAAAAGGCATCCAAATGGACAACAGGCATATGAAAGGATGCATAGCATTACTAAATGTCAGGAAAAAATGCATAAAAGAAATGATGGGCAAGGACTGTGTTAAATCAAGTAAAGTTGCTACCCGCAGTATCAGCGTTTTACCTGGATGCCAGTCTGAAATCCTGGCTGCTCAATTTCATTCTAGCCCCCTACCAATGTGCCCAGATAAAAAGAGGAAGATGCCCCAAGTGCTTGGGTACCAGTCAACCCTGTGAAAGACCTGGAAGAATCTCCTGGCTTTTTGTTTTGATTTGAAGAGTGAAACACCAAATGAAAGAATTCTGTGTGTGTCTAACTTTCAAATAAATTAAAAAAAAAAAAAACCTTAAAAAAAAAAAAAAGTGAGTCCAAGTCTCTGTTCTGTTTCCGAACCAGCTGCCTGCTGATATTCCAGGAAGAGATCCCCATCTTGAAGCTCATGCGGAGCTCCTGGCATTGGGCTGCAATGGAGTCCAGTTCCTGGTTTTGCGGCTAGCCTGGTCGTGAAACAGCTGAGGGAAGGATCTTGCTTTTTCTCCTTCTCCTTTATCACTTTCGAAGAATTAAGTCTCCTCCCCACCCTCCCCCATTCTATTCTTAGTATTGCATCTAGGACTAGATGCACTAGTTCTAGAATCTGTTCTTTTTGTATTGACATTACATTAACTCTAAAAAAGGAAGAATCAGAAATAAGTCTGTAAGGACATATAACTTAACAGTTGTTAGGCTGTCTGTTGATTAAAGTAAAATTAGCAAGTGTGATAAAGATGTCAGACACTGGAGTTCTTAGTAGTATTGAGAATTTATCTCTAGCCTAATAACTTTGAGTTTTGTTTGTTGTTTTTTTTCTATGTCCTTGAGATCTATTGCTAGTATTTATTTGGTATCTTGCTGCATTTTTATGTTGGTGCTCCTTGCTGTAATCCATTTCATTAGCTTCAAGAACATTTTTTATTCTCTGTTTTTAATTCTTCAATGAAATTGTTCACTCATGAATATGCTATTCGGTCTATGTGTATAAATATTCTATAGATTTTTTTTTTAATTTTGAATTCCAGTTGTAATCATATCTTCAGAAAAGATACATGTTTGGGTCATTGTTGTGGAATGGGAGTAAAGACACTGACTGCAAAGTTGACATCCCATATGAGCACTGAGTTTATTTTGGATGCTTCACTGGTAATCCAGCTACCTGCTAAAAGCTTGGGAAGAACGGCTGAAGATTGCCCCAAGAGTATGTGTGCCCATGTTGCAATGTGATAGATCTGGATGTAGCTTCTGGTTCCTGGCTTGGATTTGGCCCAGAAAGAAGGAAGGAAGGAAAGAAGGGAGGAAGGAAGGAAGGAAGGAAGGAAGGAAGGAAGAAAGGAAGAAAGGAAGGAAGGAAGGAAGGAAGGAAGGAAGGAAGGAAGGAAGGAAGGAAGGAAGGATGTGATATGATGTGTTTTGAATTTTTGGACACATTTCTGTGGCTTACTACATAGTCTGTGCTGGGTAATGTTCCATGCACTGATGAAGAAATAGATACTGTATAAATATTCATTGTATTTTGTTTGGTCCAGAATGTAGATTAGCTCTGCAATTTCTTGGTTTTTATATTTCTTTGGTCAGGATGATCAGTAAATTGATGAGTGGAATGTCGAAGTCCCAGGATAGTATTGTATTGAAGCTTATAAGTCTCTTTAGATCTAAAAACAGTTGCTTTATAGAAGTGGACCTACAAGGCTAGTGTTACCTGTACCTCATATGGGTGCCTGCTTCCAGTCTTGGATGCTCCACTTCAGATCCAGCTCCCAGTTAATGTGTCTGGAAATGCCGTAGAGAATGGCCCAGGTTCTTTATCCCCTGCACCTTGGTGCAGGAACCAGGAACATCTCCTGGCTGTTAGCTTCAGCCTGATCCAGCCTTGTCCATTGTGGCATTTGAGGGAATGAGTCACTGAATGATAGATCTCTTTTTATCTATCAGTATCTTTCTCTGTAACTATAACTTTCTATAATAAACAAATCTTTTTAAAAATGACTGGTTTCTCTAGCAGATATACTGATAGTGTATATCTCCTCCTGAATTGATCTCTTGGTCTTCACATGGTGGCCTTGTTTGTATGTTCAGTTTTTGTCTTACACTCCATTTTGTCTAATATAAGTACAGCTAGTCATGGCCACTTTTGACTTCTTTTTGTATGGAATCTCTTTTTCTAGCTGTTTGCTTTCAGTCTCTCTGTATGCCTTCACCGATGAAGTCAATTTTGAGGGAGAGGGGGCATGTTGATGAATATTATTTATAATCCAGTCAGCCATTCTGTATGTCTTAATTAGAGAGTATAAAATAGTACATCAATTAAGGGAAAAAACATGAAATTCACCAAATAATTTAAAGCTGAAGTAACATTATTTATCCATTCCTCCACTTCATATAACCAAAAACTCCAAAATTCCAAAGGTCAGCACAGCGTTGTTCATAGTGGGAAGATGCAGAAATATCCAGAGTTTACACTGATCAATGAGTGCTTATAGAGAATGTAGCATGTATACACAGAAGAGTTTTAGTCATCCCACAAGGAGAAGGAAACGCTATCAGCATGGATAATCCTGGAAAGTATTACGTTTAGTGAAATAAGTCAGTCACAAAGGACAAGGATTTCATTATTCCACTTATAGGAAGAATCTAAATTTGTAAAGTTGCAGAAGCAAACATAACATAATATTCACAGCCTAGTGTTGTTGCTTGAGGAAACTGGACAGTTCTTGCTAACAAGATGAACATTATACCAGAAGTATGAGTTCTGGAGATCTGTTATAGAACACTGTGCTTGTGGTTAGCAAAATATTATGTACCTAGAAAACTGCTGAGGGCAAATCACATATTAAGCATCCTTACCACAGAAGATGTGCAGAAGCTACATAGACGTCATCATCAGTAAGAGAAACACAAGAGTAGGAAAAAAGAGCATTAAATCACGAAAGGAAAATTATTTAAGATAACCAAATAGCTAAATAAAAATAAATCAAATGCTTATTCGCTGTATTATTATTCTGTATTTGAAGCAAATAGCCTATTTCCACTTAGGCAAAATATAACATCTGATAATAAGAATTTATTTCTATTTCTTAAAAAGCAATAAGGACACGCTTCCCCAGACTATGTCTTTGTTGCTATCTTGTGTCAAGATTGAGTCTCTACATGATGACCCAGTGGCTAAGTTCTCTCCTTGCACACATTGGGATTTCATATGGGTGTTAATTCATGTCCTGGATGCTCAACTTCCCATCATGCTTCTTGTTTGTGGCTTGGGAAACCAGTGGAGAATGGCCCAAAGTCTCTGGCACCTGCACCCACTTAGGAGACCCAGAAGAAACTCCTGGCTCCTCGTTGCAGGTCTGCTCAGTTCCAGCCATTGCTTTGGGAGTGACCCAGCGAATGGGCGATCTTTGTCTCTATTTTTCTCTGTAAATATGCCTTTTTCAATATAAATAAGTAAATTTTTAAAAGATATTTTCTGATTTCTCATTTTCATTTTTTTCCTTTCCAAATTCACTGCACTTTTGGTTCTTATTGCATAAAAAACTAACATGTTCTTTCCTTGATTTATTTTAAAATGTGAGTCATATTAATAACAGAAACTCCTTTTGCTACTTCTTTCCCAATTACTGATTGAGTTATCCGAATATGTTGTTTTCTGCTGTACAGTTGTTCCCCAACTTAGTTAATATAGTGGGAGAATGTGATTTGTTTACTTTTATTATCACAGAGTACTAAATTTACATCTCAATGTTAGTGCTATGTAGTGTGCTAGTTAAATCTCTTCAGCACATATTTTTGCTCATATGCTCAAAAAAATATGACCTGCCTGTTATGCTATATTGGTTAATGTCAATATTAATGTTAGACATTATGATACTGAAAAAAAAATGAGATCCTTTGTATAAATTCAAGATTTAAAGTACGCAATATTTGAGTAGGAATTCAGGTTATCATTTCCAAATTTTTGCCTCAGACAGCACAGAAATTAAAGTGACAGGTCTGTCACTCCTGAGTCCAGAAATAAATAATTGAACAATAATTAAATTTTCTTAGGTAGGGAAAGACACTGGATTCACTAAATACAGTATGTTTGCCTTGTTGATTACACAGGAAGACACAAAAATAATTTTAATAGCAAATAAATAAATTCCATGACTTATTAAATGAAGAAACTTGACCTAAAATGTAAAGCAAGGAAAAAAAAAAAAAACTGAGTACACTCAATTGAGTACACACACACACACACACACACACGAGGTAACAGAATATTGGGGATTTTTTCCAAAAGCTCAAAACAACGCGGTTACCAAGGAGAGAGAGCAGTGAGAAAGTTACAGAACAAACCTGATCTGTCCTGAGTTAATGATCACATATCCATGCACTTGTACATGCATGTAAATGCTGCCCCTGCACTGAGG
The DNA here is from genome assembly GCF_017591425.1 of Ochotona curzoniae. Classification (NCBI taxonomy): domain Eukaryota; kingdom Metazoa; phylum Chordata; class Mammalia; order Lagomorpha; family Ochotonidae; genus Ochotona; species Ochotona curzoniae. Next base: position 4,268,009 of record NW_024466218.1, read on the forward strand.
AGACAACAATCACACTTTCATCTTTATTGGGTTAAAATTATGAGTGTGTACACTTCCTTCATTGTTTCCCTGAGAATCTGCTTTCTACTTCACATTTCTCTTTCAATGGAAATGCGTTTACAGTCGGTTCTCCTGCGACCTTCCCTCGTGCTGCTTCCTGTCTCAAAAATATTTTAGGCAGTTATGAAATTTCGTGTTGTCTCCTCATGGATAATCTATTTACTGGATCTCCATTTCTGGCTCACATTTTTGTTAGTAACTCCTGTGAGGAACAATCTTTTGTTCCAGTTTATAATTGCCTCCCCAGCCACATGGTTTTACTCCAGAGCATTTTCCAAAGTGTTGCGACTTTCTTAGCTTCCGTCTCCAGCTTCAACCAACACTCTTAGGATTTTACCCATTCGGATCATACTCTTTATCAAATGAAGTTACATAAGAAAGATATCCTTTTAGGCCTCGCAGTGTTTTGTGTGTGAGTAGAATGCTTTTCTATGATTGTCTCTTTTTTTTTAAGCAAAGGGAACTCTCTTGGCTCTTGTGAATCCATGTTGATTTTTATTTTGCTTCATGAAAAATGTGATTTGAACTATACTGTCACACACAAACAGGGATATCTCCAAAAGTTTATGGAAAAATAGAAAGAAAATATTGCTTAGTTTTGGTCCAAAAATGATCATTTTACATTCTTCGTCAACTCCCCTCATATTTACTACTCAGAGTTTCAATATTTGTACCAAAATACATTACTTTGTTTTATTACCTGTAACAATCCTCAGAAATAAAAGAAATAACATGGTTCATTTTCTCAAGTTGTAGTAAATAGTCTATATACACCTTTGTTTCATTCTGAAATCCAGAACTCTTCAGGTATGGAAAATGCTTTATTTCTCAGACCATCTTTTAACTACACAAGCACACACACACATATATGTTTAACAATGTGTTTGTATCAGTAACAGAGCAACCGGAACTCCAATTAAATGCAAAAAAATATGATTCTTACAATATGAAATGTGAGATGTTTGCTCTGTGAAAACCAACACAGATTCATAGCATTTAAATGCTTTATTGCATTTTTAATATATCCGTTTTCAAGGAAAGCTTAATTACAAGTCAGTGTGAAATTAAAGTCTGAATAACTGTGACAATTCCCAACATTCAGTAAGACACAACTATGCAAGGATGTGTAAGGAATGAAGGTCAGAGACTTTTATCCTACTGAGTAACACGGGTACTTGTTCAAGAAAGAGCAATTTGTGAGCAGCCAGTGTTTTTGACATTGAAGCCGCTCTTCTCAAGGTCATCTGTCCTCTGTACCCAATTGTGTTCTTAAGTTACTAACACTATAAAATTATTACTACTTTAATAAAGAACACAGCTATAAAATTTAACAGAAAAAATTACAAAATTAAAAGCAACCAGTAGTCTATATTAGTACTGCTTCACTTCCCCAATACTACGCATAGTATTCCCAGAGAAAAAGATACCAATCATAATTTCTTACACATCTTCCAAAAATGTAATGTGGGCAAAAGTGTATGAATGCATATTACTATTCTAAAATTTCTTCTCATTGGAAAAGCAGACTTGAAGAGAGGAGAGACAAGGAGAAAGATTTTCCATTTGCTGTTTTATTCCCCAAATGGCTGCAATGGCTGGAACTGAGCTGAGCTGAGCTAAGCTGAGCTGATCTGAAACCAGTAGCTAGGAGTTTCTTCAGGGTCCCCCACGTGGGTGCAGAATCCCGAGGCTTTGAGTCATCCTCTGCTCTTTATTCAGGCCACAAACTGGGAGCTGGAAAGGAAGTGGAACAGCCAGGACAAGAACTGGTACCCATATGAGACCCTGGTGTATGCAGTTGGAGAATCAGCCACTAAACCATTGCACCAGCCCCATGAATACATATTTCTTATCGACTAGTTTTAAGAGAGTGTGTGTATATGTGTATGTGTGTACCTTCCTGTGAACTTGCTGTCATAAAACACATATTGGGATTCCATGTTCTCGACAGGTTTAGAAAGGGCAACCATACATCATGAATGAGTATTGTATTCCTTCATATTAATCTTGAAAATAAATTTGGCTTATTTGCTTCTTCCCTGTTCCCAAATCATGAATGTGATTTGTTTGAGTTCACTCTAGTAGGCAATAGGTGATACCCTTGCCACCCCTGTGGAAGAGCAGGGTGAAGTTCCAAGTTTCTGGCTCCAACCTGGCCCAGTGTCAGGTACCAGGAACATTGAGGAAATGAGCAATTGTATGGATATTGGATCTCTCGCTCCCTCTCTCTTCCCATCTCTCACTCTCTCTCTATCTATATTTCTTCCTGCCCTTCATATGACAATGGTTTTTCTTTTCAAATATCAATTCACCAGCAGATTTCACACTTTGAGTCCCTCATCTGTAATATCTAACTTACTAGTTATTGGACTTAGTACTGTTACAAACAAAATGGTAAGCTAGTCAATATAAATAAACCTTGTCTCTAGAGAATAAAAATAAATCCTTAACTAGTGTAATTGGCATCTTTAAGTCAGTTTCATAGATCTTTAGAAGGTTTTCATTCCCATATGAAATGCATATCAGGTTGCCAACATGATATTCAGCAGCTCAAAACAGTCTTCCATCTCTTGTAAATTTTCCAGATGGTCACAATGGTCAGGCCTGGGCCTTCATGCACATTTCCCATGTAGATATGTGGGCCTGAGCACTGGACCATGCTGTTTCTTTCCCCAACACATAAGCTGGGATCTGGATCAGAAGTGGAGCAGCCAGTATTTAAATCAGAACCCATATGCCATGCCAGTGTCGCAGAACAAAACTTAACTCGATGTGCCAACAATGCTCCACAACACGAAATCCTACTGTTTCTTAATATATGTTTTTTCCTCATATTTTTCAATAGATTAATTGGTATGACTATGTTTTTAATTATTTCATTTGAGTTTCATTTTGGTTTTAGTTTAATGATGAGGCTTTAAACTGTATGATATTTCACAAGCAAATTATTTTGATTCATTCTGGGGAGTAACCCATTCATTGTTTGGTTCATGATTCTGGATCCTGTTCTTGCTTCTACTCACACATTTAAAAAATAGCAAGACTGGTGAAAATTAGCAGGTGTCATATTACTTTCAAAAATTTTAGATGGAAAGTACTCCAAAGACTGCAACTTAGGAAAATTTAAGATTCTTTATTATATCTTCTCACCTACCAGAGAAGAAACAAATCAGTACAGTCCTGCCTTCCCCAGAGGCCCTCCTCAGTGCTCTGACCAAGCAGTCTGACAACCATCCCACTGCGTGCAGTCAAACATGTATCTCTGGAATAACTGGTATAATAGGCACTCCTGACTGCTCAGAGGCCTTGCCCTTCCGTGTGCTATGGGAAATCCTCCACAAATCCGTTTCCAGTAAAATTTCTGGTAATTGGTTTTTGACGATTCATTAATCAGATAAATTAAATTACAAACATTATTCTCTCACCTGCTTCTTGCTTTTTTTTTTTTTTTTAAAGATTTATTTTTGTTATTTTTTCATTGGAAAGGCGGATATACAGAGAGGAGAGACAGAGAGGAAGATCTTCCATCCGATGATTCACTCCCCAAGTGAGCGCAACGGGCCGATACTATGCCGATCCGAAGCCAGGAGCCTCCTCCGGGTCTCCCACGCGGGTGCAGGGTCCCAAAGCTTTGGGCTGTCCTCGACTGCTTTCCCAGGCCACAGGCAGGGAGCTGGAAGGGAAGCGGGGCTGCTGGGATTAGAACCGGCGCCCATATGGGATCCCAGGCGTGCAAGGCGAGGACCTTTAACCACTTGTGCCACCGCGCCGGGCCCTGCTTCTTGCTTTTAAATATGCACTTTACTCATCTTAAAAGGTTTGAATGACAAGACATTTTAAAATGACAAAAATAGAAGAGATGTGTGTTCCAGTTAGGCAGAAACAATGTTGGTTTGAGTATATCCATTTGTTTGGCACTACTTGATTGCCTGTCGTGGTCTCAGCATTGATTCAAGGAGAAGAATAACTTACATCAGTGACAATTTGCTAATGGTGGAGACAGGTATTATTAATTTAATTGAAATTGGTTTTCTGAGGGGAAAAATAATCTGCTTTCAAGTAAGATTTGTCCTGTCTCTAGTAATTTTTATGCTCAATTATCTGCCAATTTAAAAACCGCATAGAACAAAATTAATTATACAACTGATTATAGGGACACAAAAAATAAAATAATTTCCTAGTAAGATTATTTCGATAAGTAAGATGGAGAATCTTAATTGTTGGACAGCTGTTACCATTAGGATTTATTCAAAAAGCTTCAACTAAAAAGCGGGAACAGCAGCTGCAAAGTACAACACAAACACACACACACACACACATTTATACTAGATTACGTCCAATTATTCAACATTCCTCGTTTTCAAACCAGCTGTCTATATATTGGAATCAGCAAACGGAGCTTTTATGGCAAGTCAGTGTGTGAAGTCCAGTACGAACCACCTGCATCGGGTTACTGGAAGATAGTCCCAGGGTTCAGCATTTACTCACAGCTGTCCAGGTGAGTAAATGGTATCGGGATCACAAGACACGGCTGCAGATCCTATTACTGAAAATAGGTGTCAGGGGTTTACAACGTTAGCTGCACTCACGATAACTGCTTATCTACATTATAACGGTGCATGTGCTTTCATAGATTTAAAGTTTGTAAAAATTGTAAATCAACAAAATATGAATGGTTACTGTTTCAATGTTTAGGCAACTAAGCTTGTTATTACTCTTCTTATTTATGTATACCCCAAACTTAAGCTCTCTCTCCACTTTGTTTAGTACTCCCTTGAAAACTCATGTTTTACTTGCTCCTGATTTAGCCTTCTCTAGATAAGAATCTTGGGACTTTTGGGAAACGGATTGTTTGAAGGAAGCATGTTCATCCTTCTCTTTCTCTGCCTACATAATGTATTATACACTAAATGTTATAATATGTATCATTGTAATATTACTATATTTTATATAATAAATAAATATGTTATATCTAATACTATTATATATAAGGTAGTTGACTCAAAGCTTGAGAAAGTAGAGGTCTGTGAAATGTATTGGTGTGAGTCCTTGAAAGAGATAGTAATAGAAACTTTGAATCTAAATAATTCCAGAATGTCTTTAGATGTACAACATCAAAAAATTTATATTAAATATTCCTTTAAGCCTATATTTCCAAAAACAGAGAATTTACTGCTCTCTTTTTGGTACAATTGTTTTTCAGTGCATGTAGAATGGTAAAGGGTTAGGGAATTGCAAGTAAAGTCTAAGGCAAGCCAGTATTGTTACAAGCCTATCATATTTTCTTTAAAGATTTATTTTTATTTTTATTGGAAAGGCAGATATACAGAGAGGAGAGACAGAGGAAGATTTTCTGTCCGATGATTCAATCCCCAAGTTACCACAATGGCCAAAGCTGTAATGACTTGAAGCCAGCAGCCAGAGCTCTTCCAGTTCTCTTACGCAGGTGCAGGGTCCCAAGGCTTTGGGCCATCCTGGACTGCTTTCCCAGGACACAAGCAATGAGGTGGATGGGAAGCAGGCCTACCAGGATTGGAACTGGTGCCTATATGGGATCCCGGGGCGTGCAAGGCGAGAAGTTTAGCCACTAGACGACCGTGTTGGGCCTTTCTTAGATATTTCTTGCTCCAGTACTGGTTTGAATATTTTAGGTTTCCCTGATTTCTTCGACTGAAGAAAGATATTTTAAATAAAATCAGGATGATAAAGCCACTTGAGTGTCATGGATTCCATGCACAGTTAGTACATGTGTTTGTACTAACTCTCATATACACATACATTTAAATGTTTCTGTATTGCCGTATTTATGTATTCCACTTCTCATAAATTTCAATTGATACCTCTAACTCAAAATAGCTTCTACATAGATAGTTATAATTCTCATTCCAACAATGACAAATCTGGCTCCCTCTAAAATAACGTACTTATTTTGTTTTTTAACTTCCAGGATCAGAATTGTCCATCCCATCCCCTTGCGTAAAGTGTATCAGAGTCCAATGAGTAGAGTTATTTTTCCCCTTATTTTCACAGTGCAGTAACTTAGGCTGTTTTGTAACATAGCTGGATTTTTTTTTTTCAAAGATCAAGCCAATTCAGAGATACTTGGCTTTTCAAGCAATTTTTTTTCTTTCAAAAGTTTAGATTATAATAAATTTCATTCTGCTCTAAAGTTATTTGGGCTTTGACAAGTATAGAGTGTGACGTAACCGCTACCATAATAGCACATGACGTGTTTTTATGACTCTAAAATACCTTTTCTGCTAATTAGATTTCTATGAATGTTTGCAGCTGTTAACCTATTTACTGTCTGTATCAATCCCGGTTTCCATAATGTCATATAAACAATACTTTAGGTTGCCCTTTTCCACCTATCAATATGCATTTTAATGCGTTTTCTAATAGCAAGAAAAATTGATTTCCTCATGAAGAATTAGTTGAGCATGTTCAGATTCAGAATAGCTAAAATTTTGATAGAATTATTATTTTCTAACAGTGTTATTGATGTCATTTTGAGTGCTTCATTTAATACACATTTATGAAAAAATTTAAGCATAAGTATTTATCACTAATATGTCACTTCCTTATATTTTTGGAATAGCTAAAATAGTAGTGATATAGAAATAGCTATAACATTATGGATGAAGAAAACATTTCTTTATGAGAAAGGCTTATGGATATACAGAATTTTAAAAATATGTTAGCTTTTAAAACACTTCTCTTTTTAAAGTTTTATTTTTCATGAACAGTTCTATAGGTTCAGCAATTTCTCCTTCCACCCTCCCATCTTCCTTCCCCTACCACTATTTTTCCCCTATATTACATTATATACTATATCACATTACAATAATATAGACCTTCCACAAATACTATACTGATTTAATAGTATAGAACTTCAACAACAGTCACAAGTTCATCATCCTGGTCTTTAAGATATCATGACGCATTATTTGTAGGCAATGGCAGAGTCCAACATCCTATTATCAGGATATATTTAACAGTGTATTGGGGAGTCCAGTTTTCATTTGGGAGCAGAGATGCGTACTGTGTGCACAGGCATTAGGATTTCAGTAAAATGGAACATGTGGTTTCTATTTCTCACTCTTCATCATTCATGTGCACATCTAGGCAAACACCCTGCAAGAGAATATTAAAGAAGAAACACCAGTAATAGTTGATATTTAGTGAAATGATATGAAAAGCAATTTTTCCCCAAAAACACTGTCCAAATTAAGCATACTAGTTTAGAGGTCAAACAAGAAATCAAGTAGCAATAACTGAGTGAACACTACAGATAGGGCCAACATCAGGGATATGAGGCAGCGTTCGGCAAAATAGAAAATTACAGCTCTAAGCTTGCTGGTCACCCTTATAACCTCACTCTGCAAGCTGGCATAGAAACTACTAAGTGAAAAGTGAGGCAAGTTTTTAGAGTCTGAGAGAAGAAGGAACACAGTAACACAAATACTTTCTTCCTATTATACCACTACTTGGGCACCTACATGCAGCATTAATATGGAAATGGACTTGAAAGTTAAAATTGTGTGTGGGAGTAGGTTTATAGCAAATGGCAAAAGGGAATCGGGGAAATAATGTTTTTATTTCAAGATTAATCAAGACATTACAATATTTATCATTTCTACATTTCACTGCCTTTTTGGTATTTATGTTGAGGTGAAGTATGGCCATAAGAAACAGGGATTAAGGGGCCAGCATGATGGTTCAGTGGCTAAATTCTCATCTTGCAACTGCTGAGATCCCATTTAGGTGCATATTCATGTCCTGGCTCTTCCACAATTGATCCAGTTCCCTGCGTATGGCCTAGGAAAGCAGTGGACGGTGGTAGTCTAATGCCTTCGAACCCTAAACCTACATGGAAGACCTCAACGAGACTCCTTGCTCCTGGCTTCAAACTAGCTCAGCTCAGGCAATCGTGTGAATTTGGAGTGAATCGCTGCATGGAAGATTTTTCTGTTTTCTCTCTGGAAGTCTATAAAGATAACTGAAATTTAACAAGAAAAAAAAAAAGAGAAATTCAAATTGGGAAAGGCGGTTTTAATCTACAAAGTGTTCCTTTTCTCAGGCCCAATATCACTAAAGAAAAAATTCTTAGGGGAAAGAATCATCCAAGAACAAAGCAAAAGGAGCCGTGATAATAAGCACTGAAAATCAAATTATACTTTTGCACACTTCCTATTGTACGTCATTACTTTTGTCAGTCTGATCTTTAGAGCTACAGTTAGCTAAACAAAACACAGAAACACTTTGTGATATAAATGTTTTTGCCAGGCTAATATTTTGAAGAACTCATTACTTTTTGGTTTATCATAAATAACCAATAACTTTTATGCAGTTTCTAATCAAGTATTTTTACATTATTTTATACAACATTTAAAATATATTAGATGGAGACACATAATAAAATATAGATTATCATTATAGCTAATCATCTTTCATTTTATAATCTTAAAATTTTTCTACCTACTATTAACTAAAGATAGAATCATATGCTAATTGCTGAATCAGTTAATTTAGTAATTTATATTTTTCTTTTTAATCATTGCACAAGAACAATTTGAAATGGGATAATTTGGTGGAATTATCTCTAAATTTTCATCAATGAGATTAGCTGATATTTTTACAAAGTCACTACTACATTTGTATATATTTAAGTAATAATGTTTACGATTCATTGATAACAGTGTTTTGACAGAATATATTATTATATAACTACTAAATAAGAAAATACTGGTTATCTTTTTTTAAGTTCAACATAGCAAATACACTAGTCATATCATATTTATAATTTTATGGTAAACACTTCATGAAAGATGTGATTTCATCTTTTTTTATAGGTACATTTCTTTAAAGAAAATTAGGTGTTATTATTTCCGGGGAAAAGTGTGGCTGATTCACTGACTAGTTTAAGTGAAGAACAACTCTAAACATTTATAAATTTATTTTAAAATGTATAAATTGAATAAGTTAAATATGACTTTGTAATTATTTGCTAACATATTAAAGTCAATGAAATTTGATCATGAATGGTGCATTGACAAAGATGCATTTACTAATGTTTCCCTTTTCTTGAGTTATTCACATAAAAGAAATATCTCTAGATGAAAACAAAAAGAGGAAATATTAATAATAGTAATATTAGTAATAGTAATTCAGTTGTCATGGTAATTTTGCTATTTACTGATAGGTTTTTGTGATTTGGGAATATAAATCAGAAATAATTTAAATCACTATGTGACATAAGATGGAAACTGATTCATTTATAATGGCCTTAAACCAAGCACCAGATATAGTATAATACAACACGATCTGTCACATATTCTGAATTCAAATTAAAATGTGGATGATACATATCAGTCTTTTACAAGTGTTCAAATAAGTGATTCCATTACACATTTTGGGTAATGTAACCTTTCCTGTGGTAATTGTTCAGCACTCCTGATTGTAACTCCCTGTTGTCAAAATTACCTCCAAGATCATGTCTGTTAAGATGGTGTCAATAGTGTAACATAGCTTTTTGTAATGCAGTGAATCAGGCTCTTCAGCAGCATTTGCTTTTATATTAGATGTAAATGCATACATAAAATATTAATACTTAAACTAAGTGTATTAACAATTGAACTGCATCAAAATATGTGAATATCTTTAACAACTAAAGAATCTTGATAAAATATACTAATTTTTTTTTGCAAGCCATATAGTTTGTGTATCTATTTTACTAAGCTTTTCAAATCAGGCTAACTATTCTTTATTTCATTTAAAAATGTATCTTTTATTGATAAATACCAGAATCTGCATTTTATACTATGCAACTTCATTGAATTTACAAATTTAATATTTCAAGATAACTTGATTCTTAAGACATAAGAAGTGCTAAGTGATAGTTTCATCTTTATCAAATCAATGATATTTGATTTTCATAGAAATCAAGACTAAATGCAAATATTCAAAATCTCTAAGATTATTTAGAATAAGGTATATTTTTCATGTTTTTAATAAGATAAACTGATATTTAAAGTGGAATAATAGTGTACATTAATAAATTTGCCATAATATTTTGACACCCATTCTAACAAAATGTTAACATCAATGCATGAATGTATAGTTCCAAGAATTTTCTTCTGAGATTTCATATGTGCTGAATTAAAAATTAGGATATACATATATATGTATATATATATTTTTTTCCTTAGCAATTATCTAATGATAATCTATATCTCAAAAAAAAAGTATTTGTGACCATTCCACTTTATGGCATTCCTAATAAAAATGTTAGAAATATGCTTAACCATAGAAGTAGACAGAAATTATGACATTCAGAGTAAGCAACTTAGTTTCATGGACCTCCTCCTAGTCACACAACATAATAGATTGAATAATAGATTCCAAGTCCTGTGTTGCCCTGTAGCACCAATATCCTGGTGCAATATCCTGGGAGCATCTTTAATTTGTTGACCCACCAAGAATTTTCTGAAAATATCTACCAGAAGAATGATTGAAGTTTCAATTTCTGCCTTTTGGATGATGATTTCTCAGGAATAAAGATGATAATGTTTATATTCCCTTGTGACATTTTCTCCTGATGCATTCGATTGACCCTGATTTACTTTATGTTAATATCCCCATAACAGAGTGAACCTCGTAGAAGAAAATCACTTGTGCCATGATTAGGTATAGATGAGATCTAAGAAAGCAAAGGCTCCATGTTAGGATTGTTGAATTTTTAAGGTGAGAGCAGACTGGGATTCTTTCTCTGCACCATAATGTGCCAACAGGAAGAATACTCTATGTGGAGACCAGATGGAGCACTCTAACAACACTGTGATTTCACAGTCAAGTGATTGAGTTTTCTCAAACTATGATTCCTAATGGGAACATATATGTATATTTCTTCGGAATGATCTGCAATGCCAATTGTTGTGGCACTGTCATTGCAGAATGAGGAAGATTAAGTATGCATTAGTGCATTAGATTATAATAGAAGTATCCTTCAGGTAAGTTGAAACAGTTACAAAGCTTGCAGTTTAAATGAACAATGGCAATTCAAGGGAGGACAGAATTCACTTGTCATGCAATTGTAACAATTATTTGTGCTTTTGAAGATCAAGCACAATATCATATCACCTTCAAACAGTACTAGCACATTCACTGAACATTGATACGTAGTCAAACAACAGACACCTGACATTTTGCATGATTCAACCATTCATGTATTTATTTTCCGTGATTTAGAATCACAACTACTTTGATCCTTTAAAATCTGAAACATAGCTTACTTATTAAGGATGACTATTCTGTGAATGTTTCCTTAGGTAAATACAGTGGTATTACACTCAGGACATTCTAACATTTAATTTTTGAAGACATTTTATGATGACAGCAAATATGCATGGGAAAATACCATACTTATATTGTTATGTCACCTACCCTATAATTTTCCCATGAAGTTCATGCAAAGGTTGTAGTGAGATACAATGTTTACAGAACACATTTTTTATAATAATATATTTTCTTCAATGGATATCTTATGTTTAAAATATTTCATTTGCCTGTTATGGCATATGTCCATTTCTGAAGTCTTACTTAAAACTAACTTTTTCAAAGGCACAGTTACAGAGGGGGAAGGAGGGAGTGAGGAGAGAGAGAGAGAGAGAGAGAGAGAGAGAGAGAGAGAGAGAGAGAGACTGACTTCCATTTGCTGGTTCACTCCCCAAAGGGCTGCAAGTCTTGGGTCTATGTCAGACCAAAATCAGGAGTCAGAGGCTTTTCTTGAAGCTCCCTTGTAGGTGCAGGGGACAAAGCACTTCATTCGCTGTCTGCAGCTTTCTTAGGCAAACTAGCATGTGTGGGACCAGAAGCTGGGACTTTATCACATGCCTGCGTGTAATCCCAGCATAGTAGGTTGCACTGTGACTCATTGCATCACAGCACCAGACTCTAAGTGTGATAAGTTAAAATGGTTTTTAGTTGTTGTTGTTTGTGTGTGTGTGTGTGTGTGTGTGTGTGTGTATCACTAAGGGAACAACATTTTAAGCTATTAGCCAAAATAAAACTTAGCTATTTCATTGAAATTGTACTTTTTATTGATTTTTGGGGGGAGTGCTTTAAAATTGACGTTTTAAGTCCAACTGGGTTTAGGAGACACACATGATTTGTCCTCACATTTAACTTGTTTTCTAACTTAGCCTACAACTTAAGAGTGTTGGAGATCTGAGGAACTGTATAGTTTTAGAAGTCTTCTTTGCAGCATCTTCACACTCTCTCAGCAGAAATAATATTCATAATAAATGCCAGGCATCATTTATCCTGGACAAATGCAATGTCACAAGCCTACAGTAGGACACACAGTGGCAAAGTTTTTCAGTATTGCTGAATTCATTCTGATGAAAGGAGCAACATGGATGAACAGATGGTCTGTGTATCTGGATTGCAAATAAGAAGGTCTGGGTGGCACAGGGAACATCACTGAACCAGAATGAGACACATACATGCTAGGTATTTCTGCAGCTAAAATATATTTTCATCCGTGGAATCCATGTGACTTACCTGAATTTCTTAGTTTCAGCTATAAATGAAGGCATTATCATTGTTTTCTGTTTGTTGTGATTTATTTTTTAATCTTCTTTTTTGTAATTTTTTTCAATTTGTGTGTACTACAGATTAATTAACAGGGATTCCAGCCTTCACTCCTATCTACCTGTCTCCTTCTTACTGCTTTTTCCTCAAATTATTAGAATAGTGTATCCATTCACTTCATATTAATAAGCTTAATTTCCCAATATAAAAAGGTATCATGGAAGAGCAAGTAGAGGAAAAAGAAAAAATAAAATATTAAAGTAAAACTTGGAATTTTACCATTATTCTAAAATATAGCTAAGAAATCTTAATTCTCTCTTTCTATGCCTAGTTGGGAATTTAAAATGAATGAAACAAACCACAGGAAAAAAAATAAATGAAATAATACAGAAAAAGTGTTTAAAATATAAATGATAAGGCATAAACTAAAGTGGTATTTTGTGTAATTTCCCAAACACCAAATTTTTTTATGATGTCTTGATTCATAAATGATATGGAAAAAGCACATATTAGCAATGTGCTTACAAATAATTCTAAAATACCTCATTTTTAAAAAGAGGCAGCTAGATACAGATAAAGTTCTGTCTGTGTCCATCATCAAACTCACACTTTCCATGCCCAGAGTGCCAAGATTTATTTATTTTTATTACAAAGTTAGATATACAGAGAGGAGGAGAGACAGAGAGGAAGATCTTCTGTCCAATGATTCACACCACAAGTGACCACAACGGCCGGTGTTGTGCCAATCCGAAGCCAGGAACCAGGAACTTCTTCCAGGTCTCCCTCGTGGGTGCAGGGTCCCAAAGCTTTGGGCTATGCTCCACTGCTTTCCCAGGCCACAAAACGTAGCTGGATGGGAAGTGGAGCTGCTGGGATTAGAACCGGCGCCCATATGGGATCCCAGTGTGTTCAAGGTGAGGACTGTAGCTGCTAGGCCACACCACCTGGCCCCCCAGCAGGATCTTAAATCCCCAAAGCTAATGCCCACACTGTGGTCATTTCAATACCCTGTTTCCATTTAAATTGTTCAGCCACTTTATTGATGTATTGTACTTATTTGTCCCATTAAATTTCACACAAAATACACTGGTAGAGGAAATATTATTAAAATGAAAAGCATTTATAGGAAGAATAGATTAATTTTATGTAATATCTTGTAAATACTTTTTTCTTGAAAAAAATTTCAGAGAAAGAAAATCCCCTATCTCTGATTGTCCTCTCAAGTGATAGAGTGAGATATTTATTTTCAGCTTATTTTATACATGAGTTGCAATATCATTTTAGTTTGACTTAACAACTCAAAGTGACATTTCCTGAGGAGAGATGTATTGACCAGATTGGGGAGATTGATTTAGGAGATAGGAAGGCTAGATGAAATTTTCAATCATCAATTATTGATTATGGGCAATTAGTAGAGGAATAAGGCTAGAAGAAGGAAGCAACCTGATGTTATGTCAAAGGAATTTAATTGCTACGCCTAAAGCAAACTCTGATTTAGCTAAGAATTCTTGTTAGGAATGAAATTGATATATCCTTCTTGACCCATTTTCCAGAAAACCTTCTGATTCATTTTGAATACTAAATTAGATAATTAATAGGAAGCAAGGAATCCAGGTTTATTAAAACAACTCATTTTACTTTTACATAGTAAAATGAGAAATTATCTATTAATACCTTTCTGGGATTTGAGAGCTATGAAATAAAAAGTGATGGATTTTAATTAATGGTGCACCAAACCCTGTCTTTTACTGACCTCTCTTCAAGTAAAATGGGCTAAACAAAGTATTCAACTGTGCAACAATCTATTTGTTCTGTCCTTGGATCCTTCCTCCACCTCTTCTAATCCCTTAGTTATCCCAAAAGCGTATCTTTGGGATTTAATCAATGTATTTTTTGATAATGTATTTGATGTATTTTTGTTATGTGGTGGAGATCATCTTAGATACTGGTGATAAAACTGAATAAATGTAAATATCAATCCTCATCTACTAGGAAAAAACAGTTCTGTGGGAATAACAAATTAGCAAAAGTGATTAATTAGAATGGGTTATTTGTAAGTGCAATAGAAAAGGTAGGGGACCCAGCACCATGGCTCAAGGGCTAAATCCATACCTATCAAGCACAAGGATCCCATGTGGATGCCAGGTGGTCCTGGCTGCTCCACTTCCCATCTAGCTTCCTGCTTGTGGTCTAGGAAAGCAGTAAAGGATGGTCCAAACTCTTTGACCCCTGCACCTGCATGGGATACCTGCAAGAGGCTCCTGCCTCCTTGGCTTCAGATCAGCTCAGTTCCAGCCATTGTGACCATTTGGAAATGGAAGCTCTTTCTCTCTGTCTTTCCTTCTCTGCATAATTCTGATCTGCTTTTATGATAATAAATAAATAAAAGTGAAAAAGAAGAAAAAATAAGCAGAAATGAATATTGTTAAAAAAAATAAGTCGGGGAAGCCTCTTGTTAAAATTGTTGTCTGACTAAAAATCTATGACAGGAACATGAGCAAGCTCTGAAGAAATGTGTTCTGGGTAGTACAGCAACTGCCAGGAAACCAGGGGGTGTAACGCATGTTTGAAGGGAAACTTACTAATAATAATTTGATATTTAATTTTTATTGTTGAAAAGTCCTAGCAAATGGTAAATAATCTATTCTGTTAAGCACCTAATTAAATATGATGAAGTAATTTGGAAGAGTGCCGCTGTGGTGAGGGCTATCTTGCTGCATGCAAGTGTGTCTTGTCTGTGTGTTTAATTTGAGACAAAGCAAGAAATAAAAAAAGACAGACAAATAGACAAAAACAATAGTAGGGGCCGGCACAGTGACCTAGCGGCTGAAGTTCTATCCTTGAACTCACTGGGATCCCATATGGGCACCAGTTCTAATCCCAGCAGCTCCACTTCCCATCCAGCTCCTTGCTTGTGGCATGGGAAAGCAGTAGAGGACAGACCAAAGGTTTGGGATCCTACACCTGTGTGGGAGACCTGGAGGAGGCTCCTGGCTCCTGACTCCAGATCAGTGCACCACCAGCCGTTGTGGTCACTTGGGGAGTCAATCATGGGGCGGAAGATCTTCCTCTCAGTAAATCTGACTTTATAATAAAAATAAATAGTTTTTTTAAATGTAGAACCAGTAGCCAGAGTGTTCCCATCTGCTGATTTACTTATCAAATACCCACAAAAACTACTACTTGACAAAGCCTGAAGCTTAGCCAGAGCTGGCCATGTGCAGGACAAGGACAGGTGCTATTTCCTTCCAGCTTCCAGCTTCTGCAGTAGCAAACGTCACCAGGATCCACAGTGGAGACTAAGCACACCTCTGCTTGCACATGCTTCAGGCATCTCAAATGTTAATCCAAGCACGACTCCAGGAGTTGTACCACTGAAGATTAGTGAAGAGGTCACTATGTCACATCACTAGAAAAAGAGAGAAGCAGAGAGAGAGAGAGAGAGAGAGAGAGAGAGAGAGTCAAGAAGACCCAAATAGAGATAGAAATTTTGGAATATCAGCCTTTAGATTACATTTTTACAAATGCATTTGGATTAAATCACCTTGGGAATTCAAGTGGGTGAAGATCCATTTCCATTCATTGAAGTGGCTGAAAAAGGAGTAGAAATAAGCAAAAATAGTATCAACAAGGGAGTGTGAGTATCTGATTAAATGCTTAATCTGATTCTCCAGAGTTACTTATATCTGACTTTTAAAGTGAATTTGAATTTTTATATAAATATAATGTTGATATAAATGACTTCCTCATTAGCAAACCATTCTTGTTTTCATTTATAGTTTCTTTCATACAAGGAAGCATTTTATGTATTTCCAACTAAAAATGGATAATTTTGCTTGAAAAACTGAAAGAAGTGTCAATACATTAAATTTTATTTTTGCACCCTCTAAAGAAGAAAGCTTGAAAACAGGGCTTGTTAATTCTGGACAGTTCTAGGGAAGCTCTAATTTCAACTACTGCTTTTTTTCCCGTAAATCAGCAGCATTTCCCAATTACAGTATGTAGGCATCAAAAAATGTACTTCACACATTTCTTTGACACAAGTGGCATAAATGTGATTTTCTCCAAAACTACCCACTACATTGGGAAAATATACATGACTTTCTTTCCCAAAGTGTAAGAATCACTCATCATCAGGAAGTTTCACAACTACTTTGATTAAACTTTAAAGTGCTTAAGTTGCATTGTACCTAGGCAAGTGTTATACTCCTTGGTGAAAAGAAACCTATAGCTGGCAGGTAGTCTGGGACTGTTAATGCCAAATTTGTGTTAACTATTCCAGTGTGGCAGTTGTCTGCTCTTTGGGGATGCACATGCAAGTGTGCATGGGCCCTAGGCAGTTGGGCAGGGCCCCAGGGTGGCAGAACACATCGCTGGAGTGCTAGACTTGGGGGCCAACATGCTCAGAGGAATAGGGGGCATGAATTGCTTGGAAAGAGGATCTGAGGACATGTGTGGGGGTGGGAGAAGACTGATGAGAGAGAGTGTGAGAGGTAAAGAGTGACTTCCATCAACCAGGCTACTACACTTGGAGATGAATGAGGAACTGAGATCTGGTGACTTGGAGGGGAGAAAGCAGAAGAACTTTCAGGGCCAAACCAAAAGACCCACCCATGTGGGAGAACTGAGTGCCATCAATCACCACCTACTGGCACACAAAAGCCTTGGCTTGAGGGGCTGCCTGGCAGGGTTTGAACACAGTACCCACCAGAGAGTATCAGGGCTGGGGTTGACCGCATCAGGCTGGACCATGACACTAATAAGCATGCAAGAGAACTGGATCTAGGAGCAGATTCTGCACGGGGATTTGTGGGCTAATCCCTGTAGGACTGCCACACTAGCTGGTTTGCTTGAGGGCTGGGAGTGGTGATGGTTTGAGTTAGGCATCATCACGAAACTCACCAACACTCCTGATTCTGGGATGGGAACAGGCTGGGCTGGTGCAGGTGGTAGCACTGGCAGATGCACCAAAGAATGGAGTGTGGGGATGGTCAGGCTGCAACATATACCAGTACACATAGAGGCCAAGACTAGGGGGCAGGCTGTGTCAGGTAAGGGCCTAGAGCCTACTGGCATGCATTAGATCTGGGTCTGGGAGGGGGCCTCATGGGGGAACATGGGGAACTCCCCTGGTGGACCATAGCTTCCACTGCTGAGCATGTGAGTCAGCTGGGTGTTGGTCAAGGTAGACAGAGCTGCTTTACTTATCCACAGCTATGTGTTTTATCTCTAGATTTTGGAGGTAGACTCAGCAGAGCTGCGTGAAAGAGTAGCACACTGGCATGTGCAGGGGCCAGGATGGGACGTGAGCCATGCTGGGCTAGGCTGTTATCACACATACTGGTTTACATGATAGTCAGGTATGGGGACAAGCTGGGCAGGGTTAGACTACAGCACCCACTAGCAAGATTAGAGACTGAGGTGAGCCAAGCCAGACCTGGCTGCAGCATTTGATCATAAGGACTAAACCAGGTGATGGATTATGCTAGGCTGGCTCATAGTAACCACCAGCACACAAGATTTATGGTCAAGGACCTAAGAGTACACCCTGGTTGGACTACAGTTCTCAGTGCTGAACATGAGAGCCGGATTGGGGGCAGTGAACTGGGCTGCAAATGGCTGTAGCATGCCTCAGCCTGGGTGTAGACTGGATCTAGGATGTGGCAGACTTTGCTAGTCCCCAGAACTCACTAGTTCTCACAGGAGGCAGAGTAGTTGTAGGACAGGCTGAGCTAGGTCTCAGCACCTACTAGACAACTGAAAACTGGGACTGGAGGTGGGCCATGTAGAGTGGGATGTACTGCCCAATGGCAAGAGGCAGCATAAATGTGGGCTGGTTGGGCAAAACAATTGTAGTTATCAGGTCAGCCAAAACAGGCTAGGCTAAGAACCCTAGACCTGTGTGTGAGATCTGCCACTCAAAGGTGACCATAGAGAGGATCTTGGGGAGCTCCTATATAAGGACGCACCCCCTGTAGGTAAGCACAAAGACCAGGCCATGTTACAGCAGCCACAGGCTGAATTGGGTAGTGGGTACAGCACCCACTGCAAGACTGGGTCAGGTCTGGAGGCAGGCCAGGCAGGCCCAAATCATAACAGCCACTGGCAGATTTGAGAATCAGGACAGGGTGCAGGACAGGCCAAGTTGGGTCATAAACACCAGCCAGTTCACATAGGGGCCATTAAATGATGGCTGGGTAGGGTGAGGCTGCAGCATCCAACAACATGAATTCGAAATGGATGCAAGCCGGGCTGAGCCAGGCTGCAGCACTGTTTGTGGAATGTCAAGGCAAGACAAGACATGCCAGGAAAGGTCATAGCATCACCAATACATTTAAGACATGGTTGGGGTAAGCATGGTGAGGATGCCCCTCTTGGCCGTTGCTCCTTCTGGTGAGCAAGAAAGCTAGGACTGGGCAGGGGAGAGGGAGGTGGCAGACAAAGCTGGGCAGGGCTGTAAAATCCTTTTGGCCCACAAATACATGTGAGCTGTATTAGGGGGACAGTCAAATTCGGGTAAGTGACCATATCTGTAGGTGTGTGCATCAGCCAAAGTAAGCACTGGCTGGTCAGGATCTGCAACAACATTGGGTAGCAGGTGCTAGAACTGGGAGCAAAACATGTCAGAATAGCCTGCAGAATTACCTGGAAAGTGAAATATCTGGGGCTGGGAATGGGCCCAGTAATGGAAACTGTGAGCACCTCTCTTATGGGCTGTAGCTCCCACCACTGAGCATGGAAACCAGGGCTAGGGGCAGGCCTGGGTGGACAGGAAATAGCATCTGCTGCATGAATGTGCGTTGGATATTGGGGGACAGAGCAAGTTGGACAGCTGCCTTGGTCAAGCTTTGACAGGGAGTAACCAGGCAAGTGGAGACTCTAAAATGAACTTGTCATCCAATGAATTGGCAGGATTTCCTCAACCTTGGAGCAACAAAATCAGCAGCATGTCATGACTATTGAAACCAGTTTAGCAATTCTCTCAGAACATGCTCTTTACATCAAGGACCCTGGGATGACTTTAGGGGCTGCCCCCCCATCCCTTGGTACTGATGCTGTTGCTATTCTTGGTGTGGACTTCTTCCTTTCTTTCCCCACTTTCCCCAGATACAGGAAATGAAAAAGAATATTGAAAACAATTGTCTTATCCACTTCTCTCCATTTTCAAACCTCCCTGTTCTAATCGGTATTCACAAGGGTATGCAAAAATTTTTGACTATGTAAACATCATCAGAAATGAAACAATTTATTATGGAAAAGCTCAAATAATTTTAATTGTTTTAATATGCTTGATTTTCTACATTTTATTTTACTCTCCACTCTTCCTTGGAAACCGCCACACTGTGCAAACTCAAGATTAACTTCTTTGGAGAAATATGAAACTTATTGGATTTACTTCTATAATATGTTCAAGCATTTGGTGTCATGTAAACCTGGAGATTCTTGTTTATTTGAATACTTTCTAGGAAATAATTAACATATATGCAAGATTAAGGAACAATATAAGAATGTAGACACATATACTCATTTTAATTTTCAAATATCCACAAACAATGATCCAATCCCATAATTATATCAATGCATTGTTCCATAGCTACTAATTATTTATGTGCTACATGACAGCAGAGTAAATGTTTTTATTTTCAAGATAATTGGAATTCAGTGAATAATTTATGTTTCAAATTATTTATACATGGTTAAATTTAATAATGATTTAGTGCATATTACAGAAATGTCAAATACCTATAATCACTATCATATTTCATAAAATAAGAAAAGTAAGGAGCACCTAGGAGAAGAGCTGGCTCTTAAGAGTCCACATTTTCACAATGAAACAATTAAAGCCATAACTGATAATGTAAAACTCACTCGCATATAACAGCAAGCCTCAAGCTTTGCATTCATTGCACTCATGATTGGAATTTCAGATATATTTGTATGTCAAACAATATCACACTACCTTCCAAAAAATCTTGATTGCACAAGATGCTTATATTTAATACATAACTTTAAAACTATAGACTCAAACATTAGGGAAACAAATAGAAGACACAAAATTAAAAAAAAATGTCCTTGTTCACAGATTGGATGCATTGATATAAACAAAATATCCATACTGCCTGAGGCAATTTACATTTTCAGTAAGATCCTAATCAAAATGCCAAAGACATTTCTCTCATATCTGGAAGGAAAAACAATACCTTAAAATTAATTTGGAATCACAAGAGATCAAAAATAGCTAAAACAACAAAAATAAAGCCGGAGGAACCACAATATATTTCAAAACATACCACAGGGCAGTTTTAATCTAAACAGTCTAATATTGGCAAAAAAAAAATTTAAATGTCAACCAATAAAGGAAAAAGCTCAGAAATCAATGCACCCATCTTCAAGCAACTGATTTGACAAATGTACTAAAACTACCCTATGGAGAAAGAACACTCTAAGTTTTCTATCTTATTTTATGTGTGTGTGTGTGTGTGTGTGTGTGTGTGTGTGTGTGTGTGTGTGTGTGAATTAACACACAGTGCTCTTCCACCTCCAAAAGACTTTGGCATCTAAGTAATTATTTACAGTTTCGTCCTTTTCACATGATAATTTACTACATAGATGGACTTTGCAGCTATTCATATTGATTTACTATTTTGGAGTATAATTCAAATATTTTACTTTCTTATTGCTCAACTTGTCTGAATTTTGGCATTCTGGTTCCTGTATTGCCTTTGTGTGTTTACATCTTTGCTTTTTTTGTTGAATACATTCATGTAAGGCATAATGGCATCTTGGTCAAAAGTAAAGCTTAGATATATTCCATGATTATATTTCCTTAGGGCCCTACCTTTGTGCTACAAAGAGCTTACAACATTCAGTACAGAAATACTGTGCTAACTTTTGGCCAAGTAGCAAGAGTTTGTACCATATGACCTGTATGTGCTACACCACCCAAGAAAGTGTAAGTACACTCAACCAAACAGTTTTTCCAAGTGCCGTGATTCCCTGTATTGTCATATCAGAGCTGTGTACATGCTTGTGGCTATCAGACTGTTCCGCCTGCTGGTTTCCCTTGGTGGAGAGCTATTCACAGGCTAGCTTATGCATGAACTAGTATCTGAATGTTTGATCATACACATATGCATAGAGGTACAGACATAACTACTTCCATATGAATTCATTTGAATGGATATAAGTTTAATATGATATTTAGCATCACACTGCTTTTCCCACTACAATCCAGTGCCACACCCAGTTTTACCTAGTCTACTTAACTGGTGTAACTACTGCGTGACTAACTTTTCTTCATTGTTAGTGCTTGTTGCTTTCTCTAGGATGTGGGAATTTATTTCCTTAAATGGAACAATAGCAGGCAAATTGGAAAGGTTGCTCACTCTTTAAAAAAAAGAAAAAATCTGGCTCCATCATATAGAATTGTGGCTATATCCTGTCAAAATATAAGCTCAGCCAAAGGATTTTCATATAATGGAGCACAAAAAAAGTTCATTAAAATGTTCTCAAAGACAACTTTGAAGAAACTATCATTTGTCAAAATTGAGTGTCATATCAATGACTATTTAAAATTATCTGAAAAGGTCGGTAAATTACTTTTCCCTTTTGGAGCTAAATACCTGTCTGATGCTATATTTTCTTACATACTTCAACCAACACTGCATATCTCAACAGACTGAAGAATGCAGTAAAATTAAAATTATATCTGCGAGTGATTGAGCAGATGAAAAGCCAGCTGCCAGCTATTAAAAGAATTGATGAAAATAAAAATGACATATACTCGCTTCGTTTTGTTTGTTTTAGAAAAGTAACTCTTTTTCTCCATAATAATTTTTTTTAAAGATTTATTTTTATTATTTTTTATTGGAAAGGCAGATATACAGAGAGGAGAGACAGAGAGGAAGATCTTCCGTCCGATGATTCACTCCCCAAGTGAGCCGCAACGGGCCGATACTATGCCGATCCGAAGCCAGGAGCCTCTTCTGGGTCTCCCACATGGGTGCAGGTTCCCAAAGCTTTGGGCCGTCCTCGACTGCTTTCCCAGGCCACAGGCAGGGAGCTGGAGGGGAAGCGGGGCTGCCGGGATTAGAACCGGCGCCCATATGGGATCCCGGGCGTGCAAGGCGAGGACTTAACCACTTGCGCCACCGCGCCGGGCCCATCTCCATAATAATTTTATATATGTTACCACATAAAAGGATAATCAATATTAATCTAATCACATTCACATAAAAGATGTAAATGATATGAATTTCTAACATAAGAATTACTCATAAATGTGTTCTCTATAGCTTAAAGCTCCTGGGGTTCTTAATGATCTGAGAGTATAAAGAATTCCCAGTACAAAGTTTTTAAAGACATCTTAAAGTACAAGTTTTTCATCCATTCAGATGACCAAAAAGTGATAGGAGGTTTTCAGAATGCCTCATGGTACAAGTAGGGCTAAAACTCCTGCTCCATGCAAAGGAAGCTAATGCACGAAAAGATCTCACTTTGATCCTGCTCATCCTGTTAAGGATGCATCCTCTTTGTGAATCACACAATATAATATTTGATTGACTTTTGTTCAATCAAACCTGACAATCAAGCCTGACTGCACTACCTCCGACTCACATCTATTCCAGTTCCATAGGCAGTCAACTGCTTTTGATTCATGTATTTGTATTGCAAAATGAAGAGAGAGAGATTTTCCATCCCCTGAATACTTCATCGAATGGTTGCAATAGCCACGACCGGGCCAGCCAAAGCCCAGGAGCAACGATCTCCATTCACATCTTCCACACCCATACTACCCACACAGAAAAGGGCTTGCCAGATCTGATGTCAGACCCCTTCCCAATTTGTAACAAAACTGTATATTGTTTTTCACACTGGCTGCTTTAATTGACATTCCCACCAAATAGTATGCAGGAGTTCCGCTTTTCTTCCAGCGTTTTCTATTTCTTTTTCTACATCTTGCACTTGTGTTACTTTGTTACTCTCTCTTTTATTTTTGTTTGGTTTTGTTTTTGTAGCTAATCAGACAAGGGTGACGTGATAGCTCTTTGTGAATGGAAAAACTTTCCTTACCAATTGTGTTTCATTTTTTGAACAACTGTCTACTCAGGCATTTTGTACATTGCTCAATTAAACTGATTTGTGTTCTTCTGATTGTTGTTTATTTCGAGGTTCTGATATATCCTGGTGTTGTCAGCTAAGTAGCCTGCAGATTTTTTTGTACTGTACTGTCAAATCTCACAGTTCCCTTGATTGCTCCCTTTGCTGTGCAGCAGCTTCTGGGTCTGAAATAGCCTGATTTGTCTAGTTTTGATTTCGTGGCCTGTTCTATTAAGGTCTTTTTAAAAAAGAGTTTTTTATTTTTATTGCAAAGTCAGATATACAGAGAGGAGGAGAGACAGAGGAAGATCTTCCCTTCGATGGTTCACTCCCCACGTGACTGCAACGGCTGGAGCAGAACCAGTCCAAAACTAGAAGCCAGGAACTTCCTCCAGGTTTCCCACAGGGGTGCAGAGTCCCAAGGCTTTGGGCTGTCCTGGACTGCTTTCCCAGGCTGCAAGCCGTAAGCTGGATGGGAAGTGGAGCTGCTGGGATTGGAACCAGTGACCATTTGGGGTCCTGTGACATGCAAGTCGAAGATGTTTAGCTGCTAAGTTACCGCACTTGGCCCTCATTTTGACTATTTTTGACCTATTTCTTTAGGAATACTGATGTGTTGGACAGAATTTTCCTTTGAGAGGATGTGCCCAAACCCTTTGCCCACCTGTGCCTACATTATGCTACTGAGGAAACTTCTGGTGCTCTCAGAGCCAGGACAGTCTTTATTAGTTGACCTCTTACCAAGTAATTATACTTTTGCACAAAGTTGCAGTTTGTTACAGTTTGTTATAAAATGCAGCAGAATTTCTATTTTATAGTATAGAATATACTGTATGCTGTTAGATGAATCTACCTGCCAACTTGCAAAACACTGTTATACCAAGTTAAAAAAAAAAACAACTATTATCAGTATGAGAGGATACTTCAAACTCAAAATGCTGATGAAAAATGGAATTGACAAGTTGTTTGGGTCTAACAAACTTTTTAAATCCTTTTATTTTTCATAGTTTTTTTTTATATGCCATAAAAAAGACAAAAAAGCTAAGTGACAGTGCACAGAGAGAATCATAATGTAATGACATATTTATAATAGTATGAATGAGTAAAATATGACTATTTAAAAAAGGCATGTCTCATATTGGAAATTAGTCTATTATACACTGATTTGAGGAAAACATGTCCATTCCTTTATTCTCCAATGAAATAGTGCCCCTTTTTTCATTGAGTCTTACAGTATTCATTCAGTAGCAACTAATTAATAACTGATAGCTTTCTCATCAGAATTGACATTGGCTTTTTATAAAGAAATGGTGTTGGATTTGGCACAGTGGCCCAGTACCTAAAGTCCTAACCTTACATGTAGCAGGATCCTATATAGGTGCTGGTTTTCTAATCCTGCTCTCATTGTTTCCCATCGAGCTTCCTGCTTGTGGCCTGGGAAATCAGTCGAGGATGGCCCAACACCTTGGGACCCTGCACCTGCATGGAAGACCCAGAAGGATCTCCAGGCTCCTGGCTTCAGATCAAGCTCAGCCCTGGCCATTGCGGCCACTTTGGGAGTGAATCGTCAGAAGGAAGATCTTCCTCTCTGTTTCTCTGCCTCTCTGTATATCTGTCTTCTCAATAAAAACAAATGTGAAAGGAGAAAGAAAGAAAGAAAGAAAGAAAGAAAGAAAGAAAGAAAGAAAGAAAGAAAGAAAGAAAGAAAGAAAGAAAGAAAGAAAGAAAGAAAGAAAGAAAGAAAGAAAAGGAAGGAAGGAAGGAAGGGTGGTGATAGAGCTCATTACATGAGGCCATTTGAGAGAGGACTTACATAAGAATTAAGAATGACATAAACAAGAAAAGAGAATCACAAAAGTAATTTCTCCTATTTGTCATCACTCATTGTCTTCATTTTTAAATCATCCTTAATGTTATTTTTATACACTCTTCTATTTAAAATTCAATCACCTTTTCTTTTCTCATCATCTCAAAAAACTTTACTTTGAGTTCTCTAAGTATCATTTTTCAACCATCACCAGTGGAAATGTAATTTTTGTTTGTTCAGTGTGTTTTAGTGGCTTCCCTTTCATCTGAATTATAGATAAGTGCTTAATTTTATGACACAAAAATGTTTAGGGAGGGTGGAGAAATGCTGACCCAACAACGCATTGCCAAAATGTACTCGTAGCAAATGGGATGCATTACTAGAAAGTTCAAATCACCTATATTGAAGATGGAGCTTCAGGGAAAGGTACTTTCACATTCTAGAGATAATTGAGCATTAGTGTATTCAAATGCCATGTGTAGCCATGGAAAATTATCAGATCGAATGAAACATCTGAATGTATAAATTTCATTTTCCAAACTTTTAACAGATTATGTAATACAACCTTTCTTCTCCTTTTGTAAAACAGGGAAAAAACAGCAGTACAAAAATTATCTCAGAAGCTCCGCAGAAAATAGAATTGATAATAAAACAGAAAATACCAGTACCATACTTGGTTAATGGACAGAACATAATGCATTTTTAATATAAATGGTCAATTCTAGTTAGTGTTAAATGCTCATCAAAACCTATTACAGATACCCTTTTATTTCAAATGGTAGAAACTTTATTTCAAATGTTGCCTTGCTTTACACATAATTTAATACATCATTAGAAGAATGTATAGATTGCTAGATACAGCAATAAAATTACTTTTATTGAATTTCATATGGCCATATTCCACTCTAAATTGTTCAGCTTTTTTGGCCGTATCATTAAACATTAAAGATTACCAGAAAGTTATGTACTTTTGAAACGATTTTATGCTACAGAGGATCATGACAGAGATTTAACAATAATAATATTACAACTCAGAAAAGACGAAGGAAGAAAATTGCAGTTATCTAATATACGGGGCAACCTGTTAGTTCGTAGGATCATCTCATTCACAGTGTGGTTCCTTCCTGAGGATTCCAGCTTAATGACATCCTCACCGATCATTTTCACAATTCCTCCTCTACTTTTCTCTAATCGCATTCTATCTGCAACAAAATAAATATAAATGCCTACAGAATCTGACTTATGAATCTGCACACACACACACACACACACACACACACACACACACACACACCAGATGAGATTTTTACTAAGTTGATCATTCAGAGAAGTTTTGTTCTGTAAGTGATTTTAATGGAGATCATTTTGGTTTTCTATATCTGTTTATATATAAAGATATATAAATATATACACTACTTCAGTAGGTGGTAATCAATTGACATAATCTGTAGTTTAGATATGAGACATAATCTAGTTTAGATTATATGAGATATAATCTCTAGTTTAGATAGATACAGGAAGGATTTCTAATCAGTGTTGACTAGCATGTATTGACCCTGCAGTTCCGTCATTCAGCAGCATTGCCTGATTAGTCACCTTAGGAAGAAGCATCCTTTCCTCACTTCAAGGATGCATGGTGAAAGTAGTCACTGGATAACACGGATAGAAAAAGCCTGCAAATATCGTTAATGACTGATGTAGAATTTCATGTCTTTCTGAGGATTTTATACTGTCATCTACAAAGGTGAGATACAGCACTTCCTTGTAGTTTTTATGAGTATGTCATAGTTTTAGGAATAAATTGGAGTTGAAAGCCAGCTACCTAAAAAACGCATCTGTTCCAGCTATAACTGAACTCATGCAACAGCTCATTACTTTATAAAATATGACCTTATTATGTATTTGTTTTGCACAGTTGGTTGACTTTTGACCTATCATCTAACAATGTGTTCCTTCCGAGTAAGGTATCCATTTCATAAGCTCTTCTTTGAAAGCTGAAGAACATTCACACATGCTGAACTATATACGTCAACAGAGATAAAAACTCACAATGAAAGGCATTAATGCTTACAGACTTAAATACCTAGACAGGAATGAAACAAGCACTTTTATGTGCATTAAGGTACTTCTTTTAACATAAATACAAATATATTACATTTTAACTAAAATGAGTCCAGCTACAAATTGAAACATGTTTTTGAACAACAATTTGTTCAATATTTTAAATATGACAAAGACCTGTCTTGTCTCCAATTCCAAATATGACTGCTAATGTGACGTTTTGCAAAGGTTCAGACAATGCAAAGTGGAGAATGTTGAAAAAATGGTCTCTTAGTACATAAAATATGTGAATAAATCAATAGGAATAGCCAAAAGATGAGACTTTTCTAAGAATAAGATGGTAAGATCTTAGAGAATTAGTTAAAAGAAGAAATACTGACAGGATAACCAAGCCAGCTTAAAGAGTAGAATTATTAAATAAGGAAACAGAAGCCAACAAAATTTTCTTTTTAATGTGAAAAAGTTAAAGCAATTATTGTAATGCCAAATATATTCTGGTAGAGTAATTTAGTATTTTGAATATTCTATTAAATATCATATAAAAGTTGCTAACAATAATTTTGTTAATCAAATCAAAAGCTTCCAAATGCCAAATTGTGAGGCTGAGAAATGCTCATTTTCTCATTTTCCTACAGATTAAAGGGAAGAATATTTTAATATTCCAACATTTGAAATTCCATTTCAGAGATTTCCTTGGTACAGCTTACATTATAACAAATACGGAAAGGGTTGACATTGTAGCCCAGTCAGCTAAGTTGCCACCTTGGATAACAGCTTCCATATCAGAGCAGGTTTAGGTCCCAACAGACCTGCATCCAACCCTTCTCTCAGTTAATGTATTAGGGAAGGCAACCAATGGCGGCCTGAGTCCCTGGGGTCCTGCCACACATGTGGGAGACTTGGAGGGATTGCCAGGCTTTTGGCCTCCGCTGACCCAGGCCATTTAGAGTTTGCACCAGTGGATAGAATCCCAATCTTTCTTTCTTTCTCATTCCCTCTTTCTGCCTCCATCACTCTTTTTATCCCAAATAAATAAATCCCTAAAAATTTTTAAAAATTAAATATATGGAAGTTTGAAGTAGCATATTAACATATAAACAAATTCAGTAATTTGAAATTGTATTAACAAATATTGTATTAACTTACAGATATATAAAATTTTATATAAGTTAACATACTTTATATAAAATTAATCTTCAGGGCCCGGCACGGTGGCGCAAGTGGTTAAAGGTCCTCGCCTTGCACGCCCGGGATCCCATATGGGCGCCGGTTCTAATCCCGGCAGCCCCGCTTCCCTTCCAGCTCCCTGCCTGTGGCCTGGGAAAGCAGTCGAGGACAGCCCAAAGCTTTGGGAACCTGCACCCGCGTGGGAGACCCGGAAGAGGCTCCTGGCTTCGGATCGGCATAGTATCGGCCCGTTGCGCTCACTTGGGGAGTGAATCATCGGACGGAAGATCTTCCTCTCTGTCTCTCCTCTCTGTATATCCGCCTTTCCAATGAAAAAATAATAAAAATAAATCTTTAAAAAAAAAATAATAAAATTAATCTTCAAAGTATAAGAACGAATAATAAATTACATCCTTTATGTGTAGAATTATATATTAGAATACAAAGAATATATATATACATTTGATAATCAGTTTTGCAAAATTATGTTCCTCTTTCCATAACTTAAGATACTGTAAGCACACAGAGTACTGATTGAAATCTTCCTTCCTGAATTTACTATTACAATTAATATGGAGTAGTCAAGGAATTAATGTCTCACTGGACACAATTAGCCTTCTGCACCAGGAATGTCCTTCTCCTTGACCTCTTTCAACTATTTGTAATCTCCTACAACACAGTAAATTCTTATGCAAGAAATATAATTATGAAAGTAATAATGCCTACCTATATTTTCCTTTAATCGTTATCTCATTCTTTTTACAAAAGAATGAAAAAGGAGGTACCATCATTATCATGCCCTAGATGGTCACATACATTGCCACCAACTTATAAGAAAGCTCAGGGATTTATAAGCATTCACCAGTAAAACCATAGACAATTATCTCCGTTGGAAGGTTTTCCTTTATAGATTCTAGATATTATTCACAGAGAATTGCATAGGCACTGTTCTCTGTCAGTAATTTACTGAATAGAATTCTTACTTACATAAAAATTATGATTTATTTATTTGAAAGACAGAGAAAGAGACACAGAGAAAGTATCCTATGGACTACTTTATTCCTTAAATACCTACGAAGACTGAGGCATGCTCACGCTACATCCATGAGCTAGAACTCAATTCACATCTCCCCTGGGCCTGGTAGGGACCGAACCACTGAAGTCATTTTCTGTGGCCTCTCATACTCTGTCTCGGCAGGAAGCAGGTCTGGAGTATGAACCCAAGACTACAAATCATGCATTGCATTAGAGATAGGAGTATCTCAATGACAGTGTAATAGTTACGTCAAAGCCAACACTAAAAGAAATTTTGTTAACCAAGTTATGAAAAGTATAACAAATGACTTTTCTAAGACTTTAGCTTTATTTTAGTTCCATAACATCCCTATGTAATTGTTACTACTCTTAACTTTCTTTTTTTTAAGATTTATTTTATTTTTATTTTAAAGTCAGATATAGAGAGAGGAGGAGAGACAGAGAGGAAGATCTTTCGTCTGATGATTCACTCCCCAAGTGACCACAACAGCCAGTGCTGTGCCGGCCCAAGCCAGGAGCCAGGAACTTCTAGTTCTCCCACATGGGTGCAGGGTCCCAAGACTTTGGGCCGTCCTCGACTGCTTTCCCAGGTCACAAGCAAGGAGCTAGATGGAAAGTGGGGCCACCAGGATTAGAACCAGCACCCATACGGGATCCCAGCGTGTTCAAGGTGAGCACTTCAGCCACTAGGCCAGCAGCTTTAAGCTGAGCCCAGCTTAGCTTTAAAAAAAAAAAAACAATGCAAGCTTTATTCTCTTTAAATTTTTAAGTGCATGGTACAGTATGGTTAACTATAAGCCCAACTTCTAGAGATCTCTAAAGCATTTCATACAGAATGATTAAAACTCCAAGACCATTTAACATAAATTATTTCCTCCTCTCTTATCCCCTACATACACCATTTCCCTTCCTGTTATAATTTTTAGGATATGTGTCAAAAGATGTGCTCTAAATAATTTCAATGATTTGAAATATGTTGGGATTATCTTCTCAGCCAGAATATTGTTTATTCTCATAAATGTCTGGACACTTTTTTTTTTTGCTCATAAACATATAAACTCGCACACATCCAATAAAGTTGACTAATACATTTTCCAATCCATGAAAATGCTGCTGTTTTGTTGTTATACCTATTTTTAAAAAGATTTATTTATTTACTTTAAAGGTGGTGTGCTAGAGACGGTAATAGTCAAATCTCAAGTGTCTAAAACAGCCTGGGTTGTTTAAATCCAGAGTCAGTCATGTCAATGGCAAGAACTAAATCGGTTGAGTTAGTAATCAATGTTTCCCAAGTACTTTTTTTTTTTCCATTTTCTTAGTCATCTATTGAGAAAGTTTCATTTTTTCCTACTGCGTTAGTTGCCAATACTAAACAGTAAAATCACAGAGATAGTCTCAAAGAAGCAACCGGCCCAATGGGTCTAATTTATGGATATTAAGGTACCAACTCTGCTCATTCCGTGTCATCTCCTGAAAGGTAATTACAGGTTGTTAAACCACATGTCTAATAAGAAACACAGACCTTCATCTTATATTGTATCTCTAGAAAGCATCAAAGGAAGATTTCACTGAATATTTCTAGCGGCTTTCTGATTTGGTTTTCCTTTGGAGAAGGAAGTTTTGATTATCTATTCTGTCAATTATTTTCTATCCAGACTGCTTATGGAAAGAATCTCTAGTAAAACTGGGTACATATTGGCTTGTGTAGGTAATATGCAAGAAGGTTGAGAGAGGCATTTAGCTAGCTAGTTATACAGCAGTTGCATCAGAGTACTTGTGTTGAACACTAACTCCAGATAATAAGTGTTAGATGAAATTGGCAATTCCTGCATTCAGGGTGGGCCAACCCGAGCCATTGCATTCATTTGGGATGTGAAATCACAAATTGTTTTCTTTCCCTGTTAGGGAAGAGCATTCAGATTAGACACTAACCGAAATGAGAAGGAGATGGTTCTAAACTGGGTGGTGTGGGAACAAATCTTGCTAGGCGTTCCCCCAGGCAAAGAAGCAGGCAGCCTGCCTCAGTAGCAGGTGCTACACTAAGGCAATTTGCTTAGGGAGCTTCTGTTCTCAAAGAGGAATCATGTCTCCTCCTCCATCTCAGAGACACTTTCTGGATGGCCTCAGCTGTTAGGTCAGGTAGCAGTGGAAATGGATCTGCAAATTTAGACTATTGCCAAGCCAGTAAAGAAATCTGATACACTAAGCTAAAGTTTGGAGGAGGGGGCTGTGTAAGCAGTGTGGGGAACATGGCATCCCTGCTGGGAAAGGCTCCACTGGGTTTCTCTTTCATTTGCAGAGGGGAAACCTCTGCCCCAATATCACAGTATTTTACAAGTTGTTTTGTGACCCTTCATCTTCTACATTTTATCTACAACTTTTACTCATCCTTTCCAAATAGCATTAGATCCTCTTGGTGCCCAGGTAGAAAACTATATCTCCAAATGTATCTTGCTACTATTGGTGACCTTCTAAGAACATTTTGCTTTCCAATTAATACTAGGAAGAGTTCCGTGGGACCTCTGGAAAATGTCCTGGAAATGATGCTGCAATCCAGTGTTCATCCTTTTACTAATGCAAATACATTATATGCATGTAATGACTAAGCCTCTTAGGAAAAACAGAACTCTGGCTGGAGCCTGGAGGGGTGTTAATGTTGAGATGATTGGGTGTCTGTGTCTCTCAGGAATAGCAGAAATGTGTAACCCACTTTGCACGGTGTCTGCAATTACTTTCTGTGAGAGAAGTAAATTAATACCACAATCAAAGTACCAATATGTTGGAGATTTTCTATGTTATGCCTCAAAATACAATCCCTATCTGATACCCAGAGGAAAGCCTATTTTCTAAACATATTTTGGGCCAGATGGAAATATTAATTGAAGTGTTCTTATTATTAATTACATAACATATGGCACGGTAATCATTTAAAAGGTCAATACAAAAGAACATGCTATTTCTAAAAAAAAGTTCCATTAACTACTTCACTGATCCAAGAATGGTCTCATATTTACAAGTTTTGCACTGGCTTTAACATATGCATTAACTTTTCAATGTACCATGATCATTTTATTCTAAATATTTCCATATCGTGGCAATTAATGAGCCAAACAGAATTGCAGAATTATTTTACTTGTTTTAGATTAAATGGATATAAATAGTAAGAGACCAGCTAGTTGAAAGAGAATAGAAAAGTTATTATTCTTTGGAAAAGCTTTTTTTGTGTTCATAAATGAGATTTTTTTGAGTGTTTAGCATTCTTAATCTTTTGGAACTCCAAGTGATATAAACACATAAATGCAGAAAAGTCACAGACAACACAAGTCAGTGTACTTCACTGCTAGCTTCACTTTGCTGTATTATCCTGATTCAAAGCCAGTTCTTCATGCTTAAAGGAAAAACCACAGGCCTGAACGCAAACATGAAATAGGGCTCCCAGATATTCTGAGATTTAACACTGTTCTAGAGACAACAATATCAACCAAAGAAATCAAGCCTTAAATTCTCCACCTGCTTTAAATTTCAGTAGAAGACCACACACAAGAACTTGACTCTTTTACTGACTGACCCTCAGCCTTGAGTAACTACAGCTTGAGTTTCACAGCAAGACACTATAGGTATTTTCTTCTTCTTTTTGCTTAAATAAACAAACAAACAAACAAAAGGGATGTGAGAGCAAAGAATGCTAAACAAGAAGAAAACATTGCTAGTGTATGGTGAAAGAAACGACCATCTGTTCATTACCCATAAGTAGTTTTTCTGCATATTAATTTTTAACTGAAATATTTAGCAACAGGTTTATAAATGGTTGTAGCAAGACCACTAATTTCGGAGGGAAAAAAAAAAAACATGAAGCATGAAGAAAGAACTATTATAACCACATGTGGCCCTTGACTTTCCACATACCAATGTTTCTTTGAAGACACCTGGGACCCCATAACACATTTCACTTAGTATTTACGTAGAGCTCTCGGACAGCACACTGGTACTTTCAAGGCTAAAAATCTGTTTCTTAATTTATGCCTAATTTTAAAAACAAATTATTTCTTAATACAGGACAAAGGTTGTTTTTAAAAATTATGTTTTACACCTCTGTTCATATAAAATGAAGAATTTTATAAAGGGTGTATAGAAAGTAACTTAATGCAACAAAAATTATCATGTTTGAAAAACATAAATGAATTCCAATTAAAATTGGACAAAACATGTTGAGGCTTAAAAATAATATTTCGAATCATGGATAGCTCATAATACAAGATAAATTAATATTGATCTTTTATCCCTGGAAGAGATATTCATCGTATTATGTCTCTGGTGTCAGTCCATTATTTGTGAGAAGTAGCCTTATGTAACAAATCAACATAGTGACCTTTTTCATTGCCACATTGAATTTAAACAAAAAATCATGGGGTGAACATTGAAACTAGCTGTTGGGTTTGCATGCCCACCTCCAGCTTGATTCTAGACTTTAGCCACTGCAGACTCCAGGAAGGTCTTCCATCAGATGGTTCACTCCCCAAGTGACCGCAACTGCCGGAGTTGAGACAATTCGAAGCCAGTAGCCTCCTCCAGGTCTCCCACATGGGTGCAGGGTCCCAAGCCTTTGGGCCATCCTCGACAGCTTTCCCAGGCCACAAGTAGGGTGCTGGATGGGAAGTGGAGCTGCCAGGATTAGAACTGGTGCCCATATGGGATCCCGGCGAGTTCAAGGTGAAGACTTTAATCATTATGCTACCATGCCAGGCCCCTGTTCCTGCTGTTGAAGGGCTTATTTCAATTAAGTAGTCCTTGAAGGAAGGCATTGTGATATATCTGGTTCATCCGCTTATGGGCCAATAGCATTCCGTATCAGAGTCCTAGTTCTAGTTTTAGCTACTCTGCTTACAAACCAGTGTCCAGCTAATGTAACCAGGAAGGCGGCAGCCGATGGTCCCATTAGGTGGATTGTTGCCATCGTTGTGGAAGACTTGAAGTTCCTCCTTCCAGGCACTAACCTGGAAACCCCATTGATTGCATGTCTGAATCAACATGTGAATCTCTCTCTGTCTCTCTGTTGCTCTAATTTTTAAATACATACATACATAAACCTTTTAAAAATTAAATAAATCCTTGAAGTGGTAATAACATATGTGAATCAAATTATAGAACTACAAGCACAAGCATGAAGAATTAATTAAAGTAGAGCTAATTTCAATATTCTTGACATTCACTTTCCGTACCCTCCAAAAGTGAACTTATAGTCAAGCCAAGCACACTGCAAGTATAATATAGTCTGGGACAGGATGGATTTTAAGAGCCCATGTCACTGCACCCTGGAAAGCATCTCCTAAGCAAATAGGAAATTGTACTATGAAAAATGTCTTCTATAAAGCATAGCAGATATTGATGGTGGTAAATGATCAGATAATATAATAGGAAAGAAAAAAGTGTTATTTTATCACTCGATTTGATTCAGAATCCACTGGAGTCAAAGAGAATAGGCAGCAATAAAGGACAAGATGCAGTGCTTAACTGATCTCAGCTGCCTGTGTGGAGGCACAGCTGCCCTGCACAGAGCGAAGACAGGAAATGAGAACTTACCCACTTTATCCAAAAGGC
The DNA here is from genome assembly GCF_017591425.1 of Ochotona curzoniae. Lineage (NCBI taxonomy): Eukaryota > Metazoa > Chordata > Mammalia > Lagomorpha > Ochotonidae > Ochotona > Ochotona curzoniae. Next base: position 4,303,428 of record NW_024466218.1, read on the forward strand.
TGGAGCTTCTTATTCTAGGAAAACAAATGAGCAACCAAAGACGAGAAAGTACTTTTATCACACAGTATTATAATCTTTAAAGGAGTAAGGGAATAAATTAATAAAAGAACAAACAATGAAGAGATTGCAGCAAACACCTGGAAAGAGATGATGAGCCCGGTAGAGGGTAGGAAACATTTTCACATCAGAAATTGGAGCAGTCAGGGACTTTCACTTAGCAGTTGTCTCGAGGGGATATTTGCATAAATTGGAAGAATTCAGTTGGGATATTGGTACACGTAGTATATATTTATCGAAAGACTAAAAAGCTGAATTGTTATTGTTAGCATCTGCAGTATTATGGTTGCAGAAATGCTCAAGTAACTTGAGATACTTATCCCTTGTTTTTATGTAACATCAATTCTCTGCTGAGAGAAAAATGGAAAAACGATCATATATGAAAAAATTCTGCATTATAGTGTCTTTAGCTTTGCACTTGGGGAGTAATTTCTACCTAATTATTCTTAGTGAAGAACTTTTTTTCATAATTGAATTGCAAATTATACATATACTTAGTGGGTTTGATTTTCTCATTTGGAACAGTCATTTTAATAGGAGACAAAATTAAGCTCAGCCATTCAAGGGTTTAAGAATAGATACCAGCTTATAACATTTGTTGGATGAATCTATTAATTTTATTTTAAGTCATAATACTTAATGAAAATTTTCTGAAGACACATTTAAAGACATGTTCAAACAGTGAACTTTGAGCCTGTTTCTTTGTTTTCTTTACTCAGAGATGTTTCTTATTTTTGCTTAACTGAAACACGGTGTTTGCAGATAATCAATAACAAATAGGACAAAATGTTCCCTATTTGTGTTAGGTCGCTTATTGTTTGCGTTATGGAATCTAGGCCAAATTCAGAGTGAGTTATTTCACACTTAATAAGAAATAAAACGTTGATTCTACACCATGTTTCATATCACATTATTAAAATGGAACTAACCCTATATGTATAATATACATATTTCTACCACTTACAAAATAATATGCTAGAAATATATTTTGAATTTTGGGGCATTAGCAGAAAGTTAAACTCATAACTGTTACTAAGGAGCTATACTACTATGACATTATGGAAGGACACGTGGGAAAGGAAAAAAGGGGAGGGAAGAGAAAGAGGGGTAGTGGTGAACCCCCATACTTACCAAATTGCATCATGTAAAGTAATTTTAAAAATTAAGTCAAGAAATTGGGTTCATTTATAAAAAGCTGAATGTATATTGATAACTGGGAAATATCCTTGGTAGTTTATATTTCTACAAGTCTCCTTAATGTGTTAAAAATCAGTTTTGCAAAGGTTGTTTAATTTGTCCAAAGTTACTTAGGTTCAGCATAGAGAAATTTAGGCAGGAAAAGAGAGGAGGAAATCCCAGAGTCTTTGGAACTAAATCATACAATAAAATAATTAATTTTTTTAAAAAAATAGTAAATTGAGTCTCAGAATGCTCAAAACCTTTATTCTGCAGAAGACCAAGTGCAGAGGATATGATGACATATGAAAGATTGGGATAAAAGATTTTTAAAGTATACATCTCATAATGGGTTAATTATCAAATCTCTATGAATACTTTTAAAATTCAACAAGAAATTATGAAAAGGGAAAACACACGAAGACTCATTTCAATGAACTGGATTTGCAAATAGAAGGTAAACATGCAGAAGACTGTTTAGCATAATTAGCCATGGGGAAATGCAATTTAAAAGCTCAGTGATGTCTCACTGCACATCTATCAGAACAGCTGAAATTAAAGAAAAATGTTATAGCAATCTTAATTATTGTTGAGGATGAAGAAATTCTATTCTCACTTATTGCATGTAGAATGTTAAATCATGCGATCACTCAGAGAAATAGGCTGGCAGTTTCTATTTTTTTTTTAAGATTTATTTATTTTTATTAGAAAGGCAGATGCACAGAGAGGAGGAGAGACAGAGAGGAAGATCTTCCATCAGATGGTTCACTCCCCAAGTGACCACAATGGCTGGTGCTGTGCCGATCCAAAGCCAGAAGCCTCTTCCAGGCCTCCCACATGGATGCAGGGTCCCAAAGGTTTGAGCTATCCTCGACTGCTTTCCCAGGCCAAAAGCAGGGAGCTGGATGGGAAGTGGAGTTTCCGGGATTAGAACCAGCGACCATATGGGATCCTGTTGCATTCAAGGCGAGGACCTTAACCGCTGCACTAGAGCATCAGGCCCCAGTTTCTTATAAAACATTATACAAAATTGCCATATTTAAATATTACAAGATCCAACAACCATATTCTTGGTTATTCATTCCAGGGGAGTAAAAATATATGTTCGCTCAATAACTATGTGTTAATTGTCATAATGGTTTCATTTGTAATAACCAAATCTGCGATTTCTCTAGATGTTCTTCACTTGATAAATACCAAACAAAAAAGAACAACACATTCATCCTTAAAACTGTGGCATAGCAACGAAAATGAACGGCGAATGATAACACAGCTTAAATGAATGTCCATGGAATATTCCTAAGTGAAATAAAGTATTTAAGAAAGGCTACACACACTATGGTTCCATTCATACAGCACTATTGAAGTGAAAATATTCAAAAGTAGAAATTACCATGGAAGGGGGGATCGTAGTCGTGCTGGTTGCAGATGGACAGGAACTGCTTATCTTAACTGTGACAGGCCACGTAGAGAGCATTAAATGCGTACTGAAGTTAATACACATGTATGCACACTTGTGAACATATTAAACCTGGGAGGACTGAACGAAGTATAAGTAGTTAGTTGTCTGTCCTGGTTGTTACGATTATTTACAAACAGCTCCATTGGATATGGATGAAAAAACGTCAACTAAAGAGATCTCTATATTGTTTTATAACCACAAGTTAAAATAAAGTTAATTCAATAAACAAATAAAAAGTATTTAAAGATGTTTACTCTGTATTCACCAAGAAGCAAAGAAACTTTACATTCGTTTCTTCACAATCACAATATTTCACACACATTGGTCCAAGATTTTCTGCATAGTTTTTCTTTGAGTGCATACTGGAATTTATACAATTGAAGATTTAATATATTTTAATTTATTAATAGATGATATATATCCATTTATGAATTATAACAAAATTGCATAAATTCTTGCACCGTATATATTCAATTTATTAAATGAAATCACGTGTAGAATTTTTGTTTTAGTCTTCCATGCCATTTTTAACATTCTCTAAAAATGTGGGATCTTTAAACATATGAACTTGTGTCTATCTAAAGATACATAGCGATGTTAAGGAGCATAAGATGAAGTAGAAGTGGGTGCAGGACAAGGGAATGGCAATTCTTTGTTGTCATGATGCATTTCTAAATCTGAAATCTCTTTTAATTTAGTGATATTGCCTATTACATGTTAAAGGATTTATTGATTACTTGAATTTTCCTTTGAAAGACAAATCTCTAAAATGCCTTTATTCTGCAGAAATTATTCAATTTAGATTCTGTAAATACTCAAAGCAGACACAGGACAATACCAGTACTGTGTATTTTTCCATTCACAGACTCATAATCATTTTGTCAATCAGAATTTTCCCCACGCACATTTGAGATTAATTGCAGGGAAGAGCACTTACCAATGATAATTTCCTTTACTGCATCATCCTACTGTATGCCTATTATTGCATTATACTGTCAAATAAATGCATCATGTCACAAAGTATTTTAAAGCTGTTGACAAATTGCTACTTTGGGATAGCATCAGAAATTCTGATGTCCAGACAGAAGGCTATGGTAGGAGCATTTGAAAGCATGGCTATGCTTCAGGCTGTCTTGTTTGGGCCTAAGAGGAACATGACACTATAGGTTGTAACAAGTGACCTGTGAACATTGGGACCAAAGTATAACTACTATTTTGATGTCTTTCCTATTATGCGTGTCATGTTAAACAAATACTGACTGTTACTCCTTTCATGCTTTTCAACATACTATATTTATAAGCCGAAACCATATGCTAAAATGAGCCACATGTTCACAGCACAATTGAATAGATACAGTTGCTACTAAGGTGATAAAAGAAGCATTGCTATTATTAATATGTATGAGTCATTTAAAAACCTTAGCTGTTCATAGCACTTATCAAATAAGCATAAAAGAATTTAAGTATATTGCATACATAGTAGAAAAATTACTACAAGTTCTGTGATGCCAATTTCTCAAATATTAGAATCAAATTTATTTAAACCAAGAGAACGTAGAGGCTAGCATGTGATTGAATGCACTGAACTATGAAATTAAAACAGTGAAGTGCTGCATTTGGGTATAAACGAAGGGATAAAAAAGAGCTGTAGATGTATTTATTGCTTTTAATTCTTTTGTCTTTAGAAAATATATGGATTTCATTAGTCAACTTTTTTTCGATATGCAAATACCCTGCTTTTAAGCCTCTTTGATATTTGAACTACTGACTTTCCCTTGCCATTTCTTGTCTCACTTAACTAATTTATCGACTACAATAATTTACCACCTCTTACTATTTCTTAGGACAACACAGAGAATCATTTATTACAAATACAAGTTGAAAGAATCACCTGATGTAACAATGGTTTGTTCTGTGAGTTCTTAAGGGCTCACAGACACTTTCCCCATATCTCGGTTGGTCTTTGCGACTTATGAAAATAAGTCGGTGTTTCCTCAAAAATTATGAAAATTCATTGCCTTACATATAATCCAGGAAGGATGCGGTGTAATGTATTGGGGAGGAGGAGGGGGTGAATGAAGTCAACAGAAGTCTCATGCTAGTTTTGTTTATTTTTTTGGCGTTGTTGTGTTATGCATGTTTCTCACATATGTAACACTCCATTGGGTATCGATAATCGCAAATGGCAAGTAGAAGAAAAGTAATAATCACAAAGAACATAAACATAATCAAACAAATAAAAAACGCGTGTTTTCACATACCTAGTCAATCAGAGAAAACATGGAATGAAAAGTGGCAGAGTAAAGGACGAATGTGCGTTAACCATTGATGGTGAATGTGCGGAAGCAGAGACTGGAGTGCTGTGTCCTAGGGCCTGGGGACGAAGACACACTGCTCCACTTCCCACACAACTCCCGGCTAACCTGTGTCAGGTGGAAGTAAATAAGTGCTAAAGAACCACCACTCTGGTCACCCATCCCAGAGATCTCAATGGAGGCTTTTTTGTTTGTTTGTTTTTCAGATTTACATTTATTTCTATTGGAAAGGAAGATTTACAAAGAGGAGAGACAGAAACATCTTCCATCTTCTGTTTGACTCCCCACATGGACACAACAGCTGGAGCTGAACTGATTCAAAGCCAGGAGCCAGGGGCCAGGAACCACGGGCCAGGAGCTGCTTCCAGGACTTCACGAAGATGTCCAGATCCAAAGGTCTGCGGCCATCCTCAACTGCTGTTCCAAGACACAAACAAGGAGCCCAATGGGAAATGGAGCAACCAGAATATGAACCAACACCCATATGTTATCCTGCCACTTCATAAGCAGTACTAGCTGATCGAGCCATTGCGCAGGGCCACTTCTTGGAATTTGTATTTCTGAATTCTACATGGTACAATTCTTACTGTTGTTGACATTGGGCAAGTGAACCCCCTAGGAAGCACTCTCTGTCTCTCTCCATACCTTTCAAATAAAGCAAAAATCAGTAAGTAAAAATGTGTATGAAAACTCACCATGTATCTGTATACATAACAAAATTACAGAATGAAATTTTTATTATACAAATATTGGATCTCAAATTTAAGTAATCTTTCAAAGCTTTGACCTTATTATGCTTTCTTCAGTCTGAATAAATTACAATATCCAAACATATACCATTTTTAATTTATTTTTAAATTTGTGTATGTAAATCATTTAAATTATTTTAATTTTTAATTATCATAGTTGACTGAAATTAATGCTTATATGACCCATGAATCAATTTAGCTGGAAAATGCTATTATAATGCAAACATTACACACTGTAAGTAAATTTCACAATAAACAGAAGTCTTCCCAAAAATTTCAATAGGAATCAAATTCCTAATATTTCATTTATTATTTAGTAAGGTAAGTCATTGTCATAATACACAGCACATTTGTAATATGTATGTATATATCATATTACTGTAATATAAAAATTGGGATTATAAGGGCATCTGTGATCAATTTAATTATCACAAAAATAGTATAAATCTATTTACATTAACACCCATTGTTTAATTATCTCAGCAGTTCAAGCTACACCTTAGGAAAAGTAAAGAAGCTGGAGATTGGTAAATTTAACACCAATTTTCTGGCCCATTTCGTTATAAACTCTAAGGCATTAAACTATGCAAATTAGAGAAAAACTGACAATACCTTAATTAAATCGATACTGCTAGTGATAATGATAGTGCACTTGTCAGAATATAAATTTTTATAAGATCAAATAAAAGTGACAAACTTCCTCAAGGACATGGTGTAAATGTCTCTATAGAGGGATAGTTTATACAAATTACTCCTGGAGTGTTTCATTTAAATTATATAGAGTCAAAATGATTGTGAACTAAATTAAACCATTAGTCCCACCCGTTGTTTGGACAGAGAAAAAGAAAAAAAAAGAATCCGGAGAATTTTAATTGTAAAACTAGGAAAAATAAATTTTTGAGTAAAAATTTTCATATGTTTTTAGCAGCTGTAACTATTGTGGTTTAAGAAATCTTGAGGAGCAATGTATTGTGGACAGAAATTTCAAAAGTTTTTGTTGTGATGTATAGTTTAAGCATAGGGAAAGCTGTTTTCATTACTTGCAATTCACTGTAAACTATGCCTTTCAAACAAGGACTAAAACTGACTTGTACATTCAAATTTTAGTTTTCAAATCAAATGTCAACTTATTTTTCCACTTCTCTGGGAAATGAGATCTAGCCTTCCCAAAGCAGAACGTGGCATCAACCATCTTCGTGAATTCTAACCTACCAGGCAAGTGACCCTTACAAGAAAAGTCTTGCTATCCCATTTGCCCCTCAGTTCTAAGATGCCCTGGGTTGGCTGGTAGTGAGAAGAGTGTTCAGTAGCTTGACAGCGAGAGGGCAAAGCACACCATCAGGAAGCCAGCTTTTCAGACTCCAGAAGCTGAACAAAGCCAGCAGCCTTCTGATAGCAAGTGCCTTGCCTTCCTGGGGGCTCTCATGACCACATATCCCAAACAGGTGAAAGGGGCCAACATTCTACTCACAATTTCACGGAGAAACTTACTTTGGCAACACACTTTTAAAGATGATACTGCAAAACACTAAATATCCATGTATTAATAGTGATTCTTGTCAGAGTTTAATAGGACCCCCTGGGTACCACGTTGTTTTAAAGTATAACTGTTAATAGGTTTGGTTCATCCAGAGCAATATTTGATATAACATTTATTCACTTGAGCATCTACCTATTATTAATTTTTTTTTAAATGTATAGAATTTTCTGGTAAGTTTGTAAGTTTGCTCCCAGATATAAAGACCTCTATACCATAGGAGAGTGCAATACTTGATACTTAACTGGACAGCTGGAACACGAGACAGTGCCTATGTTCTGCTTCCATCCTCCTACTAGAAAATATCTGCTTTGCCACATAGATGGCTCTTTTTTTTATTCATCCCTATTTCCAAGTAAGGGAAAAATGATTAAGAGGATGTTGATGCCACCTTTTAAATCAAACAGTCTTGGAAAGTTAACGTTACTTCAAGCAATGTAGAAATGCCTTGGGACCCTGCACCCGTGTGGGACACCCAGAAGAAGCTCCAGGTTCATGGGTTAGTTCGGCTCAGCTCTGGCCTCTGTGGCCGCTTCAGGAATGAACCAGTGTTCAGAAGCTCTTCCTCTCTGTCTCTCCTCCTCTCTGTATATTTGACTTTCCAATAAAACTAATTAAAGCTTTAAAAGGAAAGTCACTTAAAATGCTGTCTTGAGAAAATAAGAGTAAAAATCAGTTAATTTTATATGTTTTAATATCAGGCTTATAATAAATATATCTAATCTTAGAAATGCAAAATGTAAATTATGATGTCCACAGATTGTAATTTGCCCTCTTATCTACATTTTTATTGTGTATAGTATATCATACATTTTACCCTGTAATCCTCATTTTTGAGATTGACTTTTCAGAGTGAAGCTTCACCGGTTTTTAAAAGTGCCTCTCACAACAGGTGTCTGATCTAATGGTTAAGGTGTTGGTTTTGAGGCTCCCTAAAAATCTCTAATCACAAACAGCCAGCTGCTTTACTGCAGACAAAAATGCTAATGGTTAGTATTGTGTGGAGAGCTTCATCTGCAAGAATTCTGGGAGAAAATGTAACTACTACATTCACGTGCCCACCAGACCAACCAGAGCCCATCTGACCATCATAAACGAGTGACCCATGAGCATGGCATTACTGATCCATCAAACAGCATGAATGTCAACAACCAACCAGGAACTTGCACTAGAACTGACAAGCACGTCTCAGCCCCAATTTCAACCCACTGGGGTATTAGCCCATCATTAATAAAAGCCTAGGTTTTTAAAGAAAATATTGGCGCAGGCATAGAAAACTGACGTCTCAAGTAATGTGATTAAAGTATGCAGCCATTCATCCTTTTTATATAACATTTATTAACATATTTTCCAAACAAGCATGTAAACAAGGTAAATTATCTTAGCTCTAATTTAACAAATAAAATGCAATCACCTCTCTTTAATAGTTACATCCATGTTAATATCACTACTGTTATTTTCCTTAAAAAACACCAAAATGTAAAAGGTGTAAATTAAGTCAGCCTCCATTGACTGCACTGTTAGTGTGAATGTGTTGCTCAGGATTTTATTCAGAATTTAACCTTCTGTTACATGTAATTGTTCAAACACTATTGTCAAGAAACTGTTAGTTCTTCTTTTAATAATATCCATGAAATATTAAAAATATTTTAATACTAGAATATATTGTTAAAACTTAATTCCAGGTAGTAAATAACAATATTTTATTAATGACATATTTTATCTCAAATTCAGCCATGAGAAAAATGAAAATATTCCTCACAAAGAGAATAACCACTTTAAACGTTTCAGTTCCTTGATTATTCAGTATATTCTTCATTAGGTTATAGGGAGAGAGAGAGAGAGAAATAGAGAAAAATCGCTACCTTGAATGAATCATGTTTTTGATTAGGGCATATGTATTAACCACTGCACAAAATGCATGCACCCACTTGCGTAAGCACAGAACCTGCTGGACTATTTTAGTTTCCCCAATTTTTTTTTTGTTCTGTAATTACTCTTGTTTTATATCATTAGTTGTAAAAAAGTGTACAAGGGGAACTACGATTAGTGGAAAAGCTGGCAAAAGCTCAAGCCTGAAAAAGAAACCTGCCAAGAAAATGTATCTTTGTCACACAGCAGAGAAATGGCGTGTACGTGTTAAAACTCTTTTGAACTTTAATGAAGGTCTAAGATAGATATGCACTAACATGAAGAGTCCCAGCTCCATGATTTCCACATTTTTGTTGCCAATAATTCCTCTGGTCAATGATAGACAAAAATGATCCCGTGAATACAGGAGAAGGTGGATAATTTTGCAATGCTGGGGCTGAAATAAGAGGATGGTAATCAGCAGAGAAGTCCAATCTTTGGCTCTCACCTAATCTGAGTCTAAGAATCCCATCTTTGCAAATCATTCGGCGTCACGCTATCATTCTGAAAGCTTTTCACAATTAAGGGAATTATAATACTGAGTTCTATATTTAGAATTGTTACGTTCAACATTTTGAATTCACAGAAAAACTACTGCATTTCCCTAAAGAATACTAAGGCTAAAAGAGATTAAGATCATTTACTAAATGTCAGAAGCTACTCATTAACACTGTTAGGACCAAATTCTTATGACACGTGTTTAATACATTTTATATTCTTATTGCAGTTCTCTTTTAAATTTTATTCCTTGCGTTTTGGATGCTGAGTTCATTACACAGGAAATGAAAGTGGTATGTTCCAAAAAACTGAGTTAGCAACTACCAAGGAAATTGTTCTTTTAAGATCCTCTGCTGACACTCTTCCCAGGCCAAATTTCCTTTTATTTTGTACTATGAGGGAAGGCCTTCAGTTGATGGCTATGGGACCAATAACAGTCACGCAGCCACACAACCTGCTGAAGGAATTGCTGTGTAAGCTAGACATATTGAAGAGTTTTATATTTTTCTTTTTCTTTTATCTAATTAGTCATTTTAATTTCTAACGTGATTTATGGATGTAATTCTAACAACGTAACATTTCCTTCCTTTGCTCCCCAGCCTCTCTCTCATCCTCTTCTCTCTTTTTTTCAGTTTTTGAGATAACACATTTCATATTTACATTCCAATAGAAAGGCTTATTAATTCAGCAAATAAGTTAAATTAAAAAAAGAGAAAGAGAGAAAAGGCCCTAGTTTAGTGGAAATACAGACAAGGGTGTAAGCAATAATTGAATGGATAAGTGACCATCTGAAGCACATACAGTAAATATTAAAGTAATCAGATCATTCAAATGTTACGTTCTTATATTCTTAGTCATTGGTTTGACAAAAGCATAAAACTGCATTTTACAAAACTATACTTGCAGTAATACTGACTTTTTTGAAATACAATTTGAAGGCACTACAAGAACTTCGCATTCTATTTTCTGATAAAGACATCCCTCAACTTAGAGATGATTGGATTTATTATTTCTCAGCTTTAGAAGGATATGTAAAAGTGATGGTACTAATAGAAAGCATACTAAAATTTTTCACTTTTATTTTTTTTCGTAAGCTAGTGATAAACAGCCACAGCATCCAGCCAGCCTCCTGGTAAGGATACATAGTTGTCACTCCACACTTTATTGTGTTGCCAGACATTTTTTGATAAAATGGGCTTTGTATTGGATTATTTTTCCCTACCGTAGATGGTGAATACTTTCCGGACATATTTAAATTGGGCAAGGGTAAGCTACAAAGTTATGTAGGCAAGGCACAGTAGGAGCATCTTTTGGTTTGTTTGTTTTTTGTACTGCAGTGCATTGAATTTTATCTGTGTTTCTTGAAGCTGTACCACAAATCAAGGCGTACTTTTTTTTTAAGATTTTTTTTTTTTTTTAAAATTTATTTTTATTATTTTTTTTTATTGGAAAGGTGTATATACAGAGAGGAGAGACAGAGAGGAAGATCTTCCGTCCGATGATTCACTCCCCAAGTGAGCGCAACGGCCGATGCTATGCCGATCCGAAGCCAGGAGCCTCTTCCAGGTCTCCCACGTGGGTGCAGGGTCCCAAAGCTTTGGGCTGTCCTCTGCTGCTTTCCTGGGCCACAGGCAGGGAGCTGGAAGGGAAGCGGGGCTGCTGGGATAGAACCGGTGCCCATATGGGATCTCCGGGCGTGCAAGGTAAGGACCTTAACCACTGCGCCACCGCGCTGGGCCCCAGGGCGTACTTGCACATACTCTCAGCAGCATATCAGAGAGATGGAGCAGGGCCTTTAACTAAGTGAAGGAATCACAGAAGATAGGTATTCTTCCAGAACTTAATACGATATAAGAAGCCATCTTCAGATTTTGTGGAGTATGACATAAGGTAATTCTGAAAAAATTTACGTATTCATTTATCTCAGACATAGAGATAACTGAGAGAGAACAGTCGGCGTGAGATGGCTAGAACCCCCATTTCCTCAGTTCCTCTTCAACAGCCGGATGACGCTTGGAGTGGTAAACTCGGTCTTCGCCTCTCATATGGTTGACTGGGAATACACACAATAAGCTGTCATGTACCGCCTCCCTGTGCAGGTAGGAGCACGAAGCTGGATTTGACAGTGTCCAAGCTAAACATTCTAATAAACAAAGCTGACTTGCGAACATGCATCGCCTCTAAGGTATTGACGCCCAATGGCGTTACATTAGTTAAAGTAATGAGAACGGACAGCAATCCATATTAATTACCCCAGAATATTGGATAGTAAGACACAGGTATCCTGATTTTTAAAGCTCCTGAAATGATTATTTTAAGGAAGGTGGAAAAAATAAAAATAAAAGTTTGGAAACTGCTAATATGACAAAATAAGAAAATTATACTCTATTCACCAAAAAGAAACCCAAAATTGAAATGATGTAACCTTTTATATGTATTAAAATGTGAACTTTCTGGAGATTATCTTAAGGACATATGGAGGATAGAAAACTGCTCACTGGGACAGGCATTCTCAGTGAGGACTACGCAAGTTTGTGCATTTGGAAGCACAGTCACTTCATCGCTTACCCTTTCTTCACTCTGTCACAGCAGTTCTGTCTCAGCACGTGCAGGAAGAAGGTAAGGGCTTCCTTCCGCAGCAGCTCCCCCTCACAATATCATTTAATCCTGGCATAAGCAGCTGCGGATATTTCTTATTCTCCCATCACTGGACTCAGTGTCATATCTTATAAAAGTCAGCTTCAAGCTGACAGATTTAGCATGATTGGATTTGTCTTCTGCTCAGTCCCCAGTGAGTGGTAAGAAGCCTACTTAGGACCAAAAGAGGGATAATTCTTGGGCTTCACGTCTCCTCTCCAGCACACTTGTAGGGTGGAGAGCTGATACAGGGAAAGGAAACCTGTGAGACTAGAGGCGTCTATACTCCCAGTATGCGTATTCATAAAGTAGGATGTTATGACCAGAAAAGCAGGGTCCTTTCTTTAGTTTCATTGTGAAGATTCAGGCTTTCTGCCCACGGGAAACTGCACGACACAGTTCTTTCTGAGCGGACATAATTTAGTTGGAATAGAGACGCAAGCAATTTATTTCCAAAGTCTTTTGATAAAAATAATAAAGAGCTTGGCAGATTGAAAATTAAAAAGATACTGGCTGCTTCAAAACTGGACAAAAAGATTTATAGAGAGACTGAGGGACAGAGAAAGCCAAGAATGTTAATACATGCCCAGTCAGTGCTGGAGCCTAGAAAGTCTACATTCACATGTGGGTTACAGCACACTCACAAAGATGCAATCAGTTCAGAAAGCGGTGTGAACTTGAAAGCACTCCCAGAGTCGTACAGAACTTGTCTACACAGCATGGAAGTCCTACGAAAGAGGGCTGCAACCCAACACTTACCTAGCAATGAGCTTCTCCGATCCAGGGGTGACTTCTAGGAGAGTAGATTGTAAAATGTTAGCATAGCCATTCCTGGCCATCTGAAAGAGCATCCACATTAGACACGATTAATGGGAACTGCCAAGCTATTCCTCCTTGTTTGAATGGGAAGAAAGAAATCATAAATTCACTGAACTGCAAGCTCTAAAACCACACGTAGACACACATGAATGTAAGCTCCATATCCAACAGGCTAATGAAATTTAGGTATATGTAGAGCCAGATAAATGATAAGAAAAAATCAGCAAATACAACAAAAGCTTCAACATGAAGGAGAAATATAACCAATAAAATTAGTCAAGTGAAGTGACTGCAAATTTTGATAATGATAATGATTTTTTTCTTGCTATTCTACATCATTAAGATGCACTGTTAGATCATTTATTGGATGCTTTTCCAAAATTTCTTGATGTAGATATCGATTGCCATAATCTTTCCTCTTAAAGCTGCTTTCTATGTATCACATAAATTTTGGTACGTACTATTATCATCTTCATTCAATTCTAGGAACATTCTTATTTCCCTTTGATATCTTTTCACTCTTAGTTCATTCTAAAGCAATGTGTTCAGTCTTCATGTGTTTGCTTGTTTCTAGAGTTCATTAATTTGTTGATGTTCAGGTTCATTTCATTGTTATCAAATAATAGCGATACTTCATTAAAAAATGTTAAAGCTAGGTTTACAGACGAGCATATTTCTTAGAGAAAGTTCCATGGTCCTTTTGGCCAACATCAAAGATTTGCTTTGCCATTTCATTGCTGATTTTTGTCTATTTGAATTTTCTATTGGTGAAAGTGATGAAGTATTGAAGTTCCCCATTGCTGTATTGAAGTCTAAGTCTCCCTTTAGATCCGTTAACATTTGCTTTAAATACTTGAGACTTTAGCATTGGACATTTTTTATTTACGTTTGCCATAGTCACATCTTTCTGTTGAATTGATCTCTTAATTGCTACATAATGTTTTTCTTTGTTACCTTTAACAGCACTTTGGTCTTTGTTAAAGTCTGTATTGTCTATTAGCATCATGTACTTGCTGGGTTTTACTGTTGCTTTGCCTGGAATTCTTTTTTCATTCGTTCATCTTTCATTCTTTAATTTTCAGTCTGTGTATATCTAGGTTTGAGTATATCTTATAGACAGTAAATACATGATTTTTTTAAATATTTATTTATTTTAATTGGAAAGGCAGATATACAGAGAGGAAAAGAAACAAAGATCTTCCTTTTGCTGACTCACTCCCCAAGTGGCTCCAACAGCAGGAGTTGTGCTGATCCAAAGCAAGGATCCTGGAGCCTCTTCCAGGTCTCCCACATGGATGAAGGCTCCAAAGGCTTTGGACTGTCCTTGACTACTTTCCCAAGCCGCAAGCAGGGAGCTATATGATGAGCAAGGCTGCCAGGACACGAACTGGAGCCCATGTGGGATCCTGGTATATGCAAGGCAAGGACTTTAGCCATTGGATGACCATGTTGAGCCCATGATTGCTGTTTTTTTTTTTTTTCAACCATCCTTTATTTATTAGTTGGAGAATCTAAGCCATTTATATTCAAAGTTATTGTTAATAAATAATGATTTAGTTTCATCTTTTTAAAAATATTCTTATTGTTTCCTTTGAAATCCCTGTTTACATTTATTTGGAAGTCTTTTACCTTCACATTATTTCATGATGATGGCTACCATTAAATTCTTATTTAATAAACTAACAACCATCATTGATTAGGGCCTGATGTAATGGCTCAATGGCTAAATCCTCACCTTGCAACTACCCCATATGTTCCACTTCCCATCCAGCACCCTATGTATGGCTTGGGAAAGTAGAAGACCGCCCAAAACCTTAGGATCCTGCTTTTCTGAGAGACCTGGAAGAAGCTCAGGGTTCCTGACTTCAGATCGCCTAAGCTCTGGCCATTGTGGCCGCTTGAGAAATAATCAGCAGAAAGATATTTCTCTATACCTTTCCTTCTATCCATAAATCTGCTTTTGCAATAAAAATAAATAAAATCTAAATATCAAACTAAAGATTAGATCAAGGTTCATTCAGGAACCTATTTCTTATTAATGAGTACTGTTAAGAAAATGAGATTAAAAATTATCTACAGAGCAATTAACAAAATTTGTGCATAAAAATCTGTGCATAAATTATCAGAACAGCATTCCTCAGAGTATCAAATAAAAGACAGAAAACTGAATGCCCATCACGTAGTTATTAATGGGCAAATAAAATATCTTTGGGCATATGTTATAACATTGCTAGTTAATGAAAAAAGGAAATATAGGCAATTATTACTTAAATTAAAATTGAAGATATACTAATTGAAAAGATACATTTCCAAAACATAGTGTGTTGAAACAGAGAGAATAATTTATTTCACAGAGACGGAAAATATGTTACTGGTTGCAGAGGATTAGTGAATTCAGATTGAGGTGGAATGGAAAATGAAAGTTAATAGGCATGAATTTTCTTTCAGCAAGTATTTGAAAATATTCTAGCAGTGCTGTTGATGCAAAACCCTAGGGATATGCTTGGTCACATACAGCTGCAACTTGTAGGTCAATGATGCTGTCTGTCAATTAAATCTCAACAAGATAGCTAGATATAGAAATGGAAAAGGAGCAGAACTCCTAGCTGGTAGCTTCTG
Source organism: Ochotona curzoniae (assembly GCF_017591425.1). NCBI lineage: Eukaryota > Metazoa > Chordata > Mammalia > Lagomorpha > Ochotonidae > Ochotona > Ochotona curzoniae. The sequence goes on from NW_024466218.1 coordinate 4,319,208, forward strand.
AATTATCATTCCATGGCATTAAGTCAAAATAATTTATTGGTAATGTGAACCACACTTTAATATTGTTGAAGTTCAGACTTTAATAAATACGCATTCAGTTTAGGAATCATTTAGACAGGTGAATCATGATAACACATAAAAACAATGTTTAGAATTATTTGGCGTGGAGCTGGTGCTATTGTTATAATGCATAATGCTCCTGCCTGCAGCGACGGCTTTACCCATGGGTGCCGCTTTGAGTCCCAGATGTTTAGCTTGTGATCTGGGCTGGAGAAAGCAGCTGTGAATGTTCCAGGTGTTTGGGCTGGTGCAGCCAAATGGGAGACCTGGGAGATGCTGCAGGCTCCTGGCTTTAGCCTGCCCAAGCTCATGTAGATGATTTGGGGAATGAACCAAAAGACGAAAGATATCTTTGTGTCTCTCTCTCCTCCTCTCTGGGTAACAGATTTTCAAATAAAAAATAAATTTGAAAATAATCACTGGTATCAATATTAAATGCCATTTAGAAATTTTTTGTTTTAATACAGATACAAAAGTTTACAATGATAATATTTTGCACTTTGTTCTTAAAAACTTTGACATTTTAAAAGATCAGGAAGAACAAAATAGTTATAGAGCTCTTATTTCCTATGAGACAAAATTTTACTGTTATTTCCACTCACATATGAAGCAGAAAATAAGCCTAACAATAACATTAAATTTGCTTGAATGTACTATGTTCGCAAAATTTCTTTTTTTTTAATTTCTTCTTAATCACTGTAAGGGATATCAGGTATTTGACAATATTCCCTATACATAACACATTTTCCTGTCCAGAAATGTTGAGAAGTTAGCTTGTTTTATTTTACTTCACAGGAAGATTTTCTCATTGGGACATTTGGGCTGACTTTATGTATTAGTTACTCTGTTTGTTGAGCTGGCAGAAGTATTGGGTATATAAATAATTTTTCAAATGCTGAATCCCATGCCTTTGGATAAATCTCCAGGAATCAGATGGTTGGGTCCTATAGTAAATCTATTTTTAGATTTCTGCCAAATTTCCATGCTGTCTTCCATGACTGTCACACTCTTTTATATTACAACCAGCACTGCGTTAAAGTACCCTTTTTTTTTTCCACATAGCCACCTGCATTTGGCAATTATTTTTTGTCTAGTTTTTTGGATGGTAGCCATTTTAACTTGAGTAAGATAAAAATCTCATTGTGATTTCAACTTGCATTTTAAAAGATTTATTATTGAATACTAGATTATTATTTATTCTTATTGGAAAGGCAAATGCACAGAGAGGAGAAGAGACAGAGAGGAAGATCTTCCGTCTGAAGGTTCACCCCTTCCAAGTGACCATAACAGCTGCAGCTGAGCTGATCCAAAGCCAGGAGCCAGGAGCTTTTTTGGGGGGCTCCCACGTTGCTACAGGATTCCAAAACTTTGAGCCATTCTCGACTGCTTTCCCAGGCCACAAGCAGGGAGCTGGATGGGAAAAGGGTCCATTGGAATTATAGCTGGCTCCCATATGGGATCCTGGTGCGTTGAAGGCGAGTATTTTAGCAGCTACATCACCGCCCTGGGGCCCCATTGTAGATAATTTCAACTTACTATATATTGTTTGACAACCTGAATAAGTAATAATTTGTGTAAAACTCAGACACTTAGCTCATTAATTGCATAACCTGTTTCTCTCACTCCTACAGATCTTAAATTCTTCAAAGTCAAGCAGAGCACGTAATTCATGTTAGTCTTACAATTGAACCACATAAGATGCTCAAATAATGATGAGTGGTTGATTGCATGAATAAATGGTGCAACACTACAAAATACTATGGTATATGATACAATATATTTATAATAACTTCACCTAAGTTGAATCACGGCAGTTCACAATAGAATCATAGTTAATATAGAATATCTGCCTCAAATTATGGTTAAAGGCATCATATATGTATAAATGTCATTATTTTCATAATATATCCAGTTCAATAATTTGATGTTATATTATATCATGGTATGCTTTAAACAACAACAAAAAAAGACTTTGTGTAGTGGTAATTGCAACAAAAGCCTTCCATTGGTAAATACAAGATCCATTACACCTTTTAACTGGAATGACATGAGCTTGCTCTATATTTATTTACAGATGAAAAGATTTTCAAATCTAGCTTTTCTGAAAGCCAAATGTGCATTGCTTAACACAGTGTGATCACATGTCCTGTATCTCACAGGATTCTACCCCTCCTTCTAAGATAACACATACTACGTTAATTTTGATTCGTGACTTACCATCATTTTCGTATCATTACGATGTCTCCAGTAAAATGTGTGTTTCTATTTGAAATTTTAAAAGCAACAAGTATAGCAAGTATCCAGTTTAATCGAAAAAGAATTCCACCTTCAGAAGTTGATACCAAAGCAAATTCATTTTAAAATTCGAATTATTGGAAACACTTTATACATTTTTTATTGTATTCATTCACAATCGAAGCAAAATCAATTTTCTGTTGGTGTGTTCTGTAACACATGCGAGTGTTGTTTTTTCAGTGAGGCCCCCTCTGATGTGCGGAGGAATGGCAGAGCGTGACTGCAATGATCCTGCTCTGTGTTTGCTCCCTGGCTTGCCAAGGCTTTCTCTGTCATTGGCAGCAAGCTTAATACAATGTTTACTAATGGCCCCGTAGAGGAGCAGCATCTCCATAGCAACAAATGAACAACACTGCGGAGATTAATCGTTTCTACATTGCTGTCAGGCAATGCTTTGTGGTTTGATAATTGCAAGTCTAAAATGATTGAACATTATAATTTGATTAGCATTAATACTTAAGATGAGGGGTATTCCTCTGTTGAAATTGGGAGAACACTGCAGGTAGGTAGGACATGTCAGACATATGTCATGCTTCAAAGACTGTGTGGGAATCTCTTCAATAGTGGCATTAGTTATAATATCAGACACTGGACCTTCCTATGTGGTACACACACATGCACACGCACACACACATGCACACACACATACAGGCACAAAGGATTGTGCTTTTCATGTAACAATTTAATTATCGATGCAATAAAGGAAATTGGCAGAAAATCAATTAACTTTCTTTTTTACAGGATAAGAGAATCCTTGACACTCTGTCACTTCGATTGTAAAAGCAGTTTTGTAAGAGAAAGTACATGAAATCAGAATATAACATCTTGATTTAAATATATTAAAGTCAGAAATTAAAGATTTCTTTTATGTGAATGCAATATTTTGAAAATAAATAGGCAAGACAAGTAGCAAGATAAAATGTGCTAAAATGATTACTATAGACTATCAGAAAACATTGCAATACCATATCCAATAGTTTCTGGATTTTGGATATCATAAAAATATGGCGCTTATTTTTATTGCATTTACAATGACTATTTATCTTAAAGTAAATAAAAGGAGATAGTACGGGACAAATACAATATTCAGCACAGCTGTTCAGTAATGAGAAAATCATTGACTAAACCATACTTGAAGATGTTCCCTTGTGCTGAATGTAATTAGTGTATAGAAAACACTATCCAATTTAGGCAATAAATATTGCCAATACAATTCCATTCAAAACACCTCTGAGAATGTTTGTAAAGAGTGCAACCACTCCCAGAGCACCTAGGGAGTATGTGGTTAGCATCTTTGGAATGAGTCCAGTAAAGAAGGATTGGTTTCCAATGAACAGACCAGCTGTTCTTTCCACAGTTTGTCTAATAACTACTTCCCAATGCACTCTGGATTCAATACCAAATATTGATCGATTTCCTCATTAACTCATGATTCTTCTATCCGGTTACACCAAGGTGGTTCAGTTGCTTTTTACCTCACAAAATGCCAAACAATTCTAATGCAAGGAAGTATAAAGCTTGAGATGAATGACTATTCAGCACTAATATGCTTTGTTTCTTGGTTGTATATTGATAGACTCACTTCAATATTCTACTAGATTATGAGTTCCTAAGATTCTGTAAATAAATATTGAATTACTTCACAATCTAATAGATACAGATATATTGATACTTGATTTCAATAAAAATATCAGTTAAACTACCCTGATTTACCTCTGACGGTACTTAGTAATTTTCTACAAATATATCTTTCTTTGTTAATTTAACTTCAAATATTTGTACAAGTTGTTTTACTGAGGCAGGCATTGTGTGTTCAAAAAATGGTGACATTTGCAGAAAAAAACGCCTTTATTTTATAGCATATTCATATATTGCACACTATGATGATCTTCTGTAAGTAGGAAAATGATATATACATTTAGATAATAATGTCAAGCTAAAATGCTAAGGCAAGCATGAAAATCTTCATATATTTATTTTCAAGATAGTTTTTTTACCTTTGTGAAAGTAAGTGAAACTAACTGAAAAGCAATGTGTACAAGCACAATTTTGAAAGTAGCTGAGTCTGTGAGTGAATATGTTTGGAGGAACAGGATGGTGTGGCTATTTTTTTTGACACAATGTTCTCAAACACACAGGGAAAATGTATGTGTAAATAAAAGGGTGAGTATTTCTGCTTTAGGAAAATATAATATGTGAATTCTAGATTATTAAATAGCTTTATATTAAGAGTAATATTTTGACAAAAAATTCAGGGGGCAAATTTTTCTTACTAGCAACATTGCTAATATAGCATTATTATAAAAGACCAATGTGGAAACATTGAAGATTTCTAAAAGTAAATATAGGAAAAAAATTTAACTGTATAAAGTGGGGTGTTCTTTGTTAAATCTTTGAAGGAAGAATTTTGTCAAGTTGTTGAAAATATAAAAGAATACCTTGCCAAAGTATATCTCCTGGGCCCTACGCAATAGCCTAGTGGATGTAGTCCTCCCTTGGGGTCCGGTGCGGTATTCTAGCAGCTAAAGTCCTCATCCTGCACATGCCTGGATCCCATATGGGTGCTGGTTCACTTCCCATCTAGCTCCCTGTCTGAGGCCTAGCAAAGCAGTCGAGGACAGCCCAAAGCTGCCTTGGGACTCTTCACCCATGTGGGAGAGTGAGAAGACATTCCTGGCTCCTGGCTTCAGGTCAGCTCAGCTTCAGATCAGTTCAGCTCTGTCTGTTATAGCCACTAGGGGAATGAATCAGAGAACAGAAGATCTTCTTTTCTATAAATCTTAAAGAAAAAAAAAAGATTCTCATTATAAAAGTTTATATGTTCATACTGTTAGCACTAGCATTAAGATACGATACTTGTATTTTAACACTTCATTTTAACACTTGTATTTTAACATTTTAATCAGATGTTTCTTGATTTAAACTAACGATATATATATGAGTTTATGATTAGGTCTTTGTGTTGATGTCATTCAGGTAGTCCAACATACCACACTCTTGTAATAATTTACTTTTCTGCCATCTATGTATGACAGTCTGTTACACACTTTTTTAAAGAATATTATTTAATGTGTAGAAATACATATTGCTTGTTGTGGATCCTATTATTCTTCATTAAATTTATTAGCTGTGATACTTGTGTGTTAATGTGTATTTATCACTTAAGATTTTCTATAGGTAAAGTTATGTATTTCATACTTTATAGTAGGAGGCTTTTCATTTTAATTTATATAATTTCTGTATTTCCCCATGCTGTATTCCTTGGTTGCTACTGTAAGTACAATTTTAAATAAACATTTCAAGAGAGAAGGTACATATCTTCTTTATTAGGTAACACGATTTTTATCTCTTAAACTCAATGCAGCATCAATATGGATTTTCTGAAATGTCCTTATTTTGAGATTGAAAGTTACTTATTCTGTTTTTGTGATTTCATCATGGGACTATTTTATTTGTCAACAGTCCTTTTTTGCATCAATTGAGATATTCATTTTTAAAAATTTTATCCTGTATTCCATTAATGTGGAGTGTATGTGTTGAACCATCCGTCTGTTTCCAGGAATAGCTTTCACTTGGCCAAGGGAGTAGTTAATGTGTATATGGGTGCAGTCAGATAAGAGAAGTAATTTTCAGTGTTTCATAATACAAGATGATCAACATTGTTGACAATAATTAATTGAATAGTTCAGAATAATCAGTAGGATGTACTTTAAATGTTTTAAGACTCAAGAAATACATTTTAAATAAATGATGCATATCTGATGATATACCAGCTCACTTAATACAATCATAGCATAGTAAGCCATATATTGTAATGTAACATTGCATTCTTTACTTATAATTATTATGAGTCTTTATAGAATCAATGCTTAATTCATTTTATCATGGTACATAGTCCTATTTTCAAAAGATATAATGCTTTATTTGAGAGGCAGGCTTACTCAAACAGAGGGAGAGACAGGAGAAAGATGTATTTTATCTACTTGTTCACTCCCCGAATAACTACAATGGCTAGTTGCTAGGACAGGCCAAAGCCAGAAACCAGGAAGTTCATCAGGATCTCCCAAGGGGGTGCAGCAGTCCAAGTGCGGGAGGCCACTTTCACTGGTTTCTTAGGCACATTAGCAAGGAGCTGGATCAGAAGTGGAGCAACTGATGATAATGTGGAATGCCAGCGTTGAAGTCAGTGGCTTCATCTCCTAGCCGGCAGTGCCTGATCCAACCCTTTAATTTTGCTGCTGAACTTATTTTTCTGAAATTTTCTTGAGAATTATTGAATTTACAAAAAAAAAATGGCATTTCCCTGATTATGCATTTGTAAGTCTTGTTGATTTGGTATTGACTATCTACCTTGTAGTCATGTGTGTCTATACATTATTATATTGTTTGTAGTTATTCAGTGCTCTAATATTCTGATTATTAACTTTTTCATTTCAACTTTCATTAAAATATATGAATTTAGCTAAAAGCTTTTGAAGTTGTTGATCTGATTAAAAAATCAACTTTTAGTTGACTTCAAACCATTTCACTTATTTTGTTTTAAGATTTTATTTTCATCAGAAAGTCAGATTTGCAGAGAGGAGAGACAAGTTTTTCCATGTGCTGGTTCACTTCCCTATGGCTTCAGTGGTTGAAGCTGAGCTGATACAAAGCCAGGAACCAGGAGCTTCTTCTGGATTTCTTTCATGGGCGTAGTATCCCAAGGCCTTGGGCTATCCTCTGCTGCTTTCCCAGGCCATCAGCAGGGAGCTTCCTTGGAAATGGAGCAACCAGTATGCGAATCAGCACCCAGATGGGAAGGTGATGCTAGCAGGTGGAGGATTAGCCAGTGGAACTGTTGTGTCTACCGCATTTTATTGATTTTTTTCTTTCATGTTTATGTTTTCTCATTCTTCTTGGTTTGTGTTACTGTGATGGATTTTGTGGGTCTTGCAGCAGTTTTATTTTCAAATCTGTCTGATGTTAACATCACTTCTGCTGAGTTTTAATCATTGGCATGGAACATCAGTTTCATTTTCTCACTTTCAACCAAATAGTATTGTCAGTTAGAAAATTAGAAATGAATGATTTGGACAGAAGCAACAAACACTTTTCAGTGTAAACCATTTACGTTTACAAAACCACTGAGGAAGATTTAATCCATTTTTAATCAACAAACGTTTCTTTTTTATTAAAGATATATTTTATTTGTATTGGAAAAACAGATACACAGAAAAGTGGAGAGACAGAGAGGAAGATCTTCTGTCCCATGATTCACTCCCCAAGTGGTCGCAACTGAAGGAGCTAAGCTGATCCGAAATCAGGAGCCAGGAGCTTCTTCCAGATCTGCCACCTGGTCTCAGGGTCCCAAGCCTCTGGGCTGTCCTCTACTGGTTTCCAGACCACAAGCAGGGAGCTGGATGGGAAACAGAGCAGTGAGGACACAAACCGGCACCCTTATGTGATCCAGGTGCATGCAAGGTGAGGACTTTAGCAGCTATGCAACTGTGCCTGACCACAAATGTTTCATTTATATATTAACATTGAGCTGTTTGTTTATTTGAATGGTAGAAAGACCAAGACATTTTAATGACTGGTTCACTCCCCAAACACTGTTTTATAGCATCAGCTACTCCAGGCTTTAGCCATTTTGAGTCTCCCACATGGGCAGTAAGGATCTGACACCTCGGCTATCATGTGTTTTCTCCCACAGTGCATATCTGATGGAAACCAGAGACTGAAACAGAAATGTGGCTCAAATCAAGGAACTCCAGTATGAGACATTAGCATCTCAAGTAATAAGTCAATCAACGCTACAGGTATATGCTAACACTATTTTCCTCAGCCATTTCATCCTCTTCTTATTTCTTTTAATAGAAACTTTAAGAATCTCAATGTTTATGACACTATCTCTAATTGGTTAGCCCACCTCTTAAAACTGGACCATGATTTAAATGCCAGCAAAACAGTTGGTTACATCTGTCTGGCGTTCAGCTGCCTAAGCCCAGTGCTAGCAATTTTCTGTGGATGTAAAATAACATCCATTTTGTTGTCAAATTCAGATTGCACACTGACATCTATGGAAAGGTGAACACGAGGCAGAAAGTGCAAGGGTTTTATTCATTCTCCAATAGTTGTATGTCACAACATATTTGTATCAGAAAATGCACATAAATGCATCGCCAAACCCCAATCAAAAGAATATCTTGGGTTTCAATTTGTCATAAATAGTAACATCCACCAAATAGATTACTCGGGTACTCAGTATAGGCAATCATTGTTGTAAATGTGTAGTTACCATTCTTAATCAATGGAATCTATGGACAATTCATTGATTTGACAGGCATTGAGAGAGGCAAAGAGAGACAAAGACAAAAACAAAAAGAGAGAAGACAGAGCTCTTTCCTTTGCAACAGCCAGGGTTGGATCATCGCAAAGCTGGGTGCCAGGAATTCCATCTGGACCACCAGTGTGGCCAGCAGGAACACCCACATGGAGGAGTTATTACACCCCCAGAGAGCATATGCAGGAAACTTGGCTGGGAAAGCAGGAAGGATTCAGGCCAGTGGCCTGGTATGGAATGCAGGCTTCCCAAGTGGTAACTTACCCTGGTGTATCACAGATTCCACTCCTTTGTTTACAACTGAATTTGAAGACTGCTGTTTCACTTTGTCCTTAAACTATGTAGAAATTATGTTTGCATAAGTTACTAGGAAACAACCTGTAAAAATATTTGCTTTCCATTTGGATGATACCCTCACTATTTCATAGCATAATAAAGAGTCAAAAGGGTGGTGTCTGAGAACGTGTGGTTTTGTTCAGGGCTTTTTGTGTGATTACACTGGTCTCTTCAACTTTCCCTCTACCTAAAACTCACAGATTACACCTCTGTAGAAAACATTATTACAAAGATAAATACTGCCATAAAGGCATTCTTCTTCGGGACTAGCTTGGCTATTTGCTTTGATCTTGTTCTGCCGTCTAGTTGGTTTGAAACCCTAATGGGCTTTTTATAAAGGATGAATAATTAGATCACTTGGAAGGATTCCTATGTGTGCAATATTCTATACCACAAAAACAGTTTATGAGCATATGTTTAAGTGTTTTAGATATTTTACTTATAAATTTGTATGCAGGGGCCAACATGACATCATAGCCGGCTAAGCCTCACCATGTGGAACTAGCAATTCCATACAGACATAAAGTCCGATCCTGGTGTACATTTCTTATTGGGCTCCCAGGAAAAAAAAAAAAAGCCTGAAAAAAGCAGTGAAAGATGGTCCAAGTCCTTGGGACGATTCACCCATGTGGGGAATCTGGAAGAAGCCCCTGGCTCCCACGTTTACATGAGCCAGCCCTGGCTGTGGCAGCCATTTGGGAGTGACCCAGTACACAGAAGATCTCTCTTTCCCTCTCGCTGTGTGTAATTTTGACTTCCAAGTATAATAAATAAGTCTTTAGCAAATATTGTTAAAACCATTGTTATACTTTCATTTGCAGGTAGTATTCATTGCTATATGAATTAGCTTTAATCATGCATATACTGAGTTTGACCAACAGAGTATTTTTATCTTGATTAAAATTGACTGGTCCTGGAGCAATGGTTCAAGTGGTTAATCCCCCACCTCCAAATATGGGAATGCAACGTGGATGCTGGTTTGTGACCTGACTATTCCACTTCCCATTCAGCACCCTTCTTACGGCCTGGGAGGGAAGTGAAGGATGGCCCAAAGTCTTGGGACCCTGCATTCTCATAGGCTTCTGGCTTCTGGCTCCTTGCTGCAGATCAGCTCAGCTCCTGATACTGTGGCCAGTTGAAGGAACGAACCAGTGAAAGGAAGATCTTTCTCTAGCCTTTTCTCCCTAAATCTGTGTTTCCAATGAAAATTACAAAAAAAAAAAACCTTTTAAAAATATTGTTTTGTCGGGCCCGGCGCGGTGGCGCAAGTGGTTAAAGGTCCTCGCCTTGCACGCCCGGGATCCCATATGGGCGCCGGTTCTAATCCCGGCGGCCCCGCTTCCCTTCCAGCTCCCTGCCTGTGGCCTGGGAAGGCAGTCGAGGACGGCCCAAAGCTTTGGGAACCTGCACCCGCGTGGGAGACCCGGAAGAGGCTCCTGGCTTCGGATCGGCATAGTATCGGCCCGTTGCGCTCACTTGGGGAGTGAATCATCGGACGGAAGATCTTCCTCTCTGTCTCTCCTCTCTGTATATCCGCCTTTCCAATGAAAAAATAATAAAAATAAATCTTAAAAAAAAAAAAAATATTGTTTTGTCGATTAAATAAGGTGTAGAGTACATTTGCTGTGACAATATTCAAAATATTCTAGTTTAAAATTAGATAACTTCATTATGTAATCCATGTTTTGAAAGATAAAGCCGAGATGCTTCTTGGGAACAATAAGCTCGGCTAACTTAAATGTAGGAGTTACAAACACCGATATTTTATCCAAGTGTCAATTTGGCTTTTCAAGTTAAATATCTTTTTTTCGTAAGTTAAATGAAGTCATCATTATTTATGTAACCTTCAACTTTGAAAAACGTGAGAGACATGGAGGTAGAATGTTTCTGCTCTTGCGCTTAATTTTTCCATTTGTTTCTAACTGGTGTTGAAGATTTCACCACTGTGGCTAATTTCTTTTATTGAGGAATGAAATTTCTATTAAAATGCAAATGTAGGCTCTCACATCTTTCCTTATATAAGCATCAATGTAAATGAATGTGTGTGACCCATTCTAATTAACCTCCACATCAAACAAAGTTTGTAAAAATGTGGAAAAAATAGTATCAAGAATACAAATACGTGAAGATTTTTTAAATCAAAGCCTTTTGAAAGAAACATGATGAAGAGATGCTTAAAAATAAATAAGTGTGCTGTAGGAGAGAGCAAATGTTAGGGTAAGGAATCCTCCTCAGTTGACAACAGTTGTGTAGGTTAGAAATTTTCATAAATACCTTTTTCCATTGCATTGGTGATCCTATTGAATGCAAATCAGTGAATAACACTGGCTAATAAAAACAAAGTAATGGATATAAACTTATTATCCCAAAGTAGTTTCAACTTGGATAACTTAAAAACACCATCAGACTCCCGGACCCGAGCAAGGAGACATTTTTGTACTCCTGTGGTTACTTCAGGTCTTTTTAACCTTAGGCTCTTTATGTCCAGCCGCTACAAAGATTTCTACCACTGCAAACATTTTTGGGGACGTGCAAGTTTTAAAATGTCTCCTGAAAATCGGACAGAGAAAAAGATACTAGAAAAATGGAGAGAGGACAGATATAGGTAATTCACAGTAGAAACTTTAAGTTCAACTTAATATTTGCAGATCTTAGAGACTAAATAAGGTGTTATTTTGGTCTTTATCAACCCAAAGAACACACACAGCAGAGTTGGTAAATGATGATGGAGGTCTAGTTTCCTGTAATTTCTGTGGGGATAATGTGTCAATAGGTATTGAAAATGCTTATGATCTTTTTTTTTTTTAATTCAGTAGTGTTTCTTCCTACTTATAGTTATGGCATTACATTTTGGGAAGAATCATGCAAAAACCTTTACATCTATTACCTCTGGTCAAATTATGAATGGTCATGTTGAAATGTGTCACCCGAGTTGCCAGAATAAGAAACAACATCAAATTTGGGAAAGGTCAAATGAGAAATTTACACCTTCCAAAAGAGGTTTACAGAAAACTAAAGAATGAGTGGGGTGGAAAACAGAAGAGCGGGTCCATAGACGAGCTTAGCTCATGAATCACATGCCCAGCTTACTGCTGCGGGTGTAGACTTCTGTGGAAGTCCCGAGAACGTGGTCACTGAACAGAAGGGCAAGCGACCTCGGGTTCCAGACCCAGAAGCACTTTGCACTAGATACAGACAAGTGTCTCTGCCTGTTCCACTGGAAAACACTCTAAGCACACAAACCTACACACACTTTACTTCTGACTTAACAGGTGTAATAATAGAAAGATAGCGTCCTTTCATACTTAAAGTAACTTGAGAGTTACTCGATAGTAACTCAAGAGTTAACGTGAAGAACCTCCTGAAGAAAAGATGGAAAATGGAAGAAGTAACTGCCAAATACACATACAAATAAACTTAAACGACTGTAAAATGAACACAAAATGATAGCTTTGATTTAAGTAAGCTTAGCAAACAAGCTATAAAATGTTTGCAATTATGGATAAGCACATTCATGTTTGAATATGAACATAACAAATTTCAATTCTTTTATTACATTAAATACTGCCATCCTGCCAAATTACTGCCTTTGTGTGTTTTCTATGAAAATAGCTTGCACTTCAAAAGTATTATTTGTTATTAAAGTTAATAGCTGGGCCCAGTAAGTTAGTCTAGTGGCTAAAGTCTTCACCTTGCACGTATCAGGATCCCATATGGATGCTGTTTCTAATCCTGGAGCCCTGTTTTCCATCCAGCTCCCTGCCTGTGGCCTGGAAAAGCAGTCGAGGACTGCCCAAAGCCGTGTGGGAAGCCTGGACAACGCTCCTGGCTCCTGGCTAAAGAACAGCTCAGCTCTTGCTGTTGCCACCACTTGAGGAATGAATCATTGGATGGAACAATTTTCACTGTCTCTTGCTCTCTGTAAGTCTAAATTCCCAATCAAAAATTTTTCTTTTGAAAAAAAGCTAATAACTACATACATTTGTAAAAACAATATATTAAGGGGCCCGGCGTGGTGGCGCAAGTGGTTAAGTCCTCGCCTTGCACACCCGGGATCCCATATGGGCACCGGTTCTAATCCCGGCAGCCCCGCTTCCCTTCCAGCTCCCTGCCTGTGGCCTGGGAAAGCAGTCGAGGACTGCCCAAAGCTTTGGGAACCTGCACCCACGTGGGAGACCCGGAAGAGGCTCCTGGCTTCGGATTGGCATAGTATCGGCCCGTTGCGCTCACTTGGGGAGTGAATCATCGGACGGAAGATCTTCCTCTCTGTCTCTCCTCTCTGTATATCCGCCTTTCCAATAAAAAAATAACAAAAATAAATCTTTAAAAAAAAACAATATATTAAGGTAATGAAAATTTCTTACATAATTACATGTCTCAAATTACAGAAGAAATATAATAAAATTTGGGAGAAGTTTTAGCAGTTTATTCCCAACAGATTTTCTCAGTTAAACAGTATCACTGTATCACTTTTCTGTTCAAAATTTGACACATGCACAAGTTTATGCAGAAGAATTTCCTTTTTTAATCTGTTAAAATTTAACATGGACAATAACATGTACATATTTTGTAAAGAAAAATATCAATTACTATTTGCATTTAAAAAATAAGGCTTTTTTTTTTCTATCCTGGAATACATAAAGTATATATTGTTTCCTTTCTTCTGTCAGTTTATTTTTGTTTTATTGGAAAGTCAGATATACAGAGAGGAGGAGAGACAGAGCAGAAAATCTGCCATCTGAAGATTCACTCCTTAAGCGGTCTCAACTGCCGAAGCTACAGCGATCCGAAGCCAGGAGCCAAAGCCTCTTCTGGGTCTCCCACATGGGTGAAGGGACCCAAGGCTTTGGGCCATCCTTGACTATTTCTCCAGGCCACAAGCAGGGAGCTGTGTGGAAAGCTCGGCTGCCAGGATATGAACTAAATGCCCATATGGAATACTGACACATGCAAGGCGAGACTTGAGCCCCTAGGTTACTGTGCCGGGCCCTTCTGTCATGTTCTTATAAATTTACTAATAATTATAACAACATATCTTTGATTTTGTATATTTGAATATATTTTGCATATAACAATAGCTTTTTATTATAACCATAACATGAGAAGGGATTGAATTACACAGAAACATTTCTGTATCTCTATGGACTCTCTGGACTCTATGCTTGGTATATGCTTGCAATGAAAGAATCTCAACTGAACTTGAACTGTGGTTATGCAACAAGGTGGAGGAATCCACCATGCGGGGAGGGTTTGGGGAAGGGTAGGGGAAACCCCAGGACCTATAAAACTGTGTCACATACTACAAAGCAATTAATAAAAACAAACACAAACAAACCAACCAAGCTTTTTAAGTACAGGACAGATACAACTCACAGAGAGGTTAAGTTTTATTCACAAGGTGAGGAATTCAGACACACAGAGACCACGTTCATGGAGAGAGAAAGAGAGCGTTCTCTCTTCTGTTCCTTAGGTCCCTGTGAGAGAAGAGAGAGCGAGTCAGAGAGAGTCGCTCCCCAGCCTTGGCTCTTAAAGGGCTTGAGAAAGGAATGTCTATATAACCTCCTGCCAGCTCAGGTCCCAGGCCAGGGAAGTATTCTCCATAAAGGAGTCATTGGAATGATCAGTGAGCAGGAAGGACTGCAGAGATGTGAGAACCCAAGCTAGCTTCCTAACTCAGTCCTCCCATTTTCTTCTGGTGGTAGTTTCTCAATTCAATGTCACCAATCAATAGTTTCTGAAAAATAAAATAGGACTGAATATATGCTTTATTTTTTGACTAAGCATATTCTATGCACAAGGGCCTCATATATTTAAATTTTGATTATCCGTATGCATGGAAACGCTTCTTCGTTCTTTCAAGGTAGGCTGGTAGGAGTTTAGTAATGTTTTCTATCCCATTCGCTTGCTAAATACAAATAGAAAATCTTGTGGATCTTACAATGTCACAATATCTGAGCATATGGGGCCTTTCTGTGGGATAAGGAGAGTGAATTTCAGTTTCTAGTTTTCAGAAATACAGTAAAATAATTGTTCTTACTGTTTGTTGCAGGACGATGGACTTCTAGGCATTGGTGGTTTATTCTAACATTGTGAATTGATACAATTTCCCCGTGTTTTCTATTTCTGAAACATTATGTCCCAGGGAAGGAATGCCAGGACAGGGGAGCGTGATGGAGAGCCCTTGTTTTCTCCTGCTTTCCCTCCAGAAGAAAGCAACTATCACTTCCTGCTAGGAAGAAAAGGTGCTTGCTGAATTCTAACGGGCAATTCACAAAAGAGCTTTCTGTAAACAGGAGCTTAACATTTAACTGCTAACAGAAGAAATTTAGAGTAAATTGAATTTCCTATGGCTTTCCAGGTCCAGCAATGGAAACCAACAAGCTGAAGAAGCCATGCTTGGCTGTTGCTAAGTTACAAGGAATACCCATTGTAATGTACGTGGATGCACATTAATTCCAAGTACTGTCATTATGCACTGTAGCACAAAGAAGAATAATAGACGCGAAATGATTTCTTAAAGCATTCAAATTAAAGCAGCCAAATCCTCTTGCTGTTTCTCCCTTTGTCTGCAAGAGTTGTTTATTTTAATTTATTTTATTGTTTTCATCAAAACTTAACAGTAAAAGAAGAGGAAAAAAAGTAGCTTTACAGGTTGAAAAATAGCATACATCATGTCTCAGGCTCAGAGACAGCCAAATAGAAAGCAGTTCTAAGGAAAAAAAAATAGTGTGAATGTACACAATGGAAGTGTAGAACATACCATTAATATTGTCTTACTGCTCAGTGACAACACTGTGTTGTTAGAGAGTACACAAAATGAGCTTTGAGAGTGAAATGTACACTTTTTCTGTAAAGGGGTTTTATTCATTTATTTGAAAAGCAAGATTGACAAAGAAGGAAAGACGGCTTTCTCTCTCTGTAAGAAAAGGATCTTCCATTGGCAGGTAACTCGTCAAATCTCCCAAACTGTGGGAGCTGGCTCAAGAGGAATGCAAGAGGCAGGAATTCCAGCAGGAAAGTGGATGAGGCACTCTGACATGTCAGGGAGGAATCCAAGTGGAACCTGAAGCCACTGTACCACAGTACTTGCCCCAGAAATTCACAAGTTCTACCTGAATTAACTCATTACACACATCCGTACAAGACAGTGTCTATAGCAACCGAAATGGCATATTCAGAGAGGGCTGAACCAGGCTGAAAGTTCAAGTTCATGAAAGGACATAAAAGAGGTGAGGTGAAAGCTTTGGAATCAGGTGGCAGTGAGCTAGGCAGAGAAGTTTAGAGAGTCAAAAAGTGCCAAGATAGGGAGCAAAACTGAGGCCAGTATAGACAGGGCAAAAGTTCGCTGTGAGATGAGACTGCTGACACAGGGTAGTCTTCATCCGAGGGTCATCTTTGGAAGAATGAAACTACCCATAGGTTTCTTTGGATGCATGCTTTTCAATATGTTTAAACATTTTTTTTCATAGTAGACATTCTCAATGAACGTCGATCTTGGATTCAGTGCTTTCAGCAATAGGATAAGGATTTTGTTATTTATCCTAAGAGCTATGGGAAGTTATTAAAGCAATATAGGTCATAGAAAAAGAGCAATTTGTGTTTGTTGGTCATTGCTGCCAAACATATTCAGTAACGCTGAACTGTTGAGAAGGCAAAGGAAGCAGGAGGGAGGGCTCACATCAATCTTTGTATAGTAAGTAGCAGAAATGATCAGTATGTTGAAATGCTCAGAGAGGCATGTTCTGATAGGAGAGGCTTGGAGTCAGGTCAGCACCATAGGTTTGATTTTTAATTCTGGATTCCCGTGTTTAAGAGTCGCCCTGCTTCGGAAGGTGTTCTGGAATATTGAAGCTCCGGTCGCTCTGCTTCCTTTTCTGCCTCCTTAGGTTTTCCTCTTTCTGCACATGCCCAGATCACACGACAGTTTTCTGCGCCGCATTTCCATGTGTAAAAATGCTCATGTGCTAAAAATCGGGGACAGAAATATTATAAAATCCATTATTAAAAAATAAGGTGAGAGCTGCCAGAGTGGTGTAGTAGGCATATCAGAGGAAAGGAAAGAGAAAAGAGAGTCTTTTGAATTTAGGGAGTCAGAAGAAAGCCAAATAAAAGAGCAGTCATGGCATATGTGGTATTTTTGAAATGTGGAGAAAAGGACAAATATGGACAAAATGCTTTGAACGATAATGCTAATCTAGCTTGGAGTTAACTACAGTCTACACTAAAATGATAATAAAATGGGGCTGACATGTGATGGCTCAATTGGTTAATCCTCTGCCTGCAAGTGCCAGAATCCTATTTAGGCTCCAGTTCACATTCCTGTTGCTCCATTTCCCATCTCACTCCCTGTTTATAGCCTGGGAAAGCCTTGGAGCATTATCCAAAACCTTAGGGTCCTGAACCCACATGGGAGACCTGCAAAAAACTCCTCACTCCTAGCTTGGATCAGCTCCACTCCAAACTTTCCAGCTACTTGTGGAATGAATCAGTGGATGGATCTTTCTCTCCATTTCTCCTTCTCTCTGTAAAATCTGACTTTACAGCAAAAATAAATATTTTTTTTAAAAATAAAGTGATGATAACAACAGGCAGGCAATAGATGGGTAGGAAAACTTAGAAAGTTATATTAGCAAACAAAGTGATGCATAGATTATAAGGTGTGGGGATGGATTTTTAATGGTTGTTATGGATATATGTTTATGGGTTTGGGAATGAAACATTTCAGTATTCAGTACACAAAGTCTGATGAAATGTAAAGTTCAAAAAGTTCTAGATTGATACTTGAGCATGTGGGAGATGATGGGACATGACAGAAATTGAAACAATCTATGGATGCAATTCAATAAAGAGAATTTACAGAAAGAAAATTTAAAGGAACCTGATGATAAAGATTGTATACATCCATGTTTAGTGACTACAAAAATGGTAACATTTCCAAAAGAGAGATGAAAAAGTAACAGTAAGTGTAAGAAGAACAAAAGGTAATCTGTAGCGGGAGACATTTCAAGGATGGGTGATTTGAAAATGCAGAGTGTTACTAAAAGGTCAATTAAAATGAGCGTCAGGATATTCCCAAGAAACGGATAAAGGGGGAGCTAAGTCATTAGTGATTCTAATGAAAACTGAAATTAAGAGATTATTGGAGCAGGACAAAACTGGATGAAAAGTTAAAAAAAAAAAAAAAAAGAAGAATGGGAAGAGAAAACTGTAGTGAGTTTTTTTTAATATCTAACTAGTTGAAATTTGATCTTTAAATAGGTTAAGAGAATATACTGTTTTAGTTTTTATCACATAAAGAAAAAGAAACTTGTCCGTACAGGTAACCACAGTGTATCTTGGCCAAAAAAATGATGAGTGTTAGAGGATGGCAGATGCTAGTATGGTTGGGAGTCTTTCACAGGTGCTACTAACAACAGCACAATAAATGGAAACCAAATTGTAACTAACCATATGGCTCTCTTAAAAATGTTTTGGAATTTTTTTTTTTAATTTGCTGTATGCTTGCTTCTGTCTTTCCTAAGTAAAATCCTCGGTTTAAAAACCACACATTTTCCACTTGACTATATCTGGATTTCATGTGGTTTATTAATTAGATGTAGAGTATAATGAAGTATTTCTTTTGTATAATTCATATTTCTTCCATGTTAATATTTTCAAAATTGCAGTGGGGAACACTAAATAGAAAATGTGGCAGGATGTTCATAGTCACTGGATCACACATTTTTAAAAAGCATCCATTGCTGTAGTTCCCCCTATTGATCCTGAATATTACACTCAGATTTGTTTCAGTTTTCAATGGTGATTAAAGATACTTCTATCATTGCGATTCTATTGTTCATTTTGGGCTGCTGTGTCATTCAGTGGCAGTAAACAGGTGAAATGGGGTCTGCGTGGGGCATATGCTGCTTGACAAGCAAAGCAAGCTGAACTGTGTGGAAGGAATAGAAATATGCTGATGATTGTATGTTGGGTCACTCTGCAATGCTTTTCCTATCTAGAAAGAGGCTACCATACACAATGTAAATTAGAATAAGAAGTAGGTCCCACCTCCCTGCTATGTGAGATCAGAAGGTCTCTCAGGAAGGAACAGTCTTTGAAAAAGCTGACAGCAACTGCAGTGCAGGCCAATATCTCTGATGCACATAGACGCAAAGATCCGCATCAAAATTCTGGCAAACCGATTCCAATAATGCGTCAGGTAGATCATTCACCTGGGCCAGATGGGATTCATCACAGCCATGCTAAGATGGGTTAACATACGCAAATCAATAAATGTAATATATCACATTAGCAAATTGAATGATAAAAACTAGGCAATCATCTCAGTAGATGCAGAGAAGGCATTTGATAACATCTAACACCTCTTCATGCTAAAATCCCCAAGCAAGATAGACATAGAGGCAACATCCTATGAAACAATCAAAGCAATATGTGAACAACGGAATGCCAGTAACATACTGAGCAGGGAAAATTTGAAAGTTTTTCCACTGAGTTCTGGAACCAGACAAGATGTCCACTTTAACCACTATGTTCCACATAGTATTGGAAGTTCTCCCTAGAGCTGTTAGACAAGAGAAAAAAATAAAGGAATGTGAATTGGAAATGAGCGATTAAAATAATCCCTGTTCACATGACAACATCATTCTCTACATAGGAGAACCAAAAGACTCAATAAAGGATTATTGGACTTGTAAGAGAGTTTGACAGGGTAGTAGAGTACAAAATCAATGAACATATTGAATACAAGAAACGGATATGCAAGCAAACATGTATGTTCATATATTCTCATATATGAACTCTAACTGAGACTAGTATGCTCAGGATTGAAGATATGTTGTACTATGCATCTATATTCCGGCATAAAAGGAGGACACCAATGAAACCATTAAACACCTGGATCATTAGACTATCTACTGCTTTTGATACAATACACTAAATATCAGAATGTTGGATCTGATTGTTGCTGAAGGACAACATTCTATTGTAATAATATGGGGGAAAACAGTAGGTTGGGGCAGGGATGAGGTGCTGAGGGTATTGTATTCAATTGTATAATGAAAAAATAATAATAATGAAGCACTATTTGTTGCTTAGGGTATTTAAGTCTCACACGTGGAAGAGGCCAGTTCACAAGTGACTGTTTTGATAAAAGCCCTTTTCATTCTTATGATGTACCTGCTTCAGCTTTGCCTTGTCCAGAAAAACATCACATTGTTCATGCTCCTACCAATGAGTTGCCTTTAAGCCCTCTGTGCAGGAAATCTTGTTTTAAAAGCAACAGAACAATGTTAAGGATCAACATTTCAGAAAACTATAATACACGCAAGGCTATTACCTGGTTATGTCCCCCCACCCCTTAGGATTTGTTTGTTTGTTTGTTTCAGAGAAAAAAGACAGAGAAAGGGAGAAATCTTCCATCCTCTTGTTCACTCACCAAGGGCTACCACAACCAGAGCTGAGCTAATCCAAAGATGGGAGCCAGAAGCCTCTTCTGGGTCTCCCATGTGGTTCCCAAGAGCACGGACCATCCTCTACTGCTTTCCTCGGCTATTAGCATGGAGCTGGATGGGAAGTGAAGGAGCTAAGGCATGAATCCATATATATCCACTTGGGATGCCAGTTGTGCAGGTGGAGATCATGATATGTTACCACACTGTCAATCTCTCTCCCTCTGTGTTTTTAATTTGACTTCCTCTAAAGTATCAAATGTGAACTGTCATTTATGTAACATTTAATGCCAATTTCTACCTTGACTTTACTTTTTGGATATTTTCACTGCTATTATATTTGCAATATTTATAAATGAATTACATCGATGCTTCCAAAGCACTATAATTTTCAGTCTTTAGGTTTATGTAATGTTTCATTTTGCTTTTTGATATTGTGTAATATTCAAAAGCTAGCAGAAATACAGTGTTCTTCACAAAGGCATAATAATAGGAACACCTTTTTTGCTTTTTTATTTAGAATTACTTATTAATTTTTAATTTAAAATCTTTTTCATACTTACTTTTTAAGCAAATACAGAAAATGAAATCATGTAATAACTCAGAAATTTTCAAATCATTAAGTGAAATGCTGAATTAGAAATGGTGATGTACATTAAAGTTTGTGACATTTAATGAGGCATTTTCATTAAAATGTATATATATGTGTAATAGATATACTATATAAATTTGAAATGAATGTGGCTAAATTTAAAAATAAAATTAAGTTAAATATTTAACTATGTGTAATCTTTTCAAAAAATAATTCAAAAATTCCAAGATTCCCTCATTTCATAATTCGGTAATACAAATTTTTCATCATTTTGCTATTCTCAGATTTTTTTCTCAGGTTTTTCAGATTAAGGATGCAACATGTGATACACATGAAGTTATATCTCCCTTACCATTATATTCCTTATTTTTGTCTCCTAAAAAAATAGCATCGGTTGAGCATCCCACATTCCCAAATTGAAAATTTGAGATTCTTGGGCCTGGCAGCATGGCCTAGTGGCCAAAGTCCTTGCCTTGAACGTGCCAGGATCCCATATGGGCGCCAGTTCTAATCCCGGCAGCTCCACTTCCCATCCAGCTCCCTGCTTGTGGCCTGGGAAAGCAGTCAAGGACGGCCCAAAGCCTTGGGACCCTGCACCCGCGTGGGAGACCTGGAAGAGGTTCCTGGATCCTGGCTTTGGATCGGCATAGCATCGGCCGTTGTGGTCACTTGGGCAGTGAATCATCGGACAGACAGAAAATCTTCCTGTCTCTCCTCCTCTCTGTATATCTGACTTTCCAATAAATAAATAAATCTTTAAAAAAAAGAAGATTAAAGATTCTCCAAAATCTAAAAAATTTTGAATTCCAACAAGACACCTCTCCCTGTTGGCAGTGGGGAGTCTCATGCTTGATTTGCCAGCCTGTATCTCAAACATATATACACACATGTATATGTGAAACATAAGTGGATCTCATCAACAAAATAGCTCGTTGTGCTTGTACAGCTATTCAAAAATCTTAAAAAAAAATAAATCTGAAATCCAGAACACTTCTGAACACACGTGTTTCACCTAAGGGATGCTCAATTTGCACAGAAAATTCAAGGTGTGTCCTTTTGGTGCGTATGATTATATGTGTGTACCATGAACAAATTATTGGGAAAGTCTAATGATTGCTGCATCGTAATAGCCTGCTACAACTTCCACTCAATGCTGTTTTTATAACTTAGCTATTTTGGTAACAACTACTTCATAGATCCAAACCATTCATTGTAATTGTATGTTACTCCACCATAAATGTATATCATAATTTAGATCATCACTGGAAATAAAAAGCTACTTCTGGTTTTCTCAGCAATAAACAATATTGCAACATATTTGTGCCCCTGTATTGATGTATACAAGTGTTTCTCTTTTTAAAACATGTATTTATGTGTTTGAAAATCAGAGCTACAGTGAGAGAAAGAGAAAGAAAAATATTCCATTGCTAGTCCACTTCCTAGATGATCCCCAGAACCAGAATTAGCCCAACCGAGAAGGCGGAAGCTAGGAGCTTCTTTGTACTCTTCCACTTGAGTGACAGGGCTCAAGCTTGTGTGGCATTTTCCATTGCTTTTTGAAGGCCATTAGTAGGGACTTGATTTGGATGTGAGGCAGCAGGGACACCCACTGATGTTCAACTGGGATGCTGATGCCACAGGCAATAGCTCTATTAACTACACTACACTTTCAAATTTCTTAGAAATTGTGGGGGCCAGCGACATGGCCTAGCGGCTAAAGTCCTGGCCCTGAACGCGCCAGGATCCTATACGGGCGCCGGTTCTAATCCTGGCAGCTCCACTTCCCATCCAGCTCCCTGCTTGTGGCCTGGGAAAGCAGTCGAGGACGGCCCAAAGCTTTGGGACCCTGCACCCGTGTGGAAGACCCAGAAGAAGTTTCTGGCTCCTGGCTTTGGACTGGCATAGCATCGACCTTTGTGCTCACTTGGGGAGTGAAACATCTGATGGAAGATCCTTTCTCTGTCTCTCCTCCTCTCTGTATATCTGACTTTCCAATAAATAAATAAATCTTTTTTTTTTAAAAAAAAAGAAATTGTGGAACTACAGTAGATAAAATTTTAACTTGGCTTAGCTGTGAGAAAACTACTAAATTTTAATATTCCATATCTTGCCAACGAAAACAATAAAAATATCTGTGTATCAGGACTTAAGATATGTCAAGAACAGATGCTCCTGTCTGAGCACTTAGTGAATAACAGTGAAAAGCACGGCATTGTCTCCAAGCTCACATGGTTGTTGACCTGAAGCAAAAGTGAGCAATGAATTCATAAGATTTCAATGATGAGAACCACAGTCTTTTCTTAGTAATTTTCTTATATAACCACAATGTTATTTTCATTTGCCATAATTATCTCCCAGATTTTTATTTGTACATAATTGATAGAGATCTTAGAGCTTAAAATTAGTTTAAGTAATCAAAATATCACAGGTTATTAATATTTTTGGATAACTGACTCTACTATACCTCCAGGATGAGTATATGTATATTTATGGGATGAAAAATTAATCTCTTAATATCCATGAATGCATTATTTGTCACTCTCACTGTAAAAAGGACTCTCACTTTTATACCAACACACCCAACTATAATTATTCCCAATATTATTTGCATAATGTAAATGATTCATTAGACCTGGGCAGTCTTCCTTTCAATTCAAAATATGCAGATTACACAGTTCATATGTAAATAATGTATGCTACTTAGAATCCCAGACATATTCCCTCCTTTTTTTTTTAATTGTACTGTTCCTCATTTTACTAGTTCACACTGCTCTCACTTCAAAAATATACCCTCTTTTATACTGGTAGATTTCTAAAAGCACTTTCTCTGTGCGATAGCTGACCAGGCAGCCACACTGAAATCAATCTATGTTCTGTAAATAAGTTGTTAATAAGCACTTTTGCTTATTCAGATCAGCCACAAGAATAGATAATCCCCAGCCAATTAATTCAGCTTTAGCACACGGGTAGTTGTTTTGCAGGCACATACACTATCTTGCTATCCTATAAGGATCTCTGGGAATTCTGCCTGAAATGCATTTCTATAACCCCACTGCAGAAAACCCCATAGCAACCAGAAAGTCTTTGGTTTATGCAAAGTCAAAGAGAAGGATTCAAGATGCCAACCCTTCCACTCCCCCTGAAAGACAGAACCTACTGGCAATAAAATAGGCTTTGTGAGAAGAAGAAAAGAATAAAAAGCAAGTTTTGTAAGCAGCATAATAGGAACAATGGAAACCAAACAATTCCCTTTGTACCCCATCTTCTATTTCAAACCTAATAAGACAGACAATCATATTCCCCCATAATGCCAAGATTGAAGGTGCAACCCCAAGACCAGTACCACACAGTAGTCTAAAGCACAGGCTTTGGGTAATGCCCAGATGGAACAGGTGGGGAGGAGTGTGATGACAGGTATACTGTAAGAACAGGGAGAAAGATGTGAGAAACATTTGGCACATTTTATTAAAAAATGATGTGCATTTTCTAATAGTGGAACATTTTTTTTTTTTTGCCATTTGACCTAAAGATTATTTTGTGCATGATAGTATTAGTTTTTGAAACAGTAGACTTCCTTAGGAAAAGTTCAAGGTTTAACTCCTAGTCAATTGTAGCCAGTCAATTGTGTGTGTGTGTGTGTGTGTGTGTGTGTGTGTCAGAGAGAGAAAGAGAAGTTTGCTGGACTACTGTGTATGTATTAATTTATATTAGCCAACACCTAAGTTCTCTTTTAAAGATTTAAATTTTTATCCAAAAGACAAGTGAGAAAGAGATCTTCCATTGGCTGGCTCACTCCCCAGATGTCTGCAACGGTTGAGGCTGGATCAGGCTGAATCCAGAAGACAGGAGTTCCACTCAGCTTTCCCATGTGGAAGAACCCAAGAACGTGGGTCATCAGGTGTCTCCAAGCTGCGTTATTAGCAGGAACCTGGATAAGAAAGAGAGGCACTAGCTGAATCCAGGCACTTGACATAGAATGCCATAATAATTCATGACTTAAGTGGTCATTCTGTTAACACATGTCCTGAATTTAATTTTATGTTCACATTTGTGATATTTTATATTCCTCAGAGTTTGAGTAAATGTGAAAATCCCTTGTCTTCTATTTTGATTTAGTTCTGACTTCTGTTCTAAGCTCTATATCCCTATTTTTTCAATGATGGGTATATATATTTGGATGTTCATCTGTATTTTTAAATTTTTTTTTAAAGAAACTATTTATGGGGCTGGCATTAAGGCTCAGTTTGTTAATCCTCCATCTGAAAGCACCAGCATCCCTTATGGACATTGGTTGGTATCCTGGCTGATCACTTCCCATCCAGCTCCCTGTTAACAGCCTGGGAAAGTAACACAAGATAGTACAGATACTTGGGACTCTGACCTATGTAGAAGATTCTAAACAGGCTTCTGGCTCCTGGCTTCACATTTGCTCAGCTTTGGTCATTGTGGTCATTTGGGGAATGGATCTGTGCATAGAAGATCTTTGTCCTTCTTTCTATAAAATCTGCCTTTCCAATAAAAACAAATAAAACATTAAAATGATTTATGTATTTATTTGATGGCAGAACGAAGACAGAGATATATCTTCCATCTACTGGTTCCCTCCACAAATGGACACGATGACTACAGCTGGGTCAAGTCAAAACCGAGCCTGGAATTACATCTGTGTCTGTCATGGGGTTGCAAAGGCCAAAGATTTGGGACTATCTGCTTCTCCAGACTCATTAGCAATGCACTGGAGGAGAAAGCAAGTATCTGGGACTACAGCTCTGATAAGGGAGGCATGCATATCAGGTGGTGGCTTAACCCAGCTAGGTGACAGCAAAGAGCCTTCTTTACATCTTACAAGGTGTTTTTTGGATGTGGGTTTACTCTTCTCATTTTATTATTTTTATTATGGACTTATTTAATAGAAGTTCTTTTTAAATTTTCTTCTCTCTCTACTTGGCTAAATTTAGTATATTTACATTTCTTTCTTTCATATTTGAAATTGCTCTGTCTCCCTACATTATGCTTAACCTCATGTCTTTTTCTACTTTTTGCAATTAAATAAAATTTTATTTTTGAAATTAAAAAAAAATAGTTTTATTGCCACCAAAGTTATGCATAGTCGGTAAAGCTGCTGCCTGAGCAGGCTGTATCCCATGCTGGTGCTGGACTGTATTCCTGATTCTCTATTTTAGATTCAGCAACTTGTTAAAGCCCTGGGGAAAGTGGTGGGGGATGTCTCAAGTTCTTTGTGCCCAGTACGCATGTGGGAAATCAAGGCGAAGCATCTGGCTCTTGGCAACCTGGGGAATGAATTAGTGGATGGAAGAAATGCCCTGAACTTGGGATTTAATATAGTTCTCACATGAATGGTAGGGATCCGACTACATGTGCCAACAGCATGGCTTCCCAGGATTGCACGAGAAGGAATTTGGATCAAGAGCAGCAAGAGGAATTCAATGAGACACTCTATTGCAGAACATGCCCTCAACAAATCAGCTGAATGTTCTCCCCTTGTGTGTTCCCACGCTCAACAGTGTCAGTGTGGTTCACCGGATACACATAAATCCACTGCCAAAACTTCAGTGTGTTCTGCATTAACTCTTACTCTCAAACCCATGCTCCATTTGGATTGCAAGCACATTTAACTATGTCTAAGGTTTGGATATTAAATATTTAGATATTAGGTTATCACTTGCCAATTGTAAAATGTTGTTCCATAATCTTTCATCCAGCACGGTCTGTTGTAAACTCCAAGGACAAGTCATAAGAAGAGTAGGACTTTTTGAAATGTGACCTACATTTTCTTGTTCAGGCTACTTTAGAGTTTATCATTGAGTTTTGCTTTTTCGTCTGATTTAAAAGTGCTTTTATTTCCACATTTATCATGATTTAATTTATCTAAATACTCTTGCAATGCCTTTTGGCTTATAACATAGATTTTTCTTATAATAGAATTGTGAGACTCAGACAACATTTAAGTTGAGAACCAACATTTTTCTTCAGCAGAAAAAAAAAAATGAATCATTATTTATTTTCTTTTCTTCCACTCCAAGGCTCACATTGTAGCAATATTTACATTTAGGCTTTTTTCCCCATATTTTTGTTGCTTATTTTACGTGAAGAAATCCTTTATATAGTCTGCAAGACAATGCTGGATCAGAGTATTTTCCTAAATGAATTGCTTTTTTAGGTACAGCCATTTTATATAATTTAACTACCATATGCCATTACTTCTAATATGCTCCTGTTTGCCGTTTCACTGAAACTAAGCATATGTCCACCAATTGATAGCATTTTACCGCCGAGGTAACATTCATTAAGTCCAGTAGTTGCTATTATTTAGGCCTGTTAAAAACTGGGCTATATTCACAATGTTGTAATGTTTACAAAATTTCTCCGAATCACTTGTACTGTATATTGTTTGATTTTTGTGCCAAATCAAAAATATTAGATCATTGTCTGACCTTAAAAGGATGCCCTTCCACTATTTGCTATGATACTTTTTTAAAAAAAGATTTACTTATTTTATTGGAAAGGCAGATGTACAGAGAGGAGGAGAGACAGAGAGGAAGATCTTCTGTCCAATGATTTACTCCCCACGTGGCTGCAATGGCCGGTGCTGTGCTGATCTGAAGCCAGGAGCCAGGAACCTCCTCCAGGTCTCCCACATGGGTGCAGGGTCCCAAGGCTTTGGGCCGTCCTTGACTGCTTTCCCAGGCCACAAGCAGGAAGCTGAATGGGAACATCAGGATTAGAACCGTCGCCCACATGGGATCCTGGCACGTTCAAGGTGAGGACCTTATCCATTACACTATCACACTGAGCCTGCCATTATACTTTTAAATAGCAGAAAGTTAACCATGTTACTATGAGTTTAAGGAATATCCTACTGAAATAATTTTGGAAAAAAATATAAGGTAAGATAGGGGAGATTAGAATGCCTATATTTTTAAATACGTATTATGACAAATGTGAAATCTCTGCATTTTATATAAGTTAAACATAAGAATATAAAAATAATATATGCTGCGAACCTCATTGTGGCCCAGTGGATAAAGCTATTGACCTCAGCAATGACATAGTACATGGATACCGTTCCATGTCCCAGGGTCTCTAATTTTGATCCAACTGCTTGCTAGTGACCTGGCAAAAGCAGCAGAGGATAGACCAAGTACTTGGGCCCCTGCACCCATGTAGAAGACCAAGATGAAGTTTCTGATTCCTGGCTTTGATTTGGCCTAGACTCAAATATTGCAATCATCTTGCGAGTAAACCAGTAGATAGAAAATTTCTCTCTCTCTGTCTCTCTCTCCCATTTCTCTCTTCCTCTCTTTCAGAAAATCTTATTTTCTAACATAGAAATCAATTTTCAGAAAAGACTGAAGAAAAAGGGCCAGCATTGTGGCATATTGGGTTAAGTTTCTGCCTGTGATGCCAGCATCCCCTATGGATGCTGGTCTAAGTACTACTTGTTCCAGTTTCAATCCAGCTCCCTGACAATGGCCTAGGAAAGCATCAGAAAGCAGCCTAAGTCCTTGGGACTCTGTCCACACAGGGGAGACCTGGAAGAAACAACTGGCTCCTGGCCTTGGATCAGCTCAGTCTGGTCATTGTGGTTATTTTAATGAATCAGATAATGGAAGTACTCTTTCTCTCTCAATTTCTCTCTATCCTCTCTCTCTTTCTCTCTCTCCTGTTTCTTATATCACTGTCTTTCAAATAAAAACAAATCTTTATACAATAAAGAAATAAAATGTTCTGTGGCGCAGTGACTCTTTGCAATACCCTTGATCCATAATAAGGTGCCTGGGACTGAGTCCCGCCTCTCCTTTTTATGCAAGATGATGCTGTTTTCCAGCTTATGGTCAATGGGGGCAGCACATAAAGGCCCAGTACTTAGGCCCCTACCACCTACAGCCTGTGTTGTTCTCACTGGTAATTGATCATGTATATTCAACTAAATATTGTATATTATTATTTATTTACTTGTTAATAAAGTTACAGAGAGAGAAAGAGAAAGAGTGAGCGAGAGAGAATCTTGTGGTTCACTCCCCAAATGTACCCACTGCCAAACTGGATCAGTCTGAAGCCAGGAGTTTCTTTTGTGTCTCTGAAGGGTTTACAGGGGCCCAAAACCTGAACCAAGATTCACTGTTACCTAAATGCCTTAGCAGGAAGCTGTATCAGAAGTGGAGTACTGGGTCTTAAACTGGAGCCTGCCTATATGGGAGGCCAGCTCTGTGGCAGCAGCTTTACCTGCTACACCACAGTGCTGGCCCCTTCAATTAAATATCAAGACACTTGGGTTATATGAGGGAATACACAGGAATGCATAGCCACCTATACTGGGTGTTGTATGATGCTCTTCATAAAGTTCATGCAGGGCCTGGCACTATAGAACATCAGATTAATGTCTGCCTGGGGTGCTGGCATCTCATATGAGTTGCAGGTCAATTCCCAACTGCTCCACTTCTGATTCAGTTTCCTCCTGATGTGCCAGAAAGCATTGGAAGATGACCTAAGTACTTGTTCTCCTGCATCTAGGTATGAGACCGAGATGGAGTCTGGCCTCTGACGTAGCCTGATCTTGCCTGGGGCATGGTCATCATTTGGGAAACAAACTAACAAGAAGATCTTTCTGTCCCCCTCTTTGTGTGTGTGAATGCTGTGTGTGTGAGTGTGAGTGCTGTGTGTGTGTGCACACACATGTGCGTGTACCTGTGTATTTCTCTCACTGTAACTGCCTTTGGAATAATATTAAAAAAAATGCTTCATAAAAAATATGTGACTTTTCTTCCATTTCCCTCATACATTTGAAATAGTCTCACCTTCTCACCTACTCCTTTGCCAAGCCAGGCTGCGTATGATCCCTTGGTTAATACTCTTACTAATCTTGAAGTGATCTTGTCCACTAACTATCCACAAAGTGTAAAGGGGGCATGAATATTATTCCTAGAAGAATGAAGAATAAAATACTACAGTGAAAATCATTACATTCTTAGTCCAAACTTCAGCGTCAGTAACCAAGCCCCTCATATTTAATATTCCTCACATAGTGACCTAATCACTTTTAGTATTCTCAAGGTTTCACACAAATTTAATGTCAATTGTGTTTGTGTTATCTGTATGATTGGATTCGGTGGTCATAATAAACAGTACTTGCTAATTTTTCATCTACTCTGTGGAGCTAGTTATAATGTATTTCAAATGATTAAATTTTATTTCTAGCTCCATGTAATTTTCGAACAGCTATTTTCTCTATATTCCTAACCTTATATTTTTCTTTAAAAAAAAAGGGAATATTGTGTGTATTACAGTGAGTGGTTCTATATTTTAAATATGTACATTTTACTGTAAGCAAAACAAAATGTTTAAATGTATTAAAATTGACATAAGGAGTAAAATGTTCTCATTAATATCATTTCCTTATCAATGCCACTTCTTTTATTTTTTATAACAATCACAAAATGAACGCATTTTTGTTCCTAACTACTTTTGTTGTAATACAATGCTCCACTTTTATACACGCATATGAAATTAAAATGACTTTATTATGTATTCATAATCTAAGTATTGAGCCTTTATCTATTTGAATAGCTCAAATAAATTGCAAGAATTTTGCTGCTTATTTTTATACTAATTTAGACCAAGTATAAAATTATTGCTAATACTTTAAGGAAAGTGTTAGAGGAACACGTGCACATTTTTCCAGATGGCAATTGTGTTTTCCAGTGGAAATAAGCAGTTGAAAAAAGCATTCAGTCTAAATCCCTATTCTTAACACTGTCTAAATATTTTAAGATGTGCCATATACGAAGAAGGAAGTGTTAGTAGCAGTAATTCATCACTTACTAATTTGTCACTCTTGGATCATTGCTGGGACTAAATATTTACCCTGAGGACAGATGTGGTTGGTACTACATGTGTTAGAACTTATTTGAACATTATTTTGTCCCATTGCTTTATGAAGAGCACCTACTGAAACACTCCCAGACCTCAAGGTACATTCCAAGCAAGAATGAAATATCACCAACATTTGCACCCATGACATAGGGTTTAGTCTGCTAACAAAGTCTGGTAACCTCTTTGGTGAATAGTGGATTTTCTGAATAGAGTTTTTATTATAAGAGCAAGAATTCTTGAGACGAAAAAAGGGAATACAGTTCTCTTTTTATGTGCAAAATGAAGATAACCACAGACCATTATTTTTAAATCATCTACAATCATTTTTAGTTAAACTTTTAACCTCCCTAATTTCATTATTAAGGAGGGATATGTACTTTCAAACCGAAGACAGATTAAAATCTCATTTTGCTTACTGATCATTTCCACAGGTTTCCCAGTGATTTTAAAGCAGTTTCCAGCTGGGATGACTCTGACAAACTCTTGAGTCCTAAATCACACTTCAAACCGGATATATCTACCTGAGCTTTCACTAAAAGCTCAGAATTGACATTTTCAAAACCAAGATGACCTTTAGTTTCTGTAAATAAATTTCTGCTCCCATAATCAGATAACGCCAACCCACCTGGAGCCATTCACTGAAGTTAAAACGCAGCACATCTTCGCTGAATTTTGTTTCCCCCAGTTAAATATGTACTCCTCCTCTGGGAGCTGCTTGGAAATCTCCTGAATACACCTTCTCTTTTCTACCTCTTCTTGATACATTGACAAAACTAGTTTAGCTTTTCTTACTTTGTAGAACACCTGCAACATTCTACCTCCTTTAGCTTTCCACTTCATTTCTACTCTCCAAATACTAAAGTAATGATCATTTGCAGCTCAGCTCTTCCCTGCATGGCTCTTCATTATCCAGCAGTGTTACTCGGCTCTTACAACGCTGCCTCCACCACAGAACACTGACGTTCTACTAGTTATAGATGGGTGGTCATCGGAGAGGAGGCACATACACAGAGTGAATATATTTCTAGACTCTCATCCTTTTAGTCACTACGTATATGGCTATACATATGTGTATGCATAGAGAGACAAAATTACACTTTAACCTTGAGACATCTACATCAAGTGCATCTATTTGACATGTTCGTGTCTAGCTCTAGAGTCTCTCAAACTTGTATGGGAAAAGAACTTCCATTCAACAAATTCCAAGAAAATTAAAAAATAAACACATGCAGACACGCACTGGAGTGTTACAGTGAGCACTTAAGAAATTTTCAGTCTTTGTAATAAGTTTCAAGTTTTGGAACATTTTCAAGCCACTCCAAGTTATTCTGCCCAGTATCACATTAATACCGCCTGTTGTCACTGGCCATTTTACTACACAGAGCTGCTGGCAGTCGAAACAATGCAAATCTTAGTATTCAGCTGATCCTTGGGTTGTTGTCTTCTACCTGAAGTGTTACTTCATTTCTCTCTCCCTCATGAATGTTGAATCTACATGAAAAGCTAAGATATGTCAAGGCTCTTGAAAAATTTATACCCTGACTCATGCTAATAAGTAAAGTTGCCTTTATACTATCTTACCAACGTTTTCAGTCAACTTTTCTATTCTCGTGCATTTCATGTGGAACTATAATTATCTTCTATTTTCGGGACCTTTTAGTAGACTCAGCTCTTAGAGGTGGAATGTCTTATTAATTTTAGCCACACACACAATGGCGCTGAATACTTTAATCCCCAAATAAAGAGCTGCTAATTTGTGATATAATTATTATATATTTCAGATCACACAAACAAAATAATGTATTACACAGCAGTTTCTCATGCTAATGGAGCATCGCTTTGATTGTATTACGTGATTTACTAACTGCGAAAAACACATTCTAACCCTTTAGGTCAGTACTAACTAGAGTTTGTTATATGGTAAGAGACATACATGAAAACAGCCGATTATGAATAAGGGATAAATAACCATGTGTGGCATTGAGCTCAAAATTCAAAATCATGTGTTTTCAATAAAGAGGAAGTACAGAATTTTACTTGCTTCAGATCAGTGATATTAGAGCATAGATTTAAGCAGTAAGTATGTTTTTATTCCAGGGAAGGAGATGTCTGAACAAAATGATGAAGAAATTGGCAAGGTATGGCATGCTTGAAGACCTCACGATGTCTGAAGCACAGAATAGATTGCATTGGGATAAAAGACTTCAAAGTTCCACCTACTCTGAATTTCATTTTTAACAAATGATCAGAATTTTTTAAAGATTTATTTTATTTTTATTGGAAAGGAGGATGTACAAAGAGGAGGAGAGACAGAGAGGAAGATCTTCTGATCAATGATTCACTCCCCTAGTGACCGCAACAGCCGGTGTTGTGTGGAGCAGAAGCCAGGAGCCAGGAAATTCCTCCAGGTCTCCCACATGGATGCAGGGTTGCAAGGAGCTAGGCTATCTTCGACTGCTTTCCCAGGCCACAAGCAGGGAGCTCGATGGGAAGTGGAGCTACCGGGATTAGGACCGTTGCCCATATGGGATCCTGCTGTATTCAAGGCAAGGACATTAGCTGCTAGGCCACTGCGCCAGGCCCAAAAGATCATATTTTTATAATCACGACATGAAATATGCCAATGGTGGTGGTTGTGGGTGGGGAGGGCTATTGGCACATGTTTTATTTGGTTAATACATCACCTGCAAGCATCAGCATCCCATATGGGTGACAATTTTTGTTTTGGCTGCTCCAAATTCAATCCATGTCTGTGCTTACGATCCTTAAAAGCAACAGAGGATGGCCCCCACATGGTCCCTACACTCACGGGAGAAACACAGAAGAAGCTCCTAGCTTTTGGCTCCTGGCATCGGATAACCTCTGTTCCAGCCATTGTGGCCATTTGGAGAGTGAACCAGCAGATGTAAGATCTTCTTCTTTGTCTTTTTGCTCAAATAAGTCTTCCTTTCCAACAAAAATAAATAAATAAAATGTTTTGCTTCCCGATGTCAATACATTCAAATGTATATGGATGAGATAAGTGTGTTTTTCACAATCACAGTGTTTGAAAGTATACTGCATGCATTAACTGCATTATAAGGTACAACAAATAGAAGACCGAGGCTTCTTATGAAAAGTTCATTTTAATTAAAATAGGTTGAATCTAGGAACACCAGTTTAAAGGAGAGCTGAAAAAAGTCACATTAACAAAAATGATCTATGCAGTTATTACCAATGGATTAAGCAGAGAACAAAGTAAAATGAGAGGTGGTAAAATGTTGAGTATCTAAGAAGTAAGAAAAAATAGTACTGCACATTTTCAAACTCAGATTAAAATAGAAAGACGAAGAGTCTTCTGTACTGAAATATTGAGTAGCTTAGCTACAGATAAGAAAAGAATGTAAGACACAAGCCAGTTTCCAGCCAAGTACTTAGCATGTAACCTTGACATTAGATTTCAGAGATCTTTTGGATCCAATTTGCACCTGAACCAGGGGAAGCAGGTGTTAGTAATTTGGAAGGATATTATTTATAGAGGTAACAAGTGGAATTTGTCTCACAGGGTAGAGAAAGGAAATAAGAATAAAAGCTGTTATCTGAAATCGTTGGCCATGGGTGGGAGACGCAGGCATTAACAGGCTACTATTCTAGGTAGCTGTGAGCATTTCTTTGAGAACCTTGGTTTTGTTGTTATTTCCTGCTCAATCTCCATGTTCCCCCTCTGCCACAACGCCCTCCTACGCCCCGAGAACTAGGTGTCACTGAAAAAGATAGTGGTGTTAAGAAATTCAGAAACGATGTGCAGAAGAAAGCAAGAGGAAGCTATTAATTAAAGGTCTCCGTGACTCACTCATTCTTGTTAGGTAAATTGACTGTTAGTCATTGCTTGAACAATTCAGGCAATTAAAACTTTCTTTTGTTCTTAGATTTGGTGAATAGATCAGGAAGAAACCCAGGATTCATTTTATGTATTTCAAACAACATTCTTTGTGAAAATTCAATACTTTCTAAAGGAATTAAATAGTGTCTATGGCTTAATTAATGTTGTTACAGATATATTTATGCTCTCTTAAAGGACAAGTTCTGTGAATTGCATTATGACTACCAGCATCATGTTCGTTTAATGTAGACAAATACCTTCACTGGTTTGTCCTTAACCATAGTTAATTCCCCTCACCCTACCTTTTTTCCTAAAAAAACAATACTTGAAGGTGCTAAACAAATGCAAGCTACAATGAGACTACTGTGGATCAGATGTACGGAAAAAACACAATCAATAGATTCCAGTCTCATCAGAGTTCAGGGGATAGATAATGTGCTGAGCTTTTTTTTTTAAATATTAATTTTATTTTTACTTGCAAGTTAGGGAGAGGAAAGAAACACAGAGAGGGAGAGATTTTCCATCTGCTGGCTCACTCTCCAAATGGCTGTATCAACCAGAGCTGGGCCAGTACAACTTGGGAGCCAGAAAATCCTTCCTGGATCCCACTTGAGTAATGGGGCCCAAGCACTGGGGTCAGCATCTGCTGTTTTCCTAGGCCATTATCAAGGAACTGGATCAGAACTAAAGCAGCTGGGACATACACCGGTGCCCATATGGGAGCTAGCACCATGAGCAGAGAATTAGCCTGATAAATCCCTGTGCTGGCCCCTTGATACACTATTTTATGAAATATGTAATTGTGCTTAAATACTGTGGATACTTTTTAAATTTCAGATAAATGTTTAAAAGGACAAAATGAGGGCCAGGTTCAATGGCTAAGTTGGTCAATCTCTCACTGGCAAAGCACCAGGATCCCACAAAGTTGCCAGTTTGTGTCCTATTGTTCTGCTTCCAATTTAGCAACCTCTCTGAAGCCTGGAAAAGCAGCAGAGGATGGCCCAAAGCTTTAGACCCTGCATCCATACAGGAGACTAGAAGAAGTGCCTTCCTGGCTTCGGATAAGCTCAGTTCTGTCCACTGCAGCCATTTGGGGAATGAATCAGCAGACGGAAGATATTTGTATCTCTACTTCTCTTTGTAAGTCTGTCTTTTCAATAAAAATAAATGTATGTTTTTAAAAAGGACACAATGAATCTCATAATTAAGAAAGATACACAAATTTTTAAACATTTAATAAACTAAATCATAGGTATAGGCTATTCATATTTATTTATTTATTTATTTATTTTAAGATTTATTTTTATTATTTTTTTATTGGAAAGGCGGATGTACAGAGAGGAGAGACAGAGAGGAAGATCTTCCGTCCGATGATTCACTCCCCAAGTGAGCGCAACGGGTCGATACTATGCCGATCTGAAGCCAGGAGCCTCTTCCGGGTCTCCCACGCGGGTGCAGGGTCCCAAAGCTTTGGGTTGTCCTCGACTGCTTTCCCAGGCCACAGGCAGGGAGCTGGAAGGGAAGCGGGGCTGCCGGGATTAGAACCGGCGCCCATATGGGATCCCGGGCGTGCAAGGCGAGGACCTTTAACCACTTGTGCCACCGCGCTGGGCCCGGCTATTCATATTTATATCTAGCTTAATTATATGAATATACAGAGAGATATATAAGATCATTATATGTTTGTGTCACATCACAGACTATAGTTACAGAAACTTAAATCAGAGATGATATAGTCAAATACATAACTAGACTGCATGATTTAGCCTACTGTTTCTAGAATGCTAAAAAGAAAAATATTCAATAAGACATAAAAAAGTAGTTAATAGACACAGTAAACAATATATATGAATCTACTCTTGGAGTAATGTTGTATAGTATACTGTATGGTGTAGCTTTATTTTTGTAAGGAGGAGGAACCTAAACTAACCACAAAATTATAACTGAAAAGTTAATAAATTAACCATTAGTGTAGCCATCTTGTATCACGGTCAAACACTATATACTGCACATCTCTATATAATTGCATGTGCTACGTTTCCATGCAATTGATAGCACAGTAGGCTTGTTTCATCACACAACATCGGAACAAAATGTTGTTTAAATCTGTTATGACCAGCTATGATGCTCCAGGATGATAGAGGATTTTTTTTAAACTCCAATATTGTCTTTCAGCTGTGTGATTATTTATGCGATTTCTTCTTGACTGAATTGTCATCTTGCGGTGCCTGACTCTGTGTGTGTGGGACCATCACACAGAGCTCGCTGTTTTAAGTAGGACAATTAAGAGTTTGTTAACATGTTCAGTTTGTACAGATTGATTGTGTCAACGTGTACTTTATGATACAAACATGTGAGACAAGGGCTGAAAATTGACCAGTTTTTTTTCTTTTTCATTAAAATAGTTGAGCCGACATGATCAGCGAGGCCTATGCACGGCTTGCGATGAACTGTGCAGTTTTCATGACAGAATCGGTTTAGCCTGTGCTCCTTGTTCTCCAAATTTCTCATGTGGACTCATGGTTTGTTGTGTATGTTTTGTATTGTTGATGCCTCTGGGACCTTGCCCTTCAGACACTGTTTCGATTTTTGCTTTGCTTGACTGGATGTGCATCATGGGAGGACTTCCTGTCAGATAGTCAGCAGAGACACCCGTTTTATGGCCCATAACAAGTAAAAGATACCTCTACATTTTAAAGCTTATCTATGATTCTGAAACACCACAAGTTCAACTGCACTGGCAGGACAAAAGGCTGTATAGCATCAATGAGTAGATGAGACGGCAAGATTGTAATCATTTGTTTAAAGGATTTAGGACCTCTTCCTAGCCACAGAAAGCCACTATAAATGCCTTATTGTCTTCCTTTAGAAGGACAGATAAGTCAAAAGATAATCTTAAGGTGTGTTTATGAGTCGCGCATACTGTGCAATGGTTACCAAAAGATTGCAGGGACCTGAACATTAAAGAACACTGCTTCCCAATGTCAATTCATTACATGGGAAATAGTTCATCAAGTTAAAACAAAACAGGTTTTGTTAAAACGAAAAAGCTTTTGCCACTGAAATCCATTAACAGTAGTCTGTTTCAGAAAGCATCTCTCAAGTAATTACATAACATGGATAGAATTCTCTGCTACTTCTTACCTCACTTATAACTACAAACAAGAAAATATGATTTTGAAACATAATTGGGAAAAAGTTATCCCACAAAACAGGAGATAAATGTGATGGTGTAATTGGAGTTAGACATGTGTTGGCACTCAAACTGCAAAATATAGAAAAAATTATAATCAAAACTTTTTGTGTTAAACATGCTTTGCTTTGCCTCTGACTTAGAAGAATTTTTTTTTTTTTTTCCTTTACGGTCATTGAAAATGCATTTTTATTATATCGTATAG
Source organism: Ochotona curzoniae (assembly GCF_017591425.1). NCBI lineage: Eukaryota > Metazoa > Chordata > Mammalia > Lagomorpha > Ochotonidae > Ochotona > Ochotona curzoniae. The sequence continues at coordinate 4,357,414 of NW_024466218.1, forward strand.
CAAATTTTCCAATCATTGGTAAAATAAAATTTCTGATGAACAGACATTGAAAGATATTCCAAAAATGAAATGAAGAAGCTGTTCGGAAGCATAGATCATGTACCATCCCAGTGCCACCCAGAATGTGAGGTTCAGTCACCCCCACTCTCTGGCTGGAGTTTCTGGAGTTTCTCACGTAACTGCCCCATTGCATTCTGCCTAGAGGCTCGGCACATGAACCAGCAGGCTGGCTGTCCCTTTTCTATGAACACTACCATCCAGTTCATATGTTTGTTTCTTTATTTTCAACCAGTCACCTAGTTCCTGTTCCTTCCCGACATGAAATAGTTCATGAGTTTCCACATCCCCAACATTCCTTGGAACACTGAACTGGTCTCCTAAATTGTACTTCCTGAAACCCTAAAAGAAATTATTGTGTTTTTTTTTTTCCGTTTCAGAGTTTGAATTGATAATCAATTGAAAAATACTACTACTTTGTAGCAGTCATCAAACATATACTGCATAATAATTTGCGAGTGAACATCCACTCACCTCATCTATGTTTTACAGATTAGCTAAGTCAAGTTTAAGCATTTGATTTAGAACTGAGTATCAATTAGGCTGATAGATCTGTAATTTGAATACAAACATCTGTGAAAATTGAAGCAAACTTGTATACATACTTCTTTGGTGCTATAAATTTAGAATATATTTACAAATGATTCAGAAAAAGTGAATTTTGTAGGAACTTTAAAACATTTTAAATAAACATAACTACTAAAAGAGAGGAAATAAAGACATAGTCTTTTATTTTCTTTTTAAAAAGGATGCATTTATTTGATAGGCAGAATTACAGAGAGAGCAAAAGAGAGAGAAAGAGAAAGAAAAGAGAGAGATCTTGCATCAGCTGGTTTGCTCCCCAGATCAATGAAATGGCTGGAACTGGGCAGATCTGAAGCCAGTAGCCAAGAGCTCCCTTCATGTCTCACACATGTGTGAAGGGGACAAAGAACTTAAACCATCTTTCACGCTTTCCTAGGCACACCAGCAGGAAGCTGAATCAGAACTGTTAGTGGTAACAATTAAAACCAGTGCCCAAATGGGTGCCAAGGCTGCAAACAGTGGTTTTATCTGCTAGCCACAATGACAGCCCCATAAAAATGTATTCTGTAATTCATTATATGAATTTTAGAAATAATATAGCACAAAACAATAGTTGGCTTCAAGAAGGAAAAATTCAATACCTTTATTGAAGAATTCATGAAGAAAAATGATCTATTCGGTTTACTTTATTTACCTGTTTACTTTTATTTGGAAGACAAAGTTACAGAGAGAGAACTTCTATCCACTGATTCATTCCCCTAAATGAACACAATGTCTGAAGTTGAGCTGATGTAAAGCCAGTGATCTGGAACTTCTTCTTGGTATCTCGCATGGATGCAAGGGACCAACCAAGGACTTGGGCCATCTTCCACTGCTGTTCCAGACCCTAAGCTGGGAGCTGCATGGGAAGGGAGCAGCCGGGATATTAACCAGTGCTCATATGAGATGCTTATTCTGCAATTGGAGCATTGATCACCACACCAGGACTCAGTGGACTTTCATATTTCAGAAAGCCTAACATCTTATTGTACCACAGTCATGTCCGAAAAGGACATGCATGGGGTTTGCGCTGTTTGTAAATACATGTGTGTATACATGCATAAAAACATTTATTTTACTATCAAAGCCCGATGTATATCATACACACAAAGCAATTGAAAACAAAAAGTTGCTCCTCAAATTAAGAATTTCATTGGAAAAGTCCATGAAGTTCTAAAAGGTTAATATCAATGTAACTGCTTTAAGAATTAAGCACAAAATTATTTGATTGCTTGAAGAAATTATCCAAGTAGATGATAATGATGAGGACAATGTTGAAGTAACTATAATTCCCAGATTCTATCTAGATTGAATGCATAAATAAATGCTGTTTGTCATTAGTGGTTTTTTTTTGTAATATTTATTTGTTTTTACTGGAAAGTCAGATTTACACAAAGCAGAACCAGAGAGAAAAATCTTTCATCTACTGCTTCACTCTGCAAGTGGCCACGACGGCCAGAGCTGAGCCAATCTGGAGCTAGGAGTCAGGAGCTTCTACTGTGCTTCCCATGTCAGTACACAAAGCTAGTTACCAATATTCCAACTTTAAATGGTAAAATCATTTATATAAGAAACAAAGTATATTATGCTTTTCAGAACCGTATACTTTCATTGATTAAATTTCCAGATCACTTAAATTATCACTCATTTACTAAATCATTGAACAGCTATTTCTTGGAATAGCTGCTTTGTTTTCCACAATCTATCATGTAAATTATGTGGTTCAAGTATTACTTAGTATAAAACTAAATGAACTCTTCAGACAATATCTATAAACAAGTTTGTTTACAATACGAAAAAAATTTCATACTTTCCAGCAACAAATGTCAATTAAATTGAAGGAAAAAAATTCTCACAAATCAAAGACCTAGAGAAATGAATTGTTTTCATACAAATGGCCTCATCTAGCCTCACAGTAGCCTTCAGCTGAGTACAAGAGCTATAGGATTTGTGAATAAAGGAGCTGAATGCAGAGAGCCCTGTCTGACTCCATGTCTCACCCACCAGCTGTTCCCTGTGACTGTGACAGAAGAAACCAGCCAACGACTGAGGATTCTCTGCTTCCTGCCTAGGCACAGAAGAGTCTTTGTGTATCAAATGCTTAACATCAGACTATTAACTTCTAATATCACATTATTATGTCCACGAATTAAATGATAGAAAACACCAGCAAACTGGTAATATTTACTGATTATCAGAGAATTTCTATGTTTTATGACAGAGAAAAGGGATGCATTAGAGAAAAATATCTGTTGTAGGAAGCCAGCAGTTGTAATAGCATTAATACATATTTCTATGTGTAAATACTGTGACTATTGCCTCTAATCAGATAGATGAGATACACTTCTAGATGTTTCACTTACACAACATGAAAGCTTTATGAAACTGTTATTCTTTCTCTTTACCAAATAATTTACCACTGTAGAATGAGAGTTCACACAGAACTGGGGTCGTATCACTATGGCTTTAGGGGAGTAGATAAAGCATAGGCAATTAAATTACATTCTCTTGAATAAAACAGGCTCTGAAACACTGTGCTAAACAAAAGCATTGATTCATTATGGAGTACTTCATATACTTGCAGCTAGTACATGCAAGCTGAATAACGCAAAATACACAGACACAGCTAGCTATGTCCACAGATAGACGAGTCACCACACACAAGTTCCCCATAACCATCTGAACCAAGCAGAATTGACTCGTATCTAGTTGTGAAAAACATGTAGTAACAGTACCCACTTTCTGGTGTTGTTAGGACGAACTATAAAATATTTGAAGAATATTTCATGTAGAGTAAGTGCTCAATGCTTTTTCAATGACTGTTGAAATTATTCTTGGAATGGCAGTAAGCAATGTATCAGTCACAAGAGTGGAAGTCTTCTTTTTTGATTAGTGGATCATATTCATGACCCTAATTGTAATGCAAAACAATAAGCTGATTTCATTTTCTTATATTGTTACTATCATGAGTATCTTTTCATCTATGTGAACACCAATCCTAGCAGGCTGCCTAAAACAAAACATATGGTTAGAGGTCATTTATACTGTCTGCTGTTACAACTATTTTAGGAGAATCCATGTTGATCCATGTCAACACCTCTTAAGGCTTTGCTTTTTCTGTTCATTTTCTAATATCTTTAGCTATTTTACTGCTTTAATTAATTGATCACACAATGAAGAGTGTCAGGGGAAGTGAGAGACAGAGAGAAATGTAAATCTTACATCCACTGATTTGCTCCTCAAATGCCCATAACAGCCAGGATTGGGCAAGGCTAAAACCAGTGTCCTGGAACTCCATCCTGGTGTCCTTACACAGACAGCACGGAGCCAAGGACTTGGATCATCAACCACTGCTCTCCTGGGTCCATGAACAGGAACCTGGGTAAAATCTGAAGTAGCCAGGCATGAACTGGCATTCTGATATCAGATGCTAGCACTGTAAATGGCAGGTCTAAATGTTAGAGGTAGAGCCCAGCATCCGCAGGAGTTATGTGCTGTATTTTCGCTGGATGTCAGATAGCTATTTTAGAAAAAGCATCATGGCAGTTGTTTGTGGGAGACAGATTGTAAGGGCTTATATTAATCAAATTTTTAGTACTGACATTAAATACCTGAGTGGAGAATCTGAGAAAGGAAGTATATCACGTCTCGTAAATCCTAGAGTTCCTTCAAACATTTACGTTGAACTTTTAACCATTAATATAAGAATTCTAGAACCAGACTTAGTTCTACATGGGCCTTTGACATACATGGAAGCATTCACCCAAAAAATAGCAGTAATGACACAGAAAAAGAATTTCTGTAATACCATCATATAAAGTATGTTCTTGTGTAAGATAAAAAAGCTGGAGTGTGCATACTCAAGAATCAAACCTAGATGGTCTGTTTCTATAACAAAACCCATTAACCCTGGCACAGTCGTCAGTGATACAGAAAGGAAGGAAATATAATAAATAATGACAGATAAAGGAAATACATAAATAAGCTGCTTACTCTAGTACAGTAGGTGGCCATAATGGATATAAATTTTGTGACATTTACTAATTTTCATCTGAAAGAGAAATGACAAGTACTTTAGCTCTAAATTCCTTACATTCTGATGTTTTATGCTTATTAAAAATGTGTTTTGAATACATTTCTCTATAAACAAAAGTAGTGCCCATAGAATTATACTCTATAAATTCAAGCTAATTAAAGATTCAGAAGTGTCATTCCTTTGGAATAAATCACAAATAAATCGCAAATAAAATAAATCACAAATAAAATTTAAAGGAGCAAAAATGAATTTAAATAATTTTGAAAATGGTCTCACAAGTTATCACTCATCTGATTTTTGCCTGATGAGAAAAACTTCATTTTAAACATTTTATCCCGAAATATTTTACTTACAAAAACAAAATAGTGACATGGTAATAGAATTCCCAAATACCTCTCTTCACTCCAGTTCCCTTGTTACATCTCGTAGTAAGCCAAGTATGGTTTAGGGATTGTCAAAAGAATCTTTCTGTTGAAACATGCATTTTTTTCTCCTGCACTTTATGTTTCTATTGATATAGACATATAGATATCCTGTCTCTCTGCTTCCATTTTTGTTTCCTTTATGCTCTTCCCCGAAGTGATAGGAGCTAACGCAAGAGAAGATGAATTAAGCACGTGCAATAATCTCCCTGTGCTCATGTTCCCTGTATGATTTCTCATTTTGATAACAACAAAGCGAGCTTTGCATAAGCCAAGACCTAATTTAACCTAAATGAATAATTTTAATAAGATGTGAATTATTGTGCAGCAACTATTTGAAAAAAACAGTATCATTAATTTAGCTAGTGCTATGAAGTATTCTTCCAGGCTAAAATCAAAACTTCAAATATTTCTAATTCTTTGTACTTAATGAAGCATCAAGGGGTTTTGTTATTCCTTTCAAAAGATTAAGCAATATCATAAAGCAAATTTACTTAGTAAAAAATTGCAATATATTAAACTTTTGTTAATGGTTATGTATTTATCTTATGAAAGACAGTTGGGGAGGTAATTATAACATGCAAATTAGTTTCCATTGGATTGCACATAAAAATAACGTATGACTGTACAGTATCTCAAGTTGCAACATGTGCTTGGGATTTTCCAGGTAAGCAGGTTCCTGGGCATGTTACTTTCTTGTGGATATTACAGAACAGCACAGGCTCTGCTAGCTGACCATTTTGCTGTAGCAAAGCACAGCAGATCACGTGAGAGGGGGATGGAAAGAGAGGGAGAGGCATCAAAGAAGGGAAAGGAGGAGACAAACAGAGAAGGAATGTTTGATAGAAACTTACTTCCATTAAATGCCACTGCTTGGGGGCCCGGCGCGGTGGCGCAAGTGGTTAAAGGTCCTCACCTTGCACGCCCGGGATCCCATATGGGCGCCGGTTCTAATCCCGGCAGCCCCGCTTCCCTTCCAGCTCCCTGCCTGTGGCCTGGGAAAGCAGTCGAGGACAGCCCAAAGCTTTGGGACCCTGCACCCGCGTGGGAGACCCGGAAGAGGCTCCTGGCTTCGGATCGGCATAGTATCGGCCCGTTGTGCTCACTTGGGGAGTGAATCATCGGACGGAAGATCTTCCTCTCTGTCTCTCCTCTCTGTATATCCGCCTTTCCAATGAAAAAATAATAAAAATAAATCTTTAAAAAAAAAAAATGCCACTGCTTGGACCCTGCGTGGTAGTCTAGCAGGTAAAGTCCTCGCCTTGCAGGTGTCAGGATCCCATATGGTGCCTGTTCTAATCCTGGTGGCCCTGCTTCCCATCCAACTCTCTGCTTGTGGCCTGGGAAAGCAGTAGAGTTCAGCCCAAAGATTTGGGATCCTGCACCCACATGGAAGACCCAGAAGAGGCTCCTGGCTCCTGGCTCCTGGCTCCTGGCTTCAGATTGGCTCAGCTAAAGCTATTGTGGATACCCAGGAAGTAAATCATCGGACAGAAGATCTTCCTCATTGTCTCTCCTCCAATCTGTGTATCTAAATTTCCAATAATAAATAGAATAAATCTTTAAAGCAAAATGTCACTGCTTTTCAAATGCATTCAGTCTGTGAGAGTGGCAGTGAGCCATTCCTGAGGGCGGGACCCTCATGATCTGATCACCTCTCAAAGTTTCCACTTCCGATAACTTCATGTCAACAGCTGTATTTCAACATGAGTCTTGGAGGAGAAAGTCAGACGATGACACTTGTGGCCTTCATCTTATGCTCTTATCCTCTCTATTATTTGTCCCTTCATGATGTTTCGTTTGAATTCTTCTATTGGTTTTTGTCTCCAACTTCCTTTTATTTTCTCTTGTTATTCTTTTTACAGTTCTCCATTTTCACCTTTTTCTTATGTGCTTTTCTCTGTAATTAAGACAATGTTTTTTTTTAATGAATCAATATTGACAACATAAGCATTAAATAGGTAAAACCAGTCAATAAGCCATTCTGCAAAAAATTCAGTGATTATTTTTGTTTAAAATTCTTCAGTTGTTGTGATTCCCTGATATTTACCACGAGGCTACAAGGATACTCAAAACGAAGACACAACAGAGTTTGAAGGAATTAAGACTTTTTAAAACATTTTGTCTTATCAGAAGCAATAATTGTTGATTTCATGTGTTTGAAACATCTAGCCAAAGAATATGCCATCTGCTGTGTTCTTTAAAATAACTGCTAAGAATTTATAATAAAAAATAATTCTCACCATTCAACCTTCCTCCTTGAGTTTGTTGAGTGTATACACAAGCATCTATTCTGGCAATCAAAGCAGGATTCCAGATGTGTTAATGGGACATGGGACAAGTGGCTTCTTCCTGAGGCAGGTTTTGAATATTCCTTCAGTTTACACATCATGCTTCCATTTTTGATAATTTTAACTTTTAGTGACTCATTCTCCTACTCTCGCCATTCTCCATCACACATACTTGCCTCAGGATCTACTTTTCGGTATCTGTGGAAAACGAATGTGCTTTTAGCCTTTTAATGTATGTAAGAATATGTTCACATGTGTAACATATAAAGAATTATTCTGTAATTAACAATCAGATTCATTAAACCATAGTGTTTTTCTCATTACAAAACATTTAGATACTGTGGGGCTGGTAAGCGGCTGAGCCATCATCCTGACCTGCCTCCATGGTGTGCCTGCCTGGCTGGGAGGAGCCCAGGGGACTTGGCCATGGTCCTGAGTTGCCCTCTCAGTGTTTGCCAAGGTTGGTCCAACTGACTGTCTCTTATGTCTCATTGTCCTCACACAAGATTTCTGGTTTCAAAAACCAGAAGCTGTGGGCTTATGCCCTGATCTAGATACACACTTTGGATACTAGGTGACCCCTTGTGCTCAAAAACACCCATGCTTACAGAAGACAAATCTGCCTATTCCTGTCAATGAACTGAAGACTGCTAATGCAACCTCAACAGGCAGACAGATAAGGGAAGACTTTGATGTAAGCCTATTAAGGTTACTGCACTTCGAGACAGCTGAACTTTTCCCCACCTCTTCTCTTGATCCTCTCTAAGAGCTGCCATCAGTAGGAGAATTCCTTACCTAGCTCTAATATAATGTCGGTACATCATACAACAGAAAGCTGATTTTTGAGAGCAGACTGTTGTTTGAGATAATTTGGCCTGGACTTCAGTCCAATTTCTACATCACATTTTCATTTCTGCGGACACTAGGATTCAAGTAAGCATGGACAACTGACAGCCCTTAGAATATATACTTACAGAACGAGAAGGAGTCTCAGTGGTGACTATTGGAATCTGCCACCTCTACAATAATGGCAGTTTATTCACTGCAAGGGATATTCAGGGTCTTTATACTTGAACTAGACAGTTCTACAATGTGCAATGGGGAAATCTATAATCACCCTGTATTGGGGGAATAATAAAATATAATCTTCCCTTCTTCAAGAGCACTCCACCTGCACCTTGTTTCTTTATCATTTTGTTCAGGCTGAATATTAAACTTCTCTTTCAGAACCCGAGAGTGTTGCAGATAATGACAATGGGGGATACAGCCATTGGCACTAAAAATTCTCTTGCTCATGATATGGGCCCGTCAGAAGAGAGAGAGGGGATTCTGAACTTTGGATACGTAATGCCGACACCTTTAATCAGCAAAAAGTAGTTAAACAAGATACAGTGAATGTGCCTCCTTCAGCAACCCCACAATAAAGGGTCATGAATCTCACGGTGGAAGATGAAGTGAAATAGGCAGATACCATACTTTGGGTCATGCGTTGGAAGCCACACACTGCCCACCCTGTGTAATACTATCCACACTCCTGTCAATCAGAGTGCCCTTTCCCCCAGGATGTAGTTCGCCTCACCCATGACCTGGGGGTGGTATAATTTCACCACTCGCATTTCCTGCCTTATAAGAATTGCGGCAATGGTGACAGATGCCCTATCTCTTTCTCAAGACAGAATAGAAGACAGAAATATTTTCTCCCATGTCTCACTTCTTAGCCCACTTTATCCATGAATGTGGCCCAGGGGTGCCTGCGATTCCCATTCTTTGTATTAAAATAAATAATCACTGGGTCTGGCGTCATGGCCTAGCGGCTAACGTCCTCACCTTGAATGCACTGGGATCCCATATGGGTGACAGTTCTAATCCCGGCAGCTCCATTTCCCATCCAGCTCCCTGCTTGTGGCCTGGTAAAGTAGTCGAGGATGGCCCAAAGCCTTGGGACCCTGCACCTGTGTGGGAGACCTGGAGGAGGTTCCTGGCTCTTGATTCAGATTGGCTCAACTCCAGCCATTGCGGCTGTTTGGGGAGTGAGTCGATGGATGGAAGATCTTCCTCTCTGTCTTTCCTCCTCTCTGTATATCTGACTTTGAATAAAAGTAAATACATCTTTAATATAAATAAATAAAAACTGATCAAATATTAGATATAAGGTTAGTTTCTATGTGTATCTCACTTATTCCCAGTAACACACTTAATTATGATAATTATTCAGATATAATTATTATCTTGAACTTTTCTTTACTGACAAGTTTTTACTGTTTCACTACATGTACACTATCATAAATAAAGTTGCCAACTTGTGTTCAATAAATGATGCTTGTCTTTTGAACATACTTTGCTAATTTCATATAATAATTTTTTAGATTTTCCATATTGATTCACACATCTTTTATTTACTGGTTATGATTTGATTGTTATATCCCCACAAGTGAATTACTCAGAAATATAATATTCTCATGAATAAATCTTATTCCCAGAGATTCTGTATTAATTGGGAGTCATAAAAAAGTCAACTATTGACTTCTTAAAAAAGATGTATTTATTGGAAAGGAAGAATTAAGCGAGAAGGAGATAAGAGAAAGGAAGATCTTTTCACCAGTTCACTCCCAGTAGCCAGCAACCAGGAGCCAGGAGTTGCCTCTGGGTCTCCCTTGCAAGCACAGGGTCTCGAAGACTTGAACTTTCCTATACTGCCTGTCCAGGCCACAAGCATGGAGCTGGATTGGAAGTGGAGGAGCTGGGACATGAACCAGCGCCCATATGGAATCTTAGAACATTCATGGCAAAGACTTTAGCCATCAGACTACCGTGACAAGCACCACTGCACAAGTTTTGAGTACAAAGCATGGAGCTAAAAACAAAATCTTCAGATATGGCTGGGCTCCTAAGCACAGGGCTGTTCTGACTGCATTTTTTTTTTCCAGAAGTGGAAAGTAAATTGTGATCTTAAATACGTGTGTACAAATGAGGAAATTATTTCCTGTATAAATCTTCTCTTCTAAAATACTTCTTTAAATTGGTAAAATTAAGAAAAAATTACTGGAAGAAAGCAGTATTCCCAAGAATGAAGAGAGAAGAGAACCAGAAAGAACAAAATGTGCTGCTCAGATAGAAGTTGCAAAGTCAGTAACGTTGAGAAGAATAACCATGACGATGACCTGGAGGCAATGGAAAAGGGCAAGATACGTTATTTTCTTAAAACAATAATGCTCAGGTAATTTAATTTACGCAAGATCATAAGTATGCAATATTTCAACCCCAGTATTCAATAGCCCATGAACTTCACCATAGAATTTCTTCAGTTAGATTGTTACTATTTCCGTTATAATTTAAAAAATTAAAGTTTTTTGATACAGCATAGTTGGCGATACAGTCTCTCTTTCCCCTCCCCCAAGTTCCCTACCCTTCTCTCTGTTCTCCCCTCCAGTCTTATAAGGGGTGTCTTTTGCAGACTTTCGCAAGTCCATCATGCTGCCACCGGGGTGTTTCCCAACAATGTAGGAGATTGTTAGTCATTTCATTGTGAGTCCATTCTTGTGCATGCATGAGAACTTATTTCTCTTTGTTTCCACTGATATACATATTAATTCCCATTACATTTCTATTATGTATCCTCCTGAGTACAGTCCATCAGAGGGAGGAGAAACAGGAAAAAAAAAAAAGAAAAAGAAAAAGGCTATTGACCCTTCATCCACTTGAGGTTAATGAACATATAACATAGGTACCAATGTGGCTCTGGGGTGATGAAAAAGAGTGTCCAGCATCTTCACGTAGAAATAAGTGTCATCATGTGTCCCAAGCAAAGGGAATGGTCTGGTAGTATCTCTCAGGACATAAAAAATAAAACAGAAAATCAGAAAAATTAAGGAATTCTAATCAGTTTATGTGAAACAACAATAGAAGGTGAATAATTTTTTTAAATGTCCTGAGAAAATAGTTTTGGATAACTGCATATTTTTATGAACAAAAATGAGGAAATGTAAAGGAATAATGCTTAAAATCATGTTTCTACCAATCTCAAGTGAAGGTTAGGCTTTAGGGTATGCTTTTGATGCTGCTATTACTCTTTTACCCTAGAACTCATCCTAAAGTTTAATTTGCATTCTAAATATGAAAAAGGTAGGAAGTTAATTTGATTATGCTGTTTAGCAGTGGTGTCTTTAGAAAATGACTAGGATTAGATGCTGGTAAGCTGGAACCCCATCATGGAATACCAGTGATTCCTAAAGGAAGGAGCCCACACACACACACACACACACACACACGCACACACAGTGTTGGCATTTCATGAAGTAATGGCGATGCTACTTGGAACACATGATTTGAAATAGCAGAGTGCGTGAGTTAAAGTCCTTCCTCTGTTCCCAATCTCAGTTTCCCACTAATTCATACACTGGAAAGCTGCAAGTGATGGCTCATAAAGTTGAATCCCTCAAAGAGATATGAAAGACCCGGGTTGAGTTCTTGGCTCTTGGTTTTGCCTTGCGTTAGCTCTGGCTGTGGCAGGCATTTGGGTGGTAATCAGGACATGATACGTGTGTGTGTGTGTGTGTGTGTGTGTGTGTGTGTGTCCGTCCTCCCCTTCCCATCTACATTTTGAATTTGATAAATAAATAGATAAATAAATAAATCTATTTTTAAATAGTCATATGTGCCTGAAGAAATGCTTTATATTTCATGCTGGAGGTGACTTGAACTAACTGGGTAATTTAGTGTCTGAGAATGAATTAATCAAATTTGCTATGAATGATTACTTGATGGAAGTATGAAAGAAGAATGAGTTATGGAAATATTAAATTCAGGGGCATTATTAAAAAGATAATTGGAGCATTGTAGGTGAGAAATTACAAAAGCCTTTACTGGGACAATGATAATGAGCTGGAAAAAGAGGAAATAAATATTTAAGGTGCAGTGTTCACAGGACTTACTGATTCTAATTCCTCTATATTTATGAGTTTCAGATGTAGCCAGAGTCCCTCATCCTCAGGCTATCCAAGCTGCCTTGTCCATTTGTATTAATTTCACATGTAATTATTACCCTTATGTGAATGAACAATTTGACAAACTAATCATCGTTATTAATTATTTTGAAAAAATTCAATGATAAAATGTTGTGGTTTCTCAAAGATTTATTTTCCACTAAAAAAAATCCATTACATTTTATGACAACTGAGATAGCATTACCACTGTGCTATGAATTTTTGATATTTCTGGGCAAATTAGAAGAGGCATGTGTCAGTCTGATGCCTGCTTGCTCACAATCTGAGAAAACTCATTTGGCCAATGCTGTGGCAAAGAATGTTAAGCTGTTGTTGGCAGTGCTGGCACCCCGTATCAGAGTGCTGGTTTGAATCCCAGCTCCTCTGCTTTTGTTCCATTCCCTACTAATGCACACAGGAAAGGAGAGGATGATTATCCAACATCCTGGACCCAGTAACCCTGGGGAGAATCTGGGAGAGCTCCAGGACCCTGATTTCAGTTCAGGACCCTGACCCCGTCTCAGCTGCTCTGGTTATTTAGGAACTGAGCCCAGATCCACCAATCGGGGACATGAGCGTTTTCATCACTGTCTTCACATTTGGCCAATTTTGGGAAAAATTTCATGATTAGGTAAAATTTTCAATGACTGATGACCCCCTGATTTCTATAGTTTACTTCACTTTGCTAGTCATTCCCTCCAGCTCTTACCTGTAAGAACTTAACTCTAAACTTGGTGAGACTGAGCACTTCTGACCGGCATTCTATAAAGAAAAAAAAAGTAAACAGAAAAAGTACATGCTGTCCTTCTGTAACTTTGTAATAATACAAGAGGAAATATTCTAACCAGATTTGGTAATTCATTTCTCTCACAATAACAAAACAATAATATAAGAACATAGGAATCACAACCAACAGATGGATTTTAAAAATTTGTAGAGATGAAAAAACTAAGCTTTGAATTGCCTATCTATAAAAGTCACCAACTCCCAATATTTCTTATTTCCACTTATATTGCATAATATACTTGCCATGATGTGATTTTTTTTCTAGACTCATGAAAATACATTTTGTTATACTTTTCGTGAAGTTATCCTTACATGAGTACTAACATTTCTGGCTTCTGAAATAGTTCCGTCTTCCAACATGGGTGATGTTTCTGCACCAATGTAACATCTCAATTAAACACATGAACCACATTTAGAGTGTAAACTTATTTTGAAGGAAATAGTGTTTATTTTTTTATTTTTTTAATTTATTTTTTGGGGGGATTCAAAGATAAATTTATTTTGGTGCAGAAATATGTTGAAAGGTATGCACAGTTTTCTTCATACTACATATTTTTCATGGGGAAATAGTGTTTAAAAAACATTTATAAGTTACCATGTGGATGCTTCAGTTTGTGTTAAGGGAATTTGTCAAGTTTTTCTCAGTACTATGTTTCACTCTCAACGAGTACTTAGTTTAAATCAGTCACAAATATCTTCCAACATCAATTATGTCTACACTGTTTTTCAAGTATCAGGAGTTTGTAGCTGAATCTGTCTCTGCACACATCCAAAATGGTTGTAAGAAATAGGAATAGGACTGGGCTATTTTATTTTGTTACATTTTATTATGTTTGCTTGATCTGGGTATTCACATCAGTACCCAATTTGGCATCCTGTGGAAATTGAATCAATGTACCATGTACTTCCAAAGCAAGACAAAGAATGGAAGTGCTAACATGATTCTGAGATATGTGAAACTGAATGTAACTTATTACAAATAAGGTGGTTCCATGAAGCTTTCCAGAAATGAATCGACAGAATGTTTCTGTTTAGGAGATGTGCAGCAGGATGCTGATTGCAAAGGAAGATCCAGAGCTTCCATGAAAAAAATTCCTTAAAGCGTAATCAATGGTACAGCTACAGCGGAGAGAGATAAGCAGTGTGGTGGGTGAAGTTATTTCGTTAGAAGCACTTAAATTGAAAAGGAAATGACTACTGAATATAATTTTTCATTGTATCACCCAGAAACCTTAGAAACGATAATAAGCGTAACGAATATGAAACACCCTTAACGTATTAACCTGACGTGTGCTATGGAGTACAAATTTCCAATTCAGATTTTTCAGTTTTAAAACAAACCATAACCCCACTATGACTGCATCCCATCATAGATCTGAATTTTTTCTTCAATACAGGGTTACAGAGAGTTTGATAAAAACATCACACTTAATGTATCTATTTATTTATTTATTTTATTTAGCTCAGAAATTCCCCCAAAGAGGCACAAACTGAAGACTCAGAAACAGCAACACATACCCATATAAGCAAAAATGACATGCCTGGCAATGTTGTTTTTTTTTTTTTTTTACAATCATGACATACTTTATTTGCTTCTGGTAAAACCTTATTGCATTCATGGCTTTTCTAGGTATTGCAACAATATAAATTTCCACTATTTCACTATTTCATTCTTGTTCTGGTGGCAATGAAGAAGAAAAAAAATGGCCTGCATAGAAGCAAAGAAGCATGACTTTCATTCACTGCCTTTCCAAAACACATTTATCAGCTTTGTATGGTCAGCTCCAGCCTATTGAGCTTGAAGCACTGAAATCCTCTGAGGACACAGATGTACTGGGACATTTTGCTGAAAGTTGATTTGCTTTTCTCTGTTTACACACATACGTAGATGCACAAATGCAAGAAAACATTTATACATATGTGCTCTGCTATGCGAATAAATTCATTGTTCCTGGAATGCTTATCGAGTTGTATGCTGTGTACATTTCCGAACAGAATTGAAAAATACTTTCCCCTAAAAGTATCTATTGCTAGCTGATTTTTCTTGCTCCGTTAATTCAGTCACTCATGCCAACTAGGGGCTATAATGTATACACTCTGTGTGTGTGTGTGTGTTCTTCCCAGTGATGCACATTTTGGTAGTCATCTCAAAACTCCTTCTTCTCAAGCTTTCTTCTCACTCGCTTCATTTTTCGTTTCCCTCTTCTCTACTAAATAAGTCTAAAGAGAACTACATAGTCATGCAGTCATGAAAGACAAGAAATTCTAGACATGTTTTAAAATATACAAATGCAGAGAAAACAAATTCCTTAGTCATAGGAATTGGCCTGAGTCACTAACCAGTGTAAGCCGAGAGTACTGGGAGAACAACGAAACAACCACACTATGCAGAACTAAGAGAGAGCGCACTGCATTTTTTAAATAAATTGTCCCATAAACATGTGTATCATTCAATAAACACATAATTAATACATTTTACTGTTGAAGACTAGGGAAAATAGAAACATTACAAAATTGTTCTGTTTGTTAACACAAATATCAATACTTTGATTTCAGAGTTATTCATTGTGCACGTACTGTTACGTACCAGGTTAGCACAGAGAAGACTGCAGGAATAAAAACATAAAAATCCATGCCTCACAGATCCACCGTGTCCCAATACTGTGGTCTGAAGAGAGATGATTTCCTAGATTCAATGATTTAAACAAAAGACAAAGGAAATAGGCAAGGGTAGTAGAATTAAAAGTATGCTGGAGTTATCCTAAATGAGAAATGGAATTCTATTAGTTTCCTATTAAACATTATTAGGAGTACCAAGGAATATTTGAAGACCAGTTTGATTTCTAGGGCTGACTCATCATGGAAAATCTGAACCACTTCACAAAAGTGATTAAATCAGATGTTCATAGAGTCTGGAAAGCTGAATGGCACTGAGGGCTGCCTTGAGTTGTACAAACACAATATGAAAACTAGCGATTTTCTGACTGCTGAGGTCTGCAAACACAGGCAGATCTCTTAAGTCCATCATTTACCAGCATCCATCAAAAGAGGCACACTCAGGAGTCGGAAGAACCCATCCCTTAACCCGTGCACCTAATCCCAGCCTGAATGTGTGCGCAACTCCGACCTTGCTGCAATAGGTGGGAAAGGCACGAGCAATTTACCAACGGATTCAGAATATAACCTTATTGTCATTTTACTGAGGAATGTTATATTAAAAACATGGTTTTTAAGTAAAAAGATGGTTTTCTGCTGTGTTCTCCACACTGAATGCCAATATTTTTTTAAGATTTATTTATTTTTATTGCAAAGTCAGATATACAGAGAGGAGGAGAGACAGGGAGGAAGCTCTTCCATCCCCATGATTCACCCCCCAAGTGAGCACAATGGCCGGAGCTACACCAATCCGAAGCCAAGAGCCACGAACCTCTTCCTGGTCTCCCACTCAGGAGCAGGGTACCAAGACTTTGGGCCGTCCTCGACTGCCTTCCAAGGCCACAAGCAGGGAGCTGGATGGGAAGTGAGGCCACCAGGACATGAACGCGTACCCATATGGGATCCTAGCAAATCCAAGGTGAGGACATTAGCCACTAGGCTATTGCGCCAGACCCTTAATGTCAACTCTAAAGAAACAAAGAGCTTTCTCTTTTCCAGAAGAAAATTAAATCATTATTCTGGCCATCTACTTTGTCAATTTGTTTATTTTAGATATTGATGGCTCTTTTGTTCAGAACTCACAGTCATAAAACCACAAAGGCTGATAATATAGAATGTCCCAACATTCAAATTGGGATAGCTAGAAGTTATTTAATATTAACTATAGTGTTTCTGATTTACTGCTGTAATAGTTTAGTAATGGGATAGAAGCTGTCAAGGTCAGAAGAGCCTCACCAGGGAGATATGTAAGAGTAAGCATTAGACTTACAAAGTGCAGTTGCACCTGCTCTAAGGGATCTTTTCATTATAGGAGTGGCCCAAATAACGCCATAATTCCTAAGACTGCAGAAAACACTTGGTGGAAAGTGTGCACAGAAATGAAATGTGAATTTTTGGAAATGAAAAGTGAGTTTTCATTTTTGTTTTCTTTATAATTCAGCACATGAGTCACTTCGGCACCTTGCATCTCAAGTAATGAATATATTGAATATACATAAAATTGAATGGAAGTGCTTGTTTTTTTTTCCTACAGGAAGATAGATTGAAGTGAGTTTCGCTTGGGTTTCAGCTCTCTGAACACACATTCTTTGTAACACGACGTCTGGGCTTTGGGCATATCCTGGACTGCACGCTTCTCCTTTTCATGCTCCCTGCCTTCTTCCATTTTCCTCTAACCAGGAATTTCCAGAGAGTGGATGAGTGTGTTCCCCTCAGCACGTGTGCTTCCATCAGCTTGGTTAGCAATCCAAGCACATAACATGAAATGCTTAGTTACAAGTGTGTAAGTGGAAC